>NC_087300.1:5523439-6209064 GCF_015220805.1 Pogoniulus pusillus
TACAGAAAGAGACTCCACAACCTCGCTGGGCAGTCTTCCCCAGGGCTCTGTCACCCTCACTGTAAAGAAGTTTCTCCTTATGTTGAGGTGAAGCCTTTTGTGTCCCATCACCTGGCAATCTCCTGTCTTTGTAATCACAGGATCACAGGATATTAGGGGTTGGAAGGGACCCAAGGAGATGATCAAGTCCAACCCCCCCTGCCAGAGCAGGACCACACAATCTAGCACAGATCACATAGGAACACATCCAGACAGGTCTTGAAAGTCTCCAGGGAAGGAGACCCCACAGCCTCTCTGGGCAGCCTGTGCCAGGACTCTGTCCACACACTGCTCTCCAAAGGAAGCAAAATTTCAACAGGGAGTTGCTTTCTTCCACCTGTAGTACACTGCAAGAAGGTAACCACTGTAACATTAAAGAGACACTACAGCTTGTTCCTCTGTCTTAGTTTCCTAACCATCTTAGCTGTGCTCTTCTCCAGGTATGTCTGTATCAGGGAGCAGCCTGAGGGGCACAAGGCCACATTTTATCTCTTGAGCATGGAGGTCACCATACCTCTAGATCCAAACCTCTAGATCCAAACCTCTAGATCCAGAGGTCACCATACCTCTAGATCCAAACCTCTAGATCCAGAGGTCACCAAACCTCTAGGTCCAAACCTCTAGATCCAAACCTCTAGATCCAGAGGTCACCAAACCTCTAGATCCAAACCTCTAGATCCAAATCTCTAGATCCAGAGGTCACCATACCTCTAGATCCAAACCTTTAGATCCAGAGGTCACCAAACCTCTAGGTCCAAACCTCTAGATCCAGAGGTCACCAAACCTCTAGGTCCAAACCTCTAGATCCAGAGGTCACCAAACCTCTAGATCCAAACCTCTAGATCCAGAGGTCACCAAACCTCTAGGTCCAAACCTCTAGATCCAAATCTCTAGATCCAGAGGTCACCATACCTCTAGATCCAAACCTTTAGATCCAGAGGTCACCATACCTCTAGGTCCAAACCTCTAGATCCAGAGGTCACCAAACCTCTAGGTCCAAACCTCTAGATCCAGAGGTCACCAAACCTCTAGGTCCAAACAAACAAACCCTCACCACATCTTCCAAGAAAGCAGGAACTAGAAATCCAGGAACGGAGGCTGGGTGCCTACCAGCCTTGCATGTATTTGCTTCTACATTCTTGCAATGAAAGAAATTCTTGGATTACATTCTTGCATTCTTGGCTTGGAAACTGCTTGGCAGAGAGGGATCTGGGGGTACTGGTCAGACAGCTGATGGAACACAAGCCAGCAGCCTGCTTCGGCAGCATCCTGCCTTGTATCAGCAACAGTGCGGCCACCAGGAGCAGAGAAGCAAGTTTAGACCAATCCTTCCCAGGAGTGGTCTAGTTTTGGTTAAATCTTGGATATGCAGGTGAGAAGTTTACTGTAAGATAGGCAAAGACAATCCCCCAAACATTTCTGCCAGCCTTCTACGCTACACTGCCTTCCCAGCGCTCTCCTGTCCGTGTGGGCTGCTGAAACGGCCAGAGCTGGCAGTAATTGCTGTTGACATTGTTCAGAGCCCTGCCTCACTGCCAGAGACAAATCTTTCATTCATGAAGAAGTGCTTGTTAGGCCAGTGCTGGACTCCAAATCCACTTAATTAAATTGGAAAAAGAAAAAAAAGAGAGGGGGGGGGCAGGGATGGAGAAAGAAACTGCTTGGCTCTGGTGGGAAATTTGCACACAAAGGCCTGGTGTCTGGGTCTGCCCTGTGCTATTGTGTCCCTCAAACAGTTTTCCAACATAACAGCATCTCTCTCCCTCTGTCCCTGTCCTTCTAGCCGCTGCAGAGGCAGCAGTGACCCTCATTAAGAGCCCAGTTTGTTGTGGCATGTTTTCCCAGCGATTCACTAACTGGGCTTTTCTCCGCAGCAATCAAGGGTCTGCAAGTGCTGCAAGAGGGCTCTCCAAGGGCTGATTGCTTCAAACCTTTCCAAAGTAAAGAGTGTAAACTGGTACGTGGAAAAAAGCCTCTTTTGAGCAGTTATGTAAACGTTCCCAATGGGATTTAAAAAACCTGCGTGCTGAAACTGTCAAGTCTCAGCTTCAGTCACATTCACACACTCTTCACACACTCCTTTCTTCCTAGAGCCTCCCAAACAGCTCTCGCTCAGATCCTCTGGAAAGCTGCGGCAGAACGCACACACTGCAGAACTACAGAACAGCAGACTCACAGAGGCACAGAACAGCAGACTCACAGAGGCACAGAACAGCAGAATCACAGAGGCACAGAACAGCAGAATCAGAGAGTCACAGAACAGCAGAATCAGTCACAGAACAGCAGAATCACAGAGTCACAGAACAGCAGAATCAGAGTCACAGAACAGCAGAATCACAGAGTCACAGAACAGCAGAATCAGAGTCACAGAACAGCAGAATCAGAGTCACAGAACAGCAGAATCACAGAGTCACAGAACAGCAGACTCACAGAGGCACAGAACAGCAGAATCAGAGTCACAGAACAGCAGAATCAGAGTCACAGAACGACAGAATCAGAGTCACAGAACGGCAGAATCAGAGTCACAGAACAGCAGAATCAGAGTCACAGAACAGCAGAATCAGAGTCACAGAACAGCAGAATCAGAGTCACAGAACAGCAGAATCACAGAGTCACAGAACAGCAGAATCAGAGTCACAGAACAGCAGAATCACAGAGTCACAGAACAGCAGAATCAGAGTCACAGAACAGCAGAATCACAGAGTCACAGAACAGCAGAATCAGAGTCACAGAACAGCAGAATCAGAGTCACAGAACAGCAGAATCACAGAGTCACAGAACAGCAGAATCAGAGTCACAGAACAGCAGAATCACAGAGGCACAGAACAGCAGAATCAGAGTCACAGAACAGCAGAATCAGAGAGTCACAGAACAGCAGAATCAGAGAGTCACAGAACAGCAGAATCAGAGAGTCACAGAACAGCAGAATCAGAGTCACAGAACAGCAGAATCAGAGTCACAGAACAGCAGAATCACAGAACAGCAGAATCACAGAGCCACAGAACAGCAGAATCACAGAATCAGAGAGAGTCACAGAACAGCAGAATCACAGAGCCACAGAACAGCAGAATCACAGAATCAGAGAGTCACAGAACAGCAGAATCACAGAACCACAGAACAGCAGAATCACAGTCACAGAACAGCAGAATCACAGAATCAGTCTCACAGAACAGCAGAATCACAGAGCCACAGAACAGCAGAATCACAAAGTCACAGAAGTTCTTAGACTGGAAAAAACCTTCAAGCTCCTCGAGTCCAATCATCAGTTTCACACTGACAAGCCCTTGACTAAACCAAGTCCATCACTAGGAATCGCTATGGTTGGAAAGGATCACCAGGATCAGCCAGTCCAACCTTCATCCCAGCAGCCTTCATCACCAGACCATAGCCTCAAGCACCACAGCCACCCTCCTTTGAAACACCTCCAGGGATGGTGACTCCACCTCCTCCCTGGGCAGCCTGTGCCAGTGCCTGAGCACCTGCTCAGGAAAGAACTTCCTCCCAACATCCAACCTAAACCTCCATTGATGCAACTTGAGGCCATTTCCTCTTGTCCTAGCATTAATAATTTGGGAGATGACACCAGCTCCAGCCTCACTACAATCTCCTTTTAGGTAGTTGTAGAGGGCAATAAGGACCCCTCTCAGCCTCCTCTTCTCCAGACTAAACACCCCCAGCTCCCTCAGCCGCTCCTCATAGGTCATGTTTGCCAGACCTCTCCCCAGCCTCGTCGCCCTTCTCTGCACCCACTCCAGCACCTCAATGTCCCACCAACACAAGGGTTGGTGTGCTAAAAATCAACCCACCAAAACCTCCACACCCTCCCCCAAACATGGCTTACACTTCAGAAGAAGCAGCCACAACCCTATGGCTCACACCAGACTGCAGGCAGCACAAGCTGAAGAGTCAGAGTCAGGAAATGGGATAACGAATACAAAACCGAACCAGCTTTGCCTGTGGTCTAAACTGGCAACTTTTGCTCTCTGTCTTGGCTGTCAAACTTACCAGATTGTTTGATTTAGATTTGGATTATGTTTTTTTTAACAACATCCATTTAGTCAGAAGGCTTTTGGGGCAGGTCTGAAGGCTACACAAAATCAAGCAAATCGCCAGGATTAATAATGGATTGCAACAGCATCTCAGGGAGAAGTACATGGAAAGGATCACTAACTGCAAATGTTGTTCCTCTGCACTTAATACCCTTTCCTGGATGAATAACAGCAATCTGTGCTTTACTAACAAATCATCACTGAATAATTTTTCTATTATAAGGTAAACAATGTTCAGAGTGAAATTACCTAATTCCCTCTGACAGCTGCATTCAGCTGTTTCTATATAATTCTCTCCCATAATTGAATATTGATTTACATAAAGAAAAATGTTTATGTGAAACACAATAAATTAGGAGGAACAACACTGTCCTATTTTCTTTTGAGATTCCACAGAGTTAGTCTGAAATGATGACACTAAAACCCTGGGAGAAGTCAGTTAAGATGTTAAAGCTAAGAGCCAAGTGAAAAATATCAAACTGTCACACATTTCATATCAGTATCATACTAAGTGTATTTATCTTATTGTTTCTGTCCTTATAGAATCAAACAGGTTGGAAGAGACCTCCAAGCTTATCCAGTCCAACCTATAATCCAGCCCTGGCCAATCAACCAGACCATGGCACTAAGTGCCCCCCCAGGCTTTGCTTGAACGCCTCCAGGGACTGAGACTCCACCAACTCCCTGGGCAGCCCATTCCAATGCCAATCACTCTCTCTGCCAAAAACTTCCTCCTAACATCCAGCCTAGACCTCCCCTGGCACAGCTTGAGGCTGTGTCCTCTTGTTCTGTTGCTGGTTGCCTGGCAGAAGAGCCCAACCCCACCTGGCTACAGCCTCCCTGCAGGCAGCTGCAGGCAGCAATGAGCTCTGCCCTGAGCCTCCTCTGCTGCAGGCTGCACACCCCCAGCTCCCTCAGCCTCTCCTCACAGGGCTGTGCTCCAGGCCCCTCCCCAGCCTTGCTGCCCTCCTCTGGACACCTTCCAGCACCTCAGCATCTCTCTTGAATTGAGGAGCCCAGAACTGGACACAGCACTCAAGGTGTGGCCAGAGCAGTGCTGAGCACAGGGGCAGAAGAACCTCCCTTGTCCTGCTGCCCACACTGCTCCTGAGCCAGCCCAGGATACCATTGCCTCTGCAGCTCCTCTCTACCAGCACCCCCAGCTCCCTCTCTGCCTGGCTGCTCTCAGCCACTCTGTCCCCAGCCTGTACTGTTGCTTGGGGTTGTTGTGTCCAAATTGTAGAACCCTGCACTTGGCCTTGTTCAATCTCATCCCACTGGCCCAATGGCCTGGATGTGTCATGCTGTGACAAATGGCATTTAAATTCTGCTAATACTAATACTGGGATGTTTGATATCATGCAATATTAAAAGGAAATGGATGTAACTCTATTTTGTGTGACTCCTGTGCAGGATCAGAGACATCAAAAATCATAATAGTCTACCTTGATTCTTAATTAAAACAATTTTGCTGTACAATCCCTCTGCTGCCTGTGTTTGTTTTTAATTCTTGCTAAGACTCCATTGCTGTTTTGATTTGTTGTCATTGTTAGTATCTTTTAGCAATGGAATGGAGCTAAAAATGTTGGTTTATAAAACGCCTTTTATACTTATAATTCACATACAGTTGAGCAGAAGCTGAAAGCATTCATTTGTCAGTCAGTCCTGCTCTATGTCAAGTCTCACTTGAAGCAGACTAAGTATACATACACACACACTCAAAAATAGCAATTTCCCAGGGGTAAGTGGGCTTGTAAACATTCAGGTGTGTTAGGACTTACTGAGACTATCATCTGTAATTCTGAAGCATATTGAACATGATATTGTGTTACAAAATCAAGGTGGCTTCAGCAAAAGAAATCTTGAGCATCTCCCCCACAAAGAGGGACTGAGAGCCCTGGGGCTGTTTAGTCTGGAGAAGAGAAGGCTGAGATGGGATCTGATCAATGTGTGCAGATATCTGCAGGGTGGGTGTCAAGTGGAAGGGGCCAGTCTCTTTTCATAGAATCATAGAATAAAGCAGCTTGGAAGAGACCTCCAGGATCATCCAGTCCAACCTAGCACCCAGCCCTATCCAATCAACCAGACCATGGTACTAAGTGTCTCAGCTGGAGGTTGTCCCTCTTCCCAGGGCTGCTCTCAAGCCAGGCACTGCCCAGCCTGTCTTAAATCAGTCCAGGTTGGAACTCAAAGGAACTACCCTTTGATGCCTTCTCACCCTGTGAGTTCCTTATGAGAGCAGGCAAATCTCATTCATCAACAGCCCAAGGGGAGGTGGGGACCTCCTGCAGGAATGAGAGAGAGGAAGCTCTCCCAGCAGAGCTCTCCACAGCACAAATCACTGTTAATTAATTTTCAGTGGTCAGCAGCAACAAGACAAGGAACAATGAACTCAAATGGGAGCAGAGAAGGCTTCACCTCAACATGAAGAGAAACTTTTTTATACTGGGGTAACAGAGCTCTGGAGCAGGCAGCAATGGATACAAACTGGAACAGAGAAGGCTTCACCTCAACATGAAGAGAAACTTCTTTATACTGGGGTAACAGAGCTCTGCAGCAGGCTGCCCAGAGAGGTTGTGGAGTCTCCTTCTCTGGAGACTTTCAAAACCCTCCTGGATGCATTCCTGTGTGAACTACCCTTGAGGATCCTGCTTGGCAGGGGCGTTGGACTCAACGATCTCTGGAGGTCCCTTCCAACCTCTAAGGTTCTGTGTCTCTGTGATTATAGGATGAAAATTTACCCATAATATGCAGAATTCTCAGCAACCAGGTATGATAGACTGTCATATCTTCAAAGTGGTTGGCTGGAGGTGATTTGATAAACAAATATGTCTGTCCTTAAGAAGAAAACACCACCAAACCTGCCACACTGCTAATAAAAAGCTTTTGCCCATGGGCCTTAACAATATGATAATTTATTTAAAACAGATACAGTCCTGGAAGTGACCCACTTAAAATTATTAAAAAAGATATGGTGCTTATGTTTTGCTGCCCATAAAGCAGGCAATGCCTTATGAATATGCAAACTGATCAGATGTAATTAACGTGATTGGCTCCTACTGAAACGCAATCCTCTGCGTTTCGAGGCGTTGGATGCACAAACCCTAATGAGGTCAAGTCAATATACTTGTGAAGAAGGCATCAGCTGTCGATGCAACTGACTGGAATGTTGGTACTAATTCCCTTCTCTGAGAAAACACTTTCCTTTTTTCCCCCAATAAAGCAGGAAATCTCAAAAGCAGGGAGCTGATAAACGCAGGAGGGTTAATGAGGAAGAAATAAAAGCTTGTGTGCATTTATAGGAAGGCTAAACATGGCATTTAATCAACTAGAGGGTTTTCAACATGTCTTAGGGGTAATTAGTTGACCATCACAGTACTGGCCTCATCAATCCTGTCCAAGATGCATAGATGACCTGCAAATATCTTGTTCCACTGACCTTATGGAAAAGGGAAAATGTAACTAAAATGTATTATGACATCAGCAGATTTAACCTCCTAGCATGAAAATCAATACCCAGAAGTTAATGAATGTTTACAGGTTTATATTTTTTGTCTTTTCTAGTGGTTAAAATCCCTCCAGAGCTCATTGCTGTCTGCAGCTGCCTGAAGGGAGGCTGTAGCCAGGTGGGGGTTGGGCTCTGCTGCCAGGCAATCAGCAACAGAACAAGGGGACACAGCCTCAAGTTGTGGCAGGGCAGGTCCAGGCTGGAAGTTAGGAGGAAGTTGTTGGCAGAGAGAGTGATTGGCATTGGAATGGGCTGCTCAGGGAGGTGGTGGAGTCTGTGTGGCTGGAGGTGTTGAAGCCAAGCCTGGCTGGGGCACTTAGTGCCATGGTCTGGTTGACTGGCTAGGGCTGGGTGCTAGGTTGGACAAGATGAGCTTGGAGGTCTCTTCCAACCTGCTTGATTCTATGATTCTATGAAAAGACCACTCCTTTCCTTCCTTTGCACTCCCCCACCCCTTTGCTTCTACACAGCAATATGATAGGATTCTAAAACCATCAGCAAATAAAGGTGAAAATGAAATTTATCCTCTCAGAAAGACTTGGCTTGAGATGTCACTGTCATTCGAGTTTAGGAATCACATAGAATCATGGGCAAACACAACCAACTGTGCTAAAATCAGAATGGAAGACTGAGTGGAAAAGGAATCTTGAGGATAACTCAGTTCACAAGCTAAGCCCCAGAGTCACCACTCAGAACTGTCAGCCAAAGAAAATCACACTCATGGAATAGTGCCACACTACAGGCACATGTTTATAGGACAGGAAAATGATCTCCCTCTTTACATATAAGTTCCACAGACACACCAAGCTGCTTGTCTCTGCCACTTGCACTTAACACCTCCCTTGAAGGGCCTTTGTAATTCGAGGCCAGAGAAATCCACTTTCTCCCAGATTCCTGCGGTGGAACAGTGACACCCAGTGACGAGTTCCACACTAACCTCCTGTGAGCACCCAGCAAAACTGCCACTCTGCTTCTGAAAGGTAAAAGTAGTTTCTCTAGCAGCTACACATTTCCTGAGCATCCCCCCCTGGATGTCCTGGGCTCCTAGGAGCTCAGCAGGGACAGCAAGCTCTCCACTGCAGGCTCTGCATGAACAGAGCTTTGCCTTGAAGAAGTGAGTTAAGCAAATATCCTCTTGCTTGAAATGAGATGATTTGCTTTAATGATCTTAAACGTTTAGGTCACCTGACAACTAGTCACCAAAGTCAAAAAACCCACCAAGCATCACTACCACTCACTCCCCTAACTCACAACAATCTTGCCCCTGTTGCTCCCAGGGCTTTCTCCCCATCACAAGGCCAGCAGGTGTGTGTGACCCATGACCACTGGACAAAGGCACGCTTTGGGAAGAAGGCAATCAAGAACAGCAGGCATCTCTCTGCTATTCCTTCCTAAATTGCCTGTGGGAAGAGGTCTGCCACAAGCTGGCAGAGGGCTAAGTGAACTGTCACAGCAGAATGAATTGGAGAACCTGAGAGTTGTTCTGGTTGGAAAAGACCCTTGAGATCACCAGGTCCAATCACTAATCCTGCTCTACCAAGTCCACTACTAAGCCATACTGCTAAGCATCACACCTAAACAGCCTTTAAACGTGTCCAGGGATGGTGACTCAACCACCTCCTTGGGCAGCCTCGTCCAATGCTTGACCACTCTTTCAGTGAAAAAAACTAACTGATGTCTAGCCTAAACCTGCCCTGAAGCAGCCTGAGGCCATTCCCTCTGGTTCCATCACTAATTACCTTTGAGACCAGCATCTGCCTCTCTATATTGTCCTTTCAGGTAGTTGTAGTCAACAGCTGCAGGAAGCCTGGCACTGGATTATTGTTGTTGGACTGCATGATCTTGGAGGTCTCTTCCAACCTGGTTGATTCTATGATTCTATGAATTGTGTTGGTTGGAAAAGCTCTCTAAGATCACCAAGTCTAACTGTTGACCTAGCACCACCATGGCTATTAAACCATGATTTGCTGTTGGAATGGGCTGCCCAGGGAGGTGGTGGAGTCACTGTTCCTGGAGGTATTCAGGAAGAGCCTGGCTGGGGCACTTAGTGCCATGGTCTGGTTGACTGGACAGGGCTGGGTGCTAGGTTGGACTGGATGAGCTTGGAGATCTCTTCCAACCTGCTTGATTCCATGTCCTGAAGTGCCATGTCCATGTGATTTTTGAACACCTCCATGGGTGGTGACTCTTCCACCTCCCTGGGCAACCCATTCCAGTGCCTGACTACCTTTGCTCGGTGAAGATTTTTGTTTCCCTAATATCCAATCTAAACCTCCCCTGGTGCAATTTGAGGCCATTAACATAACCAGGCAGAGAGACTGCAGACACACTAGCAGTAAACTCTGAAATGGACTGGAATGAAACATTAACTAAAGCCTAAAACATTGCCCTCACCATGCCATGCCATAACTGGCAGGTAAAGGTGTCCATCACGGATGAAGGTATTGGTAGCAAGATGAATCAAGCAGAATTATTTGGCTCCAGAAAGCATGATCTGCATGACTAAAACTATATTGCATGCTGTAGAAATTAAAGGCCTTCTTCACTTAGTGCAAAAGCTAATTATAGCCACTGGAGATGTTTGTTATTTACTCCTAATAAGCACCTTGATGCGGCATAATTAAAATGCCTGCCAGCTCGTTGGTGTTCACACACATTAGTGAGGACCATTCCTAACTCTGTGAACCCTTGTGAAAGAACAGCAGAGCTGACTCACACATGCAGGCTGCCCTCCTGCATGCCAGAAATGCTGAACTCACGACAGGTTGCCACTCATGAGGTGATGGTGAGGTGGATGCTCCTTCCCTGCTGCTCAGAACTGTAATCAACGCAGAAAGCATTCACTGACCCAGAGGCCAATCAGTATTTCACAGCCATACTCGGTGACCATGGCAGTGGCAGCAGCTGTGATCCTGCTACCATTGCAATCCTGTTACCAACAGTTGCCCTCAATGGAGAGGCAAAACACCAAACAGCGAAGTTAAACTGGCAGAGGGGAGACTGAAACTGGATGTTAGGAAGAAGCTCTTTACAGTGAGGATGGTGAGACACTGGCACAGGTTGCCCAGGGAGGTTGTGGAGCACAGAAGCACAGAATGTGATCAAACATCATATTCTGTGCTTCTGTGCTCCACAAGCTCCTTGGAGGCATTCAAGGCCAGGTTGGATGAGGCCTTGAGTGACCTGTTCTAGTGGGAGGTGTCCCTGCCTATGTTGGGGGGTTGGAACTGGCTGAGCTTTGAGATCCCTTCCAGCCTAAACCTTTCTATGATCCTAAGTTTGGGTACCCAACACCACAGTGATGCTGGCAGCACAAAACTATGATGCCAAAACATTTAATATCTGAGAGAGGTGGAACTCTTGTTAGGTGCTACCTGCTAACAGTTCAGGGAAGGGTTGAAAGCAGTAACAAAACCTCTGTTTAGGTGCCTTGATGACTTTCCTGGCCTTATTAAGCCTTTCACAATTATTTGGCCCACACAAGCTGAGAATGTGCATCAATTTAAAATCTTTAATCACAGACCTAACAGTTACTCATTTGAGATTCTGAGATGAAAGTAAAATGAAGGAGCAGACTGCTTAGAATACAAGGATTCCTAATTTGTAGTAAGTCCACTGTGAATCACAGAATCAAGCAGGTTGGAAGAGAGCTCCAAGCTCATCCAGCCCAACCTAGCACCCAGCCCTGGCCAATCAACCAGACCATGGCACTAAGTGCCTCAGCCAGGCTTGGCTTCAACACCTGCAGGCACAGCCACTCCACCACCTCCCAGGGCAGCCCATTCCAATGCCAATCACTCTCTCTGCCAACAACTGCCTCCTAACATCCAGCCTAGACCTGTCCTGGCACAGCTTGAGGCTGTGTCCCCTTGTTCTGTTGCTGCTTGCCTAGCAACAGAGCCCAACCCCAACTGGCTACAGCCTCCCTTCAATCAGTTGTAGATAGCAGTGAGGTCTACCCTGAGCCTCCTCTTCTGCAGGCTGCAGAATGAATGAATTCTATGACTGAATAAATGGCACTGAGGATCAGTGGAATTCTCTTGAAAGCAACAGACTCACCAAATCAAACCTGGAGCTTGTTGAGCCACTTGGGTCCTTTAATATATGAGCTGTTTTGAAAATGACTTTATTGCACTTAGTGAACTGAGAGAGAAACTAACTCAGAGGGTAATTTTAACCGTTTAAAGCCACTGTAAGACATAATTAAAAGCTGTGGCACAAACAACTCATCATTCATTTCTGCATTTTTCTTTGACAGGATATCTAATTCCTACAGCTTGGTGGGTGGGGTGGGAACTTTTCAACGGGATTAACACCTCCACATTGCTTTAAGCAAGGTATGTGGCTGTACCATAATATTCAGCACCATATAAGGGCTGAGTTGTAAATGAATGTTCCTATTTCACAGCAAACATTCTGTTTGAATTGAGACACCAATTCCCTGACAGAAGCAGGGTGGCCTGAAAGGATAAGCAATGCATGTCCTAGGCCAGAGTCTAGTTTACAAACACAGCTGTCATGCTAATTAAAACAGAGATAAAACTGGAAATGGTAAAGCCACAAATTCTAGGGACCCGCTCATCATTAGGCAGCCTGCACCAGCAACAGCTCCAAAAGGTTTAATCTGATATCAGAAACACCAAAGATAAAAACTGTACAGTCTCTAAATGGTTAATAATCATGTAAAGAACCTGTCCAAGTGCAAGGTCCTGCAGCTGGGCTGAGGCAATGCCAAGAACAACTCCAGGCTGGGCAGTGAGTGGCTGGAGAGCAGCCCTGAGGAGAGGGACCCTGCAGTGCTGCTGGACGAGAAGCAAAACTTGAACCAGCAGTGTGCACTTGCAGCCCAGAAAGCCAAGCAGAGCCTGGGCTGCAGCAGCAGAAGTGTGGCCAGCAGGGCCAGGGAGGGGATTCTCTCCCTCTACTCCACTCTGGTGAGACCCCACCTGGAATACTGCAGCCAGTTCTGGAGCCCCTGGGACAAGAAGGCTGTGGAAATGCTGGAGAGTGTCCAGAGCAGGGCCAGGAGGATGCTCAGAGGCTGCAGCTGTCAGGGAGTGACTGGACTGGGGGGAATGGAGCAAAGCTGCAGGTGGGGAGATTAAGACTGGATGCTAGGAAGAAGTTGTTGAGCACAAGAGTGGTGAAAGCCTGGCATGGGTTGCCCAGGGAGGTGACTGAGGCCCCATGGCTGGAGGTGTTTGAGGCCAGGCTGGCTGAGGCTGTGTGCAGCCTGCTCTAGGGTAGGGTGTCCCTGCCATGGCAGGGGGCTTGGAACTGGCTGCTCCTTGTGGTCCCTTCCAACCCTGATTCTATGATTATTCCTTGTAAAAGCTAACTACTGCTGGCACAAGCAAAATGTGCAAAGTCACAAAACCACAGACTGTTAGCAGTCTGAAGGGACCTCCAGAGACCATTGAATCCAACTGCCCTGTTGAAGCAGGACCATCTAGGGCAGGCTGCACAGGAACACATCCAGGTGGGTTTTGAAAGCCTCCAAGAGAAGGAGACTCCCTCACAAGTACTTAAGGTTCACAGCAAACGATGCCTTGGCTTTTTCTATCCTGTTGCACAGAGCTACTTTCAAGTAGTCCTAATCTCTGGTAGCTCCAGCCACTCTTTAAAAATTCCAGCTGACAACTGTTCAATGACCCACAAACAGCCTGTTGAATTCTGTGACCCTTCAAAGGTGTGTGGATTGCAGCACCGACAAACAGGACTTAGTGGTGACTCGGCTGTGCATGGTCTACAGCTGGAGGATTATCTTAAAGGTCTTTCCCAACTGAAATCTATTCTGTGATATCCTACATCCCTCTGACAAACCACAAGCAAAGTGGAAATCATTTGGCTGCCAGCTGGATGGCTTCCTCAAAAGCAGTAAAATGCCATATTCATGCAACCCTTTCTATTTCAGATCTCACCACTGGGCAGGTAATGGCGAGGCAGAAACCAAGACACCTCCAAGACTTCTTGATGGATTCGAAAGCAAGCTGAGATCAGCTGATCACAGAACATAATCATAATCATAGAATCAACCAGGTTGGAAGAGACCTCCAAGATAATCCAGTCCAACCTATCACCCAGCCCTATCCAGTCAACCAGACCATGGCACTAAGTGCCTCATCCAGTCTTTTCTTGAAGACCCCCAGGCACAGTGCCTCCACCACCTCCCTGGGCAGCCCATTCCAATGGGAAATCACTCTCTCTGTCAACAACTTCTTCCTAACATCCAGCCTAGACCTACCCTGGCACAACTTGAGACTGTGTCCCCTTGTTCTATTGCTGGTTGTCTGGGAGAAGAGGCCACCCCCTACCTGGCTACAGCTTCCCTTCAGGTAGTTGTAGACAGCAATAAGATCACCCCATCGAACATGAATGCCCTCTCCACCGTACAGAACATGCCTGCTGCCAGCTACCATTCTAATGAACTAAAGTTTCTCTGAAGAACAGTAAAAATCAAGCAAGCCTGGAGTTCAGGCAACCGCCTCGGCGCAGCCATGAGCGAACGAAACGCTAAGAACACGACAGGCTTTGTGTCTGCCTTGGCCTACATTCTGCTGTCCCCCTGCTGAGACCTTGTGGCTGTCAAGTGCTCCCCATCATGCCCCAGTGATCCCAAACCACTTCAGCTCAGTGGGTGAAATATCCAAACCACAATCAGCAGATGTCTGGCACGTAGTCAGCAGAACGAGACAGCACCGCGTCGTTAGCGGCAGCGACGGGAAAATGTCAGCACAGAAGGCAGGGAGAGCAACTTTGGCCACTGCTACATAATGTGCACAAACATAAACCAGCAGGAGCCCAGGAAGCCTCATTTGACATTTTTGCTACGGGCAGAAACGCTCAAGTTCTCCTAACTAAAGAGCGTTCTTAACGTTGAGCAAAGCAAGAACCCCAAATACTTGGGTTCTTCAGGAAAAAAAACCACCCCAGCATTCACCCCCAGCTGCATTATGAAGTAGACTGCTCATGGAACAGGAGGCTTTTTGAGGAGTCAGAAAGGTTGCTCTTGTTTCCAAGAGGGAAGCAAAGAAACTCTTGCAATCTCTTCTCTCAGGTGGCCAGCACCAGAACAAGAGGACACAGCCTCAGGCTGCGCCAGGGGAGATTTAGGCTGGAGGTGAGGAGAAAGTTCTTCCCTGAGAGAGTCATTGGACACTGGAATGGGCTGCCCGGGGAGGTGGTGGAGTCGCCGTCCCTGGGGCACTTTAAGGCAAGGTTGGACGTGGCACTTGGTGCCATGGTCTAGCCTTGAGCTCTGTGGTAAAGGGTTGGACTTGATGATCTGTGAGGTCTCTTCCAACCCTGATGATACTATGATGATGATACTATGACTTTTGGAATGAATTAACAGCTCAGTTTTTACCTTATTATCACCAACCTCTGTTTAAAGCTCTAACTTTTCCTTATATCTCCCCTTCTGGCTTTGTCAGTCACAAGATGTCAGGGGTTGAAAGAGACCTCCAAAGAACATCAAGACCAACTCCTCTGCCAGAGCAGGACCATAGAATCCAGCTCAGGTGGCACAGGAACACATCCAGACAGGGCTGGAATCGCTCCAGAGGAGATTGCACAACCTCTCTGGGCAGCCTGTTCCAGTGTTCCATGACCCTTGCAGTAAAGAAGTTCTTCCTCAGAAGTTCATCATCAGCAAGAACAGCTGCACATTCAGGGAAGAAAATACCCCTCTGCGGGCAGCTGAGCAGGGGGTTTGGATGGTTCAAATTACCCTGTTGAGAAATCACTTTGCTGATTCATACAATCATATTCAAAGAAAGAAACAGAACACTGGAAAAGGTTGACCAGGGAGGTGATTGTGGTCCCATCCCTGCAGATATTCAAAGTGAGGCTTGACAGGGCTCTGGGCAACCTGGTTTAGTTGAGCATGTCCCTGCTGGCTGCAGAGGGTTTGGATTAAATGACCTTCAGACATCCTTTCCAACCCAGAGCTCTGCAGCTCACTCACAGAATTGCAGGATCACAGAATGATAGGGGCTGGAAAGGACCTCAAAAGATGATCTTGTCCAACCCCCATGCCACAGCAGCTGCTTCTGTTCTGCAGCCCAGCTGTTTTAGAGGAGTACATCTAAATGCATAAGCAAAGCAGCAAAAGGAGGATTTATTTTCTCTGTTTCATTGAATTCAGTTGCAGACACTTGACAGAGAAGTGTCAGGAAGCAATGTCATTTAATACACCAGCTGCTGAACAGTCCTTTCCCATAGGCTGCAGCATCACAAACTCACCATGCCTGATGCACTTTCATTAGCAAATGCTTCCCTGCCTGCTCCTGCCTCTCTCTTGGCCTTTCACAACAATCATAGATATTGGAAGCAATGTAGCAACCTGGGAGATGATTTATTCAGAATGGGGCAACATTTGTTCTTACAGGAACTGTTCTGAGAACCAGCCAGGCTCACTATCAAACACACTTAGGATGCTTGTGGCCCAAAGTAAAAAGAAGCCCACGTGTGAAGACAGCCTTCTTTTGCAAACAGACTTCCCATTACCACAAAGGGAGCTGAAGAAAGGGACATGAAGCCAGCCAAAGTGCAAAGGACAGGGGAATGAGAACAAATAAAGTGTGATCTGCTATGAGGGCAGGCTGAGGGAGCTGGGGTTGTTCAGCCTGGAGAGGAGAAGACTCAAGGGAGATCTTTGAGCTGGTTTCCAATACCTGAAGGAATCCTACAGGAAGGCTGGAGAGGGACTTCTCATGAGGGTGTCTGGAGACAGGAGAAGGAAGGGTGGTTGTAAGCTGAGGGAGAGCAGGGTAAGACTGGATCTCAGGAAAAAGTTCTTCAGTAGGAGGGTGGTGAGACTCTGGTTGCCCAGGGAGGTTGTGGATGTCTCTGCCCTGGAGGTGTTCAAGGCCAGGTTGGATGAAGCCTTGAGCAGCACAGTCTAATTGAGAGGTGTCCCTGCTGATGGCAGAGGGGGTGGAGTAGATGATCTCTGAGGCCCCTTCCATTCTAAGCTATTCTATGGTTCTGTGATCAGGAGTACCACAAGGTAACATCCATTTATCAGAAGGAACAGCAGCTCCTCTGATAGCAAAGGTGCAATTCCCTCTCACAACAGGGGAAAAAGGTGACTTAGGTTAAGCTCCAAGTTGTGGAGTAGTGACAACTATGCCACTTACAGCAGAATAAGACCACTCAAGTCCTAGGACTGCGAATGGGCATCAATAAAAAGTAGAGGTCTGCCCTGCAACATGTGCTGGACTTGCCTAACACCAGGTCTAGCAGTTCCTGTGACCAGCAGCATGTGAAAGCAAGGCTTGCAACATTTTTCAGTCTCTTCTCACACATCTCTGTCCACTGGTGTGCCAGAAAATGCAGTAAGCTGTTTGGCTTCCAAAATGTGTCTGAGCTTGTTGCTCAGCTCATCTGGTCCTTCCTGCATCAGGAACAGTGTGGCCAGCAGGACAAGGGAGGTCATTCTTCACCTGTATTCAAGACTGGTCCTGTGTCCATATCTGGGCTGTTCAATTCAAGAGAGATGCTGAGGTGCTGGAAGGTGTTTGGAGAAGGGCAGCAAGGCTGGGGAGGGGCCTGGAGCACAGCCCTGTGAGGAGAGGCTGAGGGAGCTGGGGGGGTGCAGCCTGCAGAAGAGGAGGCTCAGGGCAGACCTCATTGCTGTCTACAACTACCCGAAGGGAGGCTGTAGCCAGGTGGGGTTGGGCTCTGCTGCCAGGCACCCAGCAACAGAAGAAGGGGACACAGGCTCAAGCTGTGCCAGGACAGGTCCAGGCTGGATGTTAGGAGGAAGTTGTTGTCAGAGAGGGTGATTGGCATTGGAATGGGCTGCCCAGGGAGGTGGTGGAGTCTCAGTCCCTGGAGGTGTTGAAGCAAAGCCTGGCTGGGGCACTTAGTGCCATGGTCTAAGTGATTGGCTAGGGCTGGGTGCTAGGTTGGACTGAATGATCTTGAGATATCTTCCAACCTGGTTGATTCTATGATTCCTATGCTCTCAAATGAAACAATCTGGACTGAGGAAGAGGGGAAAGTAGTGCTGCAGGTGAAGCCTCTACTCAGTGAAAATTATGAAAGGCCAACTGGTCTCCACATGAAAGGCAGTTCCACAAAAGAGGACATCCTGCCTCTTGCCACATTCTGGGTTTTCTTTGGTTTGGATTGACTGACTTCACAATCAGACTTAAACTTAACCCCCTCCTTTCATTTAACTGCACTACTCAAAATTCACAGCAATGATCTCCTGTGACAATCTTGTTTTGCTGGACTAAAGCACCTTCAGCCTTTCTCTCCTGCCATATAATGACTTCTGCCCCAGCAACACCTAAAGAGCTACATTTCAGACATAAGCAGCTGCAGCCCTTTTACTATTCAGTGAACAAAACCCAACAACAGGAGCTTAGCTTGCAGGATGCCAATGAAATCACTGTGCAGCTACAAAAAAAGGAACTGCAAATATGTCTGTTATCTCCCTCTAATGCATAGTGACAGCCAAGCACAAACAGATTTTCAAGGGTATTGTTGTGAGCACTGCAAGGAAAATCTGTGTCCAGATTTGTCTAGACATTAAACATTTTGTAAGCCTCATCCACAGAAGCAATTAACAGGTCCACGATAGGAGCTAGTCTGTTACCACACAGGCTAAGAGAAACAGCTTCTTCCCTGCTTTCCACAGTATTGTCACACTGAAAATGAGGCCCCTCAAAAAATCATCCTGTCCAAAGATCAGTTATAAAAAAACCCCACTGCTGGCAATGAGACTGTGTGCAACAGTGATTTGCCTTCACGTGGGAAGAGACTGTGAGCGATCTGGGTGCTCCTTATAGCTTCTGGACAGCCTTGCTGTGATGAATTTAGATTCAGTCAGGGTTGGAAAGGACCACAAGGAGCAGCCAGCTCCAACCCCCCTGCCATGCCCAGGGACACCCTACCCTAGAGCAGGCTGCACACAGCCTCAGCCAGCCTGGCCTCAAACACCTCCAGCCATGGGGCCTCAACCCCCTCCCTGGGCAACCCATTCCAGCCTCTCACCACTCTCCTGCTCAACAACTTCCTCCTCACCTCCAGCCTCACTCTCCCCACCTGCAGCTTTGCTCCATTCCCCCCACTCCTGCCACTCCCTCACAGCCTCAAAAGTCCCTCCACAGCTTTCTTGTAGCCCACTTCAGATCCTGGCAGGCCACAAGAAGGTCCCCTGGGAGCCTCCTCTGCTCCAGCCTGCACAGCCCCAACTCTTTCAGTCAATTTGCTCTACCATAATCATTAGTCTTACATCCAAAATTCCTTAGGCACTTCCATGAACTATTTAAGGAACAAACACACATTCAGGACTCCTATTTCATTGTTTTATTGATTCTATTGATTTTCACTTGGACAAATGCTTAAAAGACTGCTAGTGAGAAACCCACCTGTGCCTTTATCTCACCCAAGTATCATATTGACTTCATATTACACCTAAGCACAGTATTGAATTCCCCAGGTTTAATTTTCTGTACCTAAGAGTCCCAGGCTTGTAAAGTTTCCCATATTTGGGAAGTTGGAGTTTATCCTCTAGGAGATAAGATCAAAGTGAAAAGAATCATAAAAGCACAACTCTTCACCAATTCAAGAGAGATGTTGAGGTACTGAAATGTGTCCAGAGAAGGGCAGCAAGGCTGGGGAGGGGCCTGGAGCACAGCCCTGTGAGGAGAGGCTGAGGGAGCTGGGGGTGTGCAGCCTGCAGAAGAGGAGGCTCAGGGCAGAGCTCATTGCTGCCTGCAGCTGCCTGCAGGGAGGCTGTAGCCAGGTGGGGTTGGGCTCTTCTGCCAGGCAACCAGTACCAGAAGAAGGGGACACAGCCTCAAGTTGTGCCAGGACAGGTCTAGGCTGGATGTGAGGAGGAAGTTGTTGTCAGAGAGAGTGATTGGCATTGGAATGGGCTGCCCAGGGAGGTGGTGGAGTCTCTGTGGCTGGAGGTGTTGAAGCCAAGCCTGGCTGGGGCACTTAGTGCCATGGTCTGGTTGATTGGCTTGGGCTGGATGAGCTTGGAGGTTTCTTCCAACCTGCTTGATTCTATGATCATCAATGACAGAGCTTGCTTGCTTCTGCCAAGGGAGGTTGTGGAGTCTCCCTCTCTGGAGATACTCAAGAACTGTATGGATGTGCTCCAGCGTGATCTGGTCTAGGTGATCCTGCTCTGTCAGGGAAATTGGACTGGAGGAGCTTTGGAGATCCCTTCCAACCCCTAACATCCTATGATTCTCCTCACTGAACCTGGGAGCTGCAGTAGAGCTGGGTTCATAGAAACAGGGCACCCTAATTTTGTTCTTTTGTTAATGAAGTAAAAAAGAATGAGACCTTTGTCTGCTGACAATCATTCCCTGCCCAAACCTTTACTTCTAAAGGAATGTGGCTAAATTTAGTGTTGTTTATTAGCCTGCAGGGCACAGCCCATTCTTTGATCCAGAGGCAATAACCCTGCAAATTGGCACCTACTGGCACTTCCCTGTTTACATGGCAAACATAAATGCCTGGTGGCAACAGTGAAGTACCTGAAAAGGAATCAGAAAAGAATCCAGCCCGGAGGGCCAACCAGATCCTGGGCTGCAGCAGCAGAAGTGTGGCCAGCAGGGCCAGGGAGGGGATTCTCCCCCTCTACTCCACTCTGGTGAGACCCCACCTGGAGTCCTGCATCCAGCTCTGGAGCCCCTGGAACAAGAGGGATGTGGAGATGCTGGAGAGTGTCCAGAGCAGGGTCAGGAGGATGCTCAGAGGCTGCAGCAGCTCTGCTGTGAGCACAGGCTGAAAGAGTTGGGGCTGTGCAGGCTGGAGCAGAGGAGGCTCCCAGGTGACCTTCTTGTGGACTTCCAGGATCTGAAGTGGGCTACAAAAAAGCTGGGGAGGGACTTTTGAGGCTGTCAGGGAGTGCCAGGAGTGGGGGGAATGGAGTAAAGCTGGAGGTGAGGAGATGAGATTCAGCCTGGACATGCAGAGAATGTTCTTCAGCATGGGTTGCCCAGGGAGGTGGTTGAGGCCCCATGGCTGGAGGTGTTTCAGGCCAGGCTGGATGAGGCTGTGGCCTGAGAGACTGTTGTCAGCCTGATCTAGGGTAGGTTGTCCCTGCCCTTGGCAGGGGTTTGGATCTAGATGATCCTTGTGGTCCCTTCCAACCCTGACTGATTCTGTGACCCTATGATTCTAAGTCTAGCAGTTAGCACTTACAAAACATGCCCCAGCTCCTTTTCAACTCCTTATATTCAAAACCAGTTGTTGGCCAAGTGCTTGAACAATTTCCACTGAACCCTGGTAACCACACAGAGTCCTTTTCTTCTATTTCTTTTCCTCATTACCTTAGCAAAGAGCCTGGGATCTTAGCTTGAACAACCTGCACGGGAGAGAAGGCAGCAGAACGAAACTGCAGATTTATCTCTGCCAGCAGCACGACACAACTGTACCTTGCACTTGAACTGCTGACCTCACCCACAGATCAAAAGTGCAGGGTTCAGAACTCCAGGCACGACAGCAGGACTCTGCACTTCAAGAAGGATACTGAGGTGCTGGAGCAGGGCCAGAGGAGAGTGACACTAGTGGGAAGGGGGCTGGAGGGAAAGGTTGATGAGGAGAGGCTGAGGGAGCTGTTGGTGTTCAGCTTGGAAGAGAGCAGACTTAGAGGGGACCTTATCACTCTCCACAACTACCTAAAACAGAGTTGTAGCTGGGTGGGGGTCAGGATCTTCTCCCAGGCAACCAGTGACAGGACAAGAGGGCATGGTCTGAAGCTGCACCAGGGGAGGTTTAGGTTGGACATCAGGAAGCACTTGCTCATGGAAAGGTGATTAGGCATTGGAATGGACTGCCCAGGGGAGGTGGTGGAGGTCTTCAAGTAAAGACTGGATATAGCCTTGGTGGCATGGTTTAGCTGATGTCCTGGTGTTAAGTTAGAGGCTGGACTTGATGATCTCAGAGGTCTCTTCCAGCCTGGGTGATTCTGTGATTCCTGCTCTCCACAGCACACAACCTGTTTCTCAGAAATCACCAAAACCACTGCTCTGAACTGTGCTTTGTATTTGGAGCTTGGTTGAGGGACAATGAGCTCTCAGTTTATGAGCCCTAGATAACAGAAGTGAAGTGCCCAAGCCAGTGCAGAGCTTTTACAAAGCCAGCAACAGGAATATTTTCAAAGCTTTTCCCTCCTTTCCCCCCCCCCCCCCCACAGTATCTTTTCTTAGAATCATAGAATTATAGAATCAATCAGGTTGGAAGAGACCTCCAAGACCACCCAGTCCAACCTAGCACTCAGCCCTATCCAATCAACTAGACCATGGCACTAAGTGCCTCATCCAGGCTTTTCTAGAATGGTTTAGGTTGGAAGGGACCTCAAGGGTCATCCAGTTCCAACTCCCTGCCACACACAGGGACACCTCCCACTAGAACAGGTTGCTCAACCTGGCCTTGAACACCTCCAGGGAGGGAGCAGGCACAACCCCCCTGGGAAGCCTATGCCAGTGTCTCACCACCCTCACTGCAAAGAACCCTTTCCCAACATCTAGTTTGAATCTGCCCTCTGCCAGTTTAAACCCATTACCCCTGGTGCTGTCACTACAAGAACTTGTCAGTAGTCCCTCCTCAGCCTTCCTGTAGGTCCCCTTCAGATCACAGGCTCACAGGATGTCTGGGGTTGGAAGGGACTAAAGGAGATCATCCAGTCCAAATACCCTGCCAGAGGAGGACCACACAACCTAGCTCAGGGCACACAGGAATGCATCCAGATGGGCGTGGAAAGGCTCCACAGAAGGAGACTCCACAGCCTCTCTGGGCAGCCTGTGCCAGGGCTCTGGGACCCTTCCAGGAAAGAAGTTCCTCCTTGTGCTGAGCTGGAACCTCCTGTGCTGCAGCTTCCATCCATTGCTGCTTGTCCTGTCCCAGGGAGCAGTGAGCAGAGCCTGTCCCCCCCTCCTGACCCCCAGCCCTCAGACAGTTATAAACACTTATTAAATCCCCTCTCAGTCTTCTCTTCTCCAGACTAAGCAGCCCCAGGTCCCTCAGCCTCTTCTCACCAGGCAATGTGCTCCAGTCCCCTCATCACCCTCCTAGCCCTCACATACTTATTGCCTTACCACCATTAACAGTAATTTTAAAAGCAGAACAAAAAGTTTTCTGTTGTGAAACCGAGAAAGAAGCTTCACTGTGTTGTCCTCTGACTTGCTAAGAGACAGGAGAGCAGCTGCTAACCTTACGTTGTGTATTTCAGCCCAGCCACTGTGCTCAGATTTCTTTCCCAGAAAGAAATTTCACTGAGCAAGAATTCTGCCCTGTGGATCACATCAGTGGCTTCAGCAAAGCCATTTGTTGTGACACGCAGCTACACGCATGACATGCCAAGCCCTGCCCCATGCTATTACTTACTGCTGCAGCACAGTGCCAAAAGCAGCAGCATGAGAAAATGCAAGGCAGAATTTATGCCTGGAGACACAAGCAGCCCCCAGAACACCCAGAGTAATCAATCTCACTTGGAACTGGGGAAAAGGGTTCTGTCACAGCATCCAGCTCACTGGAAACAGAGAAGACAGCAACCCTTTGGTAACCAAAGGCATGGGAAGGATTCCATTTCCAGTCATTTGCAAGGAATTCATGACTGCATTAAAATAAGATCACATTAAAAGCACTACAAATCAGACTTAGAATCATAGAATCAAGCAGCTTGGAAGAGACCTCCAAGCTCATCCAGTTCAACCTAGCACCCAGCCCAAGCCAATCAACCAGACCATGGCACTAAGTGCCCCAGCCAGGCTTGGCTTCAACACCTCCAGGGACTAAGACTCCACCACTGAAGGATTCTTGAGTGATCTCAATGCATAACTATGAGCTGGGCTGCAGCAAGAGCAGTGTGGGCAGCAGGGCAAGGGAAGGGATTCTGCCCTTTGGCTCTGCTCTCCTCACACCCCACCTGCAGTCCTGGGGGCAGTTCTGCAGCCCCCAACACAAGAAGGACATGGAACTGCTGGCCTGAGTCCAGAGAAGACCACCAAGATGCTGAGAGGGCTGCAGCAGCTCTGCTATGAGGACAGGATACAAGAGTTGGGGCTCTGCAGCCTGGAGAAAAGAAGGCTTCCAGGAGACCTTGGAGTGGCCTTGCAGGATCTGCAGGGGACCTACAGGAGGGCTGGGGAGGGACTATTGACAAGGACTTGTAATGACAGCACCAGGGGTAATGGGTTTAAACTGGCAGAGGGCAGATTCAAACTAGATGTTAGGAAGAAGTTCTTTTTAGTGAGGGAGGTGAGACACTGGCACAGGTTGCCCAGAGGGATTGTGGCTGTTCCCTCTGCAGTGGTGTTCAAGGCCAGGTTAGATGAGGCCTTGAGCAACCTATTCTAGTGGGAGGTGTCCCTGTGTGTGGCAGGGAGTTGGAACTGGATGATCCTTGAGATCTCTTCCAACCTAAACCATTCTATGATTCTACAACACAACCTCATGGACATGAGAATGGCCTTCACTCTAGAACCCCAGAGAGGCAGGGTTGAGGCTCCATCCCTGGAGATATCCAAGGTGAGGCTCAACAGGGCTCTGAGCAACCTGCTCTAGTTGAGGATGTCCTTGGGTTGGACTGGATGACCTTTAGAGATCCCTTCCAACCCAGGTGATTCTATGATTTCAGACCAAGTTACAAGCTGATTCTCTGACAATACTGAAGTCAGTTACTTAACCTTTCAAAGTTTGCTCTGTGGAACAACAAACAGAGAAGCAAATTTAAGAAAGCCATAACAAAAGGTCTGCAGTAAATCATTCTCTGATAGGAGCAAAAAGAAGAAACCCCAAAAAAAACCTAATAATAAATAAACAACCACCCACAAATAAACATCCCTAAGAACCTTTGCCAAATCTCAGTTCTCACAGGGGCTTAAAAAATGTTGTGTTTTTCCTCCTCTGTCTGGAAATTTCACAGAGTGAGTATCATTTGCTATATTCTTTTAAGTCTTTGCTGTCTAAATAGGAGTTACAATTTAAAGCTAAAGTGAGGGACTGAACCACTGGAAAAAAAAAAACACATTTCCAGACCATGAAAATGAAATATTCAACATTCTCACCTTATCTTCTATTCTTTGTAGTTCTCTTTCTCCACTGCATATTAAGTGGGCTCCGTCACATGAAGCTAATCATGTGTTAGCTCTGAAGGGAAAGGAAAAAAGGAAAGCTGTCACTGAACTGGAAGGTGCTGCCTGCAGAGCTGCAGTCGTCTTCAAGAGGATAATTCCAGGCTTATATACTAAGTTTTCTCCAGATTCTGGAGAAGGAAGGACAAGTGACTGACTTTCCACAGCTGGCTGGGCAGTTCAGGTACCATTTGCTGATTGTTTGGGTGCCCATCAGAAAGTGTTCCCAGAAACCTGACATGCAGAGGGCATCAAAATGCAGTAGACAGAGCAATAGGTAATGTGTTTGGGAATTGAGTGCCAAGCACGAAACCAGGCTGGGCAGTGAGTGGCTGGAGGGCAGCCCTGAGGAGAGGGACTTGTGGGTGATGCTGGATGAGAAGCTCACCACGAGCCAGCAGTGTGCACTTGCAGCCCAGAAAGCCAAGCAGAGCCTGGGCTGCAGCAGCAGAAGTGTGGCCAGCAGGGCCAGGGAGGGGATTCTCCCCATCTACTGCACTCTGCTGAGACCCCACCTGGAGTACTGCATCCAGTTCTGGAGCCCCATTACAAGAGGGATGTGGAGATGCTGGAGAGTGTCCAGAGCAGGGTCAGGAGGATGTTCAGAGGCTGCAGCAGCTCTGCTGTGAGCACAGACTGAAAGAGTTGGGGCTGTGCAGGCTGGAGCAGAGGAGGCTCCCAGGGGACCTTCTTGTGGCCTTCCAGGATCTGAAGGGGGCTACAAAAAAGCTGGGAAGGGACATTTTAGGCTCTCAGGGAGTGCCAAGACTGGGGGGAAATGGAGCAAAGCTGGAGGTGGGGAGGGTCAGCCTGGAGGTGAGGAGGAAGTTGTTGAGCAGGAGAGTGGTGAGAGGCTGGAATGGGTTGCCCAGGGAGGGGGTTGAGGCCCCATGGCTGGAGGTGTTTGAGGCCAGGCTGGCTGAGGCTGTGTGCAGCCTGCTCTAGGGTAGGGTGTCCCTGGGCATGGCAGGGGGGTTGGGACTGGCTGCTCCTTGTGGTCCCTTCCAACCCTGACTGATTCCATGATGCGATGAATTTATTCAGAGCTCCTGTCAGCAGTGCACTTGGAATTCAGCTTGCATTGTCCTTCTCAGCTGCAGAATCCAGCAGCTTCTCAGCAAAGTCCTGCTCTTACAAAGAAT
Source organism: Pogoniulus pusillus (assembly GCF_015220805.1). Classification (NCBI taxonomy): domain Eukaryota; kingdom Metazoa; phylum Chordata; class Aves; order Piciformes; family Lybiidae; genus Pogoniulus; species Pogoniulus pusillus. The sequence goes on from NC_087300.1 coordinate 5,549,283, forward strand.
GAAAGATAAAGGCAGAGGGAAAGGAAGGGCAGAAAATGTGGTGGAGAAAATCATACCAGAAAAGAAGGATAAAAGGAAAAAAGAGTTGATATCATCGAATCCAGAGCTGGAATTCTTTAGTTTGCTCTCTACAACTACCTGAGGGAGGTTGGAGCAAGAAGGGGACAGCTTCTTCTTGAGGCAAGTGACAGAACCAAAGGAAATGGTTTCAAGCTGCCCCAGGGGAGGCTCAGGTTGGATGTTAGGAAATATTTCTTCACTGGAAAGGTTCTCAAGCATTGGAATGGTCTGCCCAGGGCAGTGCTGGAATCACCATCCCTGGGAGTGTTCAAGCACTGTGTGGACTTGGCACTTAGGAACATGTTTTAGTGTTGACTGTGCTGGGTTGAGGGCTGGGCTGGATGATCTTTGAGGTCTTTTCCAACTAGATATATGCTATGATACTCTGGAGTGGCCATGGTATATGATATGAACTAGGTGTGTATCTTAGGAAAGTTAATATCATACTAACTGGTGTAAAAGTTAGGAAGGGAGATTCTTCTCACAGTTCAGAACTCCCCACTGTAAAATGGATTTTTGTTGCATTCTGAATCACAGAATCGACAGGGTTGGAAGGGACCTCAAGGATCATCCAGTTCCAACCTCCCTGCCATGGGCAGAGCCAACTCACACTAGATCAGGTTGCTCAGAGTCCTATCTGGCCTGGTCTTAAAGACTTCCAGGGATGAGACTTCCACCTCCCTGGGCAACCTGCTCCAGTGTCTCACCAACCCTCACGGTGAAGAACTTCTTCCTAAACTTTAGCTATTACAGGAGAGAGAACTCAAACAAAACAAGGACAAGAAAGTCTGTCTTTAACATCCCTATAAAAACAGTGTCCTCCCCTGAAGTAGTCTCTAACTGACACTGAAGCAGAAAGCTGATTTGCCATCACAGTATTAACAAGAGCTACTGTAATGACCAGCAAAAAAGAATCACAGCAACTTCATTGTTTGCAATGGCAGTGGGACGCAGACCTTGGCTTGGCAATGTCATGCTGATTGCCAGGCAGTCTGGAATACTAAAATCCCCAGGTACCTGACATGAGTTTTAAACAAATGAGGTCTTAAACATTACAGCAATCCAGAAACACTTCCAGAATGGTAAAGAAATTGCAAAGTTTTTCATTTATCACTTCACGGACAGGGAGCTGAAGTTCCTTGGAAACAGAAATGGCAGCTATGAGGAAAAGATAAGTTACTGATGTTCAATTCTTGAAGGAAAACAAAGGAAGGAAGCAGATATAAGAGAGTGACTAAATTGTAAAAGGAAGGAGAACATGCAGCTGATCATGAACATGCAGGGTCAGGAGGATGGAGCCAGGCTCTGCGCAGCGATGCCCAATGACAGGACAAGGGGCAATGGGTGCGAGCTGGAGCAAAGGAGGTTCCATGTAAACATAAGGGAAAACATTTTCACTGTGAGGGTGACAGAGCCCTGGACAGGCTGCCTTGTGGAGTTTCCTTCACAGGAGACTATCCAAACCCACCTGGATGTGTTCCTGTGAGACCTGCTCTAGGTGATCCTGCTCTGGCAGAGGGGTTGGACTGGATGAGCTTTTGAAGTCCATTCCAGCCCCTGACTGTGTTTCTGTGATCTAAAAACCTGGAGTCCAAAATCAGGCACCACCCTTGCAAAAAGTTCAACCTCTTTAGTCAGATGTGATGAAAAAAAGATGATGAAAAAGATCCAATCTGTATCTGAAATGGACTCCAGGAGGGCTGGGGAGGGACTACTGACAAAGTCTTGTAATGACAGGACGAGAAGGAATGGGTTTGAACTGGCAGAGGGGAGATTGAAACTGGATGTTAGGAAGTTCTTTCCAGTGAGGGTGGTGAGACACTGGCACAGGCTGCCCAGGGAGGTTGTGGAGCACAGAAGCACAGAATGTGATCAAATCCCATTCTGTGCTTCTGTGCTCCACAACCTCCCTTGAGGTGCTCAGAACCAGGATGGATGAGACCTTGAGTGACCTGTTCTAGTGGGAGGTGTCCCTGCCTATGGTGGGGGGATGGAACAGGCTGAGCTTTGTGGTCCCTTCCAACCTAAGCCATTCTATGATTCAATCCCTATGCCACAGCATCCAATACCAGAGGAATATTAACATGCCTATAATAGTTATGAAAAGGTGAGGAGAAATAGAATAAGCATCTGAAGGAGAGAAAAAAGCAGAGCCAGGGGTCTGAGAAAGAAGTCTTAAAGGACTTATTATTTGCACAACTTCCAGCATGAAATCAGTTTGAAGCTGACAAGTAGGCAGATACAAAACACACTCTCAGCTTATCTAATCTGTCCAGTGGATCCTGGGCTGCAAGGTGCAGCTTCTAAATGATCTCTTTCCCTGTCTGATATTATAACTGTGACTAATGTGAAAGTAGTCAACATTTAAACTGATAAATGAAAAAGAGAGAGGATTGATTAGTTTTGTTTTGATTTGAGCACAAGAAGTTTGCAGAATGATCCAATCTTAACACTAGCCAGACACCTGAAGAGAAATACATGAACCTCACTGCAGTCGTGATGGTCACTGGGTCCCTGAGTGTGAAGGCTACTGCAGACTTCAGGAAGTGTCTGTCAAAACTCATCTATTTTGATGTCCATTATGAAACCCTCCTGGGGTTAAATAATACACAGATACAAGATGGTTTCACCTCCACTGGAAGGGTTTTAAAAATGAAATTAGACATGTTTTTGAGGCAAAATCTTTTGCAGTTAGCTCCCCAGTCCTGCACATATTCCTATAGAATCCATGGCCAAAGGAACCTCCTCTAAACCATTTCCCATCACCTCCTCTGATCTGTCAACTTCAATTGGGCTTTTCTTGCAGCGCTGCTTGTCCTAGACTGAGAGGATAATAAACAAACAACTCAACTTAGCCTTCTAGATTTATAACTGCACTCTCAAAATCTGTATTTATTCTACTTGATTCAAAGTCTGAACTGTTCCAACCTACAGTCTCTACCAGTGCACATTCCAGACAACTGAACCTTACCCATTTTCATCTTTTCTCTCTTCTCTCCTAATATCTGTAGGACAGAAACATTAAGAGAGTAGACAACAAACAAACCAAGCCCAACCGAGCCAAACCAAACCCATGCAACAACAACAAACCAAACACCAAACCAAACTGAACAGAAAGCAAAAGGGCAAAATGAAAGATGCAAGCCCAAAACAGAATCGATTGTTTGAATAGGAGCAACAATGGATGTTGAGAAATAAGGGTTTCATCTTTCTCTCCACTTGCAGAGGGACAGAATGATGCTCAGAGCTCATTTCTCTTTGGGGAAGGGCAGATAAATGGCAAGGTGGAGGAAAGGGTGTTTACCTAAACTAGGGAATGAAAGCATCTGGCTGGAAGAGTTGGGGCTGCTCAGTCTGGAGAAGAGGAGGCTCTGAGATGACCTTCTTGTGGCACCCAGTGTCTGAAGGGGGCCTACAGAAAGGCTGGGGAGGGACTTTTTAGGCTATCAGGTAGTGACAGGACTAGGGGGAATGGAGTGAAGCTGGAGATGGGGAGAGTCAGGCTGGACATGAGGAGGAAGTTGTTCAGCATGAAAGTGATGAGAGGCTGGAATGGGTTGTCCAGGGAGGTGGTTGAGGCAACAAACCCAGAAAGGCAGAGCAATCAGTGTGGCATCTATGAAGTTCTCAGATGAGCTCTGTGGTACAAGCTTTGATTTGACAGGTTCTGAAGACTACCCCAGGTTGTTTCCATACATTCTAGGGACATTTTCAAACCATCATAGAATCATAGAATCAAGCAGGTTGGAAGAGACCTCCAAGCTCATCCAGTCCAATCTATCATCCAGCCCTAGCCAGTCAACCAGACCATGGCACTGAGTGCCCCAGCCAGGCTTGGCTTCAACACTTGCAGGCACAGCCACTCCACCACCTCCCTGGGCAGCCCATTCCAATGCCAATCACTCTCTCTGCCAACAACTGCCTCCTAACATTCAGCCTAGACCTCCCCTGGCACAACTTGAGACTGTGTCCCCTTGTTCTCTTGCTGCTTGCCTGGCAAAAGAGCCCAACCCCATCTGTCTACAACCTCCCTTCAGACAGCTGTAGAGAGCAACGAGCTCTGCCTTAAGCCTCCTCTTCTGCAGGCTGCACACCCCCAGCTCCCTCAGCCTCTCCTCACAGGGCTGTGCTCCAGGTCCCTCACCAGTTCCTTCACCCTTCTCTGGACACGTTCCAGCACCTCAGCATCTCTCTTGAATTGAGGAGCCCAGATCCCCACAGAAGGGGAAGTATCCTGGGTTTCACATCTCTCTGTAATCCACCCTGGCAAGAGTAGTTGTTGGCAAATAAGCTACAAATGAGCTCTGAAAGTAAAGGATGACTAATTTTCTGTTAAACACATGCTCTCACAAACCAAACTGATATAAATGAGCAGCAAAGCATCACAATTGATGGTACAAAGGAATAGGCAATTGCTGTCAAATCACATCTACATTTAGCACTCCGTTGCCTCTCTTATTTTGCCTAGCAAATACTGGTGCAGGCAATGAAAGAAATTATGAGGATTTCCTTTATAACAGCCATGATTATGGCTACTTCTCTCAGATAATAGCATTCCATGAATAAGAATTAACTGAGTAGACAGAAAATGATGCAAGAGTAAGATAAACAGCCAGGGCTTGGCCAAAACAACTGCAGAGAAACAGGCTCCCTGTGCATTTCTCTCCATGAATGAAAGGAACTCCCAGAAGGAAACAAACCTGCTTAGCCATTTCTAACCCCAAACCAAAATGTTTCCCATGTACTCAAGCATCACAAGGCAAAACAGAGAAAAAAATGCTGTCTGCTTGTGGATGCTAAACACACTCCATGCAAAGGTCTATTTAGAATGTTTCAGTCTCCTTTACACAGTGCCAGTACAATCATATAACTATTGGTCATGTAGAGTGCTCAGCTAACTATGAGCTCTGCCCTGAGCCTCCTCTGCTGCAGGCTGCACACCCCCAGCTCCCTCAGCCTCTCCTCACAGGGCTGTGCTCCAGGCCCCTCCCCAGCCTTGCTGCCCTTCTCCAAACACCTCCCAGCACCTCAACATCTCTCTGCAATGGAGGAGCCCAGAACTGCACACAGCACTCAAGGGGTGGCCTGAGCAGTGCTGAACACAGGGGCACAAGAACCTCCCTTGTCCTGCTGCCCACACTGCTCCTGAGCCAGCCCAGGATGCCATTGCCTCTGCTGCCCACCTGGGCACTGCTGCCTCCTCTGCAGCTCCTTCAGCTCCCAGCACCCCCAGCTCCCTCTCTGCCTGGCTGCTCTCAGCCACTCTGGCCCCAGCCTCTAGTGCTGCTTGGGGTTGTTGTGGCCAAAGTGTAGAACTCTGCACTTGGCCTTGTTCAGTCTCATCCCATTGGCCTCTGCCCACCCATCCAGCCTGGCCAGGTCCCTCTGCAGGGCTCTGCTACCCTCCAACAAATCGACATCAAAAAGCAACAAATCAATACATGACTTCAGCTGTCTTTCAGAGTAGAGGTGGTTCAGCCTGTGCTGTGACAGACATTTTGGGCACAGGAAGTTTCATGTAAACATGAGAAGGAATTTTTTTCCCTGTGAGGGTGACAGAACACTGGAACAGGCTGCCCAAGGGGGTTGTGGAGTCTCCCTCTCTGGAGATATTCATAACCCACCTGTATTGCTCCTGTGCTCTGGGTGCTGCTGCTCTAGCAGGGGGGTTGGACTGGGTGTGATTTGGAGGTGCCTTCCATCCCCTGGCATTCTGTGACTTCCTTCTCAGCAGTATTTCTGAACTAAGAAAAATATTTTTCTGTTCATGGGAAATAAAAGACTTCCCTGTGCAATTACCTGCTTTGATAACTGGTTGATAGCTGGTTTCTAATATTAATGCCAAGGGAAACAACCATGTCCCAAAACTTCAGCTTGGCAGATTGAAGCATCAGAAGACAGATGGTGAGTTTGTAAGGAACAGGTCTCCATATGATGGCTCTGAACAGGTCATGAGACTCCTGTTACTGCTATCCCACTATCAACATTTATGGTCCAAGAACAACAGCAGATCTTGAACTGTGTCAGTTCAAGGAACTGATTTGCAGCCAAGTGCAAATATAGAAGAAAAGGACCCTCAAAATGCCTTTGGTGAAATGACTTGTACTGAAATCTCAACATTCACTTGAATGCTGTGTACTAGGAAACTCTATCAAATCAATAAATATGGGATCTGTTAACCTCACTAAGAAGAACAAAGTCCTATTAGGAAATATCCATATTTAGATTTGTGGCAATTAGCCCCAAACCAGCACAATATTATCTGGCAAACTTTGGATTTGCTTATGACCATTGACTCTCAGGACATTTAAAGTGTCTAGATGGATCAGACATGTGTCATACACAGGGATTGAATTGCCTCTGCTTTAAAAAACATATAGAAGGCTCAACATATTCAAGACCAACTCACATCCTATTCACTTAATGCATGCTGGATTTGGAACGGAATAAGGAACACAGATGGAGCAGTGGTAAAGATGAAAATTAGTGAAGCAGAGGGAAAAAGCATTAGCAGCAGTAGAGAAAACAGAAGGGAAGCAAAGGTGACTAATACTGAAGGAAAATGGGTTTGTGTGTTGGATGCAGTCATTACAACAAGGGCATAAGTGACATAAATGATAAAGGGACACATGCAGGAGGAGAAGGTACAACGGCACATCATGAGCTAGTAGGTCATGCTGAACAAATCTGATTAGCTTCTGTGAAAAAGTGGCAATAAGAACTGATGGGACAGACTAACAGATGTAATGTATTTGGACTTGGAGATGGCTTAGAATACTTCACAGCAGAAAAAGCTAGGGCAAAAGGTCAGCAAATGCAGTGCAGCTAAACGTGGAAGTTCTAGACTGAACTGAAAACAAGGTCAGGAAAGAAGCAGCAGATAGGTAAAGAAGAGACAGAACACTGACAGCTGTGCATGTGTCTGTTTGACCCTCTCTCAGGTGAGTTAGGCAACTGTGATCTGGTGTCTTCATTTCACATGAGGGAGTGGAACATCTGCCTTATGAGGACAGGCTGAGGGAGCTGGGGCTCTGTAGCTTGGAGAAGAGGAGCCTGAGGGGTGACCTCAGTCATGCTTATAAAGATGTGAAGGGCAGTGTCAGGAGGCTGGAGCTAGGCTCTGCTCAGGGATATCCAATGATAGGACAAAGGGCAATGGGTGCAAGCTGGAGCACAGGATGCTCCACGGGAACATGAGGAGAAAGTTCTTTACAGTGAGGGTGACAGAGCCCTGGAGCAGGCTGCCTAGAGAGGCTGCTGAGTCTTCCTCTACTGGAAGCATGCAAAACTCTCACCTGGATGTCATCATGTGTGACATGCCCCGGGTGATCCTGGCAGGGGGTTGGACTGGATGATCTTTCAAGGTACCTTCCAACCCCTAACATGTCTTTCTGAGACAGGAGCTGCCTCCTTAAAATAAAAGCCCAAACAACAACTTACTTACACAGCATTCAGCAGAGTGGGAACATGACCAGACTTCAAACTGAAGATGTATAGAATTATAGACTCAGTCAGGGTTGGAAAGGGCCACAAGGAGCAGACAGTTCCAACCCCTCTGCCATGCCCAGGGACACCCTACCCTGGAGCAGGCTGCACACAGCCTCAGCCAGCCTGGCCTCAAACACCTCCAGCCATGGGGCCTCAACCACCTCCCTGGGCAACCCATTCCAGCCTCTCACCACTCTCCTGCTCAACAACTTCCTCCTCACAGCCAGCCTGACTCTCCCCACCTCCAGCTTTGCTCCATTCTTGCTTGTACTTGCTCCTGTGCTGACCAAGGGCACTCTTAAATCCTATTAAATCTTGTATACCATGGTAGGGTTGAAGAAAGAAAGAGGTTGCACCTTTGGGGAAGAGCAGACAGGTCTGGTGACCCCAAACAGACTCATGTGGGATTCCATCCCACGGACATCACATCCAGTACAAAGCTGAGGGATCATGAGGGTTAAGTTCTCTTCTTCAACAGCCAGCATTTAAGGACTCCATCCCTTTTGCCTCTGATCCTGATCCATGTGTTCTCGACTTCATTTCCAGAATGCAGCTCTCATCTGCCCTTGAGTCCAGTCTTGGACTTCTCCAGTGCCTGTCCACAGCACCAATGGTGACAGTGACTTTGTTGCCATGGTGGGGAGGGGCCATGTGGATCCAAAGCTTATTTTGTATATATTGATATGTATTTCATCTTATTGCTATTCCTTTCCTTCAAGCTGGTTTAATTTTCTTTAGCAGTCCCTAAGTCACTCTCCTTTATTCTCTTTCTCTTCCCCTTTGGGAAGGGAGAGGAGTTCATAGAGAGCCTCTGTCATACATCTTGTGGCCAGCCCAGCCCTAACCCTTGACATGACCACAGGTAGGGGTGAGGAGAGAGGTACAAGTAGCATAATAAATTCAGCTGTCCTTGGAGGCAATATTAGATCTGACAGAGCCTACACAGAAACTTGCACTGTAGCTAAAAGGCAAAGTCAGATCAAGATGCCAGCACAGCAGCCACAACCACATGCATACAGTGACCCATATTGGCTCCATTAACTCTCCCTTTTTGCTCTAGAATATAACCAACAAGCTCAATGCCAGCTTCTCTGCAAAAGGAAGGAGGTTTCATATTTTTAGCCAAGAGAACAGGGCACAGGCCACAGTTGTACCCTGAACCATACCCACATGAATGGAAAAAGAAGAGATGCACTTTTTGTTAGTGCAGGAAAGAGTTCCACATGCTTGTAGTACACCCAATGAGATGTACAGAGTATTACAGAATCAATCAGGTTGGAAAACACATTGGAGAACAAGTCCAACCTATTACCCAACATTATCTGATCAACTAAATCATAGAATCAAGCAGGTTGGAAGAGACCTCCAAGATCATCCAGTCCAACCTAGCACCCAGCCCTATCCAGTCAACCAGACCATGGCACTAAGTGCCTCATCCAGGCTTTTCTTGAACACCTCCAGGGACAGTGACTCCACCACCTCCCTGGGCAGCCCATTCCAACACCAGTCACTCTCTCTGCCAACAACTTCCTCCTAACATCCAGCCTATACTTCCCCTGGCACAACTTGAGACTGTGTCCCCTTGTTCTGTTGCTGCTTGCCTGGCAGAAGAGGCCATCCCCCACCTGGCTACAATGTCCCTTCAGGTAGCTGTAGACAGCAATGAGGTCACCCCTGAGCCTCCTCTTCTCCAGGCTAAACAACCCCAGCTCCCTCAGCCTCTCCTCATAGGGTTTGTGTTCCAACCTATTATCCAATATTATCTAATCAACTAAATCATAGAATCAAGCAGGTTGGAAGAGACCTCCAAGCTCATTCAGTCCAACCTAGCACCCAGCCCTATCCAATCAACCAGACCATGGCACTAAGTGCCTCAATCCAGTCTCCTTTTGGAACACCTCAGTGAGAGCTGCTGTGCAAAAAAATGCTCTCTAAATGTCAGGGCAGAATGTTAGAGACACAAAAACATGATCCTTCTTTGGATCCACATTGCTGTTGTGATGCTGAATTGTTCCCCAGGTCTCGTCAGCGAGAAAACAGTTCTCATTTGCAATAGTTTTCATCTGCCTCTCCCAAAAAAAAAAAACCCCAACCCACAAATAAATAAATAAATGAGGTAAAACAAATGGCTGTGCTGGGAGCAAGCATGGCCTTGACTTCAACAGGCCTATAAATCATGAGCCTGCCACTGGATACAAACGATCGCTGGCAGGGCCAGCACCGCTCCAGGCAATTCCACAAGGACACGCTGGGTATCCGTAAGGAAACGGCACCCAACGGACTGCTAACCTTGTCTGGTGGGTTAGGAACTTACACACACCATTGGAATTTACCAGACTGGCTCAGACAGCTTGGAATTAAGATAAAGCTCTATTTACAGCAAAGCAAAATTCACAAGCATATATATATATATAATATTTCATAGCATCACAGGATCACAGAATGGCAGCGGCTGGAAGGGACCTCCAAAGCTCAGCCAGTCCAACCCCCCTGCCAGAGCAGGGCCACCCAGAACAGATCACACAGCAACACATCTAGGCAGGTCTTGAATATCTGCAGAGAAGGAGCCTGCACAACTCCCCTGGGCAGCCTGCTCTAGTGCTCTGTCATCCTCACAGGGGAAAAATGACCAGAGGGTTGGAGTAGCTCTGCTATGAGGACAGGCTGAGGGAGCTGGAAGTGTTCAGTCTGGAGAGGAGGAGGCTCTGGGGGGACCTACTAGAAGCCTGCCAGTACCTGAAGGGAACCTACAGGAAGGATGGAGAGAAGCTGTTTACAAAGGCTGCAGTGACAGGCTGAGGAGCAATGGGTTCAAGCTTGAGAAGAGCAGATTTAGACTGGATGCTAGGAACAAGTTCTTTACTATGAGGGTGGTGAAGCACTGCAACAGGGTGCCCAGAGAGGTGGTTGAGGCCCCTTGCCTGGAGACATTCAAGGTGAGGCTTGACGGGGCCCTGGGTGACCTGGCCTGGTGGGGACATCTCTGCTGACTGCAGGAGGTCAGGACTGGATGATCTCTAGAAGTCCCTTCTGGCCTGGACTGTTCTATGGTTCCAAGTTCACCACAACTTATGGCCACATCACAGTGAATTTAGGAGGACACCAAATCGCCAGCACCTTCACTGTAGTTGTGGCAGAGTTTCACTGTTTAGCAAACACTCTTTTCTTCACCTAAATGTTCTTGTAGATGTCTCCTTTTTATTATTACTCAGAAGGCATAGTAGGATTTTTCTTTTCCTGCTCCTGTTTCTCTTGAAAAGGGCAAAAAGGTGACACTGGAAGACGCACAAACCAAAAGCGAGACAGGAGATGAACTTCTTGGCTTTCATGGCTAAACATGATGCATGTAACCACTCCCCTCAATTTTTTTCACTTCTAACCACTCCAACCAAAATATACTTATTGGGCATTAAGAATTGGTTGGTTGCCTCTCTAAGGTAGTTGTTGGTTTCAGTCTATGTACCTTCCAAGTTGATCCAAGCTACTCTTTACTAATCGTTCTTCACATCCCTTTCCCTGCTTCTCTTCCAGGACACTCATGACAGTATTTTGCTCTGCCAGAAACTCTGCATCTCAGTAAGCTCATTAATTTTGTAGTCAACAAAGAAAATCAAGTCACTTTTCTTTGCCAGTTCATCCCACTGCAACCCAACTTTGAGCCTTGCTTCTCAAAGCCATAGAGCTGTTAGATCCCAGGCGTCACAAGGACAAGGGCTTAGAAGTGAAACCCTGCATGCTGATTTCATACACTCTGCTCTACATACACAGCCTGCATGTGACAACTGCAGGGACAGAATCAGTCTTCATTTGCCACTGCTGTGGTAGGCCTGAGACACCCAAAATAGGTTTATACATGTCCTGCCTTGCCTAGGCATGTTTGTCTGCTCCACCAGAGAGAGACAAGCACAGGAAAAGGACACAAAAGAACCTGGAGCCACTGAGTCTGGCCTGCCCAGGGTGCTGTGGTGTAAGGTACACACACTTAGCTTGTGCCTGCCTAGTGCAAAGCCTGTGCTCTTCCCAAATCTGGGTGAAAGTGAGCCTGTGGCTTTGCCTAGTACAGTAAGGTTTGGCTAACTGCCATCCTGATTGGCCATTCTGTGTCCAAAGGGCAATTAATCTCATCCCACATTGATAAAAGGAGATACACAGGTGAACAACCTGCTTTGCTGCCCTGCTCTCTCTGCTGTGCTCAGCTGTGCTCTGCTGTTGCCTGTTGCTGTTGCACACTGCCTTATTGCTTGCCTGGTGAACTCCACTGCCGCCAGTTACCAGGAGCAGACCCTGGATGCCTGCACACAACCGGCCTGTGTGGCCAGCGTGACATTGTGCTGAGACTGCACCACATCTGCCTCTGCACCTGGGGGTCCTGCTTAGCAGTCCTGGACATATACACAGATCACCCAGAAGAAGCCAGGAGGCAAGGTCAGAGATTGTCTGCCTCTTCCCCAGAAGCTGGGAAGGTTCAAGCCTCAACATCCGACAAGACAGAGTCCCCTGAAAGCATTTGGGCACTGTCTGGAGTGTAGCTAAGCCCCACGAGTGGGTAATAATAATCTGTGAGTAAATGCTTCAATGTCTCTTTGTAATTCTCTACTGCCTTCTGCCATGAGCAGAAAGAGCTCCTTGAGTCCATCAATTGGGCAAACAGCATTCGACCACAGGAACCTTCTCTTCCAGCTCAATGAAATGTTTCTGTATTTTGCTGGCTATTCCTAGATCTAGATATTATCCACAGAATGTTTCCATGACTGTGTAAGAACCACAGGAACCTTCTCTTCCAGCTCAATGAAATGCTTCTGTATTTTGCTGGCTATTCCTAGATCTAGATATTATCCACAGAATGTTTCCATGACTGTATAAGAACCACAGGAACCTTCTCTTCCAGCTCAATGAAATGTTTCTGTATTTTGCTGACTATTCCTAGATCTAGATATTATCCACAGAATGTTTCCATGACTGTGTAAGAACCACAGGAACCTTCTCTTCCAGCTCAATGAAATGCTTCTGTATTTTGCTGGCTATTCCTACATCTAGATATTATCCACAGAATGTTTCCATGACTGTGTAAGAACCAAAACATTAGAATCAGTGGTTGGGGGTGGCAGAGTTCTGAACAGCAAAAATTAATAAACAGCATTAATTTTGGAAAAATAGCAGCTCACATAATTAATTTTCCCCTCCACAACAGCCACATAATGAACTCAGTCTGTGAAGGAAACAATAAATAACACTGGGGTGCAAAAAAGTTACTTTTGCTTCACCAATATCTCACAATATTCTCTTCTCCTCCAATGACTCTGCTTTACTAAAAGGTCTGTGTTTGTACTACTATGCTCTTTCATCACCAGAGTCTTAGTCTTGCCCTTGGTGACTCCCCTGTTGGTCGCAGAGGTGGCCAAGTCAATGCCTCCAGAGCGAAAGCAGCTTCTGCTCTACCAGGCTCTGACAGCTGTGTGCATCGTCTGGCTCCCTTCTCCCTAAAAGCTGTTACTGTCACTTCTGCAATAAGTCTCCACCAGCCAAAGGACCAAATATGCCAATTACAATCCTGAGCTGTGGTGAATTAGCTTGCAGCAATGTAAGCAAAAGAAAGGACAAGTTTTAGAACAGCAAACACATTAGCCTTTCACCCTGGAACTCACAAATAACTACAGTAGGAAGAGGAATCTGAGTGGTCTCAGTCACTTCAGTTGTAGCTGGGAAATTGTCTGGCACTGCCTCACTTCCTCTGCTTCCAGCAGAAAACAGAAGTGTCAGAGAATGGCTTAGGTTGGAAAGGATATTAGAGATCACCTACTCCAACCTTCCCACCATGGGCAAGGACACCTTTCAACTAGACCTCATCCAACCTGATCTGCCTTGAACACCCCCCCAAGGAGGAGACATCCACAACCTCCCTGGGTAGCCTATTCCAGAGTCTCACCATCCTTGTACTGAAGAACTTCTTCCTAAGATCCAGGCTAACCTTATTCTCCCTCAGCTTCAAACCATCCCCCCCTTGTCCTACCACCAGACACCAGGCTCTGTAGCCTTCCTGTAGGATCCCTTCTGATATTGAAAGGCAGCTCTAAGGTCCCCCAGGAGTATTCTCTTCTCTAGGCCAAACAACCCCAGGGTTTTCTAAGTTTTCCTTCCCATCCTGCCTCCTGCATTCTTGGACACATAGTCAGGGTTCACCAGAGATCAACACTGCTAACATACTGCCAGTACTAGCTCAGCATTACAAGTTCCTGCAACATCAAAAGACCTTTTTAAACCCATGACATAGTAACTTACTTTTAAAACCCAAAGGAACAAACAAAAGCCTCCCCAACTCAAAAGCAGCAGTGTCAAGGATCTATAGATTTATTTTGAAAGGTTTTGTTGTTCCTAACACTCTTCTAACTCAACATGTTCCAGTCAGACCTGAAATCACTCTGAGGGCTAGCATGGTGCTTGTTCATGTCATACTCCAACCATATGGGATGAGTGACTGAAAAATATCTGATGTTTCACTGCAAAGAGGGACAACCTGATTAAAAACTTCATCAGTATAAAAGGGTAACAGTTAAAATTACTACAGCTGTTCTCAGTGCAATGCAGTGTCCACCTCCAGTCTCTACACTAATGTATTTTGGAAACATCCTGGATAATGCCAGGCTTTACTTACAAAACAGGCAACAGCCCAAGTTTATAGCTCTAGGGACCAGATCACTACTCTAGGGACCAGATCACTGCTTTAGGACCACCTCTTGCATGACACCAACAGCTCCTTGCCACCCACACAGAGGAAGAGAAGCATTTTCAAGTAGAAGCAACAATAGCTGCTGGAAGCTCATGGTCATAGTGGGAGTGAAGGCTATTAGAGCATCATGCACTGCTCACACCACTGCTTGCCTGCCTCTTCTAACAGAAAAGCAGCCAAGCAGAAAGAAATGTGCACCAAAAAATGGTTCCATTTCAGCATCTGTGCACCTACATGTTTCAATTTCTACCCTAACATGCCCTCCTGGGAACTGTATTTCATTAGAGTCCCACAGACTGGCTCCCTCTAGTACCAACTGCCAATAATCCAATCCAGGGATTTCAAACACCCTGCTGCAATTGGGTTTCTTCAATTAGGCATTCCAGGATGCTAAACCTCTCGTCTAATATTTCAGTAGTTAATAATCTTCCACTGAATAGAACACCTCTGATCCTGCTTCAGTGGTTAATGTAATAGACACAGGCTATGTTCAATTAAACAATTTCTACCTCTCAGGAGGGATTTGATTTTTAGAGCTCAATGCCAACTCGAAAGTGGATGTTACATTAATGGGAACGCACCTACACCCTGGGAGCTGACACAGCAATGCTGCACTACCAGCACCCTTGAACTGTGTGTTTGTTACACAGCACCATCTCCAGGAGCGTTTCACAACGACAGGGAAGGGGAAGGGCTCTGCTGCATCCCCCTGCTGAAGCAGTTTAGAAAGGGTCAGGTGCGGCAGCGCACCGCATAAAGGCTTCAGACCCACCCTTAAACTTTCAAGCTTCTATCTGGCAATACACGCAGAGAGCTTTTGCTTGATGACACTTGTCACACATTGCTAACACCAAGTAGTCTGTGCTACCTCCCTGTGCTTCCAAAGGATGCTGCAGCCGAGCATAGAGTATTAGAATGGTCTGGGTTGGAAGGGACCTCCAATGGTCATCCAGTCCAACCCTCTCTGCAGTCAGCAGGGACATCCTCAACTAGATCAGGCTGCCTACAGCCCCATCGAGCCTCACCTTGAATATCTCTAGGCAAGGGGCCTCAACTACCTCCCTGGACAACCTGTTCCAGTGCTCCACCACCCTCATAGTAAAGAACTTGTTCCTGACATCCAATCTTAATCTGCTCTTCTCAAGCTTGAACCCATTGCTCCTCAGCCTGTCACTGCAGCCCTTTGTAAACAGCTTCTCTCCATCCTTCCTGTAGGCTCCCTTCAGGTACTGGCAGGCTGCTATTAGGTCCCCCCAGGAGCCTCCTCCTCTCCAGACTGAACATCCCCAGCTCCCTCAGCCTGTCCTCATAGCAGAGCTGCTCCAACCCTCTGATCATTGTTGTGGCCTCCTCTGTACCTGCTCCATCAAGTCCATGTCCTTCCTATAATGAGGGCTTCAGAGCTGGATGCAGTACTCCAGGTGAGGTCTCACCAGAGAAGAGCAAAGTGGCAGAATCTCCTCTCTGGCTCTCTCCATCCTTGTAGCCCTTCTCAGGTACTGGAAGGCTGCAATTAGGTCTCCCCAGAGCCTTCTCTTCTCCAGGCTGAACAATCTCGGCTTCCTCATAGCAGAGGTGCTCCAACTCCCTGACCATTTTCAGGGCCCTCCTCTGGACTCATTCCATGAGTCCTTCCTACATTGAGGGCACCAGACCTGGACACAGCATTCCAGGTGAGGCCTCCTGGCATCATGGCCACACATGCAGAACTAAACATACAAGGACACAGGCACATCTGAAACCCAGCAGAGACAACACACAGAGGAAGACATGTGAAAAATGCATGAACATCAAACATCACAGCCATGCCTGCTCATGAGTACCCAGAACACAGCACAGCATCCTCCTCAGTCAGCAGACTAGCCAAAGCAATGGACTCAGTAGCAAGCCAGGACCAGAAGCTCTCCAAAACACTGACAAAAAGTGTCTACAATACCTGGAAGTCTGTGAAGAAGTGACTCCCATTCTGCTGCTGCTTGCAGTGCCTGACTCTTTCACACCTAAGGAGAAATGGAACCTGCACACCCAGCATGGCCCAGGGCTGGACTGCACCCTTGGCCACAGGATAAACTCCATCAACTCAGACAGGAGCAGCATCCACTTGGTACTGGTGACAATGCCACCTGTGTGACCTTGCTTTATCCCTAGCAGTGCAGCAAGAGGTTCTCATGAGATACAGATTCCGTCTGGCTGCAGAAAGGATAAACAGAGTAGTTTCCTTGCAGGAAAATCACACAATAGCTTGATGGACCAAAAGGAGACAATCTGAGGTCTGACTGTGCTTGGGTCAGAGTCTTGTTTGAATCTCCACTGCTCCCAGTGCAATTCTCTGTGCTATTCTCTTCTTACAGCATTAGCTCTAATAAATAACATTTTTAAAGGCATCCTACAGAGTCTGAGTGCCTTTCTTACTGGGATCATAATGCAGCAAGCCCCCTCCTAATGCAAAACAACATGCTGCATTTTCAAAACAGAAAGAGTGAGATTAGTGATTTAGCAAACTGCTAACAGCTTTTTGTCTCTTCTTCAGCAGACAAATGGGCCACCCAGCCAGGGCTTTTCTGTGTGCTGAATGTCACAGCTGCAAAACAGGGGTCTGCCACCACTAGATACACCAGCAGAACAACCTGGCAACTGAAGCTTACTCTTCCAACTGCAATCGAAGTGAACCTCTCAGATAAAAAAGCATCCAGCAACGTAGTCAGGAAGTGAGGAACAAGCAGAGCTGTTTGAACTGCTTTGAGCTCTTCCCTAGGTGCATCTGGGCTGCTAAAGAAGAAAGTGACAGCTGGACTGGCAGAAATTTTCTTGAGGTCTGAGCTATCAGTCTAAAGCAGTTTATTTAGGCGTGGGCATTCTGACATGTTTTCCCCTCCAGCTAATCTCTACGTGCAATAATGATGTGCAAAAAAATAAACACTCAGGGTACAGATACCTGAAACCTCAAAGCAATAAACAGATTAAGTGCTCCAGGACTTCCTTTAACTGGAAGTATTGCAACCCAAGACAGAAAACACAGAAAGGTGAGAGTCTGACTGCAGACCCATGCCTTTAAACATGCAGTGCTCCCCAGCTCTTATTTACATGAAGCAAGCCCAGAGGATGATTTAAGCAGTAAGAGTTTTCTCTCCTCCCTTGCCAAGAGTCCAGAAGAGTACATATATTTAAAGAAATGTACTGCTTGGGTTGAAAGTGTCAAATGTATCACTCATCCCTAGAAGATTATAGATCTTTCTCATTAATAGCTAGCCTGCAATTAAAATATCAAGGTACTTTTGCAGAGAACCATAAAATATGCCAGCAAAACCATTTTATGTTGGCCATAATGGGGTCTCCAGCATAGATCATTAAGGCTGAAACACAGAAAGGGTTTCAGCCACATGCTAAATCATTTGGTAAGGAGGGGGGAAAGGAAAGGAGAGTTAGATGAACAGAAGAGGAAGAAGGATTGGCAGATTTAAGATAATGACACCTTGGTAAAAAACTATTAATCAACTACCTTATGAGCAGAAATGTGAACAAATTAAGAATGAATTAAACCTTTCTTACTCTTGCCTTTCCATGGCTGCAAAATCCTTCCAACTTAGTAGGAGGCAATTACATAAACTTGAAGGCAACACAGAATAAAACCCAATTAATGATGCCACTCTCAAGTTATTTCACAAACACAAGGGCAGACAACTGAACTAAGTTACCCCCCCAAAAAAAACCCATGAAAAGAAATCCCATTGTCTAAACACACACATCTGAGGATGACTAATTAGCAGAACAAAGAGATTGTGCCTGCAGTAAATGCTCTCCTGACAGCGGTGAAGCAAAAAGAAATAGAAAGAGAGCAACCTGAGCTGCAATTCTTATTCAATCTGATACAAAACAGGTGCTGCATGCATTTAATTCTCCTTCTCACTGGTATGCACTTCTAGAGTTCAGTGGCTCATCCTTCATTGTGGCTTCTCTCTACTCTTTCCTCCCTGTCAGCAGCTTGCTAGCCAGTTATTTATTGCCTCCTCAACATTCAACATCAGCCAGGCAGAAGTGCATTTCTTCTCTGCCCTCTCTGTGCTCTGCTCCTGCCTTTCCCACGCTGCTTGAATCGCAGATGAATACTGCACCTTTAGCGCTGCCTCCTGCACTCACTCTTTGTGCTTCTTTCTGTCCTTGAAAGCTGTGTAACATCTATTTGCATGGACTGTTTCCCTACCAGTGGTCTGTTCTGGGCCAAGCTTTCCCCAAGAGCCCCAAAGAGTTACACAACTACAGGGACTTCAGTAGCAAGGAGAAGGCTTTGCTTCTCCAAATGAATCATCTGCAAATCTGATCTCAGTCAATACAAAATGCTGTGAGTTTGCCACTCTAACTCTTACTTTGTCTTCTCTACTTTTCAGCACTGGTATTCCCTTCATTCACCATCATTTTACTGTGGTCATAGGCTGTATCTTAGCAAAACCCAAAAGTCAGTAGAATTTTTTTTCCTGGGTAGTTTTTGAATGCAGAAGATTCTGTTTCAAGGGACTTCTACCACTGGAGGTCACTATCTCCTGGAGCAAAAAGAGAACATGGTCCAAAACTCATCCCCAACCTAGAAAAGACACTCCAAATAATCTCTCATAGAATCAGTCAAGGTTGGAAGGGACCACAAGGAGCAGCCAGTTCCAATTCCCCTGCCATGCCCAGGGACACCCTACCCTAGAGCAGGCTGCACACAGCCTCAGCCAGCCTGGCCTCAAACACCTCCAGCCATGGGGCCTCAACCACCTCCCTGAGCAACCCATTCCAGCCTCTCACCACTCTCCTGCTCAACAACTTCCTCCTCACCTCCAGGCTGACTTTCCCCACCTCCAGCATTGCTCCATTCCCCCAGTCCTATTGCTCCCTGAGAGGCTAAAATGTCCCTCCCCAGCTTTTTTTGTAGGGCACTTCAGATACTGTTCAGTCTGGGGAAGAGGAGGCTCTCAGGTGACCTTCTCGTGGCCTTCCATGAATCTTGCAGTCCCTTCCAACCTTGACTGATTCTATGATCATCCAGTTCCAAACCTCCTGCCATGGGCAGGGACACCTCCCACTAAAACAGGTTGCTCAAAGCCTCATCCAACCTAGCCTTGAACAGCTCCAGGGAGGAAGCATCCACAACCTCCTTGGGCAACCAGCTCCAGTGCCTCACCACCCCCAGTGTAAAGGATTTGGTCCTAATATCCAGTCATACATCCAAACAGTCTGTGCAGGAGCTGAGGCAAGTATATTCCATCCCAAATGGTTCAATGTTTTTAATTTCTTTTTTTTCCCCTTTTTTTAATGGTTAAAAATTAAAAGTTGGGGGGAAAAGCCAACACATGAAAGCCTTTCACCAATCACAGAAACACACAAGACTTTTCTGATCATTTCCCTGAAGGCCTTCTTGAACTGAGGGTCTCAGAAATGGAATACAGAAGGAATATAGAGAAGTTAAGGCAAGAATTCTTACTATGTGTATTATTAATACTTAAAAGACTATTGACTCTTAGGCTATTATTAATACTAAAAGAGTCTTAACTCTTAGCCTACTAACTTATGAGCCTGGCAAAGAAATCATCCACCTGAATGATGAGAACTATGTAAAATGTTACTACTCAACACTGGTCAGACCACACTTTGAGTGCTGTGTCCAGTTCTGGGCTCCTCAATTCAAGAGAGATGTTGAGGTGCTGGAATGTGTCCAGAGAAGGGCAGCAAGGCTGGTAAGGGGCCTGGAGCACAGCTTTGTGAGGAGAGGCTGAGGGAGCTGGGGGTGTGCAGCCTGCAGCAGAGGAGGCTCAGGGCAGAGCTCATTGCTGTCTACAACTACCTGAAGGGAGGCTGTAGCCAGGTGGGGTTGGGCTCTGCTGACAGGCAAGCAGCAATAGAACAAGGGGACACAGCCTCAAGTTGTGCCAGGGCAGGTCTAGGCTGGATGTTGGAGGAAGTTTTTGGCACAGAGAGTGATTGGCACTGGAATGGGCTGCCTGAGGAGGTCGTGGAGTTGCCATCCCTGAAGGTGTTGAAGCCAAGCCTGGCTGGAGCACTTAGTGCCATGATCTGGTTGACTGGATAGGGCTGGGGGATAGGTTGGACTGGATGAGCTTGGAGGTTTCTTCCAACCTGCTTGGTTCTGTGATACTGAAGGAAAACCGCAGGTGAAGTTCCCTGGTTTCAATACCAAACAATAAATACTAAACAAGAATCCAGATCATGGAATAGTAAGGAAGAAAACAAAAAAAAACAAACCAACCAAAACTACCAACCAAAGGCATTTTAGTCCTAACAAAACTAAAAGGTCATTTAGAGAAAGAGGCACAGATGTCAAAAACTGCCACAGCCAGCTAGGGCAGTGCAGCACACAGCGCTCCAAGCTCTCTGCAGCAGAAGCAGTGTTTGAAAGGTTCCTCTCTAAGTAGCACTGTCAGATGCAGGATGCTGCTTTTAAAATTTCCAGTAACAGTTCTGTCAGCTGCTGCAAGATCTCCCTCTCCATATTATCTTCAAACATATCTGAGTGAAAGGGCAAACAGAAATTTGAAAGAGATGATTGCTTCCTTTGTGGGGGATACGGTTACCCACTGAGACAGGAACATATCTGAATTCCAATTTGCAATCACTTCCACTATTTATGAGGTCACTGGACTTGCTCCTGCTGAGCTCAATTTAGCAAGAGCTTTGGCTAGATCAGTGCAGAGAATATTACAATCACATTGACTTGGTGATGTCAAAACTCCCACAAATAGGCGACTCCAAACTATGAATCCACTGAAAGTTAGACACATTTCAATAGGCAGGAGGATTTTAAAAGGGAAGATGTAAACACAAATTAAATCATGGCCTTAATGGCATCATTAATTACAAAGCAAGAACAAAAGGGCATAGCTCATGCACTAAGGCAGGCATAGTGAAAGCAGCAAGAACTTCAGAGGGTCAGGCAAGGCACTGGCTAAAACCAAACAAATAAAGCCAATGCACAGAACAGCAGTAAAACAGCACCGCTCATTTCACCAGAGACAGAAGAAACATTCCCCCATCGCCCCTGCCACTGAGCACCACCTCACTGCCTGACCTGCACAGGATGCAGGTTTCAGTCTCTTGTTTCCTTAAGAGGAAATGATCACTGAAATCAGGAGCAAGTCAACAGCTTTGAAGGCAGATTGCATCTCTTCTGGGAAATCGCTTCCCCTGTAGCTTATGCATATCGAAACGAACCTCACAGAGCTCACCAACATGTTCCATTCCCTTCCTTGTAACTTCCCAGATTTCACAAGGATTTGAAGGAGGAAGTTGCAACTTTTAACATCCAGGAGGAATTTAGAATCATAGAGTCAGTCAGGATTGGAAGGGACTGCAAGGACCATCTCGTTCCAACCCCCGTGCCATGGGCAGGGACACTCTGCCCTAGATCAGGGTTTCAGACATAGAATCTCTGTGGTCAATGAAGGAAATGAAAGGCTACAAACGTACTGCTGGAAAATACTATGGCAAACACACGTGTGCTGACTTAGCAGCATGCACTCCCAAAGGCCAAGCCCATAGTTGAGCTCCATGCCTCCCCTACTCCCTCCAAAAATAATCATCTCAAATGGGTCTTGTGATGGTTTGTGTGTTCCCCCCCACCCCCCACTTTAGAAATCACCCAGACTAGACTCAGCTGGCTCTGGAAATATGAATGAAGCTTATTATTTACAGCTTAGCACAATACACAAGCAGATATTTACAGTCTATACAGTTATAGACAGAAATAGACAAGGGAAAAGGTGATACAGAAACACATCTCCCCTCTCATAAACCTGAGTCCCCAGGAGGGGCTCCCAACTGCCCATTCACCTTCCCCCTACCCTTCTCAACCTTGTCCCAGTCCCAAGGAAGAGTAGAGGTTTGGCCAGGAGGTTAGGAAGCAAAGTGGATTAGTCCAAAATGGAGAGTGAGTTTAGAGAGAGTGAGATTCAGCTCAGCCAGTTCTCCAGCAGCAGCCCAAGTGAGAGTGATTATCTATGGTTTTACTTCTTGTTCCTATACATCTCAGCAGGCCTATGAAGGAAGCAGACATCACCACTGTTTTCCTTTCACAGCCTGTAATCTAGCTCTTCTCACCAAAACATTCTAGCTAGCTTCAAACTAGCACAGGTCTCCATAATGCTGACCTTAAAACCAGAGGATACAGATAAAAAAGGACCTTTGAGTTGTCAGTGGTAGCTCTCCAAAATCACTGTTTCAATACACAGCAGCATAACACAGAAAGCACCAACGAAACACAGGCTGTCAGCAGAAAAGGTGTTCAGAGCTGGCCAGAGAACAGCATTTCACTGCAGAGTGAAATGAATCCCAAGCACAACTCCAGGCTGGGTGGGGAATAGCTGAGGAACAGGACCTGAGGGTCTGGGCTGATAAAAAGCTCACAACATGAGCCTGCAGTGGGAGTGCAGCCCAGACAGCAACCCTGTGCTGGGCTGCAGCAAGAGCAGTGTGGGCACAGGGCAAGGGAGGGGATTCTGCCCCTTGGCTCTGCTCTCCTCACACCCCACCTGCAGTCCTGGGGGGCAGTTCTGGAGCCCCCAGCACAAGCAGGACATGGAAGTGTTGGAGGCAGTGCAGAGGAGGCCACCAAGATGCTGAGAGGGCTGCAGCAGCTCTGCTCTGAGCACAGGCTGAGAGAGTTGGGGCTGTGCAGCCTGCAGAGGAGAAGGCTTCCAGGAGAGCTTGGAGTGGCCTTCCAGTATTTGAAGGGGGCTACAG
Source organism: Pogoniulus pusillus (assembly GCF_015220805.1). Lineage (NCBI taxonomy): Eukaryota > Metazoa > Chordata > Aves > Piciformes > Lybiidae > Pogoniulus > Pogoniulus pusillus. The sequence continues at coordinate 5,572,291 of NC_087300.1, forward strand.
GAAGGATGGGGAGGGACTGTTGCCAAGGTCTTGTAATGAGAGGACAAGGGGTAATGGGTTTAAACCAGCAGAGAGAAGATTCAAATTAGATGTTAGGAAGAAGTTCTGTCCAGTGAGGGTGGTGAGACACTGGCACAGGTTGCCCAGGGAGGTTGTAGCTGCTCCCTCCCTGGAGATGTTCAAGGCCAGGCTGGATGAGACCTTGAGTGACCTGTTCTAGTGGGAGATGTCCCTGCCTATGGTGGGGGGTGGAACTGGCTGAGCTTTGAGGTCCCTTCCAACCTAAACCATTCTATGATACAGAAGCAAGAAAAGCCTTGCTTAGATGATCTCCAAGAGTTGTTTCTAACTTGTCTTGCTGCCACAAACACAGGTAACTAAGGTGTGATCAAGTGCTCAGGACTTATCCTGGTCACCTCCTGAAAAAAGGTTGGTGCTGGTCTTCTCACAGGTAAATAGTGACAGAACACGAGGGAATGGCCTCGAGCTGCCACTGGGCAGGTTTAGACTGGACATTAGGGAAGAGGTTTTTTCCCCCATTTAGGAATGTTCAGGCACTGGAAAGAGCTGCCCAGGGAGGTGGTGGAGTCCCCAAGCCTGGATGTGTTTAAAAGTCACTTGGATGTGGTGCTTGGGGACATGGTTTAGGGTTTTCCTAATGTCCAGTCTAAATGTACCCAGTGGCAGCTTGAGATCATTCCCTCTTGCTCTATCACTAATTACCTGTGAGAAGAGACCAGCACCAACCTCTCCACAGTGTCCTTTCAGGTAGCTGTAGAGAGCCATGAAGCCTCCCCTCAGCCTCCTCTTTTTCACACTGAACAGCCTCAGCTCCTTCAGTCGCTCCTCATAAGATTTATTCCCCAGGCCCTGAAGGAGCAATATGCATTTTAAAAGCTGTGTGAAGAGTGCTGCAGTGCAAGTTGAGAATAATGTGCCTTTTCCTCCTGGAAAACCAGCCTATAGGAAAGAGAGAAAGAAAGAAGCAAACCCAAACCCATTGCAGTAATTCAGTTTCTCCCTACGTCTACACTAACTCAACTCGAGGTGCCTGAGCTGTTATTATTTTTTCTGATGGGTTTGACACCCATGTGCTGAGCTCCATGGCATTCACAGTTTCAACAGCAGTGAGTTCCCACTTGGTCTAGTGGTAATACTCCTTAATATTTTCATTTTGATGTAATTTGCAGCCCCAGCTTTTTAAATATCCGCTCTGTAATAATGTTTAATTTCAGGGGTCACTCCGCCAAGGAGTATATTAAAGCTTATAAAACTCATTTCCAAAGCTCAAATATCAAGCTGTGATCAGGTTAGGAGGGCAGCATCTGTGAATATTTCATCTTTTATCATGCTGATAATAAGGAGATGACAGAGGCACATTATTACAATGAGAGAATTGCTCATTTCAGCCCCGGCTGCTGGAAGCTAGGGTCTGCAGTGTGCGTTACTCAATAAAATCAATTCTTATATGAAAAGCAAGTTTACTGAGCCACCACTGTGTCTTATTTGATTGTAATGAATAATATATGGACCCCAGAGCTTGTGCATCCAGTAGGGAGAGGCAAAGGAAAAGGTTTAAGTTTGGAGGGGCACTGGAGTATAGACAATAATTCATCCCAACTGGATTTTGTTGTTTAGAAGTAATATTATGAGGCTGCTGTTTGTTAGGCTTGTAAGTTTGATAACAAACCTTGCAGCTCCACTAACACAAAGACAGGATGTTAGCCTCTGCTGGCAGAACAAGTCTCATCTTTCATTCAGCTGTTTATGTCCAACAAGTAACCACCAACTAGTGGGAGAGTTTGAGGATTACAGCAGTCGCTGCTGCAGTCTCTTGTAACTTCCTTCTTCTTTGCCCTTATTTCACACTAATCTCTACCTAAAGAAGAAATACTCTGAGAGATTAAAAAAATCTAGTCCAGCACCATTAACAAGAGGGGGAAAATCTACTTCAGCCTACAGTGAGAACAACTTCAGAAAATAGGCTGAAGGTGACTTCTTCTAGTGGGAAGTGTCCCTGCCTATGATGGGGGGGTTGGAACTGGATGAGCTTTGAGGTCCCTTCCAACCTAAACCATTCTATGATTCTCTTACCTCCTGGGTTATAGTCTACTGCTGTTCTTACCTAAAGATATTTATGCTGTTTGAAAACAGTTTATAAGAACAGAAAAGTCAGTAAATTTAACTGTGGCAATGTCTATGTCCTCTGAACTCATTTTACTCTAACTCCATTCGTTTCATGATTGAGCTGTCAAATGCAAGCAGCTTCACATCTTTTAAGCTATGAACTGCAAACCAAAACAGAGACAAACATAAAACATCTAAATCAATTACCAAGTTAACTACTTTAGAGGCAATACTTTTTATTACACATTATAAAGGCCTGCAGTGATAGGATGAGGGGCAATGGCTTCAAATTGAAGGACAGCAAATTTAGATTGAATGCTAGGAACAGATTCTTTACCATGAGGGTGGTAGAACACTGGAACAGGTTGCCCAGGGAGGTGGTTGGGGCCCCATCCCTGGAGATACTCAAAATGAGGCTCTGCAGAGCTCTGGGCAGCCTGATCTAGTTGAGGATGTCCCAGTAGGACAAGGGAGGTTATTCTTCCCCTGTGCTCATCACTGGTCAGGGGTACAAGCTGGAACACAGGAGGTTCCATCTCAATACAAGGAGACACTTCTGTATGGTGAGGGTGCTGGAGCCCTGGAGCAGGCTGCCCAGAGAAGTTGTGGAGTCTCCTTCTCTAAAGACTTTCTAAACCTGCCTGGATGTGCTCCTTGTGTGACCTGCCCTAAGCCATCCTGCTTTGGCAGAGGGGTTGGACTGGAAGATTTCCAGAGGTCCCTTCCAATCCCTAACACTCTGTGATTCTCTCACAGCTTATTTCAGGCTTTTTGTATCTATTTTTCTTTTTCCTTAAAGCATCTCAGTACTAAACCTTCACATCCCCACTAAAGATGAGAAACATTGTCAACTGCAGCTTTAAATCAACACCTTAGAGGCAAATGAGGCTCGCTACAACCCATTATTTTTATTAGCAACAGCATTACACAGGACCATTTCTGTTCTGAACTTCTGGGAACAAATGGCCCTCATCACAAAGCTAATATGACTTTAAATTGTCATTATCACCACGCTGTGATAATGACCTATCATTTTGGCACTTGTAACTCTTGAGTTGTGTCTGTTCCAATCCCTTGCTGTAAAACATATTTAACTCATTTACATCTAAACATTTCTTCTGCTCATCTTCATTACTTAGCCTCTGCTTACTGCTTCAGTAAGGCTTTGGGTTGAGTTTTTGGAATGTATTTGTTTTTGCCCTGAGTGTTTGAAACTCTCTCTTCCCCATTCTTTTAGGGGTGCAGGTGAGAGAAAATGAAATGATTGAATGTGAACATCAGGATGATGAGAGTGGAACATCCCTGCTGTGAGGACAGGCTGAGTGAGCTGGAGTTGTTCAGCCTGGAGAAGAGACGACTTTGTGGAGGCCTTAGAGCTGCTTCCCAATACCTAAAGGGATCCTCCAAGGAAGGCTGCAGAGAGAGTCTTCATGAGGATGTCTAGAGACAGGGCAAGTGCCTGCATCAGGAGCAGTGTGGCCAGTAGGACAAGGGAGGTTATTCTTCCCCTGTAAACAACAATGGTCAGGCCACACCTTGAGTACTGTGTCCAGTTCTGGGCTCCTCAATTCAAGAGAGATGTTGAGGTGCTGGAAGGTGTCCAGAGAAGGGCAACAAAGCTGGTGAGGGGCCTGGAACACAAACCCTATGAGGAGAGGCTGAGGGAGCTGGGGTTGTTTAGCCTGGAGAAGAGGAGGCTCAGAGACTCCACCACCTCCCTGGGCAGCTCATTCCAATGCCAATCACTCTCTCTGGGAAGAACTTCCTAATAGCATCCAGCCTGAACCTGCCCTGGCACAACTTGAGGCTGTGTCCCCTTGTTCTGTTGCTGGTTGCCTGGCAGAAGAGCCCAACCCCACCTGGCTACAGCCTCCCTTCAGGTAGCTGTAGACAGCAATGAGCTCTGCCCTGAGCCTCTTCTTCTGCAGGCTGCACCCCCCCAGCTCCCTCAGCCTCTCCTCACAGGGCTGTGCTCCAGGCCCCTTACCAGCTTCATTGCCCTTCTCTGGACACCTTCCAGTATCTCAAAATCTCTCCTGAATTGTGGAATCCAGAACTGGACACAGCACTCAAGGTTGAAACTATTTTGGTCTCTTAAGTTTTGAGGAGCTCTTATGCTCATCTTCTGCACATGGTAAACTTTCCTCAACAGACAATTTTGCAGTAAAATAAGTGGAGATTAATAAATATACAATAGATAAGCAGGAATCATTATCAGCAGAGAAATTAAAAGCTTTTTTCCCATGGGGAAAAAGATATTTAAAGCTAACTAAGCATTAATTAATAAGGAAAATAGTACTAATCAGGAGGGAAAAAACCCCACACCGACCCTGATTTTGCTAACACAAAATGAAACCATTCCAGTAACCACCAAACTGCTGCGTGGATGTCACAGATAAAAAGAAAAGGAAGATTAGAAGAAGCCACAAAACATTTTGACTTACAAGTGAGAGGTCCAGGCTTGCACACTGATTTTTCTAAGGGGAACCAGAGAGACAAGCACCTCTAAAATGTATCAGAAGGGATTAAAGCAGGTCTTTCTCACCTTCAGCCATAACATGTAAGCCTGCAACCACTCATCTGAGCTTCCTTGACACTTCTTTGGCTGTTGATAGTGCTAATGGCCCCTTTCAGATCCTCATAGGCCACAAGAAGGTCACCTGGGAGCCTCCTCTTCTCCAGCCTGCACAGCCCCAACTCTTTCAGCCTGTGCTCACAGCAGAGCTGCTGCAGCCTCTGAGCATCCTCCTGACCCTGCTCTGGACACTCTCCAGCATCTCCACATCCTTCTTGTCATAGAGGTAAGAGCCCAAACCATCACAAGGCTCCAGAACTGGAGGCAGTACTCCAGGTGGGGTCTTAGCAAAGTGCAGTAGAGAGGGAGAATCACCTCCCTTGTCCTGCTGGCCACACTTCTGCTGCAGCCCAGGCTCTGGATGGCTTTCTGGGCTGCAAGTGCACACTGCTGGCTGCTGTTGAGCTTCCTGTCCAGCAGCACCCCCAAGTCCCTCTTCTCAGGGCTGCTCTCCAGCCACTCACTGCCCAGCCTGGATTTGTGCTTGGCATTGCCTCGACCCAGATACAGGACCCTGCACTTGGTCTTGTTGAACCTCATGAGGTTGGCTTGTGCCCAGCTCTCCAGCCAAATACATGATCATAGAATCATAGAATGGTCTGGGTTGCAAGAGACCTCCAAAAGTAATCCAGTCCAACCCCCTCTGCAGTTGGCAAGGATATCCTCAACTATATCAAGTTGCCCAGAGACCTGTCCAGCCTCATCTTGAATATGTCCAGGTGTGGGACCCCAGCCACCTCCCTGGGCAACCTGTTCCAGTACCCTCATAGTACAGAGCTTGTTCCTAAAATCCAACCTAAATCTAGATATTTGACAGCTGTTTAGTCTGGAGAAGAGAAGGCTCTGAGGTGATCTCATTGTGGCCTTTCAGCATCTTAAGGGGGCTACGAGAAAGCTGGGATGGGACTTTTTAGGATATCAGGGACTGCCAAGACTGGGGGGAATAGAACAAAGGTGGAAATGGGGAGACTCAGACTGGATGTTAGGAAGAAGTTCTTCAACATGAGAGTGGTGAGAGCCTGGAATGGGTTGCCCAGGGAGGTGGTGGAAGCCTCATCCCTGGAGCTGTTCAAGGCCAGGCTGGATGAGGCTGTGGGCAGCCTGATCTAGTGTGGCAGGAGGGTTGGAACTGCCTGATCCTTGTGGTCCCTTCCAATCCTGACTGGTTCTACGATTCTAACCACATCATCCTAAATCTGTTTTATCATGAAGACATTTTTAAAGCAATTAACTCCCAGCAATGAGTACATTTCAGGCAGAAGAGAGGGTAATTTTTTTCCCTGAAGCACATTCTGCAATGAGGATATTTGCTTCTTACCCTCAACACTTCTTTCAAAGGAAAGGTCCTCGAAGTGCAACATGAAAATCATTCCTTACCATTTCACTCTTGCTCTTTAAAGCTCCCCCCCCCCCACCCCCCCACTGCAATATAGTCACAGAAGTCACCATTTATGACCAAAATGAATAAATGTTGTAAAACAAAGAATTCTACCTTCACATTGATTCAACTTCAATAACCTGGCATACAAAATAGCTTAATGAGCCATTTGAAATGATGTTCTTACTTTTCCCTCTCGATAGAGCACCGACTTTGATTCCCTATTAATTCACAAAGCAGCACTTACCAGGGAGTATATAACCTTAAATACTTGATTAAAAAGTGCTACTTCCATTTACAGAAGGTCTTAGTGTAGGCAGGAGCTTTTAAAGGGCTTGTTAACAGCTTACTTTTTTCATTCATCATCAAATTTAAAGTATTCCTAGCAGGTGTGCTTTATGAACTTCAGTCAAGAAATATGCTTATTCAGCTGGAACAAGCCACTTGTAAGTGATATTTTGCTCCTTAAAAGAAATTTCTGCTATTCAATAGTTGTAATGGTCTTAGTAATGGAATAATAACTACAGGAACGTTATGATCACACCTGGGGGGCATGGAATGTCCATTACACTCATGACAAAGCAGTTCACAGGCTCACAGGATGTCAGGGGTTGGAAGGGACACAAAGAGATCATCGAGCCCAACCTCCCTGCCGAAGCAGGACCACACAATCTAGCTCAGGGCACACAGGAATGCATCCAGATGGGCCTTAAAAATCTCTAGAGGAGACTCCACAACCTCTCTGGGCAGCCTGTGCCAGGGCTCTGGGACCCTTCCAGGCAAGAAGTTCCCCCTTGTGTTTAGCTCCTGTGCTGCAGCTTCCATCCATTGCTCCTTGTCCTATCCCAGGGAGCAGTGAGCAGAGCCTGTCCCCACTCCTGACCCCCAGCCCTCAGGTAGTTAAAACCATTGATTCAATCCCCTCTCAGTCTTCTCTTCTCCAGGCTAAGCAGCCCCAGGGCACTCAGCCTCTCCTCTTCAGGCAGTGCTCTCCAGTCCCCTCATCATCCTCCTAGCCCTCCACTGGACCCTCTCCAGGAGATCCCTGTCCCTCTTCAACTGGGGAGCCCGAAACTGAAGGCAGTGCTCATAGGAGGTCTCATGAGGGCAAAGTAGAGACAGAGGAGAACTTCCCTTTATTTGCTGGACACACTCCTCTCAATGCACCCCAGGACCCCACAAATGCACATTGCTCTGCCATGGATGTTCTCCACCAGCACTCCCAGGTCCCTGTCCTTGGGGCTGCTCTCCAGCAGTCACCTCCCAGCCTGTACTGCTGCAGTTTATTATCCCTCCCCAGGTGCAGGACTCTGCACTTGTCCTTGTTGAACCTCATCTGGTTCCTCTGTGCCCAGCTCTGCCCAGGTCTCTCTGGATGGCAGCACAGCCTTCAGCTGTAGCAGCCAAGCCTCCCAGTTTGGTGTCATCAGCAAACTTGCTGAGCAGACTGTCTGCCTGTCTGTCTGTGCCCTCATCAATGGCATTGATGAAGATATTGAACAGCACTGGAACCAGCACTGTTGTGCACAAAGCTCAGCTTACCATGGGGTGTGACAGCATGTGAGGGTGAATCCTGAAAATCAAAAACTTCCTACAATGCAGGTAGTCTGTTTCATGTGGGAGACCTTACTGTGGCCTTCCAATGTCTGAAGAGGGCTTACAAGAAAGTTAGTGAGAGACTGTTTAGGTGTCAGGTAGTCAGGAGTAGGGGGAATGAGTCCAAGCTAGAGGAGAGGGAATTTAGATTGGACATGAGAAAGAAGTCCTTCACCATGTGGGTAGTGAGAAACTGGAACAGGTTGCCCAGGGAGGTGGTGGAAGCCTCAACCCCTGAAGTTTGTAAGGCCAGGCTGGATGTGGCTCCAGGCAACCTGATCTACTGTGAAGTGTCCCTGCCTATAGCAGGGTAGCTGTACCTATATGACCTTGAGGTGTCCTCTAACCCTAACAATTCTGTGATTCTGTGATTCAGAATGCAACAAAAATCCATTCTACAGTGGGGAGTTCTGAACTGTGAGAAGAATCTCCCTTCCTAACTTTTACACCAGTTAGTATGATATTAACTTTCCTAAGATACACACCTAGTTCATATCTTACACCATGGCCACTCCAGAGTATCACAGCATATATCTAGTTGGAAAAGACATCAAAGATCATCCAGCCCAACCCTCAACCCGGCACAGTCAACACTAAAACATGTTCCTAAGTGCCAAGCACTGCCCTGGGCAGACCATTCCAATGTTTGAGAACCTTTCCAGTGAAGAAATATTTCCTAATATCCATCCTGAGCCTCCCCTGGGGCAGCTTGAAACCATTTTAGAGAATCTTAGAATATCAGGGGCTGGAAGGGACCTCAAAAGCTCATCCAGTCCAATCCCCCTGCCAGAGCAGGATTATCTATACCAGATCACACAGGAACACATCCAGGCAGGTTTTGAGTATCTCCAGAGAGAGAAACTCCACAACTCCCCTGGGCAAGCCTGTTCCAGTGCTCTGTCACCCTCACAATATGAACATTCCTCCTCATGCTTAAATGAAACTTCTGGTCCTGCCATTTGCCATGAGGAAGAAGAGGCTGCCCTCTCTTCACTCCAACCTCCCTTCAGGTAGCTGTAGAGAGCAAACTAAAGGAGCCCAGCTCATGGCATAAAGAAGTGCAACTCAGCCTTGGAGGCAAATGTTTTGCTTTTCAGACTCTTAGAGCTGTCCACTAAGACTAAAAGACAACCCTGGACAGCCAAAGCAGCAGCAGCATTCTAGCCCTCTAACACACCTTTTAAGCCCTCCCACTGTCTGCTATCACAGATAAGTAACTACAGCAAGATCAACTCCAGGGACATTTATCTCTCTATAGGAAGTGCAGGGGCTTGGGTATCTGGGCAGGGACAAGGGTGATTGCTGCTAGCACGCTGAAAAGCAGCTAGCAGCAGGAAGGGGAATGGCAACTGTGACATCTTGTTTAGAGCTCCAGAAGATTTGTTATAATTCTGCACTCCTGCAGACTTGCCAGGAGCCCACACTCCTCACAGAGTAACAAGTTTTGCCTCTGCTTCTCTTTCCTGTGTAGCAAACAGTGAGCCAGCAGTGTGCCCAGGTGGCCAAGAGAGCCAGTGGCATCCTGGCCTGCATCAGCAATGGTGTGGCCAGCAGGAGCAAGGAGGTCATTCTGCCCCTGTACTCTGCACTGGTTAGACCACACCTTGAGTGCTGTGTCCAGTTCTGGACCCCCCAGTTTAGGAGGGACTTTGAGATGCTTGAGTGTGTCCAGAGAAGGGCAACGAGGCTGGGGAGAGGCCTTGAGCACAGCCCTACGAGGAGAGGCTGAGGGAGCTGGGATTGGTTAGCCTGGAGAAGAGGAGGCTCAGGGCAGACCTCATTGCTGTCTACAGCTACCTGAGGGGAGGTTGTGGCCAGGAGGAGGTTGCTCTCTTCTCTCAGGTGGCCAGCACCAGAAGGAGAGGACACAGCCTCAGGCTGTGCCAGGGGAGATTTAGGCTGGAGGTGAGGAGAAAGTTCTTCCCTGAGAGAGTCATTGGACACTGGAATGGGCTGCCCGGGGAGGTGGTGGAGTCGCCGTCCCTGGAGCTGTTCAAGGCAGGACTGGACGTGGCACTTGGTGCCATGGTCTGGCCTTGAGCTCTGTGCTAAAGGGTTGGACTTGATGGTCTGTGAGGTCTCTTCCAACCCTGATGATACTGTGAAACATTTCCTAAGCCAGCACTGTACTGCAAATAGAGACAGAGATTGGAACGGTACAGAGAATCTTTACCTTCCTAACACAAACTCACAGACATGTTGCTTTTAAAGGGGTGAGGAGAGGTACAGGGAAAAAAAAAACACCCCCAAACCACTCCAATGCTCTTTTTTTCCCCTCTTGGACACTTTATTTGCATTTCCCCCAGCACATGCAAGCTCCCACAGCAGAGCTGGGTGTTATTATTCATTACAAATTTCTATTACACTGTGATAAATGACACCCCCAGGGGTAGAGCTACTCAGGCACTGCTTATTACAGTCATTTAAGTAGGAGTTGATTTACCTTAAATAGGTTGTTTCATATGCCAGGGTTACACAGCCTTGCCACTGCTGTTCTTTTCAGGGCTGGAAGAACTGGAGCTTAATTGAATTAGAACTGTTCCAGGTAGGTAGTGCACTGCATCCTGTCTATTCTATCTTACAAAACAAGGCAGTGCTAATTCCATGAGCTGCAGAGCTGCCACCCTGGTGTTTTGGTTAGAGATGTGATCTTTTTGATTTGATCTTCACCTTTAACAAGGGTTGTTTGGTCAATTCAGACCATCGCTCTCTAAAAGCAGTTCTACTGAAGACAGTCTGCAAGCCACAACTGCTCAGCTGCCATATATCAAAAGCAGGTTTCTTCACCCACCTATTTTGAGGCACCTTTACTTCAGTGCCTGATTTATGTACAGGTGTACAATGTTGACCAGAGAAGAGAATCACAGAATTGATCAGGTTGGAAAAGACCTTCAAGATCCAACCTATTACCCAACATTATCCAACCAACTCAACCATGGCCCCAAGTGCCACATCCAGGCTCTTTTTAAACACTTCCAGGGACAACGACTCCACCACCTCCCCAGGCAGCCCATTCCAATGCCAGTCACTCTCTCTGTGAAGAACTTCTTCCTAACATCCAGCCTAGACCTCTCCTGGCACAGCTTGAGACTGTGTCCCCTCTGTCACTGGTTGCCTGGGAGAAGAGACCAACCCCACCTGGCTACAACCTCCTTTTAGGTAGTCATAGACAGTGATAAGGTGTCCCCACCATGAGCCTCCTCTTGTCCAGGTTAAACACCCCCAGCTCCCTCAGCTGCTCTTCACAGGGCTGTGCTCCGGACAAGAGTCTGCACAAGTATCTGGCAGGACCAGACTGAACTCCTCTTAGTGGCTTTGGCTTTGCCTTTTCTACTGCCATAAAAACCACACAATTAAGTGCACACATAAGAACAATGGGAAATGATTTTAAGCTGAGAGTGAGTAGGTTTAGTCTGGACCCGAGGAAGAAGGTCTTCAGTATATATATTTTTCTCTGATGTGGGACAAAGCTGTCTCCTTACAGATGCTGGCATTCAAATCTCACCAAGGCTCTGCTCCAGAGCTATTAAAATTGCTTCATGGCACCAGAAGCTGCTACTAAACATTGGAGGAAGGGAGGGGGGAAAAAAAAAATCTCATAGAATCACTCTGGAAATCACATCCATCTAGTGGGCAAGTGGTGTATTGGTCACGAGCAGCATTTGACCACAGGACTCTTCTAGTTCAATTCATGAACTGCAACAGAACAAAGGGACACAGTCTCAAGTTGTGCCAGGGCAGGTCTAGGCTGGATGTTAGGAGGAAGTTCTTCACAGAGAGAGTGATTGGCATTGGAATGGGCTGCCCGGGAAGATGGTGAAGTTGCCATGCCTGGAGGTCTTCAAGAAAAGCCTGGATGAGGCACTTAGTGCCATGGTCTGGTTGATTGGCTAGGGCTGGATGCTAGGTTGGACCATAGTGTGGTTGATTGGCTAGGGCTGGATGCTAGGTTGGACCACGGTCTGGTTGATTGGCTAGGGCTGGATGCTAGGTTGGACCATGGTCTGGTTGATTGGCTAGGGATGGATGCTAGGTTGGACCATGGTCTGGTTGATTGGCTAGGGCTGGATGCTAGGTTGGACCATGGTCTGGTTGATTGGCTAGGGCTGGATGCTAGGTTGGACCATGGTCTGGTTGATTGGCTAGGGCTGGATGCTAGGTTGGACCACGGTCTGGTTGATTGGCTAGGGCTGGATGCTAGGTTGGACTGGATGAGCTTGGAGGCCTCTTCCAATCTGGTTGATTTTAAGCCAACAGCTTAAAAATAATAATACTAATAATATTCTGAGGAGAACACATAAAGCAATTAAAGTTTCACTACTTTTAAAACCAAATTCTTTTTAGATGCTAATGGCCATTGTTTTCTCCCTTAGCATGTAAAACGCTGTGTCACCAAAGGTTAGGCGATTGCAACGATTTAATTGAGTGCCTAAAAGAAAGGGAAAGGCTTCTTTAAAGAGCTAAGATGGACCTATTACCACATCCCCCCAGCGAAACCTCCTGTAACAATAGTCCTGTGATTTGCCGAAATTAAAATGCTATTAGGGTGGAATTAGGGCTTCAATATTTTTAGCAGCTTAAATAGGCCTTCCATTTTTAAAGGACATCTGATAATAGATAATTACATTTCATCTTAAAGCAACTGAGTTGTTTTCTTAAGGGAAAAAAATTACTTCTTTTTTTTTGTCTTGCCTTTTTTTTCCCCCTGTAGAGGTTAAAGCGTAGCCATCATTAGTAGCAGCAATAGGCTTGAGGTGCCTACTTCAGCTCAGAGGATATACATTAGCATATAAATAGCCGCTGGTGGCTGCTTGATTCTACCTATTCCAGGTTTCAATGGGGCATCAGAACGCACTTAGCAAGAAGCCTGGGAGGGGGTGAGGGTAGGGGTGGTGGTGAAGGAGGAGTTCTGTATAAGTACGGTGGGTTTATAGAGGGGGCATCTTCTGCTAGCAAAGCAAACCCCATGTTGCCGTGTTGCTGGGTTTTCTCTAGCTCTACTCTTCCAACCTTGGTGCTACTGTGATGCTGTGATTTCAATAGGCTAATCAACGAGTCCTAAAGAGCAGCCTGACACTGCGCTAGGGGAAGGTGCATTGGTTTAAGCAACAGCTCTTCTTCTAAGAAGAGAGGAGTTAAGTCAAAGGTAAACACAGTTATTTATTTTACATGTCCATGAAATGTGCCTAAAACAATTCCTACCTTCCTTTTTATTGATGGAAGACAATGGGAAAGCAAGGAAAGGGTCGTTATTACTCTGCCAACACTACTTTCATGCAATAGGTTTCCTCATGGGAGGCAGACAGGGAAGGAAAGCCATAAGCACTCTCTGTCCTCTGCTTCAGACTGACCTTCAAGATTTACTGCTTTAAAATGTTAATCATCGTGAGTGACATTTCTTGTGTCACTAAGTGGATTGTAACAGCAGAGGGAGAAACATTCTTTTTAACAACTTTCCTTGCAGCTAAAGAGGGGTGACTGAAGACAGAGCAGAGGTGAGGAGACGGCTCCTCTAGGAGAGCCGTAAGGGCAAACATGCTTCAATCAGTGCATTCTTATTAGGGGGAGTGATGAGGACCTGCAGTGAAACAAGCCTGACTAGTTCTCTGTGAAGGCCCTTCACTGAATCACAGCATGTGACTGGTCCAGTGGCATGTCTCAACCTCCCACTGACCTGAGCTTTCAACACAGGAGAGCACCAGGCAAGACAGACTGATCAGTCTGAAACCAACAGCACGGCTGCACCGAGCTCAAAACTGCTGTGCTGCACTGTTCCTTCCCAAGCCCCCCCAGTAGGCAACAGGAGAGTGCATTTGTACTTGGAGACACCAGATCCATTTATGCAATTTCAGGGAAATTAAAGCATTGCTCATGAAACATCATCAGAATCACAGATTCAGGTTGGAAAAGACCTTCAAGATCAAGTCCCACCTGTCACTCAGCATTATCTAATCAACTAAACCATGGCACCAAGTGCCCCAGCCAGGCTTTCTTGAACACCTCCAGGGACAGCAACTCCACCACCTCCCTGGGCAGCCCATTCCAATGCCAATCACGCTCACTGTGAAGAACTTCCTCCTAACATCCAGCCTAAACCTCCCCTGGCCCAGCTGGAGACTGTGTTCCCTCATTCTGTCCCTGGTTGCCTGGGAGAAGAGACCAACCCCTGCTACAGAGGCTACATCCTCCTTTCAGGTAGTTGTAGACAGTGATAAAGTCACCCCTGAGCCTCCTCTTCTCCAGGCTGAACATCCCCAGCTCCCTCAACTGCTCCTCAAGGGGCTGTGCTTCAGACCTCTCACCAGCTCCTTCTCTGGACATGCTTGAGTCTCTCAACATCTTTCTTAAGCTGATGGGCCCAGAACTGAATCAGGGTACATCAGCTTTAGAAGGCAACAAGATAGAAATGAGATAGTCACCATTCGAAAGTAACTGACTTCTGCTGCTACACAGACTAAACTCTTCACTCTTCAGACTCCTTAGGTCACCTTAGAATCACAGAACTATACAATCAATCAGGTTGTATTTGCAAACATAGTACAGGACTGGAGACCCACACCCTTCTGGAGAGGTAGCTGCTGGTGGCAGCCCCTAAAACTGGAGCTGATTTAAGGTAACTGAATCCAATCATTCATATCTATGAGTTTTGAATTCACTTTTTGGAAACATGTCACATGCTGCCTCTGCATACCCATTTCTAACAAACCACATCTGTCACCTTCTGGAAGGTTGGTTTGGGTTAGCAAGCAGCCAATGCTTTCATGACCATTGCTTTTGAATGTTATGCTTGCCAACATTAAGCCCTTCTAAGTTCAGATTAGCATTACTGAGGCTGGAAAGGACCTCTAAGATCATCAAGTCCAACTTAACACCAAGATATCAGCTAAACCATGCCAACAAGGGCTTTACCCAATCTTTTCTTGAAGACCTCCAGGGATAGTGACTCCACCACCTCCCTGGACAGTCCATTCCAGAGCCTAATCACCTTTTCACAAGGAAGTGCTTCCTGATATCCAACCTAAACCTCTCTTGGCACAGCTTCAAACTATGCCCTCTTGTCCTGTCACGAGTTGCTTGAGAGCAGAGCCCCATCTGACTACAACTTTTTTAGGTAGCTGCAGAGAGTGATAAGGTTCCCTCTAAGTCTCTTCTTCTCCTTGCTTCTTCATTTAACTCTTAGGCAAAGTCTCTATTATTTCAATGACAAAACAATGTGGTCCACAAGCAGCAAAAGGGAGATTTGTGCTTTGCACCACAGGGACCAATATCTGAAATTCTGCTTGAAAAAGTACAGTGATTGAAGTGGCCATTAAAAGTGCTACTGTTTTAATTATAAACAAAGCATTGGAAGAAATTAAAATACCAGTCCAATCAGCTTCAAAATTGCCATCTCCCTCTCACTTAATCCAGTCCAAGAGAGGTCAAAGACCTCTATCTTCTAACAAACACAGCCCTTGAATCATTACATTAGTGACAAAACCTAGATTGTCAAAATGTGACACAGCCCTTCTCTTTTATCTGCATCATTATCATCCTTAAATATGCTATTTAATCTCCACCACCTTTGCATGAGTGAGGCAGGGCCAACACCCTGCAAATGAAAGGGGAACTGCAAGCAGACACTTCAGACATCTCTTTATTAAAAGGGCTGGTGAAAAGAATTCTTTTTTTTTCCCAATTAGCAAAGCCTACATTGAAGTCACTGAACTAGACCCAAAATATTTGCACAGTAAAAGGAGGAATGTAATAATTATATCATGATTACTTCCATTCAGCCTCTGTAAAAACATCCCTAGCAGCTAGGCAAACATTGGCCTAACGACCAAAAGCAAGGAAGTCTTACAAGAACAGGGATTTAATAGTCCAGTATCACAATGCTTATAACACTGCACAGATTAATCAACAAAGCCATGAACAACAACCCTGAGGAGAGGGACTTGTGGGTGCTGGTGAATGGGAAGCAAAACAGGAGCCAACAGTGTGCACTTGCAGCCCAGAAAGCCAAGCAGAGCCTGGGCTGCAGCAGAAGTGTGGCCAGCAGGGTGAGGGAGGTGATCCTCCCCATCTACTGCACTCTGCTGAGACCCCACCTGGAGTACTGCATCCAGTTTAGGAGCCCCTATGACAAGAGGGCTGTGGAGATGCTGGAGCATGTCCAGAGTAGGGCCAGGAGGATGCTCAGAGGGCTGCAGCAGCTCTGCTGTGAGCACAGACTGAAAGAGTTGGGGCTGTGCAGGCTGGAGCAGAGGAGGCTCCCAGGGGACCCTCTTGTGGCCTGCCAGGATCTGAAGGGGGTCTACAAGAAAGCTGGAGAGGGACATTTTAGGCTATCAATGAGTGACAGGACTAGGGAGGATGGAGCAAAGTTGGAGATGGGGAGATTCAGACTGGCCATGAGGAGGAAGTTGTTGAGCAGGAGAGTGGTGAGAGGCTGGAATGGGTTGCCCAGGGAGGTGGTTGAGGCCCCATGGCTGGAGGTGTTTGAGGCCAGGCTGGCTGAGGCTGTGTGCAGCCTGCTCTAGGGTAGGGTGTCCCTGGGCATGGCAGGGGGGTTGGAACTGTCTGATGTTTCTGCTCCCTTCCAACGCTGCCTGATGCTATGAAGCTAATTTTGCAGATGGAGTTATGCTGGTTTACATCTCAGCTTGCTAGATACTGTTGTACCTGTAACCACCTAATTAGAGAGGAAAACCAAAGGGGAAACAAAGAAGGACAATCCTTTTTCAAGGGAGCAGACCTTCAAAGGAGACATCAGATGGTAGCTGAAGTGCTCTCCTGTGGCAGAACAGCTCCATGTGGTATAAATACAGCAGCCATTGTATGCTGTGTATCAAGATCCCTCTATGTAAACAGTGTGGTTTACCTCCTTTAATGAGACAATCTTCCCCTGCTTGAGGAAAGCTAACAACAGGAGAAGTGTCTTTGATGTGATTCGTGTGAGGCTTCATTTTCACTTGGAGCAGCCTTGTTGCAGGCTCTCACCCTTTCATTTCAAAGGAAAATCTAACATGGCTTACCTGAAAGCATAGAGGATCTTAACAGACACTTTCAATTCATCTGGCCAGGTAAATAAGTGGTTCTGTTTTTTACTCTTGTTGTGAGCCCAGAAAAAAACATCTGTCTGAAAGTGATCTTTGTTTATTTTCCTTCCTGGGATAGAGCTGAGAGGCTAAGGAGTCTGTAACTGATTCTAGTTTGCCAGGTATGTACTTTCTGCCAACACAAGCACCTGGAGGAAGTATGCTTGAAGAAAACATACCTGAAGAAAAGCATACTCTGGATGTGAAGAGTTACCAAAGTCCCTCACATGTTATTTTTGAGTGAATTAAGACTACTTGTACACTGCAGCACCCATCCCTATCAATTCCCCAGCTATAACCAAGCACTTACTGCTGGGATACTTCTGAATTACCTTTTAACATCTCTTTGTTGTGGAGGCAGAGAATTAACGTGGCTGAGTCAGGAAATAGAACAACTAGAACTATTTTATTTTCCTGGAAGCCTGTCCCCAAAACTATACACAAAATTAATTCAGTTTATTAGCAGATTCAGTTCAATCTGGAATACCTTCCAGAAAAAAAAAGATATTATAGATAAATTTATATATTTGGGAAGCCAGGAAATGGAAAAGGCTAAGCTATAAACACAGCTTTACCCCACTATCAATCAGGCTGAGCAGAAGATTAAGGGAGAATCTTACTCAGGCAGGTGAGATAGGCATTTGGCAGTGATCCCCTTACTGGACTCCTCTGCAGGAGCAGCTTTCTGATGCTGCAGGCAATATCCAATAATAGAGATCCACACCACAGAAGTCTGAGATGAGGCAGAGCTGCCAAACTTGGAAATGTCTCGAGCACTTCTTCCCGAGTGGGATGGTTGCAGGATGATGCTGCCTTCACACCAGCAGGGGAGAGCCAAAACTACTTGGGTGCCCCAGTCCAGGAGGCAGCAAGGAAGTTGGCCACTGATAGGATCTGAGAGGAGGTGGTCCAGATGCTGCTCTCAAAGGACCCCAGGGCTTGCCAAGTCTGCCAGTTTGCACAAAGGGTGCAAAAGTGGAGAGAACCATCCAAAAGCAGGGATGGGATAAAACCAAAAGCCATACAAAAGGTAGGAGCCATCCAAAAGCAGGGATGGGATAAAACCAAGAGCCACACAAAAGGTAGGAGCAGTCCAAAGGCAGAGACAGGATAAAACCAAGCAACAGAACAAGGGGACACATTCTCAAGCTGTGCCAGGGCAGGTTCAAGCTGGATGTTAGGAGGAAGTTGTTGGCAGAGAGAGTGATTGGCATTGGAATGGGCTGCCCAGGGAGGTGGTGGAGTCGTTGTTCCTGGAAGTGTTCAAGGAAAGCCTGGCTGGGGCACTGGGTGCCATGCTCTAGTTGATTGGACAGGGCTGGATGACAGGTTGGACTGGTTGATTCTATGATTAGGCAATCCTCAGCAGAAGAGTTCCCATTTTCTGAAATCCCATCTTGAGGAGTCCAACATAGATGGCATCTCACATTAGTGAAGAATAAAATTCCCACTGAAATACTGAAATGCCTTTCAAATTGGCACTTAGTTTCATGAAGAAATAAGATTAGAAGCAGCCTAACCACGCACACACATTTCAGGAAAGCAAACTGCAGTTATATTTGTCTGACTTTTCAGCTCTCCGTTTAAAACAGAAGCATTTCATATGTCTGCTGTTACTATGATTGCCCTTACCACAGGCTTATTTCCACTCTCCACATGAAACAACTCCTTCAACTTAAACTGAGAAAACAAAGCAAGGATACAGGCTAAGACACAGAGGATTCAAATGCACTTTAAAGAGACAAAAAACAGAGGAGGAAAAGCCTTGCAAGGGATGAACTAAATCATCCCTCAGCACTTCCTATGCTCCCTAAAACACGTGAGCACTACACATCTGCATTTCTACACAGTCCTCCTCATGTAACTTGGGACTTAATCGTTTGGGTGTTCTTAATTAGATGTGAAATCAAGCCCAGGCAGAGCTGGGCAGCGTAACACCGCTCTGACTGCGGGGAGAACTCCAGATCTGCTTCACTCCAGCTTACGTTGGTGTGGTTTGTTTGGTTGTTTTTTCTGATCGAGAGGCAATTCGGTAAGAAAGCAACCCAGAAATGCTCTTCGTGTGCTGTTGGCTGAATGGGTGTGAAATGTGGTGCCCAGAGAGACAAAGCCTGCCGAGTGCAACCCCGGCTGTAACCGTAATTAAAGGACAAAGCGCTGGCAGCATCTGTTTCCTCCCAGCCCTGCAGGGCTTGTGTGGAGCGTTTGAGATGATCTCAGTCAACTGGTCAGAAGGATTAATTATTCTACAGTGAGAATTGGGAAGAAGTAGCACTCCGAGGGGGGAAAGCATCAGTGAGGAAAGGCACGTTACTGACTCGACGGCCAGCAGCTGAAGAACAGATTCGCAGCGGGCTGCTAATGAGGAGACAGAGATTACAGCTTAGACACATCTTGCTGGTAAGGAGATCAGCTCAGAAATGATAATGCTGAGGCAGCACACACTAGAAAGAGTGGAGGAAAAAAAAAATAGAAGGAAGGAAAATACCAATGTTCACTGGCAGTGAGGCTGGACCAGATGATCTCTCGAGGTCCCTTCCAGACCCTGGCATTCTATGATTCATAGAATCAAAGAGGTTGGAAGAGACCTCCATGATCATCCAGTCCAACCTAGCACCCAGCCCTGGCCAATCAACCAGACCATGGCACTAAGTGCCTCATCCAGGCTTTTCTTGAACACCTCCAGGGACAACGACTCCACCACCTCCCTGGGCAGCCCATTCCAATGCCAATCACTCTCTCTGCCAACAACTTCCTCCTCACATCCAGCCTAGACCTCCCCCGGCACAGCTTGAGACTGTGTCCCCTTGTTCTGTTGCTGCTTGCTTGGGAGGAGACCAACCCTCACCTTGCTACAGCCTCCCTTCAGGTAGCTGCAGACAGCCATGAGCTCTGCCTTGAGCCTCCTCTTCTCCAGGCCAAACAACCCCAGCTCCCTCAGCCTCTCCTCAGAGGGTTTGTGTTCCATGCCTCTTACCAGTTCTCAGTTGACAGTTATTTATTCTACTAAGTATTTCAAGTTCTGTGAGTTAACCTCAGCAGAGCAGGGCTGGGGAGGAATCTAATCACACTTGAGGGGTTTCCCCCCCAACCTTAAAAACCATCTCTACGCAAATCCACCTTGCAAAGTAGTCCATCAAAGGTGCAAGTTTTTAAAGGGTCACGCTCACAGGGGCCAGACACATACATTCTGTTATGACTGCTGAACTCATAAAAAATGTGTCATTTTCAATTGTGAAGATGAAATGTAACACAGAGAGATCTGTTCAGTTGCCTGATGCCTTAAGAATATCTTGTTCGCTGTATAGTTATCACACGCTCATTTCTGCGAGGCATGCTGCTTCTTGTACGTGTCAGCTGAAACGACAGCAGCCCTGCTCAAAGACAGATGATGTACCTCCTGCTGTGCTAGCAAACAGACACTCAACAAGACTTGACTTCACTGCTAACAGGCACGGACGCTGAATTTTGCAAATGAAGCCTCAGACTGAAAGAATGTGCCCAAAAAGCCCAGAGCTTCAGACTCCCAACTTGGAGTCTCTGCCTCTCAGCTGGATGGAAGCAGCTTTCTCAGCTGGCCTTGTTCTTTCCAGAGCTTTAATTCAAATCGTTGAGTCAAGGAAAGATTTTTTTTTTTTAAATGGGAAATGACAAACCTGGCTATTGACAGGCAAAAATGTAATGTTGTGGAAAATCAATAGAGTTCTTTTGTTTAATGGAAGAGTAATGTGATTCCCTCTTAAAACAGAGGCAATGAATTTGCTTCAGTTTTCCAATGCTAGGCCATTATATTGCATAAAAGTTTGCTCATAGAGACTTTGGAATAATTGAAAGAACTTTGTATGTTGAACTTGATTTCTTCATAGTAACACAGAAATTCCTAATTAATTGATCGACATAATGACTTGGAAGGCAAGCAGGGAGACCATCAAGGGTACATTCCCAGAACTAAAAGGATGAGAGCAATTCCACACTTACATCTACCATTACTTAAGACAACTGGAGCCAGATGACCAATCATAGAGGTTAGAAAAGACCTTTATCAAGTCCATCCATAACCAAACTACCATGGCTCTTAAACTATATCCTGTACCACATCTACACACTTGTTAGAATCAACTAGGTTGGAAGAGACCTCCAAGATCATCCAGTCCAGCCTAGCATGCATCCCTGTCTAGTCAACCAGATCATGGCACTAAGTGCCCCAGACAGGCTTTGTTTGAACACCTCCAGGGATGGCAACTCCACCACCTCCCGGGCAGCCCATTCCAATGTCAATCACTCTCTCTGACAACAACTTCCTCCTAACATCCAGCCTAGACCACCCCCAGCACAACTTCAGACTGTCCCCTTCTTCTGTTGCTGCTTACCTGGCAGAAGAGACCAACCCCCACTTGGCTACAGCTTCCCTGCAGGTAGCTGTAAACAGCAATGAGGTCTGCCCTGAGCCCCCTCTTCAGCAGGCTGCACACCCCCAACTCCCTCAGCCTCTCCTCCCAAGGCTGTGCTCCAGGCCCCTCACCAGCTTCATTGCCCTTCTCTGGACATGTTCCAGTACCTCAACATCTCTCGAACTAGACACATCCTTAAGGCATAAGAGACATACACCATAAAAATAACTATTGGAGCATCTGTGGGAGTTTGTTGGAGCAGCAACTCTGCTCTTGCCTGTGATCTCATAGGCTAGGAGAAAGCAAGTGGGCAATTATGAATGGATGACAGAATTTCTTTTCACACGCTTGATAGAGTAAGACCTACTTCCTGCTACCCACAGACAGCTTAGTATCTAATGTTCTCAGATTCCAATTTTATATAGTGCCTGCCTAAACACAGTCTGGATAGATGAATCTAACTTGAAAGAAGAGAAAACCTAAAAAGAAGTATCACAGCCTCAAACCTTCCCTAATATCGCACTAAGACCCACAGGAGTTTAATGCTGTTCACACATCTCCTCAAAAAGCAATCAGTAATTAGGTGAATACAAACCACCTCGAATTAGGTGATGAAATCCAAGCAACAGTACATTTTTTCACACGTTTGTACCTCGCAGAACTCAGAATAAATTTGGGTTGCCTTCGGGGATAATTTGGAATGGGCTGCCCAGGGAGGTGGCAGAGTCACCATCCCTGGAGGTGTTGAAGCCAAGCCTGGCTGGGGCACTTATGCCATGGTCTGGTTGATTGGCCAGAGCTGGGTGCTAGGTTGGGCTGGATGAGCTTGGAGGTATCTTTCAACCTGGTTGATTCTATGATTTTACAAACCACTGTTACCCATTTGCTGCTGATGCTATTAACATCTGGGAAGCCCAGATTATGCTCTCTATCAAAACCCACCTCTGTTTCTACTTTAGCACTGCAAACCCAAAGAGATAACACCACCTGACTTAAGTTACAAAGCCTGTCCAAAGGTTGGGCTTTCCCCCCTCCCCCAGCTGCATTGTTAAGCAATGTGCAGAAGAAGTAATGCAAGATTTCTTCTCTCGCCACAAAGGTTAGACAGAGCTATGTCAGCAGGCTGGGGTACAGCATTTCTTACAGCCAAAGAGAGGTGAAGTCATTTCAGTGCATTTGGATCTCTAAAATACCACTGGTAAAAAAAAAAGCCCCTTGCAGTTAAGCAAACGGCTGGCTAGTCATATATTTAACCCCCCACCTGACATGATAAATGAAAGAGAATAAATGTATACAGCTAGTGAAACTTCGAGGGAACAGGGGGAGACTTCAACACTTTTGCTGACAGTGACTTTACTGTCAGTGGCCTGTCTCTCTCGGAGGCAGCTGTCAATCACAGACCATCTTTCTCTCCCAGAGGAGTTCATTGTGCCTGAAGACAGTTGTGGAATAACTGCTCCTAGGCGTCAGAGCGGCAGATGGAGTGTATCTGTCAATCATTGTCACTAATTATTAACTTCTGTCACTCAGAGCAAGGCAACATCTCTCCGCCTGATCCTCTGTGATTTGATCTGCTACGCCACCTCAGAGACAGACAGTTCAACCTTTCATTATGTGTCACACACAGAGCGCTCTGCTGGGTCAGCCCCGGTGACTCAGTGCTCCAGCACAATCCTGCTTCGGCTGCCGAGCGGTGCGGGGAGAAGCGGGCACGAAGGACACGCTCTGCCTGCCAATGCGGCGGTCACTCGCTGCCTGCAAACACCTCGCAGCTAGCCAAGCAGCCAGTTTGGAGCAAGGGGAAAGGAAAGCACAGCGACAGAGAGCCAAGCAACTCAAGTTTGCATGAGAAGCTGCCCCTTGTAATTTACTAAGACGTTAATTATCTGGCCTCAAACAGACTTCGGCTGCAAAGAGGCAACTAAGATTTGCAGCCGTTAGTAAGGTTAAGGGTGGGGACTAGACGAAGTAGATCACCTGCTGGCCAGAAAAAGACACAAATCATCACCTGTGATTTCTGATTGATCTTTGTGTGTGCCTGCATTTTCCATCCTGAAATTAGAGGTGTTTTTATTAACATTCCATGCAACAGTATTGGCCATGCTGGCTAAGGGAAGTCATAGAATCGACCACTTTGGAACACACCTCCAAGATCAGCCAGTCCAACCAATCTCTACCTGCCTGAACTTGTGTAACCTGAACTAATCATTTCCTTCTAAACCCTTATCAGCTCTGCTATCTCACCTTCTGATCTCTGCAATTCATCACATGAGCTATATGGGGCTTACTTTGTTTATGTTGTTTGAGACAGAGGGGTGGGAAGAAGGATTGGGGTTGGTTTGAAAGCCCTCCTGGGTTCAAGAGGGGGTTTGTGTTTCTGTGTTAATCTTAACTTGTATATAATTGTATACAGTTGTAAATAGCTGCATATATTCATAGAATCAACCAGGTTGGAAGAGAACTCCAAGCTCATCCAGCCCAACCTAGCACCCAGCCCTGTCCAGTCAACCAGACCATGGCACTAAGTGCCTCATCCAGGCTTTGCTTGAACACCTCCAGGGATGGCACCTCCCTGGGCAGCCCATTCCAATGCCAATCACTCTCTCTGCCAACAACTTCCTTCTAACATGCAGCCTAGACCTCCCCTGGCACAACTTGAGATTGTGAATCAATAACTTAAACATCTCTGCAGGAAATGTCTCTTCCCTCCCCCTTTTTATTTTATTATATCCCTCCAGAAATCCTGTTTACCCAAACCCAATGTGGTATCTCAAGGTTGATCAAGACCATTCATTACAAATAAATAAAGATTGTATTTATTATCATAAATAAAACACATTGCAACGATTCAGTACTTAAAATTCTCTAACTCCAAAAGGCTGCAGACACTTCAGACACCCAGAAAATTCCATTGTTTTCCTTCAAACCTCTCTCCTTTGGGAAAAGCCTTGCATGCAGAACTACTTAAACAAAAACATTCCTCTGCAGGTTTAAGTTCTGTCTCTCCATCATTTTTAGTACTGGCCGAATCCTTAATGACTATGAGATTTGTTGGGGCATAAAAAGTAGTGTGGATTTGTAACAAGCTACTACTGCTATATTCCAAAGTGGTGTACTCTACAATATCCTAACTTAAGTGTGGCTATCGAAAGGGGGTTCTCATTTACAGATGAGAGGGCAAGACCTTAGGAGAAGAATGGTTCCAAGAAGGATTTAGAGAAGCACTCCAGTTTAAACTTCCACAGAGATGCTGTGGAAACACAGATGAAAGCACTGAGTGTGTGCATGCAATAGTAGAGAGGGAAAGGGGAAATTGCTGCTTTCTTGCAGCTTGCATCAATTAATCACAGCAAGTGGTAGGAAATCACAGAATGGTTCAGGTTGGAAGGGACCTCAAAGCTCATCCAGTTCCAGGCCCCTGCCATAGGCAGGGACACCTCTCACTAGAACAGGTTGCTCAAGGCCTCATCCAACCTGGCCTTGAACACCTCCAGGGAGGGAGCAGCCACAACCTCCCAGGGCAACCTGTGCCAGTCTCTCACCACCCTCCCTGGAAAAAACTTCTTCCTAACATCTAACCCTCTGCCAGTTTAAACCCATTCCCTCTTGTCCTGTCATTACAATACCTTGTAAATAGTCCCTCCCCAGCCTTCCTATAGGTCCCCTTCAGATACTAGAAGGCCACTATAAGGTCTCCCCAAAGCCTTTTCTTCTCCAGGCTGCAGAGCCCCAACTCTTGTAGCCTGCTGTTCCCATTTGAAAGGGCTAACAAAGACTTACAGAACTCAGAGGGGTTTTGTTTATGAAAAAATGTTGAGAACTACCTTCATCATCACTCACAAGGACCATCACAAACATATTCTGCAAGCATTTGAAAGATGACCTCCAAACAAAAAAAAACCCAACCAGAGCTAAACATGTACAAGCCAGACAGGGAGTGGGGAAAAAAAACCAACAACAAACTCTCTACATTATCACTTTTTAATAGCAGAAGTGATCCAGCCCAGAATAGCAGAAGTGATCCAGCCCAGCAGTGAAATGTCTACAGTTACTTGTTATTTTTAAGCATCTCGTGTGGGGTGTCCCTGCCCATGGCAGGGGGTTTAAAGCTAGATGATCCTTGAGGTCCTTTGCAGCCCTGACAATTCTAGGATGCTGTGATTTTCCCAGCTAAGTAATTTTAGAAAAGTAAAATAGATTCAAGAAGGCTTTAATGGTTGAAATACAGGATTAGCCTGTCCCATTTTCCTTGTTCTCAGTCTTGAAGTTTACTAAAGAGCTGTTACATTTCAAGGTTTTACTATGTGAGTAGCTCAGAGTTGTTAAGATTTTTCAGCCTGGCTACACCATTTCAACAGCCAGCAGCATCACACAGAGTCAGAGAATGGCAGGGGCTGGAAGGGACCTCCAAAGCTCAGCCAGTCCAACTCCCTTGCCAGAGCAGGATCACCTACAGCAGATCACACAGAAACAAATCCAGGCAGGTTTTGAATATCTCCTGATAGAGAGACTCCACAACCCCCCTGGGCAGCCTGTTCCAGTGTTCTGTCACCTTCACAGGGAAAAAAATTCTCCTCATGCTTAAATGAAATTTCCTATGCCTCAGCTTCACTTCCTTGATTTCCTTTGCTTTCATTCCAAACCCACAAAAGTGACCAATCTTAAATACTCACACTAGACCTGATAATTCTCATGAGTGCATTCATGAGTTTAAACAGTAGATTCTGCCATCGTTACTGAATACTAAACCAATCTTCCCCACTAGAGGATACAGATCCCCACCATCCCCGGGGTGAGTCCCTTCCTCTCCCATCAAAAGCAAACCAACCAGCAAAACAACATAAAAATCAAACTTACTTAGGTGCTTGCTCTTAAAAGTTCATGGCAGGTCTATCCAAGTTTCTTACCCATTTCTCCCTTAGATTACTGCCAACCAGCAAAACAACATAAAAATCAGACTTACTTAGGTGCTTGCTCTTAAAAGTTCATGGCAGGTCTAAGTTTCTTACCCTTTTCTCCCTTAGATTACTTCCAACTCAAGCACAAACCACGTTTTGAATTGGTAAACAAAAGAAATAAAAGGCAAACTTAGCTGGAAAAAGGAACCATCATTGGAAATTGCATAGTAAAGTGCTATTCCAAATGTTGGGACATTTGCTTTTCTTTCCTCCCCCATGCCCATTTGAAAGAAGCTACATTTCAGTGTCTCCAATTAGAAGGACTTCTACTCATGCAGAGTTTTCCCTGGGAAATAAGAACAAAAAGAGCCCATAAGACTATTTCCTTTGGTTTAGGCTCTGGCCATCTGCTGTCATTACAGCTCCAAGTATATTTAATTTCCCTTCATAACCTTTGACAAGAGGAATTCCTAACAGTATTTTAGTTGGGGGAAACTTTTATAAAATATTAAAATCAAATCAATTGCATTAACACATTTGAACCTCTAAGTTCAACAGAGTGGAAAACACAATACTTCTTTATTATATCAGCTGTCTGGTCATATATAAATCATCTATAACTAAAACCCAAAGTATTGAGAGCACTATTTATCCAGACTTAGCAAAAAAAGAATTATCCAACAGCTGAAAATGAAAAACCACTAATAAGCAGTACAGGGTATTGAAAAGTTTAAACAATGTGATTAAGGAAGCTTTTGCAATAATAAGTAGTGTATGTGATTCCATTTTACCTTGCTAACAAAATTCCTCTGGGAGTTCTTATTCTGTTATCCCATAACTAAACTGCAGTATTATGTTAAACAAGTCTCATATTCTACCTGTATTCAGAAGATATTTAAAATTAAGGTATAATGTCCTTTCAGCATATTGCACTTCACTAAAGCATTTGTATTTTCACCCAAATGTATTGCCCGAAGCAACAAACAGAAGAGAAGGCAAATAAAAAACCCCTGACTAACACCGTGGACATTTAGAGGCTGAAGAGATGCATCATAAAGACATTTAACCTGTCCTTCATAAAGTTCCCTTTGAAGAGATGAAACAAAGAATTCTCTAGGAAGACCAAGAGGAAAACTCCGTGAGGGAATACAGTGGAGAGGTGGCAGAAGAAGAGCATTTAGCATCTCTCCCTCTGCAAGATGCCAGTTAGAAAGCAAAGCATTCACTGTACTCCTTCAGGAAATGAACAGCATAGAAAGGGAAAAGTGCAGCACAGATCATAATTGTTGCCTAGATTGTTCACTTAGTGACTAGAGAATTAAAGCCAACCCAAACAAATCACATCTGGAAATAACGTGCAGATAAAGAGAGAGCAAAATTCCTCTCTTGGTTTGTTTGCTGTGGTCAGCAAAAGAATTAATAAACAGCAACACTGTCTGCCCACGTTACACAGAAATAAACTGTTTCTTTATTCTCCCTGTTCAAACCTAGGCTTGATGCATTTATCTACCTTATTTCATTTTATTTAGGGCACTGTTTGCAAGCAGGCAGCGAGGAACAAAAACACATCAACAGTCACTTTAACCTGGCACTGCCAACCTGCTATTTGCACCACGCCAACCTGCAGCTTTAGCACATCTGAAGCAGAGACAATGACTTAATGTATTTCAAGTTGAAATTCTTGAATTTCAAGTGCTGCATAAATTTCTCCAGCATGTGTACTGCGACCTGCAAATAGCTGGCAAATATCCTAATCATACAGCTTACACTTCAGGATTTGCCAGTCAATAAGTGCAGACACACAAATGCTTTTCTAGCTGAGTATAATGCCCTGCTAAGCTACCATTCGAAAGCATGATTACATTTTCAAGCAAAACAAAAGTACACAGAGACAGAAAGAATATTTTCCAACCTCCAGGCCATTAAAATTATTACCAATGTTATTTTAAATACTCAAGGTTCAGACTTGTATGTGTTTGAATTGGTATCTGCAGCCCATTTGCTTCCATTGCATAGAATGCAATGATGCAAACTCCACAATGCATCCACATCCAGACATTCATTTTGCTGATGTTTTCAACTATATTTAAGGCCAGCCACGCAGAGGTCAAATTCATAGCTCTGTGGAACTGCTGTTTATGTCAAGTAGGTTGTCACAGGACATGTATGAGAGTCTAAGTTTATCCTGCATTTTGAATTTATTTTAGATAGATGAGGCAAAATAAGGTCTCAGACACCTCCCCCTCCTTTATGCTGTCACTGGTTTAATCACATCTCAACCTAAGGTGCTTTAATTCAAACCATTCCTGGATTCAATAAGTTTCAAACATCATCAGTGGAAGAGATGAGACAACAAAGCCACACGTCAGCACTGCCTGCTTTAGAAAACAAAACAACTTTCTGAATCTCGACAGTCCACGTTTCCAAGCAAGACAATTAAAAACCCCAAGAACCAAAAAATGTTGCTCCTGACATCACTGTGAGCATGCCTAAGTGTTATTGATTTGGTCATGTAGATAGAATCATAGAGTCAACCAGGTTGGAAGAGACCTCCAACATCATCCAGTCCAACCTATCACCCAGCCCTATCCAGTCAACCAGACCATGGCACTAAGTGCCTCATCCAGTCTCTTCTTGAACACCTCCAGGGACGGTGCCTCCACCACCTCCCTGGGCAGCCCATTCCAATGCCAATCACTCTCTCTGTGAAAAACTTCCTCCTAACATCCAGCCTATACTTCCTCCAGCACAGCTTGAGACTGTGTCCCCTTCTTCTGTTGCTGGTTGTCTGGGAGAAGAGATGAACATAAAGGCATAAAGAAGCACATGTTCTTCTCTTAGAGCTCAAAAAAAACCACAAACCCACAACCCAAGGAACTATAAAACTCAGAAGAACTTAGGCAGAAATAAATTTACCAAGTGGGACCTATAAGCCTAATTCCCAAATGCTCTGCTCAGTTGCCAGTCACTTCTGAAGCATACCCAAATTCACTATGCATCTAAGTTTCCACTGGGCCAATCCCTAAGGCACTTCAATTCCTGCCTATCAATACTGGGTGTAAGTGAACCTTTCCATTGCACTATTCTACGTGAAAAAAGACTGAGCTGCTCTGCTTGTTTAACAGAGTCAGGCATCTGAACCCTCAATAAAGCAGAATGCTAAGCCCATTGCTTTCTTTGGCATTTCTAGCTGGGCATTGGGCATCTTCTCTATGTGATACATCTGAAATGAGATGGTCAACACTGAACTTCCCATGTCAAAATAAAGATATGTGAGGTAACTGCTTTCAGCATCACAGGACAAAGCACAACATACTATGTTGTGCCATAAAACATAAGGGATGAGAACTAAGACCCTGAAATAACAGCCTCTAGCATAAGCCAGCCCTTTAAGCTACTTCAGGCTTTGGTACTCCCTTCTGTGTTGGCCTCTGTTTAACATCAATTTTTGCTTTCTTTCTGAACAATTACAGGTACAGAGATAAAGCTAAGAATTTATAGAACCAACCAGGTTGGAAGAGACCTCCAAGCTCATCCAGTCCAATCTATCCCCCAGCCCTATCCAGTCAACCAGACCATGACACTAAGTGCCTCATGCAGGCTTTTCTTGATGACCTCCAGGGATGGTGACTCCACCACCTCCCTGGGCTTTATCATAGAAAGAGAGAATTGTGTGGCAGTCACATCACACAAAGATGCTGTGCTAGTTGGAAGCTAGCTAGAATGTTTTGGTGAGAAGAATTAGATTACAGGTTGTGAAAGGGAAACAATGGTGATGTCTGCTTCACTCATAGGCTTGCTGAGAGGTATAAGAGCAAGAATCCAAACATAAAGTAGTTGCTCTCTGTCCAGGCTGTGGGCTGCATTTTTCTCTCTGACCTAATCTGATTAATCCACCTGCTTCTTAACCCCCTGGCCAACACTCCATTCTTCCTTGGGCACAAGGCAACACCTGGGGTAAGGCAGAGAAGGGTGGGAGAAGGTAGAAAGGCAGTTGGGAGCCCCTCCTGGGGACTCAGGTTTCTGAGTACTCCTTTCTTTAACTCGTCTATTTCTGTATGTACTGTAAATACCTGCTTGTATATTGTGCTAAGCTGTAAATAGAAAAGCTTCATTCAATTTCCAGGGGCGGCTGAGTCTAGTCTGGGTGATTTACAAAGTGGAGGGGGGGGGTATGTGACACCCAAGCCATCACAGATGCTGAACCATTCAGGAACAGAAAATGAGCACACAGTAGAGATGTTTAGGGTAAGGTTAGCGCTATCATTACCATGCTGCTACTGTAATGATGGAGAGCAGTACCAGAAGAAGAATCAGCCCAGTAACGCCTTTCCTAGGCTCACAGGCAAACATTCTAACGCTGAAAACCAACCTCCTGCCCTGCCTGAGTCCGAGAAGCACTCTGCAAAGCCCAATGCCAGAGTTGCAGCAGTTGCAGAAGGACATTTTCTTACTCCTCCGAGAATCGAGGCTGGTAAAAGTAATACTAATCATAATTTCTATAATGGCAACAACAACAACAACAGCAGCAACAACAACATTTCATACCAAATAAGCTGGCATGCTTTGTGCCCTCACTGAAACGGACGAAAACCCCATAGCCTTAATGTTTGATTGTGAATCTGGCTGTCAGGAAACAAGCGCAAGCCTTCAGCAGCCGCGGCCGCCTGATTAGTCTCCCAGTCACTCCAACGAGCTATCAGCTTCGCAGCGTGAACTTCTCCTGCATCACTGCTCCAAGCCTTTAGGCAAAGGATTCTAATAATGAGTCACAGTGCCGTGACTGAGGCCACACTTCTGCTCTGGTGAGCTGCTTGCTGAGAGGGACTGCATGCTCCCTCATTATCATTTTACAGCTTTTTTTTTCTTCCCCCTCTTCCTCCCTTCCCTCCCCCTCCTTTTATTTTTTTTTTGCCTTTTGTATTCCTGTTCCTTCCTCCAAACGTTTGGTGCGTTTCAGAGAGAGTGCTTAGTGCTACCACCAGGACAGCAGACATATGCTCGTGTTTAATAACCTTCTGCTGCGAGGTAGTCACAGAACTTAAGGCAGAGCATTATGCAGAACAATAAGATATGATACAGCCTCCTATCAGAGCCTAATAAATAGATAGAGATATCCTCCTCCCAACCAACAGAGGTTACAAAGGGGAAAGCTTTCACCTGCTTCCCTTTTATTAATGGTACTATGCAAAATCAAAAGTGGGGGAAGGGAAACAACCAAAAAGAAACAAACATCAATTTAAAAAAAAAATCACCAAAAAGAAACAAACAATAAAAAACCAAACAAAAAAGAAACAAACAATAAAAAACCAAACAAAAAGAAACAAACAATAAAAAAACAAACAAAAAAGAAACAAACAATAAAAAAACAAACAAAAAAGAAACAAACAATAAAAAAACAAACAAAAAAGAAACTATTTTAAAAAAACACCAAAAAGAAACAATTAAAAAAATCACCAAAAAGAAACAATTAAAAAAATCACCAAAAAGAAACAATGATAAAAAACACCAAAAAGAAACAAACAATAAAAAAATCACCAAAAAGAAACAAACAAAAAAATCACCAAAAAGAAACAAACAATAAAAAAATCACCAAAAAGAAACAAACAATAAAAAAATCACCAAAAAGAAACAAACAAAAAAATCACCAAAAAGAAACAAACAATAAAAAAATCACCAAAAAGAAACAAACGACAATAAAAAATCACCAAAAAGAAACAAACAACAATAAAAAAAGTCCAAAAAGAAACAAACAACAATAAAAAAATCACCAAAAAGAAACAAACAATAAAAAAACAAACAAAAAAGAAACAAACAATAAAAAACAAACAAAAAAGAAACAAACAATTAAAAAATCACCAAAAAGAAACAATTTTAAAAATCACCAAAAAGAAACAAACAATAAAAAAAACACCAAAAAGAAACAAACAACAATAAAAAACCAAACAAAAAAGCCCAAACAATCAACCCTCCCCCCCAAAAAAAACCAGCAAAAATCTCAAAACTCAAGCAAAAAAAAATACCACAAGCAAAATGTGACTTCTTTAGCTCCACTCTAGCAGCTAAGTGTAGGAAAAACAACACCACATAAAATAAAAATAAGTTAAATAAAAATGTAAAGCAAAATTAAAATCAAAATTAAATTTAAAGAACAATTTAATTTTTTTTAAAAATCAAACTTTAAAATAAGATCAAAATTAAAATAAAAAAATAAAACAATCGGCACTGAAATAAAAATTAAATTTAAAATCAAAGCAAACTTGAAGATTAAAATTAAAAGCAAAATTAAATGGGAAAAATATTTAAAATTTCATTAAAAATATAAACAAAAATATTAAAAAAGAAAACTAAAATAAAACAAAACTATATTTTTGTGCACTGTCTGGAAAGCAAACAGTCAGGGCTCTTTTCCCCCTTCTATAGATGCAATAATAGTCAGGGCTCTTTTCCCCCTTCTATAGGTGCAATAACAGTCAGGGCTCTTTTCCTCCTTCTATAGGTGCAATAATATTTAGGGCTCTTTTCCCCCTTCTATAAGTGCAATAATAGTCAGAGCTCTTTTCCCCCTTCTATAGGTGTAATAATAGTCAGGGCTCTTTTCCTCCTTCTATAGGTGCAGTAACAGTCAGGGCTCTTTTCCCCCTTCTATAGGTGTAATAATAGTCAGGGCTCTTTTCCTCCTTCTATAGGTGCAGTAACAGTCAGGGCTCTTTTCCCCCTTCTATAGGTGTAATAACAGTCAGGGCTCTTTTCCCCCTTCTATAGGTGCAATAATAGTCAGGGCTCTTTTTCCCCTTCTATAGGTGCAATAATAGTCAGGGCTCTTTTCCCCCTTCTATAGGTGCAATAATAGTCAGGGCTCTTTTTCCCCTTCTATAGGTGCAATAATAGTCAGGGCTTTTTTCACCCTTCTATAGGTGCAATAACAGTAAGGGCTCTTTTCCCCCTTCTGTAGGTGCAATAATAGTCAGGGCTCTTTTCCTCCTTCTATAGGTGCAATAATAGTCAGGGCTCTTTCCCCCCTTCTATAGGTGCAATAATAGTCAGGGCTCTTTTTCCCCTTCTATGGATATAAAAATAGTAAGGGCTTTTTTCCTAGAGATGTAATAAAGGTTTTTTTTCCTATAGGTGTAATAAAGTTTTCTTCCTATAGGTCTAATAATAGTAAGGGCATTTTTCCTATAGGTGTAATAATAATGAAGGGTTGTTTTTTTTCCTATGGGTGTAGTAACAAGGTTGTGGTTTTTTTTTCCTGTATGTATAATAAGGTTTTGTAAACATATGTAATAATGTGCTTATATTAAAAACATTATTATTACATATAGAATAATGTGTTTATGTATATGCAACAATAAGGTGTTTAAGTATGCAATAAGGTTTATGTCTATGTAATAATAAGGTAATTTTTGAGGTGTGTGTATATTTATCTCTATATTCCTTAGTATTAAAGTATCAGACAGTAAAAATAAATCTAGTTAGAGTAAGAGACAGGAACTTCGTGCAACTGCTGTAACCCTTTCCTCTTATCAAGAGTTACCTGAGGTAGCTTCTGCAGAGGCTTAGCAATTAGGATAACCTGCAAACCCAGCTGAGCAGCTGACTGCAAACTGACCCATTCGGGACACACCTTCTGACCCATCACAGTCAATCACCATACAAAGTACACCACTAATTGACAACAAATAAAAACAAAGCCAGTGAAGCTCTCCAAGTTCACCTCCAGCTTTTACTTTCTAACAGAACAGAAGTTTTTTCTGAGCTGTACCCTCGGATGCTTCACAGGCAGTGTCTGTCTCTGATATTCTGCTCTCCACGTTCACATTTTCTCTGTGTCCCGGCAGCAAGAAGAGCAAGACAAAAATCACTCAACTGCCTTACAACAATGGCAACTCTTGCAGCACTTTTGCAGTTAAGCAGGAAAAAAATAACAGTAAAAAAATTAAAGGAGGGCACACCTTGGAATCTGGATATTTACTTGTGCACAGACCCTGTCAGCACAAGAATAATAATCATGAAAGAACAAATCATTAAAATAAGAATAATAAAAAGAAAAGAAAGACAAAGAATAAAAGTTAAAATCACCAAAAGCTCAAGTTATCCATGGCCTCCAAAGAGCAGCACTTGTGTGTAATCAGAGAACAGCACTGCTACAGAAACACTGCCTAGGAGAGCACAGGCTCCCATCTCCCCTAATTTCACATGATTGGAATCCTCAGGTGTTTCAATCACACCTTTCCTTGGGACACAGCTACCTTCAAATCAGTCAAGCTTATTTAAGCTTTTAACTGCCTAGTTCAAATGGACCTTAGTATGTTCCATATACATGATTATTTATTCCCTGACTTCTCTCCCATACACTGCAACTTCACTCTGCTGTCATGTTAGTGGCATCCGAATGGACTAATACAGTGATAGTTCAGGTGTAACTATATGAGCTGTAGTCACAGAAGCCATAAACTGTACCCAGGGCATTTCCCTTTTTTCACAGTATTTTTTTCACAGTATTATCAGGGTTGGAAGAGACCTCACAGATCATCAAGTCCAACCCTTGACCACAGAGCTCAAGGCCAGACCATGGCACCAAGTGCCACGTCCAGTCCTGCCTTGAACAGCTCCAGGGACGGCGACTCCACCACCTCCCTGGGCAGCCCATTCCAGTGTCCAATGACTCTCTCAGTGAAGAACTTTCTCCTCACCTCAAGCCTAAATCTCACACTCAGTACATGGCAGTGGGCATGCAGAAAGACAGAAAGCCTAATGTTACAGTGTTAAGGCTATGCCTTGTGCTCCAGAGAAAAATCAAATCTAAAGCACAAAGAGTTTGAGATTGGACATGGAATAATGCAAGGCAAGTTTATCTCCTTCAGTTGGACTGCTGAATGTCTTACATTTTGCAGCACAAGCTTGTTTCTGTCTCTGGCTGCCTCCTGCTTGCTTCTGGCTTCTCTGCTCTGCCTGTGACCTTCCATGCTGCCTGACTGATTTTGTTTCGGTTTGTGAGGTTCAGGGGGGTAGAGGGAGGTAGAGGCAGTGTGCTGGCTGTACAGAGAGGGAAGAGAAAGCTGAAATATTGTACCAGAGAGTATTGTGCTGTGGTTGAACTGTAACTATACCTTGTACATGTTTGTTGCCTTCTATGCTTTCATATTTACAAGAGTAGACTAAATACAATTTCATTTACCTTCCAAAATTCCAAGCAAGTGTGGTGAATTTACTCCAGAGGGTAAATTCCAGTGTGTTGGGGTGCAAATCCACGACATTGAAGAGAACAAAGAAATGTCTGTGTGTGGAAAAAGCCTTGAAACAGAGGCTGTGAAAAAGTCGGTCAAGGCCAAGGGTGCCTGTCCCACGCTGACAATGTTATGACACTGATATTTGCACTATGACTTTATCTGCTTTATCTGTTATCTGCAGAGCATTGGAGCAAAGAAACCAAGGGAAAAGGTCAGCTGAAAATCATAGAATCAAGCAGGTTGGAAGAGAGCTCCAAGCTCAGCCAGTCCAACCTAGCACCCAGCCCTAGCCAAGCAACCAGACCATGACACTAAGTGCCTCATCCAAGCTTGGCTTCAACACCTCCAGTGACAGCGACTCCACCACCTCCCTGGGCAGCCCATTCCAATGCCAATCACTCTCTCTGACAACAACTTCCTCCTAACATCCATCCCAGACCTGCCCTGGCACAACTTCAGACTGTCCCCTTGTTCTGTTGCTGCTTGCCTGGCAGCAGAGCCCAACCCCACCTGGCTACAGCCTCCCTGCAGGCAGCTGCAGGCAGCAATGAGCTCTGCCCTGAGCCTCCTCTTCTGCAGGCTGCACACCCCCAGCTCCCTCAGCCTCTCCTCACAGGGCTGTGCTCCAGGCCCCTCCCCAGCCTTGCTGCCCTTCTCCAAACACCTTCCAGCACCTCAACATCTCTCTTGAATTGAGAAGCCAAGCATTTCTGGAAAAAAAATAAATCAAAACAAAGGCAGGTTTTGAAGCTTTGGAAGGATGTTACCAGGCTATTTGGCTGATGAGGCACTGGAATGGACTGCCAGGGAGGTGGTGGAGTCACCATCCCGGGAGGTTAAGAGAAGACTGGATGTGGCACTTGGTGGCATTGTGTAGCTGATGTGGTGGTGTTAGGTTAGAGGCTGGACTTGATCTCAGAGGTCTCCTCCAGCCTTGGTGATTCTGTTGGAAATATATTTACATATTTAAATGCACATTCAAGGAAAACAAATTGAAATGTAATCCTCATGATGAGGTTTCCCTCATCTCTAAAGACTCTTATTTGGGTTTAGATGCTTTTTTCTTTTTTAAATGACAGGACAAGGGGTAATGGCTTTAAACTGGAGAAGGGGAGATCCAAACTAGATGTTAGGAAAGGGTTCTTTACAGGGTGGTGAGACATTGGCACAGGTTGCCTAGGGAGGTTGTGAATGCTCCCTCCCTGGAGGTGTTCAAGGCCAGGTTGGAGGAGGCTTTGAGTAACCTGTTCTAGTGGGAGGTGTCCCTGCCTATGGCAGAGGGTTGGAACTGGATGACCCTTGAGGTCTCTTCCAACCTAAACCATTCTGTGCTTGTAAGAAAAGATATTGTGGGGAATAAATGGAGGGAAAAGCTTTGAAAATATTCTTTTTGTTATTGGCTCTGTAAAAGCTCTGCACAGGCTTTGGCATTTCACTTCTCTTATCCAGGGCTCATAAATTGAGAGCTCCCAATATAAAGCAGCATATGCTACCCCAGAAAGTTCTCTCTGCTGTGCAGGGGAACTTGGTAGTACCACATGGAAAAGGATTACAGTTCCAGGATCTGGGGATCTTTATCTGTTTGGCTTTCCTGTTGAAGAACCAGAGCTTGGATGAGAACCCAACAGAGTTCTGCTGTTAGGTGAACTCCCTGCTACTTGCATCCTGAGTCCAGATGTGTTCACATCTCTCTGAGACTGTCGCCAAGAACTGTGACTGCTTCTGGCACCAGCTGCTAATTGCTATCTTAACACAATTTACCGTGGACAAAAGAAAGAAGCCTGCTTCTCCTGCTTTTTTTAGTTTCATTTTCTGTTGGAAAAAAACAAAGTGCATGCACACAATGAATGTTCAAACACTAAGTCAGTGTTCAGATGCCTCCTTCTATTGAAAGGCTCCCTGCCTGTTTTGCTGTTCCTTAGCTGAGGGGTGGACTGGTCAGCAAGGAAAGCTGGAAATTGTGACCAGGCTTCTATGATTTATCCTTCCCCTGCCACTGTGTGCCCCAATTGCATTGGATTCCCTCTCTGTTTAACTTTCTGCCCCTGAGAGAGTTCTGTGGTGCAATTCTATGCAAAATTACAGCTAACTTCTCCACTAATAGATTCATGTATTCTTTGAGACCGACGTGCTGTGAGCCATTACAGGCTAAGCTGAGTTGACAGACTCGATTAAAGCACAGCACTGTCATGGAAATTGTGATCTTAACACAAGTGCATCTGATGGATACCAATTACTTTGCTCTTTTTTTTTATCATAAGAAGTCTGTGTAACACAGGAGTTATTAGCAATGACTGATAAGATCACTGGGTGCTTTACATCATGATCTTCAAACACGATTCACACTTAATCACAGAGTAAGCATAACTGCTTATCTCTTCCATTATGACCTGTGCATGCAGGAGAGGCAGATTAAACTAGTCACCTCCTAACTGAAGTTACTATCAGACCATGCTACCTGTCACTTAAGGAAGCTGGTGTCTTTCTTCCTGACAGTAGAAGAATCTTAACATCTCTCATTCAGAGGCACTAACTTATTAGATGAGACAGGCTTTTTGAGCACAGCAATGAGGAGAAGTGTGCTGCTGGACCTTGTGCTAATGAAGGAAGAAAGTCTAGCTGGAGGTAGGAGGGTTGGCGGCAGACTTGGCTCAGATGATGGAGTTCAGGATCATGTGAGGAGGTAAAAGGGAAGTAAGTAGGAATAAATCACAGAATCAACCAGATTGGAAAAGACCTCTAGATCACCAAATCCAACCTATCACCTAACCCTTCTAATTAAGTAACACGTGGCACTAAGTGCCTCATCCAGCCTCCTCTGAAACACCTCCAGGGACAGCAACTCCACCACCTCCCTGGGCAGCCCATTCCAATGCAAATCACTCTTTCTGCAAAGAACTTCCTCCTAACATCCAGCCTGAACCTGCCCTGGCACAGTCTGAGCCTGTGTCCTCTTGTTCTGTCACTGGATGCCTGGCAGAAGAGACCAACCCCACCTGGGTACAACCTCCTTTCAGGTAGTTGTAGAGAGCAATGAGCTCTGCCCTGAGCCTCCTCTTCTCCAGGCTGCACACCCCCAGCTCCCTCAGCCTCTCCTCACAGGGCTGTGCTCCAGCCCCCTTACCAGCCTTGCTGCCCTTGTAATGCAACTCTGGACTTTAGGAGAGCTAACTTTGAGCTTTTCAGAGAACTACATGGAGGAATCCCAAGGGTTAGAACTCTAGAAGGGGAGGGGGGAAGGCCAAGAGAGATGGTTAATATTCAAGTACCACTTACTCCACTCTCAAGATGGGTGCATCCCTGCAAGTATGAAAACTTATTTGTATGAGTTAGAAATCAAGCAAAAGGGGAGGAAGATCTGCAGAGATGAACAAGGAGAGCTTCTGCAAAAACTCAAATGGGAGAATGAGGTCTACAGCATGTGGAAAAAGAGGGATGGCCACTTGGGAGGAATATAGGAACATTACCAGGGTGTGTAGGGGATTCAATAAGGAAAGTTAAGCCCTCCTTGGAATTAAATTTGGCAAGGAATGTTTCTTCTGAAGATTTAGTTCATCTAAATACAAATTTGTAAGATGAAGGCAGAAGTCTTTTGGGGAAGAAGATTAAAAAAAACCCAAACAAACACAAATAGAGACAAACCAACCCAAACAAATCAAAGCAGAAAACAACCCCATTAACACACACCCTCACCCCCTCAAAACAGCCAACTTCTCATATGCCTGTGTTGGAATGCATCCAAAGTACTGCAAGAACAAACATTCCCTCGGTAGATTTACTGTACTTACCAACACACTTCTGCCCATAGTCTAAACACTTGAAGAAGTTTTAAGAGAAAACAATTAAGCAAAATTCCTGTAGAATGAAGTAGATGGAAAAAACACTGCCAGAGCATCACAGAAACATTCAGGTTGGCAAAGCCCCTCAGGATCACCAAGCCCAACCCATGTCCCTGCTCTACAAGGTGCACCCTAAACCATATCCCCAAGCACCACAGCCAAACAGCTACTAAACACATGCAGAGTGGGTGACTCCACCACCTCCCTGGGCAGCACATTCCAGTGCCTGACCACTCTTGCTGGGAAAATTCTTTTTCCTAATATCTTGTCTAAACCTTCCCAGTAGCAGCTTGAGGCCATTCCCTCAGCTGTGCCTGTTAGAATGAGGAGAGAATTGTTACTCCCCGGATAAACTAGCAGGATTTGGCTATAATGAAAAATGTATTAGGAAATATTTGCAGATCTCTGGAACAAGTTGGTACTTATTCTCCCCCTGCCCAGTAGCAAAAGATGGATCAGCTCACCGTTGTTCACAGCAGGATTTCAATGATATGGTCACATACCAACACTTTTGCTCATAAATGCAAATATGCAAACACTTGAAAACTGAGTATTTGAACAAACTCACACCTCCCCCCTTGCAGCTCTACCACGCGGTGTAAGAGGCCCTTTAAAAAGAGAACAAGACAGCCATCTAGAGGTAAAGGCATAGAATCAGCCAGGTTGGAAGAGAGCTCCAAGATCATCCAGTCAAACCTAGCATCCAGCCCTGGCCAATCAACCAGACCAAGGCACTAAGTGCCCCAGCCAGGCTTGGCTGCAACACCTTCAGGCACGGCCACTCCACCACCTCCCTGGGCAGCCCATTCCAATGCCAATCACTCTCTCTGACAACAACTTCCTCCTAATATCCAGCCTGAACTTACCCTGGCACAGCTTGAGGCTGTGTCCCCTTGTGCTGTTGCTGGTTGCCTGGCAGCAGAGCCCAACCCCACCTGGCTACAACCTCCCTTCAGGTGACTGTAGACAGCAACGAGCTCTGCCCTGAGCCTCCTCTGCTGCAGGCTGCACACCCCCAGCTCCCTCAGCCTCTCCTCACAGGGCTGTGCTCCAGGCCCCTCCCCAGCTTTGTCGCCCTTCTCTGGACACCTTCCAGCACCTCAACATCTCTCTTGAACTGAGGAACCCAAAACTGGACACAGTTGTTGGTGAAACTGGGGGATGTGCAGGCTGTGGTGGAATATTTGATTCTACTATACCAATTTAGGAAAGAGTCTACAGAAGACTATTTACACTGAAGTGCTTCATCCCCTAGATTTCTGCATGGAGACATTTCACACTTTTTCCCCTGCTTCCTGTTTGACATGAAGTGCAGAAGGCCCACTGACTGACACCAGCAAGAAACAGTCTTTTAATTAAATCCAAGAGTTTCCTTTAAAGGATTCTTTACACTTATCTTCTAATGGTGACCTCTTCCCCAGGTCTGCAGAAGCTTCAAGTGGCTTTTCAACCATTTGTACAGCTATAAAAAGCAAAACAGCTCCTCCTAACCCCATTATGATGAAAGCTTCAGATGTTATTACTCATTTTTAATAGGAAGAAGTTAAACTCACTCAGAAACCATAAAGGTAGATTTTTTATCTCAGCTAATGGAAGGTCCTAACACTTTGAATCATAGAATCAACCAGGTTGGAAGAGACCTCTGAGCTCATCCAGTCCAACCTAGCACCCAGCCCTGGCCAATCAACCAGACCATGGCACTAAGTGCCCCAGCCAGGCTTGGCTTCAACACCTCCAGGCACGGCCACTCCACCACCTCCCTGGGCAGCCCATTCCAATGCCAATCACTCTCTCTGACAACAACTTCCTCCTAACATCCAGCCTAGACCTCCCCTGGCACAGCTTGAGGCTGTGTCCCCTTGATCTGTTGCTGCTTGCCTGGCAGCAGAGCCCAACCCCACCTGGCTACAGCCTCCCTGCAGGCAGCTGCAGACAGCAATGAGCTCTGCCCTGAGCCTCCTCTTCTGCAGGCTGCACCTCCCCAGCTCCCTCAGCCTCTCCTCACAGGGCTGTGTTCCAGGCCTCTCCCCAGCCTTGCTGCCCTTCTCTGGACACTTTCCAGTACCTCAACATCTCTCTTGAATTGAGGAGCCCAGAACTGGACACAGCACTCAAGGTGTGGCCTGAGCAGTGCTGACCACAGGGGCAGAAGAACCTCCCTTGTCCTGCTGTCCACACTGCTCCTGAGCCAGCCCAGGATGCCATTGGCTCTGCTGCCCACCTGGGCACTGCTGCCTCCTCTGCAGCTCTTCTCTCCCAGCACCCCCAGGGCCCTTTCCTCCTGGTTTGAACAAACTCAGCGAAGGCCAAGCCCCTTTAACTCCTAAAGGAAACGTTACCAAATGTAAGCTGTCCCCACAACCACAGCAGCACTCAGAAGCACCTCTAGAACTCTTTTTTAAAGGATGTTTCTCCCCTGCTGCCTATTTCCAACTCTAAGGGTGGAAACCAGTGTGGAAAAGGCAAAGCACAGTGGCAGAAGGGAAGGAAGAGAGAAGGTGGCCGTAAGCACAGCAGCAGGGGCCA
The DNA here is from genome assembly GCF_015220805.1 of Pogoniulus pusillus. Taxonomy (NCBI): domain Eukaryota; kingdom Metazoa; phylum Chordata; class Aves; order Piciformes; family Lybiidae; genus Pogoniulus; species Pogoniulus pusillus. Next base: position 5,613,934 of record NC_087300.1, read on the forward strand.
ACAGAAACATAAAGCAAAGCAAACACTTTACCTGGGCTACAGCAACAGCGTTTGACAGGCAAGCTTGGAGAAGGTAGCTTTTCCCAGCTGCTCCCTTCTGAATGTTAACTCAGCCTGCAAGGGAAAATCAGAAGCAACTCTGAGCCTGCTCTGCAGTGCAGCAGCAAATCGATGTATGCTTGTCCCAAGACTTCACACTTGAAGCCAGAAAGTCTTTGGGAAACACCTCAAAACCTCTCAGACGCGTTACCAGAGTGCCCTCTGCTGCGAGTACCTACTCGAAGCCAACTCGCTGCTACTCCTCCGAGCGCACACGCAACCGCCGGTAAACGGGAACAGAGCAGCCGGAGGTGCCCGGCGGCGCTGAGCGCAGCTCCCGCAGGGCCGCGGCTCCCCGTGCCGCAGCGTTCGCAGCCCCGGGCAGCTCAGCGCAGACCCGGGCAGCTCAGCGCAGTCCTGGGCAGCGCAGTCCCGGGCAGCTCAGCGCAGTCCCGGGCAGCGCAGTCCCGGGCAGCGCAGTCCCGGGCAGCGCAGTCCCGGGCAGCGCAGCTCCGGGCAGCGCAGTCCCGGGCAGCGCAGTCCCGGGCAGCGCAGCTCCGGGCAGCGCAGTCCCGGGCAGCGCAGCTCCGGGCAGCTCAGCCCCGGGCAGCTCAGCGCACAGCCATGCGCTGCGGGCCGAGCGCCGGCGCCCAGCGACCCCGCGCACGCCGATGGCGGCAGGGAGCTTCCCGCGGGCGAGCAGCGGCGCAAGGGCAGCTCTGGCCGGGACTGGTTCTAGAGAAGAGAAGGCGTTTCCCTCTGTTTAGCCATAAATAGGCCCCCGTCAGGGGGCTGCTGCCAAAGGCGGCGGGAGGGCGCCGAGGCGCGGCTGCGGAGGGCACTTACAGGGCAGCTGGCGCAGAGTCACACCTGCCCAACGCAGTTAGTCCTCCTGCTTGCTACATAGTCATGAGGTATGGCTCATGGGAGCGCTCGCACACCTGCGCCCGCCTAGGTACCCTAGGGCCCCTCTCACCTCAGCTGCCTTTCTCACCTGCGTTTAACGCACACACAAAGCGAAGAGACGGCTCGGAAACGGCACAGTCACCGCACGCCAGGGGTTGGAAGGGACCCAGCCCCCTGCCAGAGCAGGAGCTCTAGGGCAGGTCACACGCGAACGCACCCAGGTGGGTTTTGAATGTCTCCAGAGGAGGCTCCACCACCTCTCTGGGCAGCCTGCTCCAGGGCTCTGTCACCCTCACAGTGAAAAGGTTTTTCCTCGTGTTCATGTGGAAGCTCCTCTGCTCCGGCTTGCACCTGTTGCCCCTTGTCCTGTCATTGTGCATCCCTGAGCAGCGCCTGGCTCTGTCCTCCTGACACTGCCCTTCAAATCGTTATCAACATGAGTGAGGTCACTCCTCAGGCTCCTCTTCTCCAAGCCCCAGCTCCCTCAGCCTGGCCCGTAAAGGAGATGCTCCACTCCCTTCAGCAGCTCTGTGGCTCTGCGCTGGACTCTTAGAAGCAGTTCCCTGAGGTCTTGCTTGAACCGAGGGGCCCAGAACTGGACACAACTTTCCAGATGTGGCTGCACCAGGGCAAAGGGAGAGGAGAACCCCTCTGACCTACAACCCCTTTCTAATCCACCTCAGGTTGCCAACTGTCTTCTTGGCCACAAGGGCACATTGCTGGCTCACAATCATCCTTCTGCCCACCAGGACCCCCAGGTCCTTTTCTCCAGAGCTGCTCTCCAACAGATCAACCCCAACCCATACTGGTACCTTTCCCAGATGCTAGATCCTTGCCCTCGTTGGATTCCATACTCAGTACATCTTACCCTGCAGTTTGCAAGAATCCTTCTGTTCCACAACTAGCAGTAACTCCTGGGACCTTGTGTATTAAAGGCAAGGCTGGGAGCTTTTGAAACGTGAGGTTGAGGAATGAGAGCTCAGGATAACAAAAAGAGGTTTGGGCCCGATTGTGAAGGTGACAGCTCCTTCCAGAAGCAGGGCAGCAGCTGCCTCACACCTCTTGGGTGCTACCTGCTGCAGTCACCACAAGGAGAAGACAACCTCTGGCCCCATCCTCAGGATGCATTGGGCTGGCACAGGCCTAGCCCTGCTCCAGGGGCTCTGCCAGCATCTGCCACTGGTGCCTTCATGGCCACAAGTTGCCAGACTTTCTTCCTGCACAGTCCACTCTGTGTAGCCTCAGGCTCACAGTTGCTGCCTGCTAGGTACTACATGGTTCAGTCATGTGAGTCACTTTCAGCGAGGTCAGAGAGGACCTCACTTTTCCAGCTAAAAGATATGCAGATTTAAGTCTTGAGGAGAGCAAATAGACATCATCCTTTATTGCTCTGTCCCCTCTTCCCAGGCTTGGCCTTCCCTCCTTTCCTTCCTTGTGCTACAGCAGGTGTGATTGTCAAGTGGAAACCCAAGCACTGACTGGCAACCATCTGGTACCAGACAACCTGGAGCTTTGGAAAGTCCCTTGCATTAGTCTTCAACAGAAAAATCTTTTATTCCTTTTTCCTGCAGGCAGTTACCTTTCCTCCCACTGCCTGCCCTCCCTGCACCTTTCTTCTTCTAAGCACACATCTTGTTTGCAAAGAAAGAGTGCAGAGCACCTGCACCACTACAAGCTCAGAGAAGGAAAAAAGTGGAAAGGTGAAGTGCAGTTGACAATAGGGCCACAAAAATCATCAGGGGTTTGGAGCACCTCTGCTGTGAGGACAGGCTGAGAGAGTTGGGGTTGTTCGGCGTGGAGAAGGCTCTGGGGAAACCTAATAGCAGCCTTCCAATACCTGAAGGGGGCTACAAGGATGGAGAGAGACTGTTTGCAAAGGCCTGCAGTGACAGGACAAGGGGCAATGGCTTCAAAGTAGAGCAGAGCAGATTTAGACTGGATGTTAGGAACAAGTTCTTTTCTATGAGGGTGGTGGATCACTACAACAAGTTGCCATGGGAGGTGGTTAAGGCCCCTTCCCTGGAGGTATACTAGATGATCCTCAAGGTCCCTTCCAACCCAAACCATTCTATGATACTCAAGGTGAGCCTTGACAGGACTCTGGGCAACCTGAGCCACTGGAGAATGACTGCAGAGAGGGTTGGACTGGATGACCTTTGGAGGTCCCTTCCAACCCAAACTATTCTATGGTTTTACAATCTCCTTTACAATTTCAGTTGTTTATCTCCAAGAGGAGCTCTCTCTGCAGCTGGTCAGCACAGAGAGGAGAGACAGGAGAAAAATCAAGCATGATTCATATCACAGTATCACCAAGGTTGGAAGAGACCTCATAGATCATCAAGTCCAACCCTTTACCACAGAGCTCAAGGCCAGACCATGGCACCAAGTGCCACGTCCAATCCTGCCTTGAACAGCTCCAGGGACGGCGACTCCACCACCTCCCCGGGCAGCCCATTCCAGTGTCCAATGACTCTCTCAGTGAAGAACTTTCTCCTCACCTCAAGCCTAAATTTCGCCCAGCGTAGCTTGAGGCTGTGTCCTCTTGTTCTGGTGCTGGCCACCTTCCCTCTCCCTCCCTGGCAGCACAAAGATCTCTGAACCCAAAAGCCACCCGTGGGAAGGTGGCACTTAACTCTTCTTAAAAACTACTCTGAAGGTAACATAGCTTTTAAAAGTTTGCTTTAGCATAGAGGCCCCTTGCTGTGGTGCCTCACCCTCCAACAGAAACCAGAGTCTCACACTTCGACCCTTTCTCAATTTATTAGCACAAAATCATGTAGAAAGTAAAGACAGAGAGGAACATACACTTGAACTGAGAGCATGGAAAACTCAGCGCACAAATGGGAATGGTTTATTCCTTCCTGTGCTCTCGCCCATTACTTCTCCTCTCAGCTGGAGTACTACACCACCATGATAGAGCTTGCAAGCTAACAACACACAACCTTACAAGCCTACAGCACCTCCTTAAAAAGGTTCAGGACTACACCCTGCTAGTAGGAGAACTGAACTAGAAGGCTTGAATTCCCAGGTCTCCACCAGACCCTGGTTTAACTTTTGGAGCAGATCCTTTATGCGTTTTAGCATCATACAACATCTTTAAAGCAAAAAGGAGAAGACATTCACGCAGCACAGGTGTACATCCTAACGTTAATGAGTGGATATTCATTTTTACATAGGTCGACAAAAATGGACTCTACAAGCACAGAAGCAATCCCATGGTTATTTCTGACCACAAACATACATCAGCTGCAGAGAATCTCTTATAGTTCATCTTGCAGAAACTTTTATAGTGGCACTTGTATAGTTAGTTGGTCCAGTGGCTTTGCAACACCTATACACACACAGGGACAGGTAAAAAGAGGCAAGATCTTTACAGGCCAGTAGCTGAGCTTAATGCATAGCAAGGCCAATGTACAGTGTGACATCTGCAGTAATAATAATATCAATAAATTAGATTAAAACAATAGACATATACTTCCCATAGTATGAAAGGCAGCATTCACAACACCAGAAAAGACACTTCTCTCTTCAGATTGCATGGAGACAAACAGGAAGGTGTTTGCCACAGTACAGAACCAACACCCTTTCAACGTCCAGAATTAGCAGGACGTTCTGACACTTAACTGCTGTGCAATGGTAACACCCTCAGATGTTTTCCTAGGAATTGCCATAATGATCATCAGAGAACACGGAGAGATCCACTGTCAAGTCAGTAACTGCTGTTTCTTTGCTTGGGAATAGGTGAGAGTGGTTGCTTCATTCCAACAGATGGCAGACATTCCGGTTTAGTTAGCCATGCAGTTGTTTTGTGGATAGGATGAATCACAGTTCCAGGACACCCATGGGGTTTCTTTGCAAAAGAGAGCAGGTAGTTTATTTCTGGTTTTATTACTTCCTTTTGCTCGAAGGGGGCATACCAAGAAGTGTGGCCTGAAAGCAAAGTACCTCCATCTCCTAAATGACACTCCGGGTCAGCTCTCCAAACAGAGAAATCAGCAGAACAGAGCTCTACCTTGCACCTACTTAACAAGGACAGAATTCACCACGCCGGCGAGAGCAAGAACTGCCTTCTGGAATGATTTGTGAGCTCAGCCTCACAAAACAAAAAGCCTGAGTTTCACAAGCTAAGGAGTAACATTACCTCTTTTTTTTTGTTGTTGTTGTTGTTTTTTTTTTCCTTAATGACAAAAGGGTAAAACTTAAAGCAGAGGTGGATATTATTATACAGATTAATAAAAAAACCAAACAAACATTGAGCAAGTGATTATTCAGTGTTTCACCTTTTAAGTTTTGACCAGGCAAATCAGTCAGAGACAGACTTTTTTTACAAACAGGGCTCCAAACTGAAAAACCACTGCACTTGCAACAAAGCTGGTTCCAAACCTTGGTGGTTTCTAACTCCACTGGCCTCAAGCTCTTTTGGTTTGTATTTGTCTTTTAACAGTAGTTTCAGTTGTCCAACACAAGTTACAAAGCTGCTGCTTCGCAGTTAGCTCTACTTTTCTTCTGCTGTGAAACACACTTCAGGCTTTCAGACTCCTGTTTCCCTCCTCCCACAAAACTTTGGAGTGAAGAGCTGACAAGTCTAGCCAAGGTCTTGAATTCTCCTCTAGACTGCGTTCCTAGGCGTGCCGTTGTGAGTCACTGCTTTCATATTTGAGGCGCTTGATTGATGGTTGCAGATTCTGTGAGAGGCAACACCTACTTCAAAGACTTCGTGGATGGCTTTGCGGAAGCAATGAAAATTGTAGTCTATCAGACCTGTCAAGAAGGAAGGGGAAGGGGGGAAAAAGACTCTGCTCAGCTTGGCATGTTTGTGTCATCAACAGAGCTTCAGAAAAGCAACATAAAATGTTTCATTGAACCAGCAGCTATTGTGCTGCCTCATTTCGGTACGGATTTGGAGGCAGAAAGTTTGGGATCTACCTTGCTCGGGTGATGGGGTGGAGAGGATGAGGTTGGATCTCTAGGATGAAAGGTTGGTTAGGAAGTTTTCCTTCTCAGTTATGCCTCTGGATGGGTATCTCACAAGCATGACACATGTCCCAGATGCTAAGGGCAGGATGAATTATAGGTACCAGGGCACCAAGAGCTATTTGTTGGGTTCCTGAGCAGGAGCACAGGGAATGATGTGCACCAGTGCACCAAGAACTGCTTGCTGGGTTGCTGGGCAGGACCACAGGGAATGATGGGCACCAGTGCACCAAGAGCTGCTTGTTGGGTTCCTGGGCAGCAGTACAGGGAACAGTGGGCACCAGAGTACCCAGAAGTGTTTGTTGGGTGCGTGGGCAGGAGCACAGGCAATGGTGGGCACCAGAGCACTCAGATGCTTCTTGGGTGCCTGGGCAGCAGCACAGGGAATGAGGGAGAGGCTGAGGGACCTGGGGCTTCTTAGTCTGGAGAAGAGAGGGGATTTAATAAATGTTTATAACTCTGAGGACTGGGAGGAGGGGACAGGCTCTGCTCACTGCTCCCTGGGATAGGACAGGAGCAACGGATAGAAGGTGCAGCACAGGAGGTTCCACCACAATATGAGGAGGACCTTCTTGCCTGAAAGAGTCCCAGAGCCCTGGCACAGGCTGCTCAGCGAGGTTGTGGAGTCTCCTTCTCTGGAGCCTTTCCCGGCCTGTCTGGATGTGTTCCTGTGTGCCCTGAGCTACATTGGATGGTCCTGCTCTGGTGGGGGGGTTGGACTCAATGATTTCTTTGGATGCCTTCCAACCCCTGGCATCCTGTGAGCCTATGAATGGTTGACACCAAGGCACCCAGAGCTGCTTTTTGGGTGCCTGGGCAGCAGCACAGGGAATGGTTGACAATAGAGCACCCAGAGCTGTTTGGAACCATTCTCTGATCTAAGTTTTACTGATGCCAGTATTTAATTAGACTGTCTTGGTTTTCAGGGGAAAAAAAGTTCACTCCTTTGGAACACCTGGTGTATATTCACAGTTAAACAGCAGGTGAGCAGGCAGCACAAGACTAACATCCAAAACCACACAGTACAGCACAGCCATCACTTCAATGGTAGCTTGCACTTTATGTCATTGACATCTATCTGAGGTGAGATAAAATGCAGCACAGTTATTCAAAGAACACCTGCCTCTCCTTTTTAAATGCCAAGGTAAGTAGTGGCACCATTTGAAATTAGGACCTGTGCTGTCACTTCTACTCTGTAACACATAGAACACCATTCACAACATCACATCCTACAGGTCCAAGCAACTACACTGTTGGTTAGACCTGCAACATATTAAACACTTAGTTCACTAACCTACCACTGTTGATTTCTTTGATCATGCACTGAAAAATGAGATTTGTGCAACACCCAATAGAGAATATGTCTGTGCACAACACAGCAGCTGTCAAGCAGAACATAACAAGCATTACTCCATTCTACTCACTTCACTACAACAGATGGTAGTGACACAGGCCACATTAGCCACACAAGTCATTTCAGCAGGAAGACAGGGATTAAAGTGATGATTCACAAGAACAAAAATACACCAATCTCTAGGAAAGGAGAAAAACCCTCCCAGAAGAAATGATACAAATTTAGCTAGCCCAAAATCAAAGTGACTTGTAAAGGCCTATTAATATTTTATGGCTGACAAAACCCAGGAGATAGAAGTCACTCAGTGGGGGAAGTCCTTACCTTTGCGCTCAAAACTCTCTTCCCTAAGAATGCAAACTAATGCCAAAAACTTTGTAACCTCCTTTAAGTACAGGACTGTTGTGTTATTGAGCTTGATTATTGCCATGGACTCTTTATCATAAGCACTGCCAGTGCCATCTTCCTTTAACCTAGGGAAGAAGGAAGAAAATAAAGATGTAACCTAGTTGACATGTGTAGCTTCAAGACAAATACCTGTTAACTACAGTTAGAAGAACACTGCTCAAGCCAAATTCTAAGCAAGTGAAGAATTTGTGATGCAGGTTTTAATACTATTGTAAAATCATTACCACACCTGATGGTCCTCAAGAAAGGCAGACCTCAACAGAGTACAGGCTCTCACTAGCTACTACCTAGAAACTTAGGTGAGAAGTTAAGAGCAAGCTATCAGCATGCACCCTTTTGGTATCAACTAAGAGCTGTGATTGTCAGTGCTGGTTTTGGCTAACAGCTAATGGAGGTAGTACAGCACATTAGTCACAGCAGAAGTCTGCCTTCAAATTGAAGAGTCACTGCCTCACTGAGTTTACAGTGAGGTAACCGAGTTTACAGTAAGGTACTGAGTTTACAGTAAGGTACTGAGTGATGGGTTTGAAGACTCTAATGCAGGACTTTTATGTAGAAGCATCAGTGGAGTGACAACTCAGTGAAATGACTTCAGGTAAAATTAACACAGAGGCTTCCTTAGTGAGGCTGAGGGGGTGGGGAGCACAAGAAGGGGCAAGACTAATGTTGCTCTTAAGCTAAACCAGTCTGAATTGACAAGAACAGGAAAGGATTTTGATTTCTACCTGCAAGTTCACAGACTCATAGAATCAACCAGGTTGGAAGAGACCTCCAAGCTCATCCAGTCCAACCTAGCACCCAGCCCTGGACAATCAACCAGAGCATGGCACCAAGTGCCCCAGCCAGGCTTGGCTTCAACACCTCCAGGGACAGTGACTCCATCACCTCCCTGGGCAGCCCATTCCAGTGCCAATCACTCTCTCTGGGAAGAACTTCCTCCTCACATCCAGCCTAGACCTCCCCTGGCACAGCTTGAGGCTGTGTCCCCTTGTTCTGTTGCTGCTTGCCTGACAGAAGAGCCCAGCCCCACCTGGCTACAGCCTCCCTTCAGGGAGCTGCAGACAGCAATGAGCTCTGCCCTGAGCCTCCTCTTCTGCAGGCTGCACACCCCCAGCTGCCTCAGCCTCTCCTCACAGGGCTGTGCTCCAGGCCCCTCAGCAGCTCCATTGCCCTTGAAGCACAAGGCATGTCACAAGCTACTCCTCATTACTCACTCCTGAAAAAATAAACCAAACCCAAAGCAAACAGTTACACAGCTCTGGGTTGACCTATCCTATCAGGAGAGGAATCATTAAGCACTGTGGTATTTCTTGGCAGCACTTTATTTTCCAGTGCAGTTCTAAACCACAGTTCTAAAATAATTTACTGCTTCTCCAGAGCCACTTCAGAAATCCACAGTGGAGCATAATTCAGCTGTGAATTGTGAGATACAAGCACTACCTGCACCCTTTAGAGAAAGTCAGCAGGAGCTGAGGTGGCCCTGCAAAAGCTGCCCTGTCCAGATTCAAAGCAATGCAACTGCAAGCTACACCTCAGAGCTATGGCATGCTATCAACCCCAGTTACTTGCAGGTATTAACATACCTCCACCCACCATACCCAACAAATCACAGCAGCATTCATATCTAGGGCTACAAGGATGATTAGGGGACTGGAGGGCATGGCTTATGAGGAGAGGCTGAGGGACCTGGGGCTGCTTAGTGTGGAGGAGAGAAGACTTAGAGGGGATTTGATAAATGATTATAAATATCTGAGGGCTGGCCAGGAGGGGAGGGACAGGCTCTGCTCACTGCTCCCTGGGACAGGACAAGGAGTGATGGGTGTAAGTTGCAGCAAAAGAAGTTCCAGCTCAACACAAGGGGGAACTTCTTTACTCTAAGGATCACAGAGCACTGGCACAGGCTGCCCAGAGAAGTTGTGGAGTCTCCTTCCCTGGACACTTTCAAGGCCTGTCTGGATTTGTTTCTCTGTGATCTGTGCTAGATTGTCTGGTCCTGCTCTGGTAGGGAGGTTGGACTCAATGATCTCTTTGGGTCCCTTCCAACCCCTAACATCCTGTGATCTCATACAAAACACTTGACTTTGGTCAATGTCAGATGGCAGTCTAAAGCTATGAGTGGAAGGAAACAAAACTGAGTACAAATGCTCTTGATCCAGCTGCCAAATCCTTTGGCTTTATTCCAGTTAGAAACCAATGAGCTCTAATGACCAATCAATAGCATCCTGCTGGATGAACAAAGCCAGCATGGCACAGCTTTTATAGCACTTTTTAACCTGAGAGTATTCATCACTTACCCATATATACAGGAAACATCTATCACTACATCAATCATGTCACAGCACAGCTCATATGACTGCATGTCCACAGGGGAACTGTCTGTTGCAATGTAGATTTTGCTGACTACGTCGAAGAGAAAAGCTTTTTCAATGCCTGAATTCTTCAGAAAGAGAAAGAATTTGGATGAATTTATAAAATCTGCATTTTTTTAAAGTAGAATTCATACATTTTCACATTATTAGTAGCAGGAAAAAGTTTAAACATAACTAATTTAGAGGCTTAAGTCAGAATCAAGACTTAGAACATACAGACAATACCCTCATTGCAATAGCACATATCAACATCAGCTTCTGGCTGGCAAAAGTTGAGGATTTGGTTAGAATTCTTTTTCATTTATTATTTACCTGACCATAATTAAAGTTATATTTGACATTGATATTCAACAATATACATTGGTTAAACATAATCCACCAATTCAACAATGATATTCAAGCCACATTCAACAGTTTTCCTCTTCTGTGGTTCTGTTAACTCCAGAAGAGTCACACATTCACACTCATCCAATGGGTCAGGCTCAGAGATGAGTTACTTTATAGCATCCTGTTGACACTCAAGTCTTATGTTTGTGCTGCCTTGGTAGTTCAGTTTCTGTCTGAGACAGCTGCCATGCAGCATAACATGCAGAGAGAATAGAAGTCAGCTTCTGAACTTAGGACTCCTTGAAGAGTATCACATAATGGCAGTTGTAGGTATGGAAAAGCAGCAAGCTCCATCCCACTTGTAACTCAGCCCTTTGGCTAAGTGCATGTGGCCATGCTGACTTCAGAAGCCTTCCACTGCTAAGTCACCAGATATACACTATAGAGTTCTGGCAAAGCTTCATTTCTATTTATGCATCACAAGCGCTCTTTATCACAGTCTGAACACTCAAGGCAGTGTCCTGGGACATCCAGACAATCCTTCTGGCATCAGGGCCATGCTCCATATCCTCATGGCACTGAGCAGAGTTAGCATTCATGTGCCCTTTATCCTAGAGGCCAGGTTATTACAAACAGGCCTCTACCAACACAGCAAACAAGCATGAGTAGCATAGGGCAACATGTACAACCCACACAGCTCTTCTCAATCACAGATGGGTTTTTAGCTCATGTTTGTCACATGCCTGCAACAGCCTGACAGACACAGCTTAAATGAGACAGGCTACTTCAGCCTGGCCTCTTGGGTGATTTGGAGTATACAGCAGCAAATGTCCACGTCACAAATTCTACAAGAAATGTGAACACCAAAAGCCTAAGAGTAAAATCCCACAGGCCACATGAAACAGTTTAGCTCAAGGCCAAGTTAATAGTAAGAAAAAAGTCTCTTGCCAATGAAGCTCCATTAGGCTATGAAGTGACTTAGTAGACTAATCAGTGTATTGTGCTGGCAGAAACCTTCTGTCTCAACAGCCATAACCAGGCACACTTTGCTTTGCCAGTATTTAGGGAAACCCATGCAAAGCACAGCTGCAGTAGAGAGCTTCTAATGCAGCCAACCAGGCCAGCAGAGTATGGCAACACAAGTGCCCTATGAATCTCCCAAGGGCAGCTCTAGCTCTCTCCTTAGCAGAAGGAATTGTTTCACAGTGCCATGCATTTCACTTCAAGTTCTGTTACATTAACACTTACTGATATAAAGATATTTAGTAGATTTTCCAGCGTTGGCAATTGTGGAATGAGCTTCTGTACCACTTTACTGAAGGCTTCAAATATTGAATGGTCATAGATACTGGTCAAATAAAAGCTGAGATAAAGAGGGAGGGAAAAGGAAAAGAAGAAAAGAAAAAAACAAGAACAAAAATTCAAGACTATTTCAGAATTGCAACAGACATGTGAAGTGTTTCCCAACATTCAGGGCTGATGATTTAGCTGGGATGCCTTTACCTGGCCACTGCACCAAGAATCTGATTTCTGAGCAACTGGAATAAACATGAAGCAGATTTCCCCCATCCCTGGATGGGATAACAGAATGAAAACCTGTCAATGTTTTCACAGTATGCTGTGATGGTTTGGGTGTTGCCTCCCCCCTCCTTGTGAAAATCACCCAGACTAGACTCAGCCAGGCTGGAAATGAGAACAAAACTTTCTATTTACAGCTTAGCACTAGATACAAGCAGCTATTTACAATCCTTACAGCTATAGACAGAAATATACAGGTTAAAAAGTAATACAGAAACACAGCAGCCCTCCCAGAAAGCAGAGTCCCCAGGAGGGGCTCCCAACCACTCTTCCACCTCCTCTCCATCCCTCTACCTTATCCCAGGCTTTGCCTTATGTTCAACGTGAGTGGAGAACTGGCCAGGGGGGTTAGGAAGCAGACTGATTAGTTAGGCAGCAAGTTAGAGGGAGAAGTGCATGCAGCTAGAGCCAGAGAGAGCAACTGTGTGATCTATGTTTGTGTTCTTGTTTTTATATATCTCAGCAAGCCTATGAGTGCAGTAGACATCACCACTGTTTCCCTTTCACAGCCTATCACCTAATTCCTCTCCCTAAAATATCCCAGCCAGGCTCAAACTAGCACACACACTTAGCCTACAGAATGCTTATCACAAAGGAATTAAAACTCTTAACTAGATTTCTTCAACTTTCATTCCTGGCCTTCCACTTTGTTCACACTGACAGATACTGGCAGCACTTGAAGGCTCCATGAGAATAAAAATAGCAGTAAAACCAGAGAAAAGATAGCTCATTTTAAAGATCTTTGTAGGAAACACATTCAAAGTGAGCCAAGAGACTAAACCTGAAAGCAAATCATGCTGAATAGCTGATGCTAGCCAGGACTAGAAGGCAAGCAGTTTCTCCTCTCCTTCCCCTGCCTCTCCAGGCCACATGTACAAATCCAGCCTGAATGACAAGCATGGACAAGGACCTTGAATTATCAATGAGTCTTATGCATAAATCTGTTGATTGTAATCTTGTAACAGTAGCTTGCCTTGTTTTAGTCAGCCTAACAGCTGAGGCTTGGCCATAAATTCAGCAGTGTATTTTATAACAAGAGTTTGTGCAGTACTAAAGAACTAACAAGGCCTTGCACTGGTCCATCCACTATTATTCCAGCTGGAAGTCATTAGCCTGCATGCACATCAGCAACAGTAGAATCATATATGCCAGGATCTTTAACTCACCTAAGGTGAAGTTTTTCAAGCCCAGCATCTGTAAGGTCATCATTAGCCCTCTGATGAATATCCCTCTGAGTTTCAATTTTATGGTCATCTGATAAACCATCAACTTTATGAATAAAAACTTCAAAGTTCATTTCTGGGTTGACCTTGTAGGCTTTAGAAACTGTAATGTGGAGTCTTGTTAGAGCTTCCATGTAGTCATCCTGTAAATCAGTTTGGACAGAAATGAGTGAGAAGGCTTTATCTCCAGTAACTATTCCATGCTGCACAATATATTTCAGTGCAAGAATTCTCTTCTGTAACTACACAGAAGTATAGAAGAAAACGCCTTGGAGTGTCATGAAATACAAGGAGCTTAGCTTCTGTTACATCAGTGAAGTTGCATTAGCTCTATAAGGCTCTACTACATATAACCAGACTCCAGAGGAAAAGGTAGGTTACACTTCAGCTCCAGCAAAAGGCAAAAACAATCTCCAAGATGATCCTAACAGATCACAGAATGGCCTAGGTTGGAAGGGACCCTAGAGATCTGTCCACTCCAACCCCCCTCCCATGGGAAGAGACACCTCTCAACTAGACCTCATCCAGCCTGGCCATGAACATCCTCAGGAAGGAGGTATCCACAACTCCCCGTGGAAACCTATTCCAGAGTCTCACCACCCTTGTACTGAAGAACTTCTTCCTAAGATCCCATCTATACCTACTCTCTCTCATCTTCAAACCATTCCCCTTTGTCCTATTGCTAGGCACCTTTGTGAAAAGTCTTCTCCAGCCTTCCAGTAGGATCCCTTCAGGTATTGGAACCACAGAATGTCAGGGGCTGGAAGAGTCCTTGAAAGGTCATCCAATCCAGCCTCCCTGCCAGAGCAGGATCACCTATACCAGATCAGAGAGGACTGCATCCAGGGGGGTTTTGAATGTCTCCAGAGAAAGAGACTCCACAACCCCCCTTGGCAGCCTGTTCCAGTGTTCTGTCACCCTCACAGTGAAAAAACTTTTCCTCATCTTTACATGGAAGGCAGGCAATAACCAGGTTATCTCCCATGGTACAGTTCCCAAGCTGATTAGAAGCTACCAGATGCCAAACAGCACCGATACTTGAAAGTGAGGCCAGAAGTGTGCTGCTATTACAGCAGTCAACAGCAGCCGGAAGGTTTCATTCAAAGCATCCAGCAGAGTGAGTTCTCACTGTTATTGTTCAAATGCTAAGTTCAGAGTACTTATAGCTTTTCACACCCTCCTCCAGGAGTTCCTGTCACTTCCCACACCAAGGGTTACATTGCCAATGCATCCTTTCATACATTAAGGGATATTTTAATGACCTAAAAATATAAGCTATGTGCTTCTTGATCCTTCCTCTTGCACACAAAGCAAACAGAAAACTCCCCTGTGATTCCTAGTCATGTGTATTTACCTGGGCATCAATGACATATATTAGAGCACCTGTTCCTCTGAAGATCATCTCATAATCAAATGTTGGATCAAAAAAGTCCATCTGCCCAGGAAAATCCCAGATTTGGAAATTCACAAATGAGCTGTTGGAAATATCATCCTTGTAGATCTTGTTGGTACTTTCCAAGAAGAGAGTCTCATTGGGAGACATTTTGTGAAACACCACCTGTTAAAAGAGCACAAATAACAGTCCTGACTTTATCAGAAGAGATTGGTAGAAGCTCTGTGAGTTGAGTCCTACACATAGGTTTACCCCTTCTGCAGTGTTTCCTTTTGGTAAATAGCCTTCTGCACCACCTAAGGAAATAACCTACCCATGAGCAGAATCAAAGCAACCAAAAACCTTATTAACACTATTGCCTTAAAGACACAGAGATCCCAACCACTCTTGCTTCCTTGCAAATCTAACACAGAAAATAGCCAATTAAAAGGTGGTATAAACTCACCACCTTAACTAAGCAACTTCCAGCTGCTAAGAATTGATCCTGTCCAGTCTTAAAAACTCCTAAAGGAAACTTTTAGTCTGGTTTCAGACTGTTCCTGTACTACAAAAAAAGCAAATGAAAACAACATCTCAGTTTTAAAGCCCCAAAGAGCTCAGGAGTTTGCCATCTATTAACCATTATGTTTGATGACTCTACTTTCAAGCACCCTACAAAGAAAAGATGAAAGCTTTCATGCTAGGTGATGGACAGTTTAGCAGCTGTGATGAGAAACATTAATTGCTGGTACCAAAAAAGCCCTGCTTCGATTTGAGCCCTTTCCTGAACAAACAGAACTAGCAAAGAAGCCTGTAGCAAAAGCAGTCAGTTTCAACAGCCAACTTTTCTCTAAAGCAGCTCAATTATCTATTACAAAAGTTACTGCAAACATTAGGACTGCAATATGAGAGATCACAGAATCACAGTGTGGTCTAGTTTGAAATGGATCTTAGAGATCATCTACTCCAACCTCCCCACCACGGGCAAGGATGCCTCTCATCTAGATTTGGCTGCTCAAGGCCTCATCCAGCCTGGCCTTGAACACTCCCAGGGAAGAGGCATCCACAACCTCTCTGGGCAGCCTATTCCAGAGTCTCACCACTTTAGTACTGAAGAACTTCCTCCTAAGATTCAGCCTCAGCTTAAAACCATTCCCTGTTATGTAAAGTCCCTCTCCAGCCTTCCTGTAGGAACCCTTCAGGTACTGAAAGGCAGCTCTAAGGTCCCCTCAGAGCTTTCTCCAGGCTGAACATCCCCACCTCCCTCACCCTATCCACACAAGAGAGGTGCTCCAGCCCCTGGATCATCTTTGTGGCCTCCTCTGGACTCACTCCAACAGCTCTATGTCCCTATGATGGGAACACCAGAACCAGATGCAATGTTTGAGGTGGAGTCTCACAAGAGCAGAGTAAAAGGGCAGAATCTCCTCTCCTGCCCTGCTGCCCACACTCCTCTTGATGCAGCCTAGGCTACAATTTGCCTTTTGGGCTGCATGAGCATCCTGACAGCTCTCAACCCTGTTGAGCTTCTCAACAATCAGTACAGCCAAGACTCTTCAGAGCTACCCCCAACCCACTCTATAACACTTGGTAATTTATGATTGCTACCTTAAAATGTTTCACACAGAGAAAGCAACAGAAGCCAACCATTACAGAGACCTAGTGCAACAATCTCTGTCAAAAAACCTGCAAGACAGAGGTTCTAATTAACAGATTTTTCTTACTGAGGTTCAAAGTAGAACTAAAGGGGAAAAAAATCAGTTCCTCAAGGCATGTCTGAGCCAGACAGGATGTAAATGAGGTTTTAAATAAGAGGACATTTCTATGGAAAAGTGAGAACAGCTCTAGACATGTAGCTACTCTACTGCAAGCACCTTATGGTTTGCAAGCATGGTTATAAAGCACTCTGAGATCAACATTCCTCCTTGGAAATTCAGTCTCCAACAGAAATTAGGAGAGAATCAGTGAATCCAGTTTAAAGCAGAGAAGTCTCCAAGAAGCAATGCCATCAACCCCCTTTTTCCACCTACCCAAAGCAGTGCATTTCATCAGACTGATATCCCCCATCTGTTTTTCATACTAATAGGGGAACCAGCACACAGTTTTGCTAAAATTTAACTTCTGTCACCTAGCATCTACCTCCACTCTGATGGAATCACAGAACCATTTCAGCTGGAAAAGATCTCCAAGATCATCAAGTCCAACCATCTAGAGCTGTGCTCTACATAGCTTAAAGCAAGGAAAAAGATGCTGGGGAAGCATCTGATGGCAACAATGCAGCCAACACTGATGCCAGGCACATCTGACTATAGGCATAAACAGGCAGCCAGAGCTGGTAATATCCTGAGCTGAGTTTCCTTGCAATGGCTTTTATCATTCCCAAGTGTTCCTTTTCTACTTTCAACATCCAACAGTCTTCATCAAATCCCCAGCAGACAGGCTGTGTGTTAAATCACAATTTCTGTTTTCAAGGCTTCCTTGGATCTGCAAGCTGAATTTGTCTGACACATTTATTGCCACTACTTTAAACCCTGAGTGGGATCCCCAAGGAAGAATGTGTTTGGATTTTTGGTAGTCTTTGGTTTGTTTGGGTTTTGTTTGTTGATTTGGGTTTTGTTTAGGGGGTATTGGATTTTGTTTGGGGGGAGAGGGGGCGAGTTGGTGGGGATTTGTTTCTTGGTTGTGTTGGGTTTGGGTTTTTCACCTAAGTCAAAACCCATTCAAGATTTGGAACTATACTTCCAGCTGAAATGTTGGCCTGATCCATACAAACAAAAACATCCCAGATCATCAAACAACAATTCCAACTTCCACACAACATCCCTACTACAACAGCTTACAATCAAATAGAACTTGCCACTGCAAGACACCTTACTAGGTACATTGTAGCAACACCTATAAACTGCAAGAAGAATATCGAGAGCAGGAGTTGCAAGTTACTGTCAAAGCAACAATCTAGGATAGCTTCCCTTCTTTTGGACTCTGTGGAAATGTGAACGACTGGTTTCTACCTGAGAAATCTACATCCTTATCCCCAGAGTGGAATAAGAACAACTGGAGCCAGACCCTTCCTAAGAATCTTTATGGTAGAAGTAACTCAATGGGAAGAACCCTTCAATAGGAGTTGTCCCCAAACCCTAAACAGACCCCAAACACTTCCCCCATCCACCCCCCCCAAAAAAAAACCCAACAAATCAGGTGTTTTCTCTGAACTCTTTCCAGGTTCCTACTAGAAGAGGACAGCACAGCAAGTCCAGCTACCTATGTCTGCACAAAAAAAGCCTGGACTTACAAACTGAAGCAAACATCCCATTCCTAGAATCTTTTTATCTCAATTTGGTACTGAACACTCAAGGGTTATAGTAGTATGGAAAATCTCATTGTCTAAAGGTGAAAAAAAATCTTCCTATTCATACTGAAATGGCTTAATAATTCATGTTTGCCACAAAAATAGCAACATTTCCCCAAAGCAAATACTTTTCCTGATAGAGTGTTTATTGCATCTACCCCTACTCTGTGGCAGGCAACCAACAGCTAGTGCCCAGACAGAAGGGCTGCTGGTCCTAGGCAGACGCTCTAAAAGCAGGAGTGCTACCAAACAGAAACTTCTTGATGCTCCAAGAGTGTCTCAAACTATTGCCACAGTGAATTCACTCCAGCAGCAGCACAATGAGCTCCTAAGTAACAGAACCACCGCTTCTAATTCCCAAGTCAGAGTGGCAACTGAAACGCAGATGAAAAACTCTATGTTCTCTTCTTGCACACTCAATATCAAACTGATCCCTTCCTGTACAACTACTTGAATGGGTCCTCAGAAAACTATTACTACTAAACTCTGTCCTTAAATCAATCAATTGATGAATCCATCACCCCCAAAACTATTTCTTGAGCTCTAGCCACGATTTGGAGTTTCTGTTTCCTTCCAGCTTTTAAGGTTCATGTTTTTTAACTGTGGCTAGTACAGTAAGATTACTAAAGACAGTCTACAGTGAATACCATTCACATGACTAAAGACTTAAACCAAGACTTTCAGTGCAGTTGCAGCATTTGGGGGCATGAGCTTAAACAACAGGGTATTTAGGAAAGGCCAAAGAGCAATGACAGCCCTGTCTGCCGCCGTATTTCCTAACAGCACAACGGAAACAACTTCTCCTTAACAGATACAGTACCTTTTGCAAACCTTGTCTGCAAAGGTTTAGCAAGACAAGCCTACAGCAGCAGACAGGAGTCTTCAGGCTACAGTTTAGAACCCACTGCCTAGGCAGATTACCAAGCAGTCTAAGAGGGTTAAAAGCAGATCCGTAACTGCTATGCTGCAACGTTCAAAACCTTTTCAGAGATGTCTGAAGGATTCCACACTTTCATTTGAAGAGAATCTGAGGTCCCTAAGTCTAAGCTTGAGAACCACAGCATTTCACCTGTAACACCCTCCTACAAAATTATCACCCAGGAACTCCTTCAAATGCATTTCACACACAACGATTGCACCGAAGAGCAAAGACCTACACTTCTCTGCAGCTACGTGACCAACGAGAAGAGTCATTTTCATCTCATTTTCATTAAGAGACTTCACCAAGTAACCTAAGGAACCGAAACTGTTCAATTTCCTCCTCGACCAACAACTTTCCTTTGCTCTAAGCGTACTGAAGGCAACCAGCGGCTGCCTCTCTGCTGACACCAAAGCAGGTCTCGTTCAAAGGAGCAAAAGGCAGAACAGAGCTCAAGTCTTCCTCCGGCCGGAAGCACTCCCTAACCACCACATACCTGTACCGCTCACGGTGCTTTCGCAGCCGTACAACACCTCAGGATAGACTTTACACCAAGAGCTTCAGTTTTTATTTTTGAGGCAGCAAAGCGGAGAACTATAAAGGCTACAACTTATGCTACACAACCTTCCTTTCTAGGGCAGATGATCGAAGTCCGTTCTGGGAAGTAAGCGTCTTTAAGCAGGAGTCTCCCTCCGCTCCAACCTCGCCACATGCGCCCACATTAAAAAGCAGAATTTGCCTAAACAGCAATAGAAAAAGGAGAAAGAGCTCGGCGCCGGAGAGGCAGCGCGGCAGGCGGGGGCGGGGAGCCGCCGGCTGCCCCTCACCTTCTGGATAGAGGACTTCCCGCTGCGCCGCAGCCCCATAAGCAGGATCCGCGGCTTGGAGTCCGCCCCGCCCGCGCCGCCGCCGGGCCCGCCCGCGCCGCCACCAGGCCCTCCAGGCCCTGGGCCTCCCTCCAGCTCCGCCTCCTCCTCCTCCTCCTCCCCGTAGCCGAAGTCCTTGGGGAACGAGTCCGCAGCCCCGAAGCTACCCCCCACCAACGCCGGCTCCTCGGCCGTGCCCGCCGCGCCCGCCCCGCCGAACTGCAGCGCCATGTCCGCCCGAGCCCGCCGCCCTCCAGCCGCCAGCGCCCGTCCCAGGGCCTCTCTCTGCTCGGCCAACCCAGCCCGACCCCACAGCCGGCTCCGGATTGGCTGCCAGCGAGCTCCCGGGAGCCGATTGGCCCAGGCAGGCAGCGAGCTAGGCTGGCTCCGGGCAGACGGCCCCAGTCACCTGACGGCGGCGCCGCACGTGAGCCGGGGGGCGGGGCGCAGTGGCCGCCGGAGGCGGGGCTCGGCCGGGGGCGGGGCGGGCAGTGGCCGCCGGAGGCGGGGCTAGACCAGGGGCGGGGCGGCAGAGGCCGCCGGAGGCGGGGCTAGACCAGGGGCGGGGCGGCAGAGGCCGCCGGAGGTGGGGCTGCGCCGGGGGCCGGGCGCTTGCTGCGGGGATGGCCCCAGCTGGAGCGCAGAGCTGACGCGGACGAGGCATGCGAGCCTTCGCTAAAGGGTCAGCCCCCTCCGCTTAAGCGAACGTTACCTATGAAGTTCGTCACGTTCATTAAGCAGTCACTAATCTTCCACCGCTGTCGCTTGTACAGGCAGCTCAAGGGAAGTTTTAACTACTTATGTCGTTGCCATCCAAATTCAAAGCTCACAAGACCAAATGGTTTGCAGAAGGAAGCTAATCTTTATGAAAAGTGTGTGTATTACTGCCCTTACACCTGACGGACCAACCAAGGAGTCTTTCGTGCCTTGCAACCCTCTCTAAACAGCTTACCTGCTTGCTGCTGCTTTGGCAAGGTGCACCTCGCAGTGCATTTATTTGTGTTTTCCTCCAGTCACGTTAGTTTCAGCACGTTTAGCGACGTGAGCTAGCTTCTACAGCATTAGCCTCTCCCCCTTTCCCTAGGCTGCAACTTAATGCTGGGCATGTGTTCTAACTTACAACTTCTTCTTGTTTAGTTTCTGTTTGAGGGGATTTGTTTTCCTTGGCTTGTTTTCCTTTCATTTTGTTTTTGTGTGGGCTGGGGATGTGTTGTTCCACACTTTTAACACAGTATCTTCCCTTGGTTTACTTCTTATCTCTTTAGATTATTAATAGGTAAGCAACCATTAGCCTTTCTGCTCATACACTGCCGTTAGCAAAAGTTCTGATGCATCCTACCATATCTGTAAGACAAGCTATAAACCCCATCCTAGAAGTGAAGTTATATCTACTAGCTGTTAATATAAGACATTAAGTTAGCTACTTCGCCTCCCACCCTCCTTCCCCTTAAAGTAATTTTTAGGACAGGAGACAAATGCAGCTCTTTATTTTTTTTTAATGCCAATTTAACAGGAGCCTCAGAACACAGGCAAAAAACCAGAAAGTACAGGTCACACCTCCCACTCTTGGGTTCTCTGCCCTGCCTAGATTTTCTCTTCCCCATTAGATGAACCAGAAAGCAGAACTTTGCATTGTACTCATTATTTGCAGCACTAATTACACAGGACATCCATTTTAAGTAAGACTTCAGCCTGTTTAGAAGTGTCCAGGCATTTATCTGGATCAATTGTCCAAGGCCCAGTTTCTGAAACAGGATCAGAGACATGAATTGCATGGAAATACACCTTACACAAGTTCAGTAGGCAACACTGTGCTGTGTCTACCACTTAACCTAACTATGCTCACCTCTTTTGTGACCCTTCTGAGCAGATGATTACAGCATCAGTAGAAGCCAAACCTCAGTACCAACTTTGAACATACCTTGGAGGTCCTGCTTCAGTTCATAGTTGGGTTCACCTGTGTCATATCATCACCTCCAGTTAAAAGAAAAGCCAAGAGAGATCAGCAGTTTAATAGGACCAACCACCAGCATGCAAAACTTAAACACAGCTGGCAGGCAGACTTATCTGCAAGTTAATGATAATGATCACCTTTGCTTATACACTGGAAGCAAGAAAGTTTGCCATTATGCTTAAGCTCATAGGTTCTGCTGCAGCTGCATGTTCATGATACTGTGCTTTTAATGGCTTTAAGATGAGGTAACAGACTACACACATGCACCAGGAGGAAAAAAAAAAGGACTGCAGTTCTCAGGAAGCCTTTTATTAAATCAAGGCATTGAAGGAGAAACTACTGTTATTCACCATGCTTCTCATCTTGAGGTGGTTCATACTGAGCCAGCTGTGGATTTAAAGAGAGGAATTTTGTTAGCTGCATCAATTTCAGATACTTTCTACACTAGGAAACGTCGAAAATGTTTGCAGTGGAAGCATTCCACTTACTTTGTGCTATTTTCATCCATGGCTAATATTTATGCCAGTCTATTTTCAAGTCAGGCAACAAAGTAACCCTGCCCTCGCAGCATAACTTTGTCACATTGTATAATCAGGCAGCTGAGGCAAGGGGGCTCTGAAGATGCACTTTAAGACCTATATACTTGTCTTTATTTTGTTCTGTCTCACATTAAACGCTTTTAATTTCAAATAGCAGCCAATACCCATTGGTGCCTTATAAGCTTTGATTGTGATGAAACACAATCAAATCAAACACTCATTCTTATGAGCAATAGTAGTGCCCAAAGGAGCATTTCATTCCAGCTTTCATCATGCTTTCTGGAGAATCTGGTTTAAGCAACTATGAACAACCTTTTCTTGTAAAGTTATTTCCAAAGAACACCAATGAAGATGTTTATTTGAACTCAAGTTACATGAGAGATAAGCTCAAGCTTCAAATACTGTTCAAACGCTAGGACTTGAGTCTCTGAAATATGCCAGTCCAGTTTCTTCAGTTAAGAATCATCCTCTCTCTACAAGTTGCAGGGTAGGTTAAAAATAAAGCCCATAAATAATGTAAAATACTCAGGTGTTCCTTGTAGCAACACAGCAATCACTACACCACTAACAAGAACCACTAAAAGCAGCACTTTCCCACTCTTTTAGATTTTCCTATGACAAGGTGGGCAGTACACAATCAAAAAACAATTTAGTTCCTTCTTCCCCTCCTCTCCCTCTCCCCACCTAGACCTAACTATTCACTTCCTGCCTCTGCCCCCACCCAAATGCCTGACATTCTGACCAATAAATGTAACCCTTAGGGATTAGTGCAATAGAATAATACCACCTACTTGACCATAATTCAAGTTACCAATAAATGCACTGTTAAAGGCATATATTTGATGCTAGAGGGCTGCTAAAAAAAGCTGATCTCCCTGTATTCTGGCCATGTGAGCTGCTATGCTACATCAGAACAACCAGCAGAAGATGGCAGGGGAAAGAAAAGGCAAAGCCAAAAACATTAATACTGGAAAACACATGAAGCAGCTGAAATCACAAATAAACCTACTGCAATGGAAAGGTTTACTTACCTGGAACAAGTTTTGACTTCTTTAAAAGGTTTATTTACACAAAGGCTCAAGTTACTCTGCTTTCATGTGTCTACTTACTATCAGTTGTATTTTTAAGTCAGCTACACTGAGTGAACTGCTGGTCTATTACTACGCTCCCTAAAATTCTGCTCTTTGCCTTATTTCCTACCAAGAAACAACAAACAGCCTTAAAGACTCACAACAGGTTAACAGGAGAATTACTAGGACAGCAAGAGGGCAGTTTAAATGAGAGCTATGAAATGGCAATGCCAAAGAATCCTCGCTCCCAGAACTAGGGCAGGGTGATTGTCTTCCAGTGAAAAACCTGCAGGGATGTTCTCACACAGCAACAGCCATCCTCTTCCAACACATGCATGGAACACTGAAGTGACACAAACTACTAACTTAATGTTCTCAAAGGTTTCCTTCTCCAGTGTTGTTAGTGTACAGCTTAGAGTCAGTGCCCTCTCTGAAGAGGAAGTAATACCTCAGCTGTTTCAGGCAGCCTGTAAACTCAGTCAAGGCTCTACTTTACCCAGCACTTCAGATCCACTGCTGTTGCAGACAGAGGAATACCAGGACCATTTAAAATGAAAACTGCAAGTTACTGCTCCACCTGGACACAGGTGCCTCCACTGGTAACACTCTGCCTTGGATAAGTCTCTGCCAGGTCACATAAATATGTAATATTCTCCCTTTAATTGGCCTTGTGAAAACCTTTATAACAAATACACACTTTTTTCTTGCCAAAGCCGTGTGGAAGCATGAAGCTACACAATATCACACAGCTTAAAGACATCCAGACAGGACTGAATGAAGACAGAGGATTGGCCTCAATGACATATACTTTCACTTCAAGAAAATCCCTAGTGCAGCAATACTGTTCTGTGTCATCGACTGTAAGCAGGGTCTCATTTGGGAAATAAAAATCAATCCATCTTTGCTATCATGAATTCTGTCTTCACTCCTCAGCCATGAGGCTAAGCAATGCAATAAAACTTATCAGTTGCTGTAATGGAAGAAAGTTAGCTGTACTCTAAACTATTTAAAGTACTCTTGTTGTGTAATAAGGAATTACTAAGCAGACTTTTTACCTTGGCTTTCAGTTTTTTATTTTCTTCCAACACAGCGTCGTATTTCTCTTTCATCTCTGCCACTTCCAAGCGAAGTGCCTCTATTTCTGGATTCTCAGGAGCTGAAGCTCCCAGGTGATGCTTCAGAAAGCTGATATTTAGACGTTAAGTATTTCTTCAGCTAGATTTCATGCCCGCATTGTAGTGTTAACACTTATGGAGAAGGCAGTGCTGCAATACATGACTGAAACTGCATTAAACCACTTAAGATCACTATGGTGCTTTCCATCCTGCTAGATGGAAGTCATTAAAGTATTAAAACTTTAAGTTAGTTTGTATAGTCCCTAAAAAACAACCAACCCCACACATTCACAAACAAAAAGCATCCAACAAACAATTAAAACAAAAAAAAATCAACACAGGCACAGGACAAATTCTCATGTTTCACTACACTCTTCTTTTCCTGTCTTGATTTTGACAAGTTAAAGCAACCAGCCAAAAAAAAGCAGAGGCTGCTTAAAAAGAGCAGTGTAAAGAAGCCAAATCCAGGAACCACAGATATAAGGAATGAATCTAATGCTGCAGCTCTACCGACATCGTGACAGCCTGTAACTTAACCTCCTAATGGCTGGCATACTGATACACAGAGCTCTCTAGCACCCTGCTAAGACTTTGTTAGCTTGCAAGAATGCAATTATTGGCTTTGAATCCATCCATAAAAGTCATGTTCAAAATGTAAGTCTTTAAATGAGCCTCTCCAGTTAATCTACAGGTCAGAAGCACTACTGCTTCCGTGTGAAGTCTCTAAGAAACATTCACAGAAGAGAAAAAGGATACTCCAGTGCACTATTTGGTTTCTCTGGCTCTTCATACAAGGCTACCAACACTGCAAATAGAACACATTCAACAATTGCAAGAAGGTCATGCAAGTGTAAGATTTTAAAAGCACATATGAACAGTTATAAGGCATACAAACTGCAAGGCAGGCACACCTACAACCCACTTGTCTCTTTAACAACATTTGCACCTACCTACTTTGGTAAAGAATAGGTTTAAGAAGGGGTATGCTGTACAGAAGTGGACAAAGCACTCGACCTGTTAACAGCTTGAGAACAGTTTGTTGGTTTCCTAACTACATGTAGCCTTTGGCTGCTCTTAACACAGAGCACAAACCTGCTTGGACAATCTTTACATACTCCACACACAAACCTAGCACTTAGCTTTCATCAACAAAACAGAAACTCTGTTTTGAGACTGTCCCTCCATAAACCTCTATTTCCATTTAAGCTCCATCTGTGAGCTGTAGGACAACAGAGTGTCCACAACTCCCAGCATAAAAGCAAACTCCCATCAAACACCTGCAGTCAGAAAACTAAGTGGCTACCCTCAGCAGGTGACACTGATTACCTTTATGATTGAGGGCTTGAGCAGCCATCAGCATGCCAGAGGCATAAGGTACAAGCAGGAAGTACCCTGATGGCTTAAATTAAATTAGCCACATACATATCAACTCCAGATCTGCACAACTCAGCTACAGGAATACTGAGAATGTTCCCAGACACAATCACACCTTGCTCCCCATAGGGGCACACACATGGCTACGGAAGGTATTTGCCTTCACAGGTAATATTTAAGTGCCCTTTTCTCAGCCAAATTGGTTTTAATCTAAGCAACTAAATTGAAGACACAATTAGGATGCTTGCCAGACTGGCTTTGCCATCCCATAGGATGCTTGCCAGACTGGCTTTGCCATCCCATAGGATGCTTGCTGTTGCAATAGAGGAATCAAATGGTACCCACAAGCCTGGCAAGAAACTTAGCACAACACAATATTTGCTTGACACCCTGTATCTGCTCCTCTCTCTTTAAACACCTTATTTTTCAAGCACAAATATTATTAGCAGATTTTATTCACCTACTATTAGAAGGCTGTCAAAAAGGCTTCAGAAGACTTTAGAAGGAGCTAAGCCACAGAGAAGCCTAAAGTATGCATCAAGTTCATCATCCTAATTGTCCCCACGCTGATGTGACCAGTTGCTCTCACAAAACTTAGGAGATTCGTGAGTTTTAGAAGCACCAAGCTCTGTTTAAGAGTCTTTTTAGCTAGAAGGTCTTGAAGAGTACACTTGGTGCTGTTTTGTCTCAAGCATTTACTTTCTCTGGAGCCCCCAGGAAATTCAGCTCCCCAGAAGCACTCCGGGAGGCTAAGAGAGGTCTCCAACACAGCCCGTAAGGGGACTGGAAGGGCAGTCGTGCTCCTCACGCTTCTCCACCGTTCCTGAGCCGCCAGGAAGGGGTTAAGGCGCCGCGGCGCAGAGCCCACGCGTCCGCGGAGAGGAGGTGCACTGCCTGCCCCAGCTCGCACCGCCTCGCCGCCCAGCTCGGGCTCCGCTTCCACCGCCGCACCGGGCTGTCCGGCGAGTTCTGCTGCCGGCCGCCGCGCAGACTGAGGAAGAAGACCGATCGGCTGGCCGAGGAGAGGCGGCGGTGCCAGCCGAGGGTGCCGGGGCAGCCCGAGGGGCGATCGCAACACAGCCGTGCCCGGCAGGAGCGGGACGCCCCAAGGCGAACGGCCCCCGCCCACGAAAGCGCTCCATGAGCCGCTCCCGGGCCCGTCTGGCGCTTCGGCTAGGGCCGGAAACTTACCCTTGGTGAGCGTGTCCAGCACCCCCGACTTCTCCAGGTACCGGCGGAACTGCTCCCGCTTGGAGTCCGCGGCCTGAGGGAGGACGCCCACACGGTCAGATCGGCGGCGCCCACCCTTCAGCTTACGGAGCGGGCACGATGGACCAGGCCGGCCCCCCCGCTCCCCGCCGCGGAGGCAGCACGAAGGGCCGAGCCGGGGACCGGTCCACAGCCTGCCCCTCCGCACCGACCCCGCACCGCCGTCGGCAGCTCGCTCCCTCCTACCTTGTAATGCGCCATCTAACCCTCACCGCGCCTGCACCCCGCCCCGCGCCTGCGCCCGGCGCTTTAACGGCGCGGCGGCTCCCCGGCCGTTACCACAGCGACGGCGCCCGGCGGCGGCCCCGAGCCCGGCTCGGCGGCGGGCGGCTGCCGCTAGCGCCGCAGCATCTCCCTGCCGGCCTTGTCTCGCCGGTTGTTCGCCGCCTTTCTCGTTGCACAATGCCGCATGTTAACAAGGGAGGCGGGCGCACCGGTTCCGTTTTGTCGGACGCTGTGGTGTGCACTGCCTGGTAAAATCTGCTTAGTGTACACATCAAAATGAAAGACCCCAGCGGAATAATGTTGCACCTGCGATGTCAGAGCCTTGTCACACTTTCCCCTGCACAGCCTTCTGCAATGTCTTCAATCTGCACTG
The DNA here is from genome assembly GCF_015220805.1 of Pogoniulus pusillus. NCBI lineage: Eukaryota > Metazoa > Chordata > Aves > Piciformes > Lybiidae > Pogoniulus > Pogoniulus pusillus. The sequence continues at coordinate 5,641,534 of NC_087300.1, forward strand.
GAACTAAGTTACACTTTTCACTTGTCGAGTTGCTGTGCCCATGTCCACGCAAAGCAAGCCAGGTAAAAGTCCACCCACTATCGGCTTCAGAAGAACAAAATCTTTTGTGTCCTGCCTTGAACCAACAGAAATGCAAATTTTACATCCCATATGTGAACATCTAAATGCTGGGGGAAGGGGGGGGGGGGGGGGGGGGGTATTGAAAGAGTGGGAGCAGAGTGAATTAAATGCTTGGCTTCTTTGTTGCAGAGGCATTCAATGCAAAATGTGCATCAGCAGAGTCACCACCCCCGGAAACCTACACAGCAATAAACGTGAGAATTCAAACCACAGCAGCAGAACTGACTCAGCTAAATCATAGAACTATCAGGGTTGGAAGGGACCTCAAGGACCATCCAGATCCATCCTCCCTGCTGAGGACAGGGACACTTTTAGGCTCGAGGTGAGGAGAAAGTTCTTCACTGGGAGAGTCATTGGACACTGGAATGGGCTGCCCGGGGAGGTGGTGGAGTCGCCATCCCTGGAGCTGTTCAAGGCAGGATTGGACGTGGCACTTGGTGCCATGGTCTGGCCTTGAGCTCTGTGGTAAAGGGTTGGACTTGATGATCTGTGAGGTCTCTTCCAATCCTAATAATACTGTGATACTGTGATACTTTTCATGAGAACAGGTTGCTCAGAGCCTGGCTTAAAAAAACTTCCAGGGATGAGGCTTCTACCACCGATTTGGACAACCTGTGCTAGTGTCTCACCACCCCTATAGTGAAGAACTTCTTCATAACATCTAATGTAAATTTCCCCCTCCTCTAGTTTGGATCTATTCCCTCCAGTCCTATCACTACCCAACACCCTAAAAAGTCCCTCACCAGCTTTCTTGTAGGGCCCCTTCAGATACTGGAAGGCCACAATAAGGTCTTCTCCTGAACAATCCCAACTCACACCATCCTTGTTTATCAGTTTTACAGAGCAGGCAGAACTACATAGGGCCATGTTTATACACACACATAGAGTGATACTAGAAGTGAGAAGAATATCTGCTAGAGAGAAATCTGGAGTAGGTTTTAAAGTATCAATGCCTATTTCTTATGTGGACAGGGCCAAATGCAATGCTGCTATCACAGAACCTCCAGCCAGTCTGAAACATGGCTGGATTGTACACATAACTATAATGCACGAATGATGCTGTAGCATTGTGACTTTATATCTCACTAATGATTTCTCCAATGTACATACAAGGAGTCAAATCCACTATAAAAAACTGTGTGTGGATACATTAATGCATCCCAGATATGACTCCAGGTCGAGGGAGGTGATTCTCCTCCTCTACCGCGCTCTGCTGAGACCCCACCTGGAGTACTGCATCCAGTTCTGGAGCCACTATTTCAAGAGGGATGTGGAGATGCTGGAGAGTGTCCAGAACAGGGCCAGGAGGATGCTCAGAGGGCTGCAGCAGCTCTCCTATGAGCACAGACTGAAAGAGTTGGGGCTGTGCAGGCTGGAGAAGAGGAGGCTCCCAGGTGACCTTCTTGTGGCCTGCCAGCATCTGAAGTGGGCTACAAAAAAGCTGGGGAGGGACTTTTGAGGCTGTCAGGGAGTGCCAGGACTGGAGGGAATGGAGCAAAGCTGGAAGTGGGGAGAGTCAGCCTGGAAGTGAGGAGGAAGTTGTTGAGCAGGAGAGTGGTGAGAGGTTGGAATGGGTTGCCCAGGGAGGTGGTTTGAGGCCCCATGGCTGGAGGTGTTTGAGGCCAGGCTGGCTGAGGCTCTGGGCAGGCTGATCTAGGGTAGAGTGTCCCTGGGCATGGCAGGAGGATTGGAACTAGATGATCCTTGTGCTCCCTTCCAACTCTGACTGATTCTATGATTCTATGGCCATCTCACCACGCATTTACAGCCCAACGGTGCTGTGCTGCTCAAGTAAATGTATTTCATTTGTAGCAGTCTTGAACACAAATGTAAAATAGTATTTCCTTCATCTTTATTGTTTCATAGATGGCTCATGGCACTTGCCTTACACTCTATGGGCTGGAGCAGCAAGAGCTTGAATGTCCTTTATTTCTTTTGTTACCCCTATGAAAAGCAGAAAGTCTAAGCAATTACAAGCACTATTTGTTTTAAAAGTTTGTCAGAATCTGGGGGACAAATGAATCCCCTAGCAGAAAAGGAGTAGTTTTAGAGGTTAAATACCTTTTATATGTCTTTTTTTTCCCCCCATTTGTATCTGAAGGTAGGGAGGTACTACCTTAAAAAAACTATAATAAAATCTTTTATGCTTTTATTTTAAACCACAGTAAACTTTCTGGTTTCTGAAATTAAAACCCCAAATAATAAATTACAGTACCTTTATTTTTTTTTTTTCTGATTAAAAAGACTAAGTTGCCAGTGTTAGGCAAACTCTCAGCATTAAAGCTCTTAATTCATCTGCAATTCATGATGCTTTAAAAATAGTCTATATCATAGAATCAACCAGGTTGGAAGAGACCTCCAAGCTCACCCAGTCCAGCCTATCACCCAGCCCTAGCCAATCAACCAGTGTATGATATGAGATCCACGCTGAATATTCTGCTGAGGAAGCCAGTGGTGATACACTGAATAAAAAAGGTGTACTGTGTAGTCATAGAATAAGTGATACATGTATCCCCTGCTTTGTTCTTTTTGCATTTGCCACTGTTCATACAGCAGAATATGTCTGACTTTCTGCTTGAAGGCAGCCATCAAATGGCTGAATTCTCAGAGACATTCAGCAGGAACATAATTTAGCAGTAATTAATTCCTCCTGAGCACACTGATGCCATCTTTCCCCTAATGTCATTTACTGGTCTTTGTGAAATATATTTTTGGACTGTAGTTTGCCATCTACTTTTTATTCAGTGTACATAATAGCAGCTGTGATTTTATGCCTGATGTTTCCTAAGATGTGGACTTGCACAAGAATGTTTTCCTTTTTAGCTGGAAGGGTCACAAAGAAGTTTAGATGCTGAGTTCTAAGCCACCCTTTGATTACACTCTTTCATTCAGGAACAGTCCTGTTCAGTATCTTTACTGATGATCTGGGTGAGGGGGATTGAGTCCAGCATCAGTAAGTCTGCAGATGAAACCAAGCTAGGAGCAGGTGTGGAGCTGTTGGAGGGTAGCAGAGCCCTGCAGAGGGACCTGGCCTGGCCAGGCTGCATGGGTGAGCAGAGGCCAATGGGATGAGACTGAACAAGGCCAAGTGCAGGGTTCTGCACTTTGGTCACAACAACCCCAAGCAGCACTACAGGCTGGGGACAGAGTGGCTGTGAGCAGCTAGGCAGAGAGGGACCTGTGGGTGCTGGGAGAGAGTAGCTGAATATGAGGCAGCAGTGCCCAGGTGGGCAGCAGAGCCAATGGCATCCTGGGCTGGCTCAGGAATAGCGTGGCTAGTAGGATGAGGGAGGTTATTCTTCCTCTGCACTCAGGACTTGTCAGGCCACACCTTGAGTGCTCTGTCCAGTTCTGGGCTCCTCCATTGCAGAGAGATGCTGAGGTGCTGGAAGGTGTTTGGAGAAGGGCAGCAAGGCTGGGGAGGGGCCTGAAGCAGAGCCCTGTGAGGAGAGGCTGAGGGAGCTGGGGGTGTGCAGCCTGCAGAAGAGGAGGCTCAGGGCAGACCTCATTGCTGTCTGCAGCTCCCTGAAGGGAGGCTGTAGCCAGGTGGGGTTGGGCTTTTCTGCCAGGCAACCAGTAACAGAACAAGGGGACACAGCCTCAAGTTGTGCCAGGGCAGGTCTAGGCTGGATGTTAGGAGGAAGTTGTTGTCAGAGAGAGTGATTGGCATTGGAATGGGCTGCCCAGGGAGGTGGTGGAGTCATCATCCCTGGAGGTATTAAAAAAAAGCCTGGCTGGGGCACTTAGTGCCATGGTCTGGTTGATTGTCTAGGGCTGGGTGCTAGGTTGCCCTGGATGATCTTGGAGGTCTCTTCCAACGTGGCTGATTCTATGATTTTATGAAAGGGAGTAAAAAGACTTTAAATATTACTTGGCTAACAGTCACAGGGCTACACAAATTTTCTGTCTATGTGAAGCAGCTGGTAAAAGTTGAACCATTTATCTTCTCCCTCAGCAGTGTTCAGTAACTGTCCCAGCACTGACAAGTGGAACTAAGGGGTTAGCTCACACTAGATCTGCAGATCAGTGGGCGCACGCCTGCTGCTGGCATTGCTTGACAGCGACAGTCGCCTAGACAGGGAGAAAGGCTTAGGACTATCACAGTTCCTACTCTGTTTAGATTCTGAGCTCACCTCCCCTGTAGAGTCAGGAGTATCTGGTCGGCTAGAGTATTTTACATCACTATTGTAAGGAGGTTGGGCTTTGTTTGCACTCAAACCGCTTTGTCTTCTGCTGTTCTTCACAAGAGAATTTGTCGAGGCTCCTTCGTTGTCAGCCACTGCCGAGCAGTGCCAAGACGAACCGATTCTATGTTGGCTTCTGAAGCTGGCAGCAGGAAAAGTCGTCTCAGGCTGCAGTGAAGTTTGAGATGGCATTTCAGCAAAGCCTCTCAAGCAGGTGCTCGAAGCATCTTGAGAGGCGACAAGGAAATGTTTCTGCTCAGCTTTTTTCTGTGCACCTTGCGCTTCGTTCCCCAGCTTGCCCAGCAAGCCTGTGCTAGCGTTTTGAGGCTGATTATCTAAAGCGTTGGGAGCTGCCCCCTTCTTTGGCAGCTTATTTTCCCGATTGTGATGGGTGCAATTGCTGCTCTTTTCTGTGTGGTTATTTTGCATGGACTGAAACAGGAGAGGAGAAGTTAGAACCGGGTAGATGGCAGTGTCAGTTTGCTTTTCCAGGAGGAAAGTGTAACCGCTGACTGCAGACGGAAGGTTTTTCTGCGAGCCGGTGGAGATTCCCAGGCAAGAGTGTGGGATCACAGAGTGCTTCTTAGATTTGTGGGTGTAGAAATTATCAGCATCATCCTTGTTTTTATTTTGCCCACACAGTCCTAGCTTAATTTTCCGAACCCCTAGGTGGATGATTTCCAGGATGTTTAGCAGCAGTGACACAGCTGCTATTGACTGCATGAATAAAATGAACACTGTCTTTTCTGTTGGCCTGGATACGAAGCAGTCGACTGTGTTCGGGCACGGATCTCTCTGGCATTTATAAAGGGGGTCTAGATGGAAGCCATACAGAAGGTATTGCCCTATCATAAACCCAACTTCCACCACTGATCTTGTGAAAATATGTATCACGTAAGTGCAGAGCAGAGAGCCTCTCAGGGGTGCTTTGTTCAGCTTTCTTTGGTCCAGCTGCCGGAGTTCTCTCTCCAGCCTTTTCCGACTTTCAGTCATTTCCAATTCAGTGCTTTCCAGTTCTACTCTTACCTGAGCTTTCTTTTTTTGCCTTTCTTTTTCCAAGGCCCTTAGTCTGTATAAGGCATGACCCATATACACCAAGGAAGGGGAAGACACAAATATAACTTGCAAGACCCAGTATCTTATGAGAGAGATGGGAAAGGCCTCATCGTAGCATACATTTCTGCAACCAGGTTGTTCGGTGTTGCATATAAATTCTGACTGCTCGTCGTTCCAGACATCCTCAGTTGCCACTCCAAGGACAAGCATTCGAAATATGAAGAGGATAGTTAGCCAGATCTTTCCAATAATAGTGGAATGAATGTGAACCTCCTCTAAAATGCCTCCGAGGAAATTCCAGTCTCCCATGGTTATTCTGCCATTGTAACACTAAAATGTACGAGAGAACAAAGCATCAAATGCTGCAAAAGCTACAGCCCTTCCTTAAAGCATTATCAAAACCCAAAAAGACACTGGGAAGAAATATTGCATCTCACCTCGTGATCACAGCAACATGACCCACTGCCCCTTTATACTCTGGCTGCTTTTCTCTCCCATCTACAAGATGGAGAAGTGCATCATCCACCTGTGTCTAATTTATCAGCAGAAGACATCCTCATAAGCACATCACTATGGGGTATTAGGCACCCTCAGCCTACATAAATCAATGGAAACTAAGGTGCCTTACTTGTAGTAGGATTCTAAGAGCAGTGTGGTCATGGTGTGTTTATATTTAGGGCATTTATGAAGGCAGAGGAATCCATCCTGGTCCTCCTTTTCAGATGTTCTGAGCCCCACATTGCAGCTGAAGTTACAGGAATGTTCAATTGCTGTTTGGCAGGAAAATTGGATACACGAAGGAACTCAATCACAGAATCCTAGAACATCTCTGAGGTGCCTTCCAACCTAAGGCACCCTGCAATTCAATTTGCACAAAAGACCTAAAAGGAAGAGAATGTGTCACTAAAATGGCATTGTTAAATTCAAGAGGACGTTTGCACACACAGCTCGGCGCAGACGATTGCTCTCTCTGGATGTCGTCAATAAACACATAAATAGAACCACCATAATTAGTCCACTTCCCATCTGATCAATGGTGGCTGCACTCTGAAATACAGAGCAGAGTGCCTGAGTGTCAAGTGGTGGTCTCTTTGGCCTGGATTCTGTGAAAAAGACAATGATTGATGCCAAAATCTTCTGCCATCCTCCTCCTCCTAAACGCTTAGCACCTGAGGACAGACAAAAAGGTTATACGTGTGCACAGTTGCACACCTCACTTTCCTTCCCTCTCTTTGTTTCTTTGCCTCTGACAGGAGCCTATGATTGTAAGCAAGATGTTAAATTCCCTGTCAGTGTTTATGTAACAAACCATGTTTGGGTTTTATGTGCCAGGGATAATCTCTCTGCCTGTAGCTTTGCCTTTTTATTGTACGTACAGCGCAATTCAATAGGATCCAAGCTACACTAAACTGAGCAGAATTTGGTTGTGCTCAAAACTGAATAATTTATTATTAATTATTATTATAATTATTTTAGGATCAAGGTGCTTTAACACAGCATTTCCCATTCAGGTGGGATTAATTTTCACCCTCTGTGAAATGGGATTGTTAAGGAATCAAATGGAAGTTGCAGCCTTACGGCTGCAGGACCGATGACTGTAGGAGAAAGTTGATGTTAAAGCAGACTAAGCACGCTAATATTTCTGCAAGCTGGCACACACACATAGGCAAGTTAGACATTCTAAAAGAGAAACAAAGGGAAAACAAATGGCAAATCAGCAATAAAACATACCTCTCCTTACAAAAGTGTGTAAAATTAAAGCTCTGCAGTGCCACAACCCCTTCCATCTTCCGTCTGCGTGAATACATTTCACGTTCTAAGAGGTTTATTTCTCTACGGCAGCAAGTGATGGAGTGCAGGCTTTGCACATTGAATTTATATTTGCTGGGGATAGAGGGAGGAGAAAATCAATCTGCTGTTCAGTTTGCTACTGCTCCCAGCATAATTTAACTGTGAGGGGTGAAAGAATATCGTTTTTAAAAGCTAGACATGAAAACTCTGCATCTCTAACTTCCTTATGGATTTGCCTTTCCAGCACGTCCCAGGTTTGTAGTACAATCTCAGCCTCAGAGAAACAGACTCAAGGAAAAGTGTTGGGCTCAGCTTACATCTCTCAGTAGCAGCAAACACTTGGCTTGCCTGCAAAAGCAGAAGAAGGTAAATCTTAGTGAACACTACGACTGTAAATGTTTGCAGACAGTCTGGTCTGCTTCTCTCTCCCTTTAGCACAGATCACAACTGGTAACCTGAGGGAACACAGAGAATACGTTTAGGAGAGCTTAAAATCTAATGGAATATTTTGGAGCCAGACTGCTGCAGTGCATTTGGGGGACTGATGGGAGGCAGGGGAAAGACTTGAAACTTTAGGAAGCGCTTGCAAAACCTGTTGAGGATACCTGAGTCCCCAGGAGGGGCTCCCAACTGCCCTTCCACCTTCTCCCACCCCTCTACCTTATCCCAGATGTTGCCTTGTGCCTCAAGGAAGAATGGAGGTTGGCCAAGGAGGGGTAGGAAGCAGGTGGATTAATCAGAGAGACAGAGGGTGAGGTTAGAGAGAAATGCAGCTCAAAGCCCAGGCTGTGCCCGAATGCCCTATCTATGGTTATACTCTTGTTCTTATACATCTCAGCAAGCCTATGAGTGAAGTAGACATCACCATTGTTTCCCTTTCACAGCCTGTGATCTAATCCTTCTTACCAAAACATTCTAGCTAGCTTCAAACTAGCACAGGGAAGGAAAGAGGCCTCCCTTCAGAGAATTGTTTTGTGTACAAGTCTGTCCTGGATCCAGCATGGGCAGTGCAGTGGCCAAGGATAGGGCTGTGCTGGGCATGCCTGGCATTAATGTGTAACTCCCCCACCAGGATCAATATGAATTAAAAACTACAGCTAGCACCATAATGCTCCTTGAGATGATTCTCCTCAGTGCCCTGCGAAAGTGTTATCACAGATCTGAGTATCCTGGAGAGGATAAATACATTTCCTTTGGTGAGGGCTCTGAAATGCTCATCATTCTTTTTTAATGGTGATGCTGAGGAGCAGTCAATAGGTCGTGTCCGATTTCAGAGTTAAATAACAGCTCGCCTGGAAGCATTCACTCATGCTGGCAAGCCCTCAGTCTGCAGCCCACCAGTTCTATCAAGTGCTTCAAGCAGGTTTGTAAACACACATCTCTTCTACTGAGTCCTTAAAGGAGGTTTCTCAGCATTTTTCTGCTATTGCTGGGGAGGGGCCTGGAGCACAGCCCTGTGAGAAGAGGCTGAGGGAGCTGGGGGGGTGCAGCCTGCAGCAGAGGAGGCTCAGGGCAGAGCTCATTGCTGTCTGCAGCTGCCTGAAGGGAGGCTGTAGCCAGGTGGGGTTGGGCTCTGCTGCCAGGCAAACAGCAACAGAACAAAGGGACACAATCTCAAGCTGTGTCAGGGGAGGTCTGGGCTGGATGTTAGGAGGAAGTTGTTGGCAGAGAGAGTGATTGGCATTGGAATGGGCTGCCCAGGGAGGTGGTGGAGTCTCTGTGCCTGGCTGGGGCACTTAGTGTCATGCTCTGGTTGATTGGTTAGGGCTGGGTTTTGCACCATGAGGGTGTTGGAACACTGGGTCAGGTTGCCCAGGGAGGTGGTTGAGGCCCCATCCCTGGAGACAGTCAAGGTGAGACTCAACAGGACTCTGGGCAACCTGAGCTAGTTGAGGATGTCCCTGCTGACTGCAGAGGGGTTGGACTGGGTGACCTTTGGAGGTCCCTTCCAACCCAGACCATTCTATGATTTTAAGATTCCATGTTGCAGATGTGACTATTTACACAAACACCCCCCAAACTTTAATGTCTGTATTGCTTTTTGTTAGCTCAAGGTTAGCCACAGAAATCGTTCAGCTGTGGAAATATTCTGAAAATCAAGACCCTCTCATTCCTGCTCAGCAGTAATGATGTGTACCATTGATTTTTATTTCCTACTGTGTTTGTCTGCCTCACAGTAGCCAGCTGGAAACCTGGGGGCACAAACAGCAGCAGCATGCCCTAAAGGCTTTCAGGGCACCGTGGATGCACTCTCAGCTCTTTCAGCAGTGAAGTTAGGATCACAAGTGATAAATGCAGCACTGAGAAACGTGGGCTACCGTGGACTGGATGCTAGGAACAAGTTCTGCACCATGAGGGTGGTGGACAACAGGAACACATTGTGCAGGGAGGCAGTTGAGGCCTCATCCCTGAAGATAATTCAAGGCCAGGATCAACAGGGCTCTGAGCAACCTGATCTAATGAAGGATGCTGGGATGAAGGTTGGACTGGATGATCCTGGTGGCCCTTTCCAACCACAGCGATTCAGAGGGATCAGATGTTGTGCTGAGGGATGTGGCTTAGTCAAGGACTTGTCAGTGTGAAACCAATGATTTGACTGGAGGAGCTTGAAGGGCTTTTCCAATCTGGGAAATCCTGTGAGTCTGTGATCTAGTGGAGGATGTCCCTGCTGACTGCAAGGGGGTTGGACTGGATGACCTTTGGAATTCTCTTCCAACCCAAACCATTCTGTGATCCATTTATCATTGATGATTCTATGATCCTATCATCATTGTCTGTAGAACCACTGAACTATCTTTTCTCATGTTCTAAGACAGAGATCTCTTGCAGGTAGAGGAGCACTTTCAAAAGCCCCCACTTCTCCCTTCCCCCTCTTTTTGCATCCCTTTTTGGGGATGATAGCCCAAACCTGGGACTTAGCCCTGCAGGAAATGGCACAGGAAATGCCCTCTGTAGCTGCCATGGCTGCCACCTGTGTGACATGGCTGCTTGTGCTGGGGGCTCCAGAACTGCACACAGGACTCCAGGGGGGGTGTGAGAGCAGAGCAAAGGGACAGAATCCCCTCCCTTGCCCTGTGCCCACACTGCTCTTGCTGCAGCCCAGCACAGGGTTGTGTCTGGGCTGCACTCCCACTGCAGGCTCATGCTGAGCTTTTCATCACCCCAGACCCACAGGTCCTGTTCCTCAGGGCTGCTCTCAGCCATTCCCCACCCAGCCTGGAGCTGTGCTTGGGATTGCACCCACCCAGGTGCAGGACCTTCCACTTGGCCTTGTTGAAGTTCCTGAGGTTGGCCTGGGCACAGCTCTGCAGCCTGTCCACATCCCTCTGGATGGATCCCTGCCCTCTAGCAAGTCAACTGTGCCACACAGCCTGGTGCCACCTGCAGACTTGCTGAGGGTGCACTGATTCCTCTGTGCACATCACTGGTGCCAGTTCAACAGCACTGGTGCCAGTTTTACTCAGTGTCTTAGTTTTTCACTTGTTTGTGCTCATGATTTGTCAGTGCAGGGTTGTTTGGAAGTCATGGGTTGGTTTTTTTTCCCTCCTCCCCTCACAGAGCTATTTAAATCTAAACATACAGACCAGGGCATGCATCCTGCTACCAGTGAATTAAACCCCCTTTAGACAACACTTCCTAGGTCTGGAACATCGTGCTTGGAGAGGCAGAAGAAGGAATCCTAGGAGGTACTGGACTTTGCTGGTTGTGATGGAGCCAAACCACCTGGAAAAAGCCACCACCACCTTCCATGCTGGCTCCAAGGTTTGTTTGGCTTTGTGACCACTTTGCTGGAAGGAAATACCAGAGTTAGTGGTTGCATCTTTAAGCTGAGCTAACAGAACACTGGGGCCAGCTCCAGCAGGGTGGGGATGGCCAGAAAACATCTTAAATGGGGCTGGATGCTCTTCCTTCCACAGCATCAGGCCTGAGCTGCTGCTGCTCACTGAGCTTCATGGAAATTGCTCTGATCGTGGCCTGGTTTCTACTTTCAGTGCTTGAATGCATCAAGGAAAGAAAAAAATAAAGCCAAGCTTTGTAAAGAGTTTGTCCAGATGCTCCTGAACACTTTAGTACACTCAGAAGTTGATTTAGCTTCTTTATATAGTGTGGCACATTGGTAGCTGAGGCCATGCAGTGCTCTGCTGCTGCTCCTCAGTCGAGGATGGGGAGGGAAAGGCAATAAAGAAAAAGCTCTCTGCTAGTTTAAATTGGAATAATGTTTGAGAGGTCACTCAGGCTGCAGCCTCTCACTGCTCAGCTGCAGAACCAGCCTTGGAACCAGGCTGGGGCCAGGGAAGCTTCTCCCATCCAGGTGCAATTTTAATCAAGCTGTCAGTATTGATTAGAGACTGCGGCAAATGCTGGACCTGCTGGAGGTTTGCCTTTGCTCTTGAGCCTTGCTGGCTGTGGGTCCTTCCCAGGCTCCAGCCTTCCCACATTGGTAGTTCTCAGTCTGCTCTGGCTATGTGATCCCCTCCTGTGATGCTCTGAGTACTGAGCATACTCCTTTGGGGATCTGGGGAGTCCTGACCTCCACAGCTGTAGTTCAGAGATCCTTCCTCCTGTTGCCTGAACAGCCTTTTCCTTCCTGACTCTGTGAGACAGAGCCTTCAACAGCTGTGTCCCTGCTGCCCTCAGCTGGGTAATGCTTGCCTTAAACGTCTGTTGTGCTGAGCACCCCTCTGGCAATGCCCTTTTGCTGGCAATTGAGCTTTTTTGTTTAGAATCACAGAATGGTTTAGGTTGGAAGGGACCTGAAAGCTCAGCCAGTTCCAATCCCCTGCCATAGACAGAGACACCTCCCACTAGAACAGGTCACTCAAGACCTTATCCAACCTGGCCTTGAGCAGCTCTGGGGAGGAAGAATCCACAACCTCCCTGGGCAACCTGTGTCAGTGTTTCACTTCTTCCTTTTGCCTCTCAGTCCTTCCTCCTCAGCCTGCAGCAGCTACTGGAGGAGTCAGTGAGCATGCTGCGTTGCTAAGAAGCTTTCTGAGCTTCATCTCAGAAAGTCAGCATGAAACTGAGTCTGTCTGCAGCACTAACAGGCACTTGGCTGTCAGAAGGATTTAGGGGAACATGGTGGTGTAAGGCTGAAGCTGTGCCCTATGGGGTGTCCTGGGTACAGTGAGCAGGAGAGAACACCCTGAGCAGAGGGTTTCTAGGGCAAGAACCCTGCTGGCACAAGAGACAGTTCCCTTCCAGAAGGACATGCTCACGGTGGCTGCAGACATCTCTTTTTAAGGACCCACAGACTACAATAACCCTGGGCTGCTTCTTCCCCAGGTGTCTGTTTTCAGGTTGTCCATTCAGGATCAGGGGTAATGGGTTTAAACTGGTAGAGGAGAGATTCAAACTGGACGTTAGGAAAGGGTTCTTTCCAGTGAGGGTGGTGAGACACTGGCCAGATTGCCCAGGGAGGCTGTGGCTGCTCCCTCCCTGGAGGTGTTCAAGGCCAGGATGGAGGAGGCCTTGAGGGACTTGTTCCGGTGGGAGGTGTCCCTGCCTATGGCAGGGCTTGGATCTGGATGATCTTTGAGGTCCCTTCCAACCTAAACCATTCTATGATTCTCTCACTTCCCATTTTTAAGCCCTTGCTTCTCCCTGAGTACTTTCAACAAACAATTGCCTCTTCATGGCAACAGCACTGCCTGCAGCTGGCTGCAGACAAGCTCATCCCTTGCACTGAGCCTCAGACACAGCTGTTCTCACCCCTCTGTGTGACTCCATAGTGGGGGCTCCTCCCCAGCTGATGCTGCCACTGACCTCCAGGAGCTGGCCAGGAGCAGCAGAAGCCTGGGGAAAAGATGAGTTAGGAGCAAAAGCAGCTTTGAGACTAGAGGAAAAGGTTCCAAGCTGTGTCAGGGGAGGCTCAGGCTGGATGCTAGGAAATATTTCTTCACTTTAAGGGATCTCAAACCTTGGAATGGTCTGCCCAGGGCAGTGCTGGAGTCACCATCCTTGGGAGCGTTCAAGCAGACTGTGGACCTGGCGCTTAGGGACTTGGTTTAGTGTTGACCTTTCAGTGCTGGCTCAAAGCTTGGAATGGATGATCTTGGAGGTCTCTTCCAATTCTGTGACTTCTTCCACCCTCAGGGCCACGGTGGGGCTGCTGCATCCCTTCCAACCTCCACTGGCTTTGCCAGTCCTTGGCTCTTGGCGTTGCTGTGTCATTTCCAGGGACAAAGCAGCTAAGGAAAGTCTATTTATATGAATGTTCCCAGCTCTTCCCACTCCACCAATCCACCCAGAGCCTGCCTTGATTGTATAAGATACATTATATGGAAGCTATTTATATATGAATGAAGGAGGAAGGCAAGGAGCTCCTGTTCTCCTCCTCCATTAGACTGGAACCAGAGCTCCGCTTGCCAAGCGGCGATCGCTGACCCGGCAGGGATCTGTTAGCAGTGGACTGACAGCACATGAGTGGTTTTCATCAGCTGTGGCTTGCTGAGCTGGCTAATTTCACAGCTTACCTGCAGAGGTGGTGGTGCCCCAGCCTTAGAGGTGAAACTTGTACAAAAATGTATAATAAAGAATTCAGTTGAGGACATAGAGGAGCTTTGTAAAGTTATTCCTCAGGCAGCTGTGAATTGTCTAGGGGAAGCCTCACAAACACAGGAGCTTTTACACAGGATCACAGGATATTAGGGGTTGAAAGGGACACAAGGAGATCACTGAGTCCAATCCCCCTGCTGGAGCAGGACCACACAATCTAGCACAGAGGAACACATCCAGACAGGCCTTGAAAGTCTCCAGGGAAGGAGAAGGAGGACATCTGAGAGACTGGTTTTATGTCTTGCATAACCTTCTCGAGGCTTTAAAATGGGCAAATCTTTCCTGATGGACTAGGGATGGGAGCTGTTCTTTTGGACTTCCATAATGCCTTAAAGGGAAAGCTGGGAGCTGTTCTTTTGGACTTCCATAGTGAATCAAAGGGAAAGTTGGGAGCTGTTCTTTTGGACTTCCATAGTGAATCAAAGGGAAAGTTGGGAGCTGTTCTTTTGGACTTCCATAGTGAATCAAAGGGAAAGTTGGGAGCTGTTCTTTTGGACCTCCATAGTGAATCAAAGGGAAAGTTGGGAACTGTTCTTTTGGACTTTCATAGTGAATCAAAGGGAAAGTTGGGAGCTGTTCTTTTGGACTTCCATAGTGAATCAGAGGGAAAGTTGGGAGCTGTTCTTTTGGACTTCCATAGTAAAGCAGAGGGAAATCTGCTGTGATGTTTAGGCAGTGCTGGGTATTGCTTCTTGTATTCCATTCAAAACATTTTCAAACAAGACTCTCTCCCTGCCCCTGAAGCTTTTTTCCTCCATCTCACCTTCCTCCAGGTCTCCCTTCCCAGCCTGGCTTCATTGAAATGGGCTTTTTCCTAAGCCAGACCCAAGGGTATCCCCAGCAGAGTTGGTGCTGGTTATGCCACCATATGCTGTGACTGCTGGAGCTCTCCCTACCTCTGCCACCACTGTGGCACTGTTGGTGACTTCAAAGGCTTTAAATAGCTCCCACTGGGACCACAGCAGCCAAAAGGGAGCCCCAGAGTCCATGGGGAGGGACTGTTTACAATGGTTGGTAGCACTTAGACAAGGGGCAATGGTTTTAAACCAGAGCAGGGTAGGCTCTTTGCTATGAGGGTGGTGAAATACTGAAACTGGTTGTCCAGGGAGGTGGTGGAGACTCCATCCCTGGAGACATTCAAGGTCAGGCTTGATGGGGTCTAAACAACCTGATCTAATTGGGAATTTCCCTGCTTACTGCAGGGGGGTTGGACTAGATGACTTTCGAGGGTCCCTTCCAACCCAATGCATTCTGTGCTCACCCTAAAGCATCATCACCTGGTATCAAACCTCCCTTTGAGCTCCTGAGTTTGAGGTGAGCTCAGGTGAGGGTTTCTGCTCCCCACCTGCTGCCTAACCCAACCTGAATGTGACTGGGGCAGGGCAGCAGATGGTCTAGCACAGCTTTTTTTTGGTTTTTTTTTTGGCCCCATCTCGGTTTTTTTTCTGGCTGCAGCAGCTCCAGAAGAGACAGAAATACTGAAGAGAAAGCTGACTCAGCACCTTGGCCTCTGGCCTGACTGAACACAAGCCAGTTGGCCCAGTTAGGGCAGCAGGGGACTGGGAATGAGATGGGAAGAGCATCCTCATGGGAAGAGCCTGGCTGCAGTTCCACCATCCCATCCTGTGCCTCAGTTTCCCCAGCAGAAGGGAAGGGTTACAGAGCACAGGTCTAGGTTCACAAGGTAACAGCAACACAAACCCACACATCTGCAGAGAGAGCTGCTGTCTCCTGCTGTCACCCTGCCTTCGGGTGCTGCCTTTCAAGCAGCTCCAAGTATTAAATCTCAGCGTCCTGTGAAGTGAAAATTCCAAAGCAGCCACAGGAATCAGTCCTGGATGGTTGAGAAACAGCCACAGCTGGAGCTGCTTTTCCCTGCCACATCCCAGCCACTTGATTTACTGCCAGCGCTGCACAGAGCAGGGCAGAGCTGGAACCAGCCAGCGTGGGATGTCACAGCCCCAGGCTCCTTGCCCTGGCCAACCCCAGCAGGGTCACACCAAAACACACTTCAAATAAATATAAAAGCAAACGAAGCCTGTCCTGGGAGCTGGGACTTGTGGAGGTGCCAGATCTTGCAGATGAAGCTTTGGTGTGATGAGCCACAAACTGCACCTCCGAAGACATAGTTTTGGAGGGGGCAAACAGCTGAGAAATGGCTTCATTGCACTGCTCAGTTGCACTCTGGGGCGTCAGCTGTCCCCCACTCAGCAGCCAGGGGCCAAGGCATCACTCTCTGGATGATTTAACATCACCCAGGGAGCACCGACAAAGCTGCTGAGGGGTCTGGAGCGTTTCTGTGAGGAGGAAAGGCTGAGAGCCCTGGGGCCGTGGAGCCTGGAGAAGAGCAGCCCCAGAGGGGATCTGAGCTAAAAGGGGAGGGAGGGGGCAAGAGGATGGGGCCAGACTCTTCTCAGTGGTGCCCAGGGACAGGACGAGGGGCAAATGGGCACAAACTGGAAACCAGGAGCTTTTAGTTATAACTTAAGGAGAAAGTTTTTTTGGTGTGAGGGTGCTGGAGCCCTGGAGCAGGCTGCCCAGAGAGGCTATGGAGTCTCCTTGTCTGAAGAGAGTCTAAACCCACCTGGACACTGTGATCCTGGACATGCTGCTGTGGGTGACACTGCTTAGCAGAGAGGTTGGACTGGATGATCTCCAGAGGTCCTCTCCAGCCCCCACCATGGTAGGATTCTGTGATCTCCAAGCTCTGCCTGGCTCCAGTGAGCTGCCCCACCGCAGAGGCAGCTCTCAGCCTATTCCCAGAGCTCCCAGCTCAGCCCACCAGTGATACAGGGAAGCATCATGTACTGGGGTGTGCTGGACTCCAGCAGTGTGTCCTAGCAGAAACCCCACCAGCCCTCAGAGCCCTGCACCAGGGCAGCCTTCAGGGAGGTGAGATGGGTTGATGCTCATCCCCACTGCCTGATGCCCTCCCCGGGGGGTTCCAGCCCATCCTCTCCCTGACGATGCCTTGCCGGGCAGAACCGTTGCGTTCTCGGGCACAAGGACACCCACAGCAAAGGGACACGAGCCCCACCTCTAATGCTCAGGGCACATTTGTCCCCAGCTTATTTCCCATGGGGACAAGCACAGGGACAGCAAACACAACCCACTGACGCTCAGCACCAAGCCCTGAAGCCATCAAGCAGCAGATCTCCACAACTGAAAGGCTTCTCCTTTAACACCTTCCCTTAGAGCATCCTTAGGGCTGAGTGTCCCAAGCACAAGATGTCTTCACCCCATGCCCCCCTCACAGCCAGAGCAGGATGGGGCTCAGATCGAATCCTTCCTGTTATCCTCCGTGCCTCAGTTTCCCCCCTCCCCACACCAGTCCCTGCCAAGCCCTGAGCCCTGCAGCTTTTGCCTGGCTACAAGCAAGGGAAAATATTAGGTAAACAAACACCATGGCAATCTGGAGAGATGCAAATAAAGAAAGGAAAAACCCAAACCCTTTGTCACAACTCCAGCAGAAGGCAGCAGCAGCAGCCTGATGTGTCCCAGGGGGCCAAGACCAGGCTCCTGAGTGGCTCCAAGCCAGCTCCAGCCCCTAAATTCCACACCAAAGGCAAAAGCTCCATTTAAGAGGTCCCATCCTTTGGGAAAGAGACACAAAAACCATTTCCCTTCATCACCATCTCTGGTCCTTCCTTGGGTCTCCATCCCAGACCCTGACCCAGAACCTGGAGGAGCAGCTGTCATGCTGGAGGAGAACATTCCCATTCCAACACCAGCTTGTTGCAGTTTGGGCTATTTTTAGGTTGTTCTCATGTCAGGGGCTTGGGCAGAGCCAGCTGTGTTCCTGGAGGGTCAGCCCCAAGGTCAAGGCTGCTCTCAGGGTCCCGAGTGGAACAGAAAGGGTGCAGGGGCCAGACAAGGAGTGGGGCTGGCCCCATCACTTCTGGATGGGAGAGTGCAAGGAGCTTTGGGGTCTGGCATAAACAGGACTGAAAGTAAGGAATGTCTAAGAGCTGTGAAGATGCTCAGGGGACTGCAGCACCTCTGTGAAGAGGAAAGGCTGAGACCTGTGGGACACTGAGGCTGGTCCAGGTCCCAGAACTGGTTGGGTCCCCAGGGATGTTGGAATGCTCCTGCTCTGCTCACTGCTCTGCCTCCCTAGGCGTAAACCCTGAAGACCTGAGCTTTGCCATGCTACCCCCCAACACCAATGTCCTACCAAGCTGCTCATGACGAGAGTTTTCCTGGGACAGGGATGGATTCCCAAAGCCCAGAACTCCCAGTTAATAATGTTAACAAGCCAGTTAACATGCCACACACACCACCTTATCCCTGCACCCTTTTCTTCCCCAGGTTTGTCCCCTGGTCTCCACAGTGGGCCTCAAGCCAAAGCCCTGGAGATCTGGGCTCCAGCTCTGGCCACAGTCCAGCACTCAGCTGTTAGGATCCGGCATGGATCCTGGTAACAGCTAATGTGGGACTCTGTTTAGAGAGCTCAGCTCAAACCATCCTACCCAGAACCAGCCCCAGGAGGATCATCTCCACCTTGCTTAGCCAGGTTCTGCAGCAGGAGAAGCATGCAGAGCCTGGGGTGCCAGCAAGCCTGTGCTGCACACCTCAAACCCCACAGGAGTCAGAAAACAAAGCTAGATAAATAAAGGCACAACCCCCCCCAAGCCCAGCCCAGCTCCAGCCCTGTTCCAGTTCCTTTAGGAGCTGGGAAGTACACAGATGTGCACCTTCAGCTCAGTGCTGGCTCATCAATGCAAAGATTTCCTTATTTTGAGCTGAAGCACCCAAAAGCAGCACCCTGCACACCTCACCGAAAAGGCTTTGTAGCCCCAGGGAGCACATCCACACCTCATCACCCTCCATCAGCCCCACTCATCTCCACACAGTGCACAGTGCAAGGCTCCGGGCTGTGGCTCCTCACACATCACAACAGCCCCAGGCTCAGCCCCAAGGCTTCATCATCCCAGCGCCTCGGGAAGGAGATTTACAGCAGAGAGTACCCACCCTAAAAACTGCACCAAGGGTTCCTCCCGTGTCTGTACCACAAGTGCACACCACAAGCAGAGTCCTCTCCTTCCCAGGGACTTCAGACCTTAAGAAAGGACTCACTGGCCGGGCAGAGTCACGGCTCTGGAGAGAGGAGGAAGGAGGAGGAAGAGCTACAGCTTGGTGCACTCAAAAGGGTTAAGCAGCATCAGGTGTGGAGTGGGAGCAACCACCCCAAAGCTGCAGCTGATCTGTCCAAGCATGGCTGCAGCTGATGGGCTCTGAGTGCCTTGCAAAGGGGCTCTGCTGCTTCTTGGTGTGGCTGCTCCAGTCCTGCTCTCTCTGCCCCCACTCTTTTGCCCCTTGGGGATGTTTCTCTGGGCCAGCTCTGATTCTGTTCTGTTTTTGCTGCGTGGCCTTTAGCTCTGTCTCCATGTAGGTGGTCAAAGGGCTTTTATTAACTGCCCTCACCTCTTTCACAACTCTATACTGGGGACAGAGATGTCCCAGCGGTGAATCTGGAACCCAATCAGCACTGCCAGGGCTGGCCCAGACTGTAGGAGGGTACTGGGGATAGAGGAGGATGCTGGAGTGGGTGCACAGTCCACGCAGGAGACGTTGCAGGCAGGTTCTCCTCTTGTCCCCCAACGTCTGCCACGCTGGGGTCCAGCTGCTTCCTGAGCTCAGGCTGAGCCTCAACCAGAAAATCAAGAGGGAAAATTAAAGCAAAAGCCTCCAGCCCCAAAGCAGCTCCTGGTGGCATTTTGGGCTTCAATTCCTTGCTGCTGGCTTCACAGTTGTGGCCCAGGGCCTGGCCTCAGCTCTGGCTGCTGCTGGTCAAGCCCGAAGGAAAAGTTATTTTGGGCTAAAAATAAGCTCCTGGCACATCCCCTGGGATGCTGCTACGGGGCAGTCCCTGCTGCTGACTTCTTGCTGTTGCTGCTTATTGCGTTGAACCCATGCCTAAAGAATTCTGAGATTAACCAGCCCAGGAAAGAGCTGAGCCAAAGGCTGGGATCACTCCCAACCAATCCACAGGGATGCACCCAGCTCCCAGACTGTCACTGCCAGCCCCATCTCTGCTTCCAGTTCCTGAGGTGGGCTACAGGAGAGCTGGGGAGGGACTTTTCACAAGGACTTGGAGTGGTAGGATGAGCAACAATGGCTTTGAGCTGGAAGAGAGGAGATTGAGACTGGAGATTAGGAAGAAATTCATGACAGTGAGGATGGTGAGACACTGGAACAGGTCGCCCAGGGATGCCCCTCCCTGGAGGTGTTCAAGGCTAGGCTGGATCAGGCCTTGAGCAACTTGGGTTAGTGGAAGGTGTCTCTGCACCCTCATCCCTGTTCTGTACCCAAAGGGCACCAAAGAACCATGATGGAACCTGATGGGGCAAAACCAGCCCCAAGCTCACCCGGACCTCTCTAACCCATCACATCCTTTCACTACCCTCACCCTCTCATGACCCACATCCTTCACCCCACTAGAAACCAGCACCAATAAACCCCAACCTGCAGATGGGTTTTGGGACCTACCACATCCCAGGGAATCCATTTGAAGCCTGCAGTTGCCTGGAGGAAGGAGGGTGGGCAGCAGCACCTCTCCTGCTACCTGCAGCTCTCTTGGGCACCTTTCCCATCCCTGCACTGCAAAAAGAAATCCCAAGCCTTGAGCTCCTCCCCTTCTCCTGATAACATCCAGCAGGTCTAGAGCTGCTCACCCCAAGCATCCCACAGGGAAGAGGCTGAGGTGAGGCAGGACCTTGTGGCATGGAGATAATATTTAATGGCCCCTTGGGCTGACGTGCTCTGGTCAAGCAAATGTCCTGGTGGGCTGAGGCTGGGCAAGTGGACACCACCCTCCAAAAACATCCCCCCCACCCCAACCCTGCTGAAATAAAGTGCTGCAGGGGCTGGTGAGGCTTCATCCACCCCCATGTCCCCATCCCACAGTTTGTGTTGGGTGTCTCTAGAGAAGACACCAAGAGAAGGTCTTGTAAGGTCAAGGGCATCTACCAGGAAGCCATTGAGAGGCAGCCAGAGGAGGACATCCCACCCTAGGTGAGTCCTTCTCCTGGAGCAGTGGGCCAGGACCTCCTTCTTGGCATCCACTTGAAAACGTCATCCCCGAACCCCTCCTGGGTGTGTGGTTTTGGGGTGGGTGCTGGGGGCAGGAGGAGGGGGTGTGATGTCCCCAGGGGCACTGGGACATCAGACGCATGAGCCCCGCTCCGTCCCCACTGCCCAGGAGCTGGGTCGGGGCTCGCCCCGGCTCGGGGGCTCGCAGGGCTGCAGCAGCTGGTCCGAGGACTCGCCAGTACTTTCCAGCTTGGCGTAACCCACCAGGCTGGCCTGGTCCAGGCGGGGCCAGCTCCGGTTCTTACGGTCCTTGATGGGGGCCACCAGCAGCACCCCCGGGCGGCCAAGGTCCAGGGACTTGGAGTGTCCTGGGGTGTGCAGCTGTGCCCCGAGGCTGAGCTCTGGCATCGCCAGCTCCGTGCTGGGGCAGCTGCCATCCATGTTGATGACTATGTGGCCACCACCACAGTCCCGGCCACGAGGCACCATGCTGCTGCTGCCGCTGCTGTTGGAGAGCGGAGCCTGGAAGAGCTGCGGAACTTCAGGGAGGGGCTTGGTAGGATCCTCCTCTGCTGCTGCCAAGGCAGCCTCTCGGACTGCCGCGTCCAGCAAGCAGTTGTTGAGCTTGATGACAGGCAAGGCCAAGGCGCCGACGGCCGAGGAGAGGAGGGACTCAGCTCCAGCACGGCAGGGGAGGCCAAGGTTGGCCTCGGTGGAGGCACCGGAGCGGAGGCTGAGGAGGGAGGCAGCAGGGGACGCTGCTGGGTGCTGGAGGAGCTCAGCTGTGGCCTGCAGCCTGTTGGGGCCATAGCAGTCAGACCACTTGCTGCTAGGGCTGTGGCAGGGCGGGCAGGAGAGATCCACCTGGTAGCAGCCCTCCACGCACTCGGCATTGGCCTTGGGGACAGGCTGACCATCCTCACGCCGGCAGTGCCCGTCCTCGGGGACGGTCCCCTCGGGGAGACTCCCTGCCATGGAGTAGAGCCCCTTCTGCATCAGCCGGCGGGTCTCCATGTCCCTGTTCTCGTAGAGCATGGTGTTGGCGCAGATGAAGATGAAGAGCCCGATGCCCATGATGACAGGGCCGATCAGCTTCAGCTTCTCGCTGTGGGGCAGGTGGCTTCTTGCTGTGGCCACCTCCCTCCTCATGTCCCCTCCAGTGCTGCCATTCCCTGCGCTGGCTCCGCTAACCCCAGGTCCCCGGTGGGGCCAGTAGCCCACCACAGCGATGGTCATGCCCACCAGCACCACAGAGATGCCCACCATGACGAAGGCTCCTGAGGGTGAGCGCATGCGGAGCTGCCCCTTCACCTGGACCTCCGGCGGGGACTTGTGCCGCAGCCGACGTCTCCGGCGCCGCGGTGGGGCAGGGGGCACCGGCGGCTTGGTGCCCCCTGCCTCTGGCTCCTGTGTGGGCCCATTGGCTTTGGTGCTCTCAGCTGTCATCGTCTCTGTCTCGGCTGCTCGTCCTGCAGGGTGCGGAGGAGAAAGAGAAGGGACATCACCGGGAGGTCCACGTGCCCGGGATGTTGGGAGCATGGTGAGCACATGGACACTGGGAGCATGAGGATGCTGGGAACACAGCAGGGTGATAGGAATACCAGGAACATGGGGACCACAGGGATGCCAGGAGCAAAAGGATGCTGGGAGCATGAGGAGAACATGGGTGCTGGGATTACAGGGATGTTAGCAGTGTGGCAACCAGATGGATACCGGGAGCATGGGAATACTGGCAGTATGAGGAGCAGATGGATACTTAGAGCATTGGCAATTTGGGAACATTGGGAGCATGAAGACTACAGTAATACTGGGACAAAGGGATGCCAAGAGCACAAGAAGCAAGTAGACACTGTGCTACTGGGAACATGGGGGCACAGGGACACTGAGAGCACTGGGATGCCAAGAACATGGGGAGCACAAGGATGTCAGGAGCACAAGGGCACTGGAAGCATGGGGATGCCAGTTACATGGAGGACACAGGGATAGCAGGAACATGGGGATGCCAGAGCACAGAGGCACTGAATCCATGTGCTGCACTGCGTCAGGGACCAGCAGCTTTGCTCTCCTCCCTCCCAGCCCGCTGCCCTTCTCTCTCCCCGCTCAAGTGGTGGAAGGGCTGTGGATCTGCCTCTGCGCCGCCAAAACCTCCACACTCTCACCACTAACACCCCTGAGCAAGGCAGCAAGGAAGAAAGGGACACACCTGCCCTACGGGCATGGAGACATCACTGGCATCGGGGGCCCAAACGACCTGCCCTGGGTCACCAATTCCACCGCACCTCCAAAAGTGGCAGCAGCCAGCTCAGCTTGACAGCAGAGAGGGAAGGGTTTGTTTTGCTCTGCTGGGAAACTGAGGCATGGCTGCATGTGAAACCCCAAACCAAGGGTGTGACAAAGACCTGCGAGCGTTGCAGCTTCTCACTTTGCTCCCTTCACTTTCCAAACACGACCTAAAACCCCAAACCATCCTCCTCGAGCTTCCTAACCAGCCTGTGCTGGAGGAAGCACCAACCCAGCACCCACCCGGGATTAGGCATTTTTGCCAGTCTGCTGCTGGCTCCTGCTTCAGGGGGAAGCCAATCCCCTGGGTGCATCCACAAGGTCCTGCCCTCACACACCCCCCAAGGATCTCAGGGTCCCTGCAGAGTACATGAGATCTCCTTTTACCCAGCATCCTGTTTCCCAGAGGAGCAAGAAGGTGTCAAAGCAGCTGCCAGAACCAGCTGGTGACCAGCCCAGCAGGGAAATATCAGCTGAGCTGGCACTAGTCTGCAGGGGGTAAGTGGTGCCCTGCGACAGGGGGAAGCTAAAACATGCTCTGAGCACAGCCCAGACCAAACCCATCTTTGAAATAAAACCAATAACTTCCTGCTGGCAGGAATTGTGTCCTCACAGCCTGCCTGCCCTGTGCCCAGTGATGGCTGGCACCGTGGGCTGTGGCTGTGCAGCCAGGTCAGGACGGCGTGTCCGTGCCCTCAGCTGCATCTCCTGGCACTGCCAGCGTGGGAACGCTGCCCAGGCTGTTCCCAAACTGGGGATGTGCTGGCGCTGAGAGCAGGGAGTGCTGCAGGGTGGCCCCTAGCCAAGGGATGCTGTGGAAGGGGCTGCAGGGTCCCTGCAGCTTGAATGGCCAAAGGAAGGCATTTGGCTAGCACAGTGGCATTGGTAGGATGAGGAAATGGCCTCAAGTTGCAGCAGGAGAGGTTTAGGTTGGACATGAGGAACAATTTCTTTCCTCCAGGAGTGGTCAGGCATCGGAACAGGCTGCCCAGGGAGCAATGTTCCTGGAGGTCTTCAAAGAACATGGCACTTTGGGGCACGGTTTAGTGGGCATGGTGGTGCTGGGTTGATGGTTGGATGGGATGATCTTAGAGGGCTTTTCCAGCTGAAACTATTCTATCATCTTATGATACTCAGCAATTAAAAGCCAGAAAGCAAACCCAAAGAGGAACACCCTGGTAGGAGGAGGGTGACCACTCTGATTTCACTTCCAGAGATGAATGAAGCACCCAGAGCCAACAACCAGCATCACCAGTGGCAGAAAAATGAGATACTATGGGCTGGGCTTTTTTTTCTTCTCCCTAGTCTTAATCATCTTTAGGTGTTATTAGCATCAGAGGGAAGGAATTAAAGCTCTGAGTTGCAGGATGACAGCGTGTTCCTGGCACAAGGCTGTCAAGCTGTGACAATCTGAATAAGGGAGATTTAAAGGGAAAAAATAAAGTCCCAAACAAACCAGCCCAGCCCACGGCCCACTGCTGAGTGGGATGTTCAACCTTCCTGCCAAACCAGCTGATAATCCTGCGCTGCAATGGGGGGAAACACAACAAACCCAGTGCAGGGCTCACCCCGAGTGGGAAAATGAGTCCTTAAATATTTGGGTATGGAAGGGAAGCAGCAGGGCACTTGAACACAGCCCAAAGCCCGGGGGGTCCTTGGCCTCCAAATGCCCTGATTTAGGTTGTGGTCCAGTTTTCTCCAGTGACCAGCTTTGACTCTGCCTCTCTTCATTTCACAGCAAAACATTTAAGCACATTGCTGCCTACTTAGGGATTAAAAAAGGCCCCCCCTAAACCAGTTGATATGGACTGGAAGGGGAGAACTTGAACCTCTCCCAGGGCTCCCAGCCCCTAGAGTCATGCTGAATACACACACCACCTCTCTCCAGCCATCTCCTGGGTTTGGACCCAAACCTCCTTAAACCTAGTTCTGCTTCTTTAAACCAAATTCTGCCCCTTTGAAGCCAATTCTGCCTCCTTAAACCCAGTTCTGCCTCCTTAAACCCAGTTCTGCCTCCTTAAACCAAATTCTGCCTCTTTAAACCAAATTCTGCCTCCTTAAACCCAGTTCTGCCTCCTTAAACCCAGTTCTGCCTCCTTAAACCAAATTCTGCCTCTTTAAACCAAATTCTGCCTCCTTAAACCCAGTTCTGCCTCCTTACCCACCCTAAGCCCCACAAAGCCAAATCCAGCACCTATGGGGAACCCAAGTATCCCTCCAGGTCCTACCTAGGGATTTGGGCTGGGTCCAGGTGATGCTCACCTGCATTGTACCACATAGACTACATACTGGATGTGAAACCAGGGGAGCTGGAACTGGGCTGCTTCAGAAGTGGGTGCAGCAGGACCAGAGCCTGCCCACCCACCTCGTATCCATGGGATTCAGGTCCAGACCTCATCCCTCCCTCCTATCCCTTTCTGTGAGTGCAGGGATGGAAATCCCAGGTAGGAGAGCCAGACAGGGAATCCCCTTCACCTCTTGCCAGTCCCCTGCCACTATTCCTGCCCCAATACCTTCTTCCTTACATCCCGACCGCCCAATCCGTGCCTGCTCCTGAAGCTGGAGCATTCGACTGCTCATTGCTGGGGTTGGTTGTTCCCAGAGTTCAAACCCATTATTTTTATTAATAGAATCCTCAAGGTTATATAAGCTTTGAAAAAAAAATAATTAAAGAAAAGAAAAACTAAACCCAGGAGCTGCCATCAGCTCTGCTGCTGCCATCAGCTCTGCTTCTCCCATCAGCTCTGCTGCTGCCATCAGCTCTGCTTCTCCCATCAGCTCTGCTGCTCCCATCAGCTCTGCTTCTCCCATCAGCTCTGCTGCTCCCATAAGCTCTGCTGCTCCCATCAGCTCTGCTGCTCCCATCAGCTCTGCTGCTCCCATCAGCTCTGCTGCTCCCAGCCACCAACACATGGACGGAAGCACTCAGCGCTGGACCCAGCTCAGCTCGGGGACAGGGCTGAGGGTCCTGGAAGTGCTGCCAGGGCAGAGGGACGGCCTGGACTCTTGGGGGGAGGCAAGCAGTAGCCGATGGCTTCTGGTCACCTCCTTCCAGCCCTGGAGCAGCCACAGGTCACAGAACACCTCCGGTTTTGAAGTTTTGATTCCCCGCGGAGAGGAACAACAGGACAAGAGCTAAAGGGTAGAGGCCAAGAGGATGGGGCCAGACTCTTGTCAGTGGTGCCCAGGGACAGGACAAGGGGCAGTGGACACAAACTGGAAACCAGGAGGTTCCATCTGAACAGGAGGAGAAACTTGTTTGGTGTGAGGGTGCTGGAGCCCTGGAGCAGGCTGCCCAGAGAGGTTGTGGAGTCTCCTTCTCTGGCCATTGTGATCCTGGGCAAGCTGCTGCGGGTGCCCCTGCTGTAGCAGGACTGGATGATCTCCAGAGGTCCTTTCCAACCCCACCATGCTGGGATTCTGTGATTCCATGGTTCTGTGAAATGGATAGCAGGATGGAATGGGACTCTCTGCTGCCAGGTTCAGAGTTAAGCCTCCGATCCTTGCAATAAGCCTGGCATTAAAGTAAACACCAATATTCCTCTAATCCCCCTCATCACAAGGACATGTTGCTGGCACAGTCCTCTCCTGCCTCCCTCATGGACAGACCACCCAAAAACGTGACACTACCCCCCAAGGCATCTGACAACAGTGGAGCTGGATGGGAGGTAAAGGGGAACAGGAGAAGGGTCCCTCTTGCACTTGGAGCTCTGGGAAAGCTCTGGCCCTGCCATGCCCACACTGCCAGCTTGATGTGTAGCACACCACAGGCTATCAAAATGCAGATTTGGCCCCAAAATCTCCCCTCCAGCAAAGGATGAGGGACTGTGATGGTGCCTGGCAGTGCCACCCCGGGGCTGTGCCACAAGACATGCCACTAGCAGCCAGCCAGCTCTGTGATGTGCTGGAGAGCTGCAAAACCATCCTATGCCAAAGGGCCAAGTGCAGGCAACACTGGGGGCAGCTGTCCCCTCCCACCTTTGCAGGTTTATCAGGTTTTATCCCACTCACCCATTATCCTTCCAGAGGTGTGCCCAGATCACACCTGGAAAGGGCTTTGGTGCAGGACAGACTCCATCCTGGGCCTAAAGCCCAGAGTCTCCTCAGAGAAAGAGTTTCCACCTCTGTCCTGCCCTGCTCCAGCTGTATGGCACAATCCCACCCCACACCCAGGACCCCATCCCCTGGGTCACATCTGCAGAGCATCAGCCCAGGGAGGTGGCACTGGGGGCATCCCAAGTGTGCATAAACCACACTCAGGACATGCCTGACAAACAGAAACACATTATCTCCCCCTTTTTTTTTCTTCCCCCCAAACACTGTGACTTTAAAGCTGCTCTCCTGATCTTGGGAGGAAACCTCAATTTGGTGCCACACCAGTCAGGGTGATGTGTGAGACCCTCCTCTGCACAGCACCAAGGCACAGAATGAGCTCCTCCACCTCATCCAATGCCCCAAGGCTGTCCATGATGCCAAAGTCTGTGATGCTAAAGCCTGTGGTGGCTGAGCCCCCTCAACCCCCCCGAATCTATAGGGAAGGGGGATCCAGCAGCCAGGACCTTATCGGTATGAGGATGCTCTGAGCTGTGCCATGAGAGCCCTCCCAGCTTCCCACCCACCTGAAGGCAGGGAGAAGGGTAGTGACAGTCTGCACTGCACTCTGGTGATCAAAAATAACTCCCTTTTTCAGCCTAACCTCCACTGCCGCCCCCACTACGGGGCTGGGAGGGGACTGTGTGGAGCAGGATCAGTCCCAGTGCGGGGGCATCCCTCTTCTTGGATGCTTGGGGTGGTTTGAGGCCCCTGTGGTACCTCCTCCTTTCCTATTTGTCTCTCTTCACTTCAAATTCTTCCCCCCTGGCTGCACATTAAAGATGGTCAGAGAGAAGCAGCAAGATAAAAAGCCACCAGGCATCTTCCTGGGTCTCCCCCAGCAGGAGAAAAGCTTCTCACCGTTCCAACACCCCCCAGCAGCTCCCAGTTTGAAGTTGCAAAGCCTCCTCCAGGCTCAGTCCTGAGGGGTAAAACCTCCCCACTGTGACCCCAGCACAAGCCTGTCCCTGATGTGGTGACAAAATCTGTCGCTCCAGCTTCAGCTTTCACGGGGGACTCATGTTAATCAATCAGTTAATTAACTTCCCTCATAGAAGCTTCCACTTAACCCAGTAATGCTAATTAGCATGGCAGGGGAAGGATTATCCCCCCTCCCAGCAGCAATCATCTTCTGGTCCTGGGCTGAGGGTCTCACACCTGGTTTTAACTGGGCTTGTAGTGCAGAAAAGCCCAGGTGTGACCTTCCTCTGCCCATCACCCAAAGGTGATGGCTTATCTGTCCCACACAGCCCTTCTTCCTCTCTCCACAGCAGTGAAGACCTCAGTTTCCCCAAGAAAAGGACAGGAAGGATGAGATGTTCACATCCAACCACCTCCACTGAGCACCAACCACCTCACAGAGACATCACCTCCACTTGGCCAAGCTGTGGAGAAGAATCATGAAATCAGAGTCACAGAATGGTTTGGGTGGGAAGGGACCTTTAAAGCTCATCTGTTCCAACCCCCTGCATTCAGCAGGGACTCCTACAACTAGAGCAGGTTGCTCAGAGCCCCAGACAACCTCACCTGGGATGGTTCCAGGGATGGGGCATTTCCCACCTCTCTGAGCAGCCTGGGTCAGGGGAGCCCTCAGAGTAAAAAAAATCTCTTTCTTCTCTCCAGTCTTGAGGCTCTCTCTTCCAGTCCAGTCCAAACCATCACCCTTTGTCCTGTTACAGCAGGCTCTGCTCAAAAGTCTGTCCTCAGCTTTCTGACCAGCCCCGTGAAGTCCTGAAAAGCCACCAGAAGTTCTCCCTGGAGCCTTCCCTTCTCCAGGCTGAACGATACCAAGAAGCATTCTGCCAGATTCCCATCTGATGGAATTGCAGAACCATTCAGGTTGAAAAAGACCTTTAAGATCGTCAAGCCCAACCATAAACTGCCAGGTCACCAACTAAAGCACGTCCCTCGGGCCACACATCCCTGACAGCAGCCAGGAGCCAGCAGGGCCACCACTGTCACTTGCAATACAATCCAGAGCAGCAGGCTACAGGAAAAGATGGTGCTGGGGTGGGCTGAGGACACAGATGGGCCTGTCCCTTTGTTTTCTGCTCACTGCTTGATGAGCTCCTCCAGAAGGTCCTGATGGGCAAATAAGATCCAGCAACGCCCGGGACTGAGGAGAGACTTCAGTGCCCCGAGCAGCTCCTTTTCACCTTGACTTCTCCAGCTCCCCAAACGGGGCCATCCTCTAAACTCCTCTTACCCCTCCGGCAAAGAAAGTGCATGGAAACATTCAACCGATTGCTAATTACTGGCGCTTGCTTTACCCAGATTTGCTCTGCTAATTAGACTAATCTCCACGGCTGGGAAATGAGCTGCAGTCACCCAGAGCCACGAGCAGATCACGCAAGCTGCCTGGATGCTTAACTCATGTCAGACCCCTGCAAAGGGGATCCTCATTCCCAACTGCTCTTGATCCCGATCCCCACAGGCCATTGTTCAAGCAGACAATAGAACCACCACGGAGTTGTGAGTTCCTC
Organism: Pogoniulus pusillus; assembly: GCF_015220805.1. Taxonomy (NCBI): domain Eukaryota; kingdom Metazoa; phylum Chordata; class Aves; order Piciformes; family Lybiidae; genus Pogoniulus; species Pogoniulus pusillus. The sequence goes on from NC_087300.1 coordinate 5,671,130, forward strand.
CTCCGAGCTGATGCTGAAAGCAGGACATCTGCATTGCTCAACTTTGTCTGATAGGAACCAGATGCAAATAATTAATAAATCCAAATTCAAGCTAATGCAGGCATCTAAATTTAAACAGAGAGCGGGGTTCTAATGGCAGCTTTCTGCTGGCTTGGAAGAGGAGGAGGAGTGGGGAGCTCAGGAGGATTTCCTGGGACGATTCCTGCCTCTTGGAAGCAATGCAGGGTGCCAGGGTACCCGGGGATGTGGGATGCAGGCTGTAGCCGTGCACCATGCAAATCTTCGTGGCCAAGAGAAAAGGAAAGAGGAACAAACCCAATCCATAAACTGGGATTTCCAGGGAATTCGGAGCACACTGTGGATTTGGCACCTTTACTGCTGCTCCTTGGATAAAAACCCTGCCAGGGAGGAGTGGGGAGGGAGCTGCCAAGTCCTCCCTGCTCCCAGGCAGGACCCGAGTGATCCAGCGGGTTACAAACACGTTGAACCCATCTCCTCCCACTCCAGGGACACACATCCCACTCTGCTGCAAGCCATGAAGTTCCCAGCCGTATTCCCAGCTGGGATTACTCTTGCCTCTAGCGTTTTAAACCTCCCATCTCCCCTCTTTACCCTGCAAACCCCCCGATTCCACGCACGGGATCACAATCCGCTTGGAAGTGCGCCAGGAGCCCACTGTGGTTGTTCCCTGTTCAAAACAGCAAAGCTGTGCCCCTTATGCCAAAAGCCCTCCCGATCCCAAACTCCAGGAGTTACTGGGATAATTTCCACCCTCTCCCCCTCTCTCGGGTGCCTACATCAAACATGCACAGGGATCAGCTCCTCACCCTCTGCGAGAGGACTGGGAAGCTGCAAGAAGTGCTGGGATTTGGGTCCCACAGTGGGGGGCTGCCCAGCTCCCTGGTGCCAGCTGTGTGAGGGTGTTTGTGTGTGCCCACGTGTGGGCTTGCACACGAGTGTGAGCACACATCTGTGCACGCCTGCCTGTCGATGTCTGTGTGTGAGGGTGTCCATGTGGGCTGCACATGTGTGCCCACGGCTGTGTGTGCAGGTGCCTGTGTCTGTGACTGTCCCTGTGTGGCTGGGTGTCTGTGGGAGCATGTTCGTGCCTGTGGGTGCTTCACGTCTGTGAGTGCCTGTGTTCATGGGTGCCTGGTGTCTGTGGGTGCCTCGTGTATGTGAGTGCCCTGTGTCCACAGATGCCCGTTGTCCATGAGTGCCCCTTGCCTGTGTTCATGGGTGTCCCATGCCCGTAGGTGCCCTGTGCCTGTGTATGCCTCATACCCACGGGTGCCCTGTGTCCATGCCAATGAGTGCCGATGCCTTTGTGTGCCTTGTGTCCATGGGTGCCCATGTCTATGCCCATGAGTGCCCCATGCTCAGTAGTGGTTGATGACTGAGTGCCCATGTCTGTGGGTGCCAGTGCCTGTGGGTGCCCATGTCTGTGGGTGTCCGTGGGTGCTCTCTCTCCATAGGTGCCCTGTGCCAGTGGGTGCTCAGTGCCTCATGTCTGAGTGCCTGGTGTCTGTAGGTGCTCTGTGTCCGTGGGTGCTCTGTGTCCGTGGGTGCCTGTCTCTGTGCGTGCCCGTGCCTGTGGGTACCCATCGCCGTGGGTGCCTGTTGCCCGTGGGTGCCCCGCACTGTGGGGTTGGTGTGCCAAGGGCCGATGCCAGTGCGCCCGACGGACGCCGTGTCCGTATGTCCATGCCCGTGTCCGTATGTCCGTGTCGATCCCCACCCGCCGGTTCCTTTCTCCCCGTTCCCCTGTTCTCCCCTGCAAACCACCCTCCTCCTGCCCCGCACTCACCGGGGGCCGCCGAGTGGTGCTCCTCCCGCCGGGACCAGGACCGGGACCAGGACCGGAGCCGGTGCCAGTGCCCCGGGGGCGGCGGGCGCTGGGCTCCGCCGCCGCGGCCGGGGCCATGGAGCTGCAGGAGGCAGCGGGATCCGGCTCCTCGCTCCCAGCTTCCCGCTCGCCGCCGCCGGGACGTCTGGAGCTCGGGGCGGGGGGCGGCGGGTTCCGCCCGGCCCCGGTTCTCCGCCCCGCCCGGCCCCGGCCGCGGCCCCGCGGGAGGGCGGAGCGCCGGGATGGCGGGGAACGGGGCGGGGGGTGGGAGTACAGAGGCACGGGATCCCCCCTGCTGCTCCCCGGGGCTGCCGGCGCCGCTTCCCGGCCGTGGGAAAGTTGCGATCGCTCCGCGGGGCTCGGTGAGCTTTTCCCGGCCGGGAGCGGGGCCGGGGCCGGAGCCGCGGAGCGGCGCGGGGGGCGCGGGCGGCCGCAGGGTTCACTCCCCCAGCCCTGTGTCGGGTCCTCACTGCTGCGCTAAGCCCCCTGCGCAGGCTGAGACCGTCCCCAAGTACCCGGGGGGATGCTCTGGGTGCAGGGACCCTTCACCCACGGCACAGCCCCGCAGCTCCGTGGGCCCTGCAGATCCCACTTCTGCCAGTCAGGCCACTATGCACCAGTGCTGGACTTGGAGGAGTTTCCCTTTCCAGCTGTGAGAGCGCAGGGAGGGGTAGTGTTGCCCTGAGTTAACTTCGGCAGCCGAGGCGTTTGGTGCAGCCCCCACTCTGCAGACAGCATCTAAAGCAGGTTCCAGAGGCACTTTCTCCCTCAGGCAAGGCACAGAGAGCGATTCTGCCCGGCTCCGAGTGCCGTGCTTTGCTTTTCCTTCTCTGAACCTCCCAGAGAGACACGCACAGATCTCTCATTATCCCCAAGGATCATGGTACCGGATCCCCATATCCCTATCCTCACATCCCTGCCCCAACATCTCTGCATCCTCGTCCCCACATCGCCATCTCCACGTCCCCATATCTCCATCTCAACATCTCCAACACACAGCTTCATCATCACATCCCTACCTCTGTGTCCCTCTTATCCCCACCCCTGTGCCCCAACCACTACATCTCTGTCCCTCCATTCCCATCCCCTTATCCCCAACCCTGCATCATCACCACATCTCCATTCCCACAGCCCTATCCCAATCTCCATACTCCCATCTCCACCTCTCCATCCTTACAGGGCATCAAGCAGCATCCCTCAGGGCTGCATCCATGGGGGTCACACCACGATGCTCTGACACCAGTGCCCACAGCTTTCACCACCACACTCACACTCCATTGCACTGGGAAGTGCTGAGCAGACTGGGCCCAGCTGTACCCCCAGGCCAGTGAGGTTCTGCAGGCAGAGGCTTCTTATCAGCCCCTCACTGAAAACACCCCAAGCTTGGCTCCCCCTCCTCCTAGTAGGTCTCAGAGCACCAACCCACACCCTACCCTCTTAAGGGACCACAACTCTGCAGTTCCCTGCGTGACTGCACCCAGGAAAAGGGTTTTAGGGGAAACCTCAGGAATGGGGCACAAGACCTCAAGTCCTCACCTGATTTTGGCAGAGGAGCAGCACCTGGTGAGGTGAGGATGAGAGAAAGAGCATCTCAACTTGTGGGCATGCTGTGTGAGGTCTTCTTCACCCACAAACCTGCAGCACTTGGGAAACTTTGGAGCTCCTTGAGTGCCAGGGAAGGCTGAGGGGGCTCAAGGATCCAGCTGTGCTGGACTGGAGCCATCCTGTGCTCATCCCAGCCACCCAGGCAAGTGACTGAACACAACTGTCTGAGGAGGGCTGACTTTGGCTTTTTCAAGGTCTCCCTTCACTGCCACCGGAGACCATCTGGGCACTCCATGCTCCAGAGGAAATTATTGCTTTTGAGCAAAATTTGGGCTCTATTTAGCGGCTGTACCTGTGCCAGGCTGAGCTGGCCAAAGAGCCGGGGGGGAAGCGGCGAGAGCTCTGTGTTGGGAGCGAGGGGCGGCACGGGCAAGGAGGGGGTGGGCAGTGCCAGGGCAGGGCAGTGCCAGAGCAGGGCAGTGCTCCCCGTGGGCACAGAGCTGCTCTGGCACTGCCCCTTCTCCGAAACACTTTTGCAGTTGCAGGTGTCTCACTAATGTTGGCTACCATTAAGGTGATAGAAGGTGCTGGAGGCAGCTCAAGGGAGAGGGCGGCTGACTGCAGCTTTGCAGGGTTCAAGGTGAACCGTGCAGAGGACAAGGTCCTGCAGAGGAGGAAGAGCTCTGTTTGGCTCTTCCACTCCCCTCACGGAGCAGGATGTGGGTGTTGCTGCTGCTTGTGTCCACACAGACAGTAGGCCTTGCAGAGAGACAAAGAAAATAACCCACTGGGGACAAAAGGGACAGCAGGGAGAGAGGGGAAGTGGCTCAGGGAGGAGGCTGTGGAGAGGAGCTCGCAGCAAGACCGAAGGAGATGTGCAGGATCAAAAGCTCTGAGCACTCTTGCCAGTGTTCTGGGAGAGGGTGGGCAGTGGTTGCTCTCAGACATGTCTTGGATGGGGTGGAACAACGAGAAGAAAAAGAACAGTGTCACTGTCTCTCTTCAGAGAGAGCAGAAATGGATCTCATGGAGACTGGGCACCTCCTCTTGACTCTGGGGGAGAAAGAGGTGATCTGCATCCACCTTGGTTCAAGCTCTGGAGATCCTGGCAAAGGCTCCTCTGCTGTCTGAGGAGAAGACAGAGCCTGGACAGGAGGAACCATGTGGATGGAGGCAGGAGAACTAGACAGCAAGTGATCACAGCCAGGATCTGAGATCAGAGAGAAGGAATGTTGTTATGGAGAGGCTGAGAGCTCGGGGTGGGGATGACTCATGCTGGAGAACATACAGCTGTTGGAGCAGGATTTGGCACCGGCCCCTGAGCCTTCCCTATTAGCAGAGAGGGGAGAGAGGAGCCTCCACGATGTCTCTGACCTGGCAGGGGCAGCTGCCAACCTGTGCTGGAGGTGATGGGGAGGGGAACACTGCTTGCCATAGCAGGGTCATGGCTCAGGGAGGTATTCTGGGCAGCAGGCTCAGCGGTGAGGTTTCTTGCTAGCAGAGTCCCTTCTGGCTGAGGGACCTGCAGAAGCTGATCTGCTTTCAGCTGGGTTTGATGACATTGCCCCGGGGAAGGGGAAAGCTGGAGCAGTGGGTCTGGGATCACAGAATCACAGAATGGTTTGTGTTGGCAGGGACTTAAAGATCACCTGCTTCTAACCCCTCTGCCATGGGATGGGGCTGGATGGGTCAGATCTGCTCAGCCCCAGGGGCTGAAGCAAACACAGAATCATAGAAGGGTTTCAGCTGGAAGAGACCTGTAGGATCATCATTAACCCAGCCCTGCCAGGTCACCACCAAACCGTGTCACTCAGCACCACCTCTACACAGCTTTCAAAACCCCTCCAGGGATGGGGACTTCACCACTGCCCTGAGCAGCCTGTTCCAGGGCTTGGCAACCCTTCTAGGGAAGAAACTGTTCCAAGCTAAACCTCCTATGGTGCAACCTGAGGCTGTGCCCTCTTCCTCTGCTTTCCCCAGTAACGCAGAAAGCAAAGCCCAGAGCAGGGCTGTGATGCATTCCCACCACAGAGTCAGCTGTGGAGGTTCAAAAGCCTCAGGACAGCTCTTGCTTGCTGCATCCTCAGCCCGTGCCCGTGCTGGGAAGAGCCAGAGCACTTTGTGGCTGGAAGCAATCTCCGGCTGAGGAGCCAGATCGCCATCCCCTCCTGAGCTGCTGGCAGCCAGCACTTGTAGGCCACTATTATTCCATCCAGCTTCCACCCAGCTTCTATCCAGCTTTCATCCAGCTTCCACCCATGGGAGAGGCTGCAGCAGCTTCCTTAATATTCACAAGGTTGCTGCAGAGAGAAGAGGGCATAACCATTCCCCTCCATCCGCTGATCCAGGGCAGGCAGGGAGGGAGCCACCAGGAGCAGGAGACTCCCAAAGTCCCTTTCAGAGAGGTTTTTTCTTGGTATCCTGCTTGGAACTACCCACAGCACCAGATTCCTGGTGCCACAGGAGAAAGAGCTCCAGGGGCTGCTTGGGAGGTGTCCCCGTTTCAGCAGTGGGTGAGGCAGCTGTAAATACAAACAGCCTGGTTATTAATCATCTTCTGTCAATGCAGAGTTAGTAGCTTTATGTCCCTGGAAAAGTCATTATCTCTGACTTTTCAGTAGGAACCTGGAGAACTGGAGCTCTGGAAATGTCACCCATCTCCACGTGGAGGAAAACCTGCAGATGCTCACAGATTAATACCAGTTAACCCAATTTACAAACCCAGCCAGCCTGAGCACGTTTCCCTAAGCCTTGCAGGAAATCTCTCTTCCCTCTCCAGTGAGTTCTAATCCAGCTTTGCACACTTTCCCTGGATGGCACATGTCAGGGTGATGCTGGAGTTCATTCCCTGCCCCAGGAATGCTTGTAGGGGAGAGGAGGTGGGATCTGATTTATGGCATCTCTTCTCCACTGCCATGTAAAGCCATTCCTCCTCGCCTGACCAGGCTCAGGGCTTGCAGAGCTCCATGTAAAGAATTCTTCCTTCTGTACAAGCAAGCCCCAAAGAACCATTTTTCCAGCTGAAGGGAATGTCAAGCTGATAACTCCAGGCCAAAAAGCAGCTCTGTCAAGTTCTATGCAACTGAAAGTCCACAGGAACACCTCCATGCTTCACACAAACTACTTGGGAAGATAACATCGCCTGCTGCACTTACATTCCTGATGCTCCAGCAGCCACTCAGGGAGAGGAGGAGTAGGAGTGAGGAGGAAGCCACTGCACACTCGGGAGCACAATAGCCAGAAGCCACTCAGCCGTTGTGGTTCCAGCTCCAACAGCGCAGCGTCAGCAGGAGCTGGGGGAGGAAAGCTGCACTGAGGCTGGGTTTGATCTCGCCCAGCATCTCTGTAAAGCTGAATACACACTGTGTGGAACCACAGAGAGCCAGAGGGAAGGTGCTTGCTCCCACCTTGCATGCACCCACAGCTCAGGCTGGGGGTCAGGGCCCTCATTTTAAGTGGCCAGAAGCATTCAGGACAAGGGGTTTTGCTTGAGTTCCCTGCTGGAGTAGCTACATCTGGTCATAGAACGGTTTGGGTTGGAAGAGACCTCTAAGGCTCCTCCAGCCAATCCCCTCTGCAGTCAGCAGGGACATCCTCCACCAGGTCAGGTTGCCCAGAGCCCTGTTGAGTCTCACCTTGAATACTTGCTCCCACAGAACATCCTGTGCCAAATGCTCCTTTGCAACAGGACAAGAGGAGATTCAGACCAGAAAGAAGGAAGAGAAGTTTGATGCTCAGGTTTCCCAGAGAGGGGGGAGATGCTCATCCCTGGAGCCATTCTGGGTCAGGTTGTTTGGGGCTTGGTGATACTGTGATAACCTGCTCTGGTTGCAGATGTCCCTGCTGACTGCAGGGGGGGTGGAATAGAGGAGTTTAAAGGTCCTTTCCCACCCAAACCATTCAATGATTCTATGAAGACTCTTCAAAATCCATTTCAGTGCTGCAGAAGCTGAGGGTGACACAACACTGGCACAGGCTGCCCAGGGAGGTTGTGGAGTATCCCTCTCTGGAGATATTCAAAACCCACCTGGATGTGTTCCTGTGTGATCTGCTCTGGGTGATCCTGCTCTGGCAGGGAGGTTGGACTGGATGAGCTTTTGAGGTCCCTTCCAGCCCCTGACAATCTGTGATTCTGTGAGCATCTTCACTCCATCCCTCAAGGGAGAGCACAGTGCTCAGGTGTTTGGGCAGCCATGAGAAGAAAATGTCCTCTCACCTCTCTTGGTCCACAGGCTGAGGACACAACTTTGGTCAGCACACTGACAACTCCCCAAATGTCCCTGCATATCCCAAAGGTAGGGAATCTCCCCAAAGCAGAGACGTGGCCTTACTCATTTCATTGATGCCTCTTGCTGTGTCTGAGCATCATCTCCCCAGGCAGCCCCAGAGAAGGCTCCAGTTCTGCTGCTGAGCCTCTAAAGGATTGGTAATAATGAAAAGCCACCCAGATCAGTGGCCACAGCCTTCTCTTGTGTGTTCGAGTGAGTTACTGCAGGAGGAGCCTGAGCAGTGTCTCAGCACTAATGTGTTTGTCTGCTCCTCCATCCATCAGCTGCATCTCAGCATCTCCCAAACGTTAGTGCTTTTATCCATGGCCCTGCTTCAGATAACAGCACCCTGGTCTAGTGGAAGCTGTCCCTGCCCACGGCAGGGGGTTGCAACTAGATGATCTCCAAGGTCCCTGCCATCCCAAACCATTCTGTGAGCATCCTGGAGTGCACCCAGGGGGTGGAGACTGCAGGAGGAGGGAGGACTTGGGCAAAGGACCTTGGAAAAGGACTTGAATCCAATCTGAAGCTCTCAACCTGAAGCTCAGACACAAAGCTTTCTTGATTTGGGTTCATCCTCTACAGTCCTTTCCTTGACAGATTCGGAACCCCCCCCACCCACACCACTCTGCGGGTGCAGAGCAGTCAGGAGCAAAGAGCATCTCTCACTTCCCAGGCCTTGGGAGGATGCAAAATGCTCCCACGCAGCTCCCTGCCATGCTCCCAGCAGGGCAGCCCCCTGAAGGTCTCAGCAGGGGATTTCAGCCTTACAACACCAGAACCTCAGCATGGTTCTCTGAATCTTTCCTGTCCCACCTGCAGCCATCAGCTCGACAGCAGGCCTGGGGCTGCACTCTGGTTGTGTTTAGGGGGGGGTGGGGGGTGGGTGTGGAAGCATGGGGGCAGAGCAGGCTAATGGGGCTGAAGCTAAGAGAGAGCCAAAGGGCAGGAGCACCCAGGCATTCAATGACACCTTTCAGGGAGCTCATTTCCCTCTGACCAGCTCAGATGTGGAGCTTTATCTCAGACACCTGATTTTCCCTTCTCTAGAAAGGTCCTGGGGATCCCCTGGCTGCTCAGTGAGACTTGGTGACCTCATTAAGGGCCATGGGGTTTACGGGCTGGGATTCACTCAAAGGGTTGGTTCCCAATCCATAGGGCCCATTGCCACCCAAAGCAAGCCAGAGCAGAGCTTGTTTGCCATATGGAGTGGCCAGGGAGCAGCTGGCAGGGAGGCAGCAGCAGAGCAGCTCTCCACAGTTTCATCTTGGCAATTTTCTTCTCCTCAGCGAGAAGACCAAGAGGAAGAAGAATCAAAGAAGGGACATTTGTTGGCATCCTTCTCCTTTCCTCTTGGAAAGGTCAGGTGCTGAGGGTGGAAAGCTGGCACAGCAGCTATTTCCAAGGAATTACCTGGGCTCCAGCATCTCACTGTGCTTGACCTTCCAGGGAGGGGAGCAGGCTCCATAGATGGAGCAGCGCAAGGAGAGCTATTAACGCTAATGGGTGGGAAGTGGCCATGCATAAATCAGCAGCATCTTTCCAGCCATCAAAGCCTGAAACCTCCCAGCACGGAGTGAGCAGCAGAGGGGATGTCAAGCCAACCTGGTTGGTTCATTTGGCCATCTGATGCTGCTGCCTACAAACTCAAGACACTTGGTCCCATGGACTTGGTCCCATGGACCCCTGCCCTGCTGCTGTGGGATGGGAATTTGGATCTGAGCCCTCAGCCCTATGCAGAAAGCCCTTTCCAAGGCCACCCCTGAAGACCAGTGAGAGAAGCCTTTCATTTCTGAACACTTCCAGGCTGGATCTGGGCAGGGTTTCACACTTGTCCTGCCCTTTTGATGCCACTGACAGGAGAGAAAATGCAGGTAGGCATCACGAGTTCCAACCTCCCTTTAACCAGGCACATCCTTCTACCTCCAGTCTGGCCTCTGTAATCCCAAATCCTGGGTATTAGGCACTTAATCTTGCATTTTATCATGTCTCCTCTTGCAAGGGGCCTGAAATTAAAAGGAAAGCAGGGAAGAGCTGAGCCTCCCTGGGTTTAATTGGTTCTGGCTGGCAGATAAGGTGGAAGGAAGGAGAAAATCGCAGCAGGTTCTTCCGCTGCCTCTCCTCGGCACTCCCCAGGCAGCTACAACTGTTCCTGGAGAGGGGAAGTGATGCAGCAGCAGAAGAGGGAGGGGAAATAAATGCCCCTTTCCTGGACAGAGTAGGAACTGGTGTTTGTGCCTCAGCTGAGCAGCTCCATGGAGCACAGCCAGCAGCCTGGGCTGGAGCCTGTGGGCATGGACCAGTCAGGGGGTTCCTGCCTTTGATGTCGTCTCTTGCCTTGCAGGAGAGCTGGAGGCATCTCCTCCTGCCCAGGGTGGTGCTGGGGTAGGTCCTGCTTGTGCTGTGTGCAGAGCTGATGCTGAGCACTGGAAGTGGCAGTGGGATGAGCTGTGGACACTCTGTGGCTGTGGACACTCTGTGGGGGATGTGGAGCAACGAGCCCAAGAGCAAGCAGAGTGGTGGAGATTCATCATCCCCCAGTACCCACCAGCAGCTTCCAAGGAAGGTCACTGGGAACCAGTGGCTAGGATGATGCAAACCTTCATGACTGGCAGCTTGTAGGAACTGCTGAATCTCCCTGGGCAGAAGATGAATTTGGGAAGAACTCTGCACACTTAAAGAATAATGCAAGTGCCAGGCACTTAACTGAGCCTGGAGAAATGGAAGCGACAGCTGGAGCTTACCCAGGTAAAACTGCCAGAGCAGAGGCTCTGGGGACAGGAGAGGAGCTCCAGCATAAAGTAGGACACTTTCAGACTCGACTCTGTGAGGTCTTGCCCTGTGTGGGTGTGCAGAGGGAGCTATGGCTTTGGAGATGGGGCAAGGGGGCTGGATGGGACCTCTCTCACTGGGCTGAAGCTCTGCAGCATTCACAGGTCAGTTGCACTTGTGGGACCAGGCTGTGCCCCCCTGCCCTTGCTTCCCACTCCATCACAGGCACTCCTGGTGCTACATGGGTGATAAAGACCCAGAAAGATGCAGTTTTAGGCCACCAAAGTGGCAAAGCACCCTCCAGCAGCCAGCCTGCTACCCCAGACCAGCTCCTTGCTAACGACTGCAACTAAGATTAAAGCCAGAATTTTTGCAGCAAATGCATTTTCACCTTGAAGAGAGAAAAAGGGAGGGGGAGAAAGAGTGTGATGGATGAACCCTGCTCTCTTGCATCGTTACAGTGTGTTTCTCTCACTCTGCCTCTCCTCCAGTGCTGACCTCAGCCTCCTCCACATCCCAGGATGTCAGGAGCTGGTGCCTGTCCAGGACCTCTGGCAGGGCACTTTGTAAATACCCACCCAAAGGCTCAGCACCAACACGGATCACTTACAAATGAGGGGAACAACAGCACCTCCCTGGGGGGTAAATAAAGCTCCTCATGTCATGGGGCTGCAGCATTGTCCTTTCCAGCCTCAGCTGAGCCACCCAGCTCTGCAGGTGCTCCATGAGGTCCCTGCTGAGCTGTGATGTGATCTTGGTGAGGGCTGGGCACAGCCTTGGGTTGGCATCCTCAGCTGGAGAAAACTCCTGTGCCTTCCCCTGGGCTTCCCTGGTCACCAGTGGGGAGATGGTTTAAATGCCACCGGGTGCAAGGTCAGTACTGAGCATGGTCTCTGCTGGGGATGGGAAAGGGTTTGCAAGGAGAAGCCACAAGAGGCTCAAAGCTCCCCAGTTACCTCACACTGCTGTCTGGAGAAACAATGGAACTGTGGGATTCAGTGCAAGACCAAACCTGCAACCAGAACACAACACAAGAAGACATCCCAGTGTCCTCTGACCCCTGCTGTGCACTGGGAGACAGGGCAAGAAGAAGAAGAATTGGTTCAGTTGGAAAAGCCCTCTGAGATCATCAAGCCCAACCACAAACCCAGCACCACCATGAACCATATCCCCAAGTGCCATGGCCACAGGTTTGTTGAACACCTCCAGGGATGGGGACTCCACCACCTCCCTGGGCAGCCTCTGCCAATCCCTGACCACTCTTGCAGGAAAGGAATTTTCCTAATATCCAACCTAACCCTCCCCTGGCACAACTTCAGGCCATTGCCTCCCACTCTGTCACCTGACACTAGGGAGAAGAGCCCAACCCCACCTCTCTGCAACCTCCTTTCAGGGGGTTGTAGAGAGCCAGAAGGTCTCCCCTCAGCCTCCTTCATGTCACAACATCAGCTGCACATGAACACCCCAACACAGCCACTCTCCTGCTGTCCCAGGCTGGGGTGCTCCAGGGCAAAGGTGCCCACAAAGAACATCCTGCAGCTTAAACCCATCATGAGAACTGGGATCTGCCCAGTCCCTGCCAGCCAAGCATCCATGTGGCAACCATTACCACACACAGACAGACAGGCACAGACAGACTCACACACACAGAGACTCACACACATGCAGAACCATTCTGCTCTCTCCCCTGCCAGCCTCCTGCCCTTCTTGCTCCTACCAAACCCCACATGGCAGCGAGCAGGCAAAGCCCAGGCTGCCTCCCTCTGCTTTGCCAAAGCAGCCCAACTTGAGCCCTCCCAGCCAAAGGATGGCTCAGCCTTTCCCTGCTCTGTTGTGTGACCCAGTTCTCAGGGACAAGCATCCAAAAGCTGCTCTCCAGAGCCTGGGAGCAGCCCTTGTGAGCTCTCAGTCTGCCAGGGCAGGACTGGGGGCTGCAGTGGTGCAGTCAGGCAGCTTGTGGGGCTGCTCTGTGAGCAGAGCCAGCAATGCTGTTTGCAATTAGCACAGCACAGCCTGTCTCATTTCAAGGTCTTGCCTCTGGTCCTTAGCAAACTTCAAAGCCCTTGGTTGGAGTTTGCTGGCACTGGGTGAGTTTTAACCCCTCCTCTCCAAGAGCCTCACTGAAAAGGACTCAGCTAGTGGGGCTGATGGCACGGAGCAGAGGTGAGGAGGCTGAATGCACAGACAGGAACCCAGGAGGTGAAATAACAGCAGTTACAGAGCCTTGCTGAGGAGTTTCACCTAGAGAACACCAAGCCTTGCACAGCCCAGCCCCAGCCACACATGTACATTGCACCAGTACAGGTGAGGAGAGGCTGGAGAGGAGCTCTGCAGAGAAGCACCTGGGAGTGCTGGAGGGTTACAAGTTGTCCATGAGCCAGCAATGTGCCCTCAGGGCCAGAAAGGCAAATGCTCTCCTGGGAGGTAGGAAGAAGAGTGAGGGCAGCAGATCTAGGAAGGTTCTCCTTTCCTTCAGCTCTGCTCAAGGGAGGCCATTGGTGTACTGGGTCCAGTTCTGGGCTCCCCAGTTCAATACAGACAGGGAACTACTGGAAAGAGCCCAGCAGAGGCTACAAAGATGCTGAGGGGATTGGAACATCTTTGTGAGAAGGAAAGGCTGAGAGCCTTGGGACTGGTGAGCCTGGAGAAGAGCAGCCCCAGAAGGGACCTGGTCAATGCTCAGCAAGAGCTAAAGGGTGGGGAAGTGCCCCAAACATCCCTTGGAAGCCCTCTGCTGTGAGGCCAGGCTGAGAGAGCTGGAGTCGTTCAGCCTGGAGAAGAGAAAGCTCCAGGGAGACCTTCTGGTGGCCTTTCAGTGCTTAAAGGCACTGATCAGAAAGCTGGGGACAGAGTTTAGAGCAGTGCCTGCTGTGACAGGACAAGAGGTGATGGTTTGAACCAGAAGAAGGAGACTCAGACTGGAGAGAGGAATTTTTTTTCCAGTGAGGGTGGTGAGAGCCTGTCCCAGGTTGCCCAGAGGTGGGAGATGCCCATCCCTGGAACCATTTCAGGTCAGGTTGTTTGGGGCTGTGAGCAACCTGCTCTAGTTGCAGCTGTCCCTGCCCATGGCAGGGGGGTTGGAAGCAGATGAGCTTTAAGGTGCCTTTGGACATGAGGCAGTCTCTGATTCTGTGCTTCCAAGGTCTTGAGGCCTGTTGACTCGTGGAGGAGGCTCTCCAGACCTCTGCTCCTCTTCAGCTTCCTAACCTCCATCAGTGATGCTTTTCCTGGAGATATTTATGGCTCTTCCATGCTGCTCTCCATGTCCCACTGAATATTGCATGTGCTATCGTTCCCCGAGGACCAATAGTCTGGAGAAAGCTGATTCTTTGCAGGCATTTCTAGAGCTGCTAAGTGGCACCTCCTCTCCTGCCTGGCAGGATTATATCACTGCATTTACCACTGGTTATATTTGCAGGCACTTTGGGGTGTGATTATTAGCTGAAACTTGTCAAGGAGTCAAGCCCAAGGAGCATCTCTGGGGGCAGCAGTTGAAAAAAACAAAGCAGCTTCTTCCCCGGGGACAAATGTTGGAGGCTCAGTGCAGCTGGCTGGTGGCAGGGACCTGCACATGCAGCCCAGACACAACCCTGTGCTGGGTGCAGCAAGAGCAGTGTGGGCACAGGGCAAGGGAGGGGATTCTGCCCCTTGGCTCTGCTCTCCTCACACCTCACCTGCAGTCCTGGGGGCAGTTCTGGAGCCCCCAGCACAAGCAGGACATGGAAGTGTTGGAGGCAGTGCAGAGGAGGCCACCAAGATGCTGAGAGGGCTGCAGCAGCTCTGCTCTGAGCACAGGCTGAGAGAGTTGGGGCTGTGCAGCCTGCAGAGGAGAAGGCTTCCAGGAGAGCTTGGAGTGGCCTTGCAGGGTCTGCAGGGGGCTGCAGGAGGGCTGGGGAGGGACTATTGGCAAGGGCTTGGAATGACAGAATGAGGAGGAATGGGTTTGAAGTGTGAGAGGGGAGACTGAAAGTGGCTGTTAGGAAGAAGTTGTTTGCAGTGAGGGTAGTGAGAGACTGGCACAGGTTGCCCAGGGAGGTTGTGGAGCACAGAAGCACAAAATGTGATCTGCTGTGAAGCCAGGCTGAGAGAGCTGAGGTTGTTCAGCCTGGAGAAGAGAAGGCTCCAGGGAGACCTTCTGGTGCCCAAAGAGGCTGATCAGAAGGCTGAGGACAGGACAAGGAGTGATGGTTTGAACTAAGAGAGAGTTTCAGGCTGGAGAAAAGGGAGACATGTTTCTGCTGAGAGTCTGCCCCAGGCTGCCCAGACAGGTGGGAGATGCCCACCCCTGGAACCATCCCAGGTCCATCTCTGTGGGGCTCTGAGCAACCTGCTGTGGTTGCAGATGTCCCTGCTGACTGCATGGGGGTTGGACTGGATGAGCTTTAAAGGTCCCACCCAAACCAGTCTGGGATGATCTTAAGCAAGTACTAGAAGCTAAAACCAGGGTGAAAAAGAGGCAAGAAACAGGCAGGGGAGGAGATGTGCAGGTCCAAAGGGAAGTTAGAGAGTCTGTGCCATGATGCAGGGGCCCTGCAAAGCCCTCACAGAGTGCTTACAGAGATCATTATCCTAATTTATGGAGCTCCACACTTAGACCAGAGGAACTTAGGAACCAATTAAAGAGTAAGCAAAGAAGAGCCTTGGCTTCGGCTCCTACCCAGAGAGAAGGAATTCCTGGGAAGCAGCAGCATGTCCTGAGAGGGAGCTCAGCTGCTGGAGTGCTGCTTTCCTCTATGTGCTGCTCAATCTTCCTAGAAGAGATGTGAAATTTGGGATGATTTTCGGGAGAAAAGGGAAAGGAATCAGCTGACAAAGCCTGGAGCTGCCCCAAGGCTGCTGGAGGAGACAGGATGGGTTCCAGGGGAAAGGGATCAGCTGAGGAGCAATAGGTTTTGACACCACATTAAGCAGAAGGCTTGGATTTGGTCTCCAAGTGACTGTGTGGAGATGAAAAGGGAGGTGCCATGGGGGAGAGTAATTCACTAACCCTGCTAAGGGGGGCAGGAGCAATTACACACCCGGCTCCAGCAGGCAGGGAAATCATTAACACTCTGCCAAGGGCTCAAGTGGTGATTTTATGAGTCCTGCTGAAGCCAAGCTCCCAGAGGAGCATCAGAGTGGTTTGATTGTTGGGTTTTTTTCCCCATCCTTTTGGGACTATTTCATGATCTCACAGCCAACTATTGATTTTTCCCATCTATGGATTGATGCTGAGCTGCCTGAGCAGCACTGAATTAATTGACCTCTCCTGCCCTGTGAGGAAGGAGCTTCAACACCTCCCACCTCTGGGACCACCTGAGCCTTGTGCTTACATCACCAACCCCTCCAACAGCTGAGGATGTTTCCCAGCTGATGGTTTGCTGAAGTTACCCAGCACTTGCTGAACATCTCAGGAGCTTTTCTGGGTTGATCATTCTCTGAGCCTATGCAGGCAGGCATGAGGGAAGAGAGGAGAAAACTCCTGCCCTCTTACTGCAATTCCACAGGAGAGAAATACCCAGGAGACACAAAATCATAGATGGTTTAGGCTGGAAGGGACCTCAAAGCTAAACCAGCTCCAACCCCCTGCCATAGGCAGGGACACCTCCCACTAGAACAGGTTGCTCAAGGCCTCATCCAACCTGGTCCTGAACACCTCCAGGGAGGTTGTGGAGCACAGAAGCACAGAATGGGATCTTTGATCTCCACAACCTCCCTGGGCAACCTGTGCCAGTGTCTCACCACCCTCAACCTGTGCCAGTGTCTCACTACCCTCACTGCAAACAACTTCTTCCTAACTTCCACTGTCAATCTCCCCTCTGCCAGCTCAAACCCATTCCTCCTCCTCCTCCTGTCACTACAAGACCTTGTCAATAGCCCCTTCCCAGCCTTTCTGTAGCCCACTTCAGATCCTGGAAGGCCACTCCAAGGTCCTCTTCTGTTGCTGCTTGCCTGCCAGCAGAGCCCAACCCCACCTGGCTACAGCCTCCCTGCAGGCAGCTGCAGACAGCAATGAGCTCTGCCCTGAGCCTCCTCTGCTGCAGGCTGCACACCCCCAGCTCCCTCAGCCTCTCCTCACAGGGCTGTGCTCCAGGCCCCTCCCCAGCTTTGCTGCCCTTCTCCAAACACCTTCCAGCACCTCAACATCTCTCTTAAATGGAGAGGCCCAGAACTGGCCACAGCACTCCAGGTGTGACCTGAGCAGTGCTGAGCACAGGATGCCTCAGACAAGATGTGCAGCTGAAGGCAGTTGAAAGGAAGCACCCTTTTGACATGGCCCTGGACCACACAAAGCCTGTCCCATCTTATCTCCCTCTGCCCTGCACGTGCCCAGGGAGAAGGGATGCAAGTCGACAGCCCTGGCATGTGGCAGGGACAGGCTGGGCTGCAGCTCCTGTCCTCGCTTGCCCTCCAGCTGAGCAGTGGATGCTCTGTGCTGTAGCTACCAGCAGACAGCTCTGCACCCATCTGGATGATGCTTCCTCCAGAACATGGGCAAGAGCAACGATGGCTCCTCAGGCTCCAAAGCTGTTTGGTTTCTGCCCCAGAGCAGGAGGCTGTGGCGAGGGGAAGGTGAAGCTGCAGCTCTGTGGAGGATCTCTGCCACAGCAGGTCCTACCCTGCAGGATCAACACAAGACTTTGTTTTCTTTATCCCTTCCAGTAATCAATCAATTTTACAGCTGCAGAGAGCTGCCTCTTTGAAGGGGAGGGCTCCTATTCTAACTCTTGTTTCAGAGATGATCTTAACCAGATGTGTCTTCTTAAAGGGGTGCAGTTGCTACTGCTCTGGCTGAAGACTCTGGAAGATCAAAAGGTGCTCTGAGAATTCACTCCATGGCTCCTCATTTACCAATCCCCATCACCCCAAAAGACTGAAACACATGTCCCCAGCTGTCCCCACTGCCAGAAGCATCACCTGGGTGACAGAAAGCTCCTGTGGAGGAGGTGGGTAGCAGCACCTACCAGAAGCTCCCTCAGCCCACCACAGAGGCTGTGATACTCCAACCACTTGGATGTTAAACACAACACCTCAAACGAGAGCCAAGGTTCATAGGTGACTTCTGCCAGGCCAAGAGCCTCCAGCTGGGGTGGCTGATGTGGTCTGGGGGGGATATTAGCACTTCATACACCTCCTGGTCACCCCCACAGCTATGAGTGGCCAGGGATAATTTTGTAGCCATCTGTGCTCACCTCCAGCCTTCTGCTTTGTGGTGCTAGGGATAAGTCTCTGCATTTTTATCCCATCTGGAAGAAGATTCCTTGGCTCCATGATCAGAAAGCCCCAATCCAAGTTTATGAAGGTTTTCCCTTTGTAGTAGATGTGGAGTGGTTTGCTACATCCAGGCAAGACCAGAGAGGGAGGCAAAACAACCCAGGGAGGAGCACAGGGAAGGTGCTGCTGAGCTGGGAAGGCTAATTAGGTTAATTCCTCCAGCACATTGTGCTCTGGCACAGAGCAAGAAGAAAGGGGGGGGGGAGGAAATCCATTCCCTGGGGAAACCAAGAAATGAATCAAAGTTTCAGTTGCTATGTGTCTTCTGAAATGAGCTGATTGATTGTTTTTGCCCTGAAATCCCAGAGAGCAAAGACCTCCCTCAGCCACTGGCCAGCAGCAGAGACGTGCTTGGGAAATGGGAAACTTATGTCTGAGCCTTTCTCTGGCCTTTCTCAATCCCCACCCCCCCCCAGGAGGGATGAGTTCAAGATGGTGCAAAAGCCATCTAGAGACTCATTGAATAGTTGTGTGGTCCCACTTGGTAAGGCAGAGACATGCCAGAGCTTCCCTGCTGCCAGGGATAACACAGCCCAGAGCTGCCTGCCCTGGATACCTGAGCCCAGAGCGGAAAAGCTTCATTCCAGCTCCAGACTGCTGCCTGGAGAGGAGGCCCTTAGCAACCCTGATCCACGGAGCTGCTGCCTCCCACCACAGCCACGACCTCAGGCATGGAAATCAGCTGAGTTTGGAACTACCTTAGAATCGTTAAGGTTGCAAAAGACCTTTAAGATCATTGAGTCCAACCATAACCCAGCTACCATGGCCACTAAACTGCATCTTGAAGCACCACATCTACATGCTCTGGAAACCACATCTACATGCTCTGGAAACCACATCTACATGCTCTTGAACATCTCCAGGTTACAGGCTCACAGGATGTCAGGGGTTGGAAAGGATCCAAAGAGATCACAGGATGTCAGGGGTTGGAAGGGACCCAAGGAGATCATCCAGTCCAACCCCTCTGCCAGAGCAGGACAATCCTATCTAACACAGATCAGAGAGGAACACATCCAGACAGGCCTGCAAAGGCTCCAGAGGAGGAGACTCCACAACCTCTCTGGGCAGCCTGTGCCAGGGCTCTGGGACCCTTACAGTCAAGAAGTTCCCCCTTGTGCTGAGCTGGAACCTCCTGTGCTGCAGCTTCCATCCATTGCTCCTTGTCCTATCCCAGGCAGCAGTGAGCAGAGCCTGTCCCCCCCTCCTGACCCCCAGCCCTCAGAGAGTTATAGACATTGATTCAATCCCCTCTCAGTCTTCTCTTCTCCAGACTAAGCAGTCCCAGGTCCCTCAGCCTCTCCTCACCAGGCAGTGCTCCACTCCCCTCATCATCCTCCCAGCCCTCCCTTAGGCTCCCTCCAGCAAATCCCTGTCCCTTTTCAACTGAGGAGCCCAAAGCTACATTCAACAGCACAGCAGGGATGGTGACTCCACCACCTGCCTGTGCAGCCTGTGCCAGTGCCTGACCACTCTGTCTGTAAATAATTTTTTCCTATTATCCAACCTTTTTTTTGGCTTTGTGATTTTTTTTCTGGTCTTCTTATTTTTTTAACACCTCAGGCAGCTGAAGCCCAGAGCTGAAAGGGAGATTGGACAACTCTTTGTGGGTGGAAAAGCTTCTTAAATGTACGCTGCTGCAAAAAGCCACTTTCTAGCCCCAGAGGACTCACCACACACAGGGACATAAGCCTGAAAGTGTTGAAAGCATTAACAAGCCCCTGGGCCCTGATGAGATGCACCCAAGGGTGTTGAGAGAACTGTCTGATGCTATTGCTCTGCCACTCTCCATCATCTTTGCCAACTCGTGGCAGACAGGAGAGGTGCCTGAGGGCTGGAGCAGAGCCAATGGCACTGCAGGCTTCAAAAGGGGCAAGAAAGAGCTTCCAGGGAACTATCAACCAGGCAGCCTCACCTCCAGCCCTGCAAAAGTGATGGAGCAGCTCCTGCTGGAGGGCATCTCAAGGCACTTGGGAGAGAAGAAAGTTATCAGGAGTGGTCAGCATGGATTTACCAAGTGATGCTTAACTAACCTGATAGCATTCTATGATGTCATAACTGAATGGGTAGATGCAGGGAGAGCAGTGGATGGAGTCTACCTTGGCCTTAGCAAGGCCTTTGACACTGTCTCCCAGGACATTTTGGTGAGCAAGCTGAGGCAGTGTGGGATGGAAGAGCAGACAGTGAGATGGGTTAGGAACTGGTTGCAAGATAGAGTTCAGAGGGTGGTGAGCAATGGTGTCATGTCCAGCTGGAGAGCTGTGACCAGTGGTGTCCCCCAGGGATCAGTGCTGGGGCCAGTCCTGTTCAACATCTTCATCAATGACACTGATGAGGGCACAGGCAAAAAGAGTCTGCTCAGCAAGTTTGCTGCTGACACCAAACTGGGAGGCTTGGCTGAGACAGCTGCAGGCTGTGCTGCCATCCAGAGACACCTGGGCAGGCAGGGCTGGGCACAGAGGAACCAAATGAGGTTCAACAAGGACAAGTGCAGAGTCCTGCACCTGGGGAGGGATAAGAAACTGCAGCAGTCTGGGCTGGGAGGTGACTGCTGGAGAGCAGCCCCAAGGAGAGGGACCTGGGAGTGCTGGGGGAGAACATCCATGGCACAGCAATGTGCCCTGGGGGCCAAGAAGGCCAATGGGATCCTGGGGTGCATTAGGAAGAGTGTGTCCAGTAGATCAAGGGAGGTTCTCCTGTCCCTCTACTCTGCCCTGCTGAGACCTCATCTTGAATACTGTGCTCAGTTTTGGGCTCCCCAGTTGAAGAGGGACAGGGATCTGCTGGAGAGGGTCCAGTGGAGGGCTAGGAGGATGATGAGGGGACTGGAGAGCACTGCCTGAGGAGGAGAGGCTGAGGGCCCTGGGGCTGCTTAGTCTGGAGAAGAGAAGACTGAGAGGGGACTTGAGAAATGTTTATAACTCTCTGAGAGCTGGGGGTCAGGAGGGGGGGACAGGCTCTGCTCACTGCTCCCTGGGATAGGACAAGCAGCAATGGATGGAAGCTGCAGCACAGGAGGTTCCAGCTCAACACAAGGGGGAACTTCTTGCCTGGAAGGGTCCCAGAGCCCTGGCACAGGCTGCCCAGAGAGGTTGTGGAGTCTCCTTCTCTGAAGCCTTTGCAGCCCTGTCTGGATGTGTTCCTGTGTGATCTGTGTTAGATAGGATTGCCCTGCTCTGGCAGAGGGGTTGGACTGGATGATCTCCTTGGGTCCCTTCCAACCCCTAACATCCTGTGAGCCTGCAAAAGCCAGTTTGGATGAGACCTTGAGCCACAGGAGATGTCCCTGCCCATGGCAGGGAGGTTGGGACTGGATGATCTTTAAGGTCTCTTCCAACCCAAACCAGTTTATGACTCCAGGGTCAGACTGATACTGGTGAAGCCACAACAGAATCACAGAGTCACAGAATTTCCTAGATTGGAAAAGCTTTTCAAGCTCCTCAAGTCCAATCATTAGCTTCACACTGACAAGTCCTTGACTAACCCAAAGCCCTCAGCACAACATCACTGTGAATGGCTGTGGTTGGAAAGGACCACCAGGATCAGCCCAACCTTCATCCCAGCAGCCTTCAGCACCAGACCATAGCCTCAAGCACCACAGCCACCCTCCTTTGAAACACCTCCAGAGATGGTGACTCCACCTCCTCCCTGGGCAGCCTGTGCCAGTGCCTGACCACCCACTCAGTAAAGAACTTCCTCCCAACAGCCAACCTAAACCTCCCGTGACACAACTTGAGTGAGGCCATTTCCTCTTGGCCTGTCATTAGTAATCTGGGAGAAGAGACCAGCTCCAGCCTCACTACAACCTCCTTTTAGGGAGCTGTAGAGGGCAATAAGGTTCCCTCTCAGCCTCCTCTTCTCCAGACTAAACAAGCCCAGCTCCCTCAGCTGCTCCTCATAGCTCATGTTTGCCAGACCTCTCCCCAGCCTCGTTGCCCTTCTCTGCACCCACTCCAGGGTCCATGGATTTAAGGACAAACCATACTGCAACTGAGGGCTCCAGTGCCAAGCTCCAAGATAGGAGCTGGTGGGGAAAGGCTTTGTTGGGGGTATGCCAGAGCTCCCCACCCCAGGGCCAGCACCTCAGGGCTGCAGCATGGACACTCCTCTTGCACAAGACTTGAGGCTGTTTCTCAGAGGAGCAGCTGGAAGTGCTCCAGCAGCAAATGTATCCATCTCCAAAAGGGAAAAAAATATATCTTGCTTACATTAACAGTGTCTGGGTGGTGAATAATGCAGAGAGGAGAGAGCATGGTGGGGTAATTAATAAACTGAGCTGTGCTCCGTGGCAAGGATGGAAGAAAGCATCAGGGAAGTGCCAGGCAGAGGCAATAAATAGTGGAGCAGGAGCACTGCTTGGGGCAGGGACTGGCACTTCTGCTGACAGCTGGGGCACAGAGAGCACAGTGCATGCCCTTCCCTGGGCAGAGCCTTGTCCTTGAACCCCTCCAACCACTACAGTTCTCTTTCCTGCCACCATTCTCTCTTGATGTGCACACTTCCTCCACCAGAGCAACCCCACTCCAGCCCCACAACTGGATCCAGCTCTGGGCTCCCCAGTAGAAGAGAGACAAACAACTACTGGAAAGAATCATAGAATGGGCTGGGCTGGAAGGGACCTCCAAAGGTCATCTGGTCCAACCCCTTCCCTCAACACACAGTCTGCAGGGACATCCTCAACTAGATCAGGTTGCTCAGAGCCCTGTTGAGCTTCACCTCAATCAAAGAGGCTACAAAGAGCTGAGGGGCCTGGAGCATCGCTGAGCAGGAAAGGCTGAGAGCCCTGGGGCTGCTGAGCCTGGAGAAGAGCAGCCCTAGAGGGGATCTGATCAGTGCTCAGCAAGAACTAAAGTGTGGGGGACAAGAAGATGGAGCCAGACTCTTGTCAGTGGTGCCCAGTGACAGGACAAGGGGCAGTGGGCACAAGCTGGAACCTAGGAGGTTTCAGTTGTAATTTAAGGAGAAACATCTTTGGTGTGAGGGTGCTGGAGCCCAGGAGCAGGCTGCCCAGAGAGGCTGTGAAGTCTCCTTAGAGATTCCAACCCCCCCTGGCCATTGTGATCCTGGGCAAGCTGCTGTGGGTGCCCTGCCTCAGCAGTGGGGCTGGACTGGGTGATCTCCAGAGATCCCTTCCAACCCTCACCATGCTGGGACTCTGTCCCCAGCTGTAAAGGCAGAGGATGCCAACAGACACAGCTGAACCCTGCAAGGGAGGAGACGAAGGAGGAGAGGATGTGTGGTCACTTGTTTTACCGTGCAGGAGAAGTGCTGTACAGGGTGGAGGTGATCCTCCTCCTCCTTCTCCTCCTCCTCCTCCTCCTCCTCCTCCTGGCTCTACCCTCATCAGCCACTTTTGCTCCTTTGGCAAACGTTCAGAGCAGTGTTAATGAGAACAAAGGAGCTGCTCAAAGGGGAGCTGGAAGCTCTGTGCAAGCAATAAAGTCACTCAGCCCCCCACGAGGAGGGCAGGTTACACCTTCCCTGATGGGAAACGAGCAAAGAAAGGCACCGAGAGAAGGTTCCTGTACGTACCTGAGGGCAGAGCTGGGGAGTGCTGTCCTCCATGGGGCAGAGCTGATGGAAGGGAGGAGCAGGTGGAAGAGAATGAGCAAGACCAGGTGGAGGAGGTCTCTTCTGGAGGTCCAGGCCAGGTGGTTCACTCACCTGCTTCAAGGGAGTGTGTGCAAATGCAAGCCCGAAGTTAGAGCTCCCAAGCTCAGTGTAATTAGAAGGGTCTGAGAGCTTCTGGGACAGGCAAAGCCTAAAGGATTTTGCTCAGTTGGTCTAAGCTGGTCTGAGGGAGAGGAGAGATGATGCTGAAGGATGATGTAATGAAGCAATGCAGGGGGCAGGTCCCTTCCACCATAGTTTGTCTCCACCTTAAATCAGAGACCCCCAACCCCTCAAAGTGAGTGTGCAAACCCCTCTGGGCACTTGTGCAAGAGCCCTGGCAGGAGAGAAGAATCAGCCCTGAGGAGCACGGTCAGAGCTGACCACAGAACAACTCCAGCATCCAAGCAGGCAAAAAACAAAGACAGTTTTTTTCCTGGCCAAGGAGAAATATGACTTTGGACCAAAAAAAATCCCTCTGCCTGAGCAGAATAATCTGCAAATACAATCAGCCATTTGGGTGATTAATGCCCCCTGTGCTGCTAAGGCTTCTCCACCAACATCTTGCTTCCAAAAAAAAAGAGAAATCCTTTCTGCAGGGAAATGCACTTCTCACAAGTGGAAGGACACAAGAGGAGCACACAGCCAGCAGAGCAAGCAAGATGTGATGTTCCCCAGCATGCCAGGAGCACCCCAGCTCACCAGTCTGGGACCCGATCACCGTAGCAAAAGCAAACAACCCTGGGTTTAAATAGAAGCAGGGGGGAAAAAAGCCTTGGAAGGGAAAAGCCAATGAGAGCCAACGAGAGTCAGTGTTTACCCTGCTGATGGGAGAGCTCTGAGAGGAGGGCTGGCAGCCAGCTCTCCAATATTTTTAGTTTCAAGGCTTGTTGACCTCGGGCACCGCAGGCAGCCTGCAGCCTGGTGCCCTCCTGCCCAGCTCTCGGTGGTGTGCTGCAGGTGTCAGCAGCACCTCTGCGAGGATCATGGAATGGTGCTGGTTGGAGATCATCCAGGCAATCTCCTCTGCTAAAGCAGGGCACCCACAGCAGCTTGCCCAGGACCACAATGGCCAGGGGGGGTTGGAATCCCCCTTTAGTCTGCTCTCCTGAGACCCCACCTGGAGTCCTCTGTGCAGTTCTGCAGCCCCCAGCACAAGAAGGACATGGAAGTGTTGGAGCCAGTCCACAGGAAGCCACCAAGATGCTGAGAGGACTGCAGCAGCTCTGCTCTGAGGACAGGCTGAGAGAGTTGGGGCTGTTCAGTCTGGAGCAGAGGAGGCTCCCAGGGGACCTTCCTGTGGCCTTGCAGGATCTGAAGGGGGCTACAAAAAAGCTGGGGAGGGACTTTTTAGGCTCTCAGGGAGTGCCAGGACTGGGGGGAATGGAGCGAAACTGGAAGTGGGTAGGTTCAGGCTGGACATGAGGAGGAAGTTGCTCAGCATGAGAGTGGTGAGAGGCTGGAATGGGTTGCCCAGGGAGGTGGTTGAGGCCCCATGGCTGGAGGTGTTTGAGGCCAGGCTGGCTGAGGCTGTGTGCAGCCTGCTCTAGGGTAGGGTGTCCCTGGGCATGGCAGGGGGGTTGGAACTGGCTGATCCTTGTGCTCCCTTCCAAGCCTGCCTGATTCTATGATTCCACAGCCTCAGTGGATAACACTGACCAAGGTTGCTGCTGTCCTGCATCCAAACCCCGGAGAGTTCTGCCTGGTGACAGAGACAAAGGAATAAACTGCTGCCTGCTTCCCCCTGCCAGCATTAAGGGGAAGGAAAAGAAGGGGACAAAGCTCCCTGGTGACCAACCCACCCCATTGACAGCCCTTCAGAGCTGCGAGCACACGCAGTGAGGTCAGCCCCAAGCCCAGACAGCAGCAGCCAGGTTGGAACTTTATATTAGTTTTATTCACATTTCCAGAAGGAAGCATCAGTGGAGCACAAAGTCAGGGGCCAGTGTCAAAACCCTCCCGGGTTTGCTTGCTTTAGAGCAGGCAAACATCTGAGAGGCTGGACCCAGGGGATGGGAGCACACTCCTGTTCCCTGCACGTGTCCCCAGTTCAAGTCAAGAGGAATCTCAGAAACTAAGCCAGCTCCTCACATGACTGAGAGCATGTCAGAAACTTTAAAGCTTTCTGTGGGATAAATCCCTAAGCAGGGCATGAAAGTAGCAGGCAGGAAATCTTCTCCAGCTGAACTAGCTTATCCCCCAGGCTGGATGGTTCAGGGCTTTAGGTTTGTTTCTTTTTCTTTCCTTCCCTTTGGTTTGCAGAGTTTTGCTATCAGTGTTGCCAAACCTCTCTCTCCAACTTTAATGCCATTCATTACCCAGAGCAGAACTTTGCTGCTGGAGGATTACAAGGCTGAGCATTGGTGATGCCACTGAGAAATGTTAAACAGGAGGAGAAAAGGAGGCAAAATGTGATCCTTTTGGGTCTCAAACCCAGGGATACAGGAAAAGGAGGCAAAATGTGATCCTTCTGGGTCTCAAACCCAGGGATACAGGAATGACAACAGAGACACAGGAAAAGGAGGCAAAATGTGATCCTTTTGGGTCTCAAACCCAGGGATACAGGAATGACAATAGGGATGTAAGAAAAGGAGGCAAAATGTGATCCTTCTGGGTCTCAAACCCAGGGATACAGGAAAAACAACAGGGAAAAAAAAAACAACATTCAGGAGTAAAGATCAGTTTTAATTGAGAACTGAGCCTTCCCCATCAGAGCTGTGAGTTGACAGACTTATCCAAGTGACTCCTGGGCTGCCCTGGGCCAACACCTGCCTCCTGCTGCCATTCAGCAGCCCACAAAAGCCTCCCAGACCCAGGTGGCATGAACCAGTTTCAGCTTTGCTCGCCACCCAGCTACAACTTTCTGCTTTCCGTTTCAAAGTGCATGTTTCGTATTACAACAAGAAGGCATCAGGCAATCAAAGGCAGCTGCAGCCCCAGCTCGGGCCAAGGCAAAGGCAGAGGCTGGCAGCAGGGACGCGTCCCTGAGCCGCCCGTGACAGCAAGCAGCAACCACGGAACGCCTGCCTTAAGGGGGTAGAGGATGAGCTGGTTGAGCTGGGGTTTGTGACTTGTAAATATTGGGGAATTGTGAGGCTGCTGAAGACATTGGGAATGTTCCTGCCCCTGCCCGACGGCAAATCGCAGGGGTCTGGGTCCGAGCAGCTCCGGCTGGGGAAGGAGTCGCTAAGAGCTGCGCGCAGATTCCTGCTCGCTGTGCAAAGACAATGATCGGGTTGCACAAAAAAAGGCACGAGAAGCACATTCCTCCTCCTTCCAGCCCTAAAAGGGTTCCTCTTTCCTCCTCTGCTGAGAGCACTACACTCTGTCACTGAACACCCTCCAAGTACGCATTTCCAGCTCCGATCCAGCTGGCCTGGAAGCCTCAAGGATTAAAGATTTCTCTCGGTTTGGATCATTTTGGTGACTAGAATCTCATTGCTTCTTTCTCTGATTCTCTTCATCCTCTGTCTATATATAGTCAAAGGAGGTGAAATAATCTCCTATGTTGCTTTCTTGCTGGAAGTGATCTGCTGTCACCCCCCAGCTTGCTCTCCTGAAGGAGGTGAGACAGAAAATCCAGCAGGACCTGCTTGCTAGAAACAAGAGCAAGGTGAAGCCACTCTCACGCCTTCTGGCTGGGTGGCACAGCAGGGGACACTGGAGCAGAGAGGGCTTGGGGTTATTTAGCATGGTAGTGAAGAGCCAGGAACAAAACAGTGCAAGCAAGGATCCTCTGCTCCAGTTGTCAGGAACCAATTTAGCTTTGCCTAGAAGGCGAGTTGTGTCAGAGCCCAGGACATGCCACTTGCAATCCCCATCTGTGCAGTGACACTGGAGGTGCAGAGGGATAAAGGAACCCAACTCTTTGGTGAATATCTTGGTTAGCCTAGTAAAATGCATTGCAATAAGTTAAATTCATACCTTCAGTCCATAACACTGCAGTAAATCACTCTCCTGCAGCTGCCTGGCTGATATCTAACGTCTCAGCTATTAAATATCCCCCCACCCCTCCCACCCCTATCTCTTCTCTGTGGAAGGCTTCAGCTCCTCAACACCTCATATAAAAATATAAAGCATGGAGACAAATTGCTCTGTGCATGAATGCAGGACACAATGGCTTCAGCAGCTTGGATTCTGCTCTGTTGGCAATTTTAAGGAACTTACTGCCTTAGGCAAGTCACAGGGAGCTCCTCAGCAGCTGGAAGGTAGGACAAAGGACATGCAGTGATGAGGGGAGGAAGACCAAGAGCGTTCCTTGTGTCAGCACACAGCCATGGACAATGTGTTCCTTCTGTGCCCAAGGGCTCCCAGAGGAGCTGCAGGGCTGGGGCTGCAGCAACAGCACTGGTGACAAAGATGCCAAGTAGGAAGGAGGTTGAGGTCCCCACAGATGGGTCACATCTCGTCATGCAGCACCCAGAGGCTGATGGCAGCTCTGCCTGCAGCAACACTGGGTGCACACACTCAGGGTTCACACACACAGGGCTCCGCCTGGCAGCTCTGATGGAAGGGAGGGAAGGCTCAGCTGGGTCTAGCTGCACTCCAGAAAGCCAAACACCCATCAGGAGAGTGGCCAGGGGAAGAGTTATGAGCTAGCCAGCTGCCAGGCATGGACGGGAACACTAAGCAGAGCCCCAGCAGGGCTCACTGCTTCTTCCAAGGCTTCCATTGGAAGAGGAGTGCTCTGGAACAACAGTGTGGAAATCCCTCAGCCAGGGCACGGCAGCCCCAGGTGCATGTCTACGAAGTGATGCTCTGACTCTGAGCAGAGCAGGAAATAGTTCTGCTCCCCTCTGGCCAGGAGAGCACAGGCTGCATGCACAGGAATGCAGCCACAAGCTTTGCTGCCTCCCTGACACAGCTCAGCTCTCTTTGAGCACTCTTAGCTTGCTTTGCTCTCTGCTCAGACCCAGCTCCCCTCTAGTCTCACTCTCCTGTGTGCTCTGCCTGCCTGGCCACCAAAGAGGCAGAGGTGCCCTGCCGGGACAGCTCAGTGACCCTTTGGTAACACAGACCAAAGCCCACCTGGAGCCTGATGAGGCCAATGCACTGTTCAGGAGTTTTGGCTGCTCAGAAAGAAAAGCCAAATTGTTGCCAGGGGCTCTGTCTGCACCCCCAGGCATCTGCTGACCACCGCTGGGCCGACAGGGGAGGGGACAAGAGGAATTCACCAAACTCCCAAGCACTCCCGATTGTGCCCTTTGGCCACAAGGTGCTCCTGCTCCAGGCAGCTGCACAAGAGCACCGATAGGAGAACTGCAGCTAAAATGAGTATCTCAGTGCCCTGTGGGAGGCATCTTGCATGAGAGACCTCTGCCTACCCACAGACTGTCCACACAGGGTTTGCTTCCTGCTCTCTTGTGACACAGATGAGAACATTTTGCAGGAGACAAACCATCAGTGATGAAAACCATTTGCCTGTGCTACTGTTCTGCTGTGGCTGCAGCAGCCCAGCAGCCAAAAGTATTAGAACAACCAGGATCAGTAGGGAGAAGCTGGAGTTGGAAACTCAGTCCTGGAAAGGTCACCTCTCGAGTCACAGCGTGGAAGGACACAAGTGAGTTGCTCTGAAGTGCATCTTTCTCCTATTTCCTTACACCCAGAGGATCAATGACCAGTGCTGGTGATCAGTCAGTCTCTCTTTCAGGCACTACCATTGCACAGAGCAGTCACTGTACTCAAAGCTTGCCTCTTGCCATTGCAGCTTCACCAACGTTACCCTGGATTCCCCTTAGAACCGGAGGTTGTCTTCTAGATCTCCAAAGGAGATTGATATTGCAAACCCAAGTTACAAAACAGAATAAGATCCTCTTCTTGGAAGTGAAGCTGCCCCAAATTCCAGACCGTGGCAGGGTATTTCATGTCCTCCAAAATACTTTTATTAAGTCCTACTTTAAAAAGACAAAGCCAACATCTATCTTAGTCCTACGCTGTCGCTGTCGGAATGCTCTCAGTTGAAGACCTGCCAGTTCCTCCGTGGGCTCTGCCAAAGGGCTCCTCTCAGTTGTCTTCTGCAGTCTTGAACATGAGGATGGCATTGTAGATCTTCAGGGCAGGACCCAGCTTGATGCCAAGTATTTTAACTAAGTCATTCTGGTTGAGGAGCAGGAAGGCTATACCATCTATCTGCTAAAGGTTGGAAACACAAGGTAGGAGATGTGTTAGCAGACGGGCAGGATCCGCACTCCTGGTGCTTCGCTCGCGCAAGGCACTGAGGGATCCAAAGACAAACACAGGTCTGAAGACTGAAACCTTGCATCTCTTCCCCCCTCCCATATCAATTCCCAGCCATGCTGCCTTTCCAAGAGTCCTTGACCTCATCCACAGATGGAAGGGACAATCAAAAGTGATCTACAACTACCTGAGGGGTGGTTGTGGCCAGGAGGAGGTTGCTCTCTTCTCTCAGGTGGCCAGCACCAGAACAAGAGGACACAGCCTCAGGCTGCACCAGGGGAAATTTAGGCTGGAGGTGAGGAGAAAGTTCTTCCCTGAGAGAGTCATTGGACACTGGAATGGGCTGCCCGGGGAGGTGGTGGAGTCGCCGTCCCTGGAGCTGTTCAAGGCAGGACTGGACGTGGCACTTGGTGCCATGGTCTGGCCTTGAGCTCTGTGGTAAAGGGTTGGACTTGATGATCTGTGAGGTCTCTTCCAACCTTGGTGATACTGTGACCTTGTCCAACCCCCTGCAGTGAGCAGAGACATCCCCAACAAGACCAGCAGCCCTTCTGCTCCAAGTAGAGAAGCCTGAGTGTGGGCAAGGCTTACGGAGAGACCACGAGGAAGATGCTTGTTCCTCAGATGTTCTGTTCTCTGTGATCACTCTGAAAAGCCAACAACTGTCACAAATCCTACAGCCTGTGCACAATCTGTGGCCAGAAATTAGATCAGAAAATCCAGAACATGAGTCTCCAGGAGGCAGCTATCCAAGAATTAATAGATTACACTGCTCTAGGGTGATTAGAAACATAGAATCACCATCCCCTGGTGCAGTCACACTGCGACTGCAGAGACTCTTCAGACCTTCTTAAAGATGCTCAAGGTAAAATTTAAAGCCAAATGCTCTTTTTCCTTCTCTTTTTTTTTTTTTGGTCAGCTCTGCTAAAAACTTTACAGATGAGGAAAATTCCTGGGATGTGAACTTCTGGCTGCTCTCCCAACTAGGACATGCTATGTCCACAGACACCAAGCCTCTGTTTAAAGGAGAAACAGAATGTTCTTGTGAAACTGCTGTCAATGACACTAAAGCACTCTTGATAAAGATGTGCAGGGCAGTGGCAGGAGGACAGGGCCAGGCTCTGCTCAGTGATGTCCTGTGACAGGACAAAGGGCAATGGGTGCAAGTAGAGGAGGTTACACATGAACAATAAGAATAATTTTTCACTGAGAGGGTGACAGAGCCCTGGAACAGGCTGCCCAGAGAGGCTGTGGAGCCTTCTTCACTGGAAACATTCAAAACCTGCCTGGATGCATTCCTGTGTGACCTGCTCTAGCTGATGGTGCTCTGGCAGGGGCGTTGGATTGGATAATCTTTCAAGGTCCTTTCCAACCCCTAACATTGTGTGATTCTTGGTCAGCACATGGTGAAAGAGATCATGTGCTGTATAAGCCAAGGCATACAGAGACACTTAATCTGTCTGGATTTACACTCTCTTAATCCATCAGCAAGGAGCTAACTTGATTAGATTCAAAGTAAGCAAGGGAGAAAGCTGCTACCTTGTGAATATACAGGATGCTCTAGGTTGCATGGACTGGAAATGTAACATGTTCTTTTAACAAGAGGTTAAACATTTCCTTGGCTTGACAAGAACATCCACAGAGACAACACAGATGTAATTAATACAAACCCCAAAGGCTGCAGGAAGAAGCCAAAGATGAATGGACAGAGACAAATGGTTTGTGTCTCCCTAAGTTATTTCACTGAAGCCTGCTCACAGAGACTGACAATGATGAGGAGGCTGGAGCACCTCTCCTGCAAGGACAGGCTGAGGGAGCTGGGGTTACTCAGCCTGGAGAAGAGAAGTCTCCAGGGACACCTAATAGCAGCTTTCCAGCACCCAAAGTGGGCTACAAGGCAGCTGCAGAGGGACTGTTTGCAAAGGCCTGCAGAGATAGGATGAGGGGCAATGGTTTGAAATTAAGAGAAGATTTATATTAGATGTTAGGAGCAAGTTTTGCACCATGAAGGTGGTGGAACAGTGAAACAGGTTGGCCAGGGAGGTAGTTGAGGCCCCATCCCTGGAGATATTCAAAGACAGGCTTGACAGAGCTCTGAGCAATCTGATCTAGTGGAGTATGCTCCTGCTGACTGCAGGGTGTTGGACTGGATGACCTCTGGAGGTCTCTTCCAACCCAAACCATTCTGTGATTCAATGTTCATCAGCCCAGCAGCCGACACAGGGCACCCAACTCAGCCAGGGTGAGTAACAGTTCCTTTGGTTCTGGTGCCTTTCCAGCTAGAACTTGATAGATGGAAGGGGGCCTACAGGAAGGCTGAGGAGGGACTATTTACAAGGTCTTGTAATGACAGGATGAGGAGTAATGGGTTTAAACTAGAAGAGGGGAGATTTAGACCAGATGTTAGGAGGAAGTTCTTTCCAGTGAGGGTGGTGAGACACTGGCACAGGTTGCCCAGGGAGGTTGTGGCTGCTTCCTCCCTGGAGGTGTTTAAGGCCAGGTTGGATGAGGTCTTGAACAACTTGCTCTAGTGGGGGGTGTCACTGCCTACAGCAAGGGGTTGGAGCTGGATGATCTTTGAGGTCCCTTCCAACCTAAACCATTCTATGAAATGCTGAATAAACCTGGGCAAACACATAAAGCACAGAGCTGGCAGTAGGAGATTTGGTTTCCCTTTCTCTAACCTCCAAGGCACTGTTTGGTAAGCTATTCAACCTCCCAGTACATGCACTGCAAATGAGAGCAGTGCTCCCAGTCCATGGATGGCCACACAACATCCTTGCATCTTATTCATGAGTCAACACTACTGCAATGGGCAACGTTCAAAATAGCTTGAAAGAAATGGACTGCTGCTTAAATTCAGTACCACAGACTTGAGAGCAGCAGAATACTGCTACAGAGCTGAGAGCAGCAGCAAACTGCTGGAAAACAGCCCTGAATCTCCAAATGCTTTTGTGTCCAACATTATTACTATGATTCATTTTCACTGCATTGCCTCAAAGATGCTTATTTTAAACAGACCTTCCCCGAACTGGACCCTAGAAACAGGCAAAGGATGACTGCCTGCACTTTATTATTCATTTCTTTGCTCCATCTTATTTGGATGGGTTTTAAAAATCCTGTGCACAATTTGTTCTCTTCATTCCTAACGTAAGCAGCAACTTCTCCTGCTCCCCACCCCCACCCCAGCACAAAAAGTCTGTGAGGGATTTATTTATCCTGAACACAAGCACTTGGAGGGCTGATGACAGCTAATGGGCAACACGGGTGGAGCTCAGTGGTCCTGTCACTCACACCTCAACTCTGGCCAAAGTCAAACTGCTAAAAGGGTTTTCATTCCAAGCTGACACTTTGCTTTGAGCATAAATCTGAAAAACAACCCAAGGCTTTCACAGATGGTGTAAGAAATCATCTTTTGGGGCTGCAGAAAGTCAGGTACTGAAACAGAACACAGCCAGGGTGCTCTCTGAACTAAAAGGCAGCAGGACCTGCTTGAACTTGAGATGCTTGAGCGTGTCCAGAGAAGGGCAACGAGGCTGGGGAGAGGCCTTGAGCACAGCCCTACGAGGAGAGGCTGAGGGAGCTGGGATTGGTTAGTCTGGAAAAGAGGAGGCTTAGGGGAGACCTCATTGCTGTCTACAACTACCTGAAGAGTGGTTGTGGCCAGGAGGAGGTTGCTTTCTTCTCTCAGGTGGCCAGCACCAGAACGAGAGGACACAGCCTCAGGCTGTGCCAGGGGAGATTTAGGCTGGAGGTGAGGAGAAAGTTCTTCCCTGAGAGAGTCATTGGACACTGGAATGGGCTGCCCGGGGAGGTGGTGGAGTCGCCGTCCCTGGAGCTGTTCAAGGCAGGACTGGACGTGGCACTTGGTGCCATGGTCTGGCCTTGAGCTCTGTGGTAAAGGGTTGGACTTGATGATCTGTGAGGTCTCTTCCAACCTTGGTGATACTGTGAAATGTGGCAAATGCACTGTGAATGTAGCCTTTGCTACTTCCATCTTGCCTCCCAAACTCTGACCTTTGAATAATCTTCACTAGCAATCAGGATGCTCCTTTTTACTCTCAGCTACCCTGAAAAGTTGGCTCATTTAGGTCAGTTTCTCTCTTCTCACTCTGCTCCGTGAAACAGCAGTGCACTGGAGTTACACCACCAACTGCTCTTCTCACAAGCCTCCATTTCTTCTAGTTCTCATAGAAATGTTTGGGTGAAAGATCTTCTATTCCAACCAGCTGCCATAGGCAAGGACATTTCCTACTAGACCAGGTTGCTCAAGGCTGTCCCCCCCAGCCCTAAGCACTTGGAGCCTCCACAGCTTCTCTGGACAACCTGTTCCAGTGCCTCACCACCCTCAAGGGGAATAGTTTTTCCTAACATCTAAGTCAAGTCTCTTCCAGTTTGAAGCTACTGCCCCATGTTCTATCACTACAAGCCCTTGTCAAAAGTCCCTCCCCAGCTCTCCTGTAGCCCCTTTCAAACACTGGAAGGTCTCTCTGCAGCCTTCTCCAGGCTGAACAGCCCCAACTCTCTCACCCTGCCCACACAGCAGAAGGGTTCCAGCCCTCTGATAATCTTTGTGGCCTCTGAATCCACTCTAACAATTTCAAGTCCTTCTCATGTTGGGGGTTCAAGCTGGACCCAGCACCGCAGCTGGGGTCTCAGCAACGTGGAGCAGAGGGGCAGAATCCCCTCCCTTCACCTATTTTGTCTGTGTCTTCTTTAAAAGACAAGGAAACAAAACACAGATACATAAATCCCATCAAGTGCATCACAGCCTGATTCATCCTGAGAGGCAGCCAGCTCTGGGGAGCAGTCATCTATCAAAATCCTGCCCTTTACAGTCACTCCCATGTGCAGTGCTTTGCCTCGGTCTAAACCAGATGATCACTCATGGGCTGTGCTGTGCTGATGCTGTGGAAGTCTTTTGTTTCACTGCTGAATTGAATTCTTTGCAATTTAACTCCAAAACAGAGAGACTTTGGCTTTTTTTTTCTCTTTTGCCTCTGTGTGTTTTAAAAGTTTGACCTTGAGTTAGTGCTGATTGTGGAATGTCCTAAGGTTCTGGGTAAAGGAGGCATCACTGCACTCAACTGCACTGCACACGAGGTCCTTGCAGATTGCTACCATCAGAGCTGTAGATGCCAGAGGGGGAGGGATGTCTGTGTGAATTAATCAGGGGCTCATGAAGAGCCTCCAAGTCATGTCTGCAAAATAGCTAGAAGCTGAAGCACTCGACAGGGACTAAGTGTGTAGGATCCAGGCAAAGGGCTGTGCTGAAAACCAGGACAGCCACATCCTGTGCCTTCTGAGCCTTCCCAGCTCACCCTAATCCTAACCTTAATCCCCAATGCAGTCCAGCCCAGCACATGGCCATGATGACAGGGCACACTGTCAGAGGAGCTTTGATTTCCCAAGCACCTCGTTCAGGGCAAGGCTCCTTTCCTGCTCTCACCTCGCCAGCAATTCCTGGGAAACCCTAGGAGTGCCAGCCCCACTAAGAGAAGCAAGCATCTGTGCTCATCAGAGGGAGAAGATGAGATCTCCACTGCACCATTCCAACAGGACATCTCTAGAAGGATGCCAAACCCACTGCACAACAGTTCAAGACAGGATGTCAAGCATAAGCTCAGTGACTGGAACTGCAGGGGAAATTTAAAGCAGCAGAATGCAATTAGCCATGCTGGAATCCAGCTCCGTGCTGAAGCTGCCTCCTAAATGCCACAGGCTCCTTAATGTCAAGTCCCAGCCTGGCTCTGCTCTCTGTGCTGCAGCTCCAGAGTCACAGGGCCCAAAGCCACCTTGCTGCCATGGGACCTGCCAGGGGCAGGGCAGAGGGTTGGGGCAGGCTGGACTTACCTCCTCCCTGAAAACAGAGGCGTGCTCTTTGCAGCCAGGTAAGCGCTGGATAAAGCTGACCACCTGGAATGGCAGAAACATGGGAATGGGAGCATTAAAACAGGATAGCAGCAAGAAGAAAGGGCTGATGCCTGTTCTACAGAGTCACAGAGTGCACTGGGAGGGAAGGGACCCTCAAAGGTCATCTTGTCCAACCCCCCTGCAGTGAGCAAGGACATACCCAGCTAGGATCAGGTTGCAGAGGGCCACATCAAGTTTGACTCTAACGTCTCCAGGGATGGGGCCTCCACCACATCATAGAATCAAGCAGGTTGTAAGAGACCTCCAAGCTCATCCAGTCCAACCTAGCACCCACTCCTAGCCAATCAACCAGACCATGGCAATAAGTGTCCCGTCCAGTCTTTTTCTGAATCCCTCTCCCAGGGCAGCACATCTCCCTGGGCAACCTGTTCCAGTATTTCATTACCCTCATTGTAAAGCACTTCCTCCCAATGTCCAACCTTAATTCACTCTGCTCCTGTTTCAAACTCTTGCCCTCATCCTGTCACTACAGATCCCTGTAAAAAGCCCATCCCCAACTCTCTTGTAGCCCCCTTCAGGTAATGGAAGGCTGCTCTAAGGTCTCCCTGCAGCCTTCTCTTCTCCAGGCTGAAGAGCCCAAACTCTTGTAGCCTGTCTTTGTAGTAGAGGTGTTCCAGCCCCTCTGATCTTTTTTTTGTGGCTTCCTCTGGACCCTCTCCATCAGGTCCATGTCCTTCCTCTAAGTGAGGACTACAGAGCTGGACACAGTACTCCAGGTGAGGTCTCACCAGAGAAGAGGGGCAGAGTCACCTCTCTTGCTCTGCTCACCATGCTGCTTTTGATGCAGCCCAGGATGCCTTCGGCCTTTTGGGCTGCAAGAGTTCTTAGAGCTTTAATATTTACAACTCTCCCATTGACGAAGTGTGGATGTGACAAACATCCTTGGGTTCTTGCTACAACAGCCCTGCACAGCATATCCTGGTTCCCTCCAATACTTTCCACACTGCCTTTGACTATTTCTTCTGAACAAGTTGAGTTTCTCCACTACTCCAAAAGGATCTTTATAAAACATGATCAATACATTATTTTTCCAGCTCAAAAGCCATCTATGGCTGCACTATTTTAAACCTGCCACAAATTCACTTTCTCTACTTAAAAGCAGAAGTATGAAGGAAAAAAAGACCCTGTAGGGATAGTTTCTCATCATAATGTGTGATGATGGGAAAGAGGCTATGAATTGTTTTACATTTGCAGAATAAAAACATCACCTCTGAGTTTTGAAGGTGGGAACAAGATTTTCTTGACACTGTTATGTGTTAATGAAGATCTAAGCCTGAGTTGAGCTGCAGAAGGGGAGGTTTAGGTTGGACATTAAAAGAAACTTCTTCACTGAAAGGGTTCTCAAAGACCTGAACAGGTTGCCCAGAGAGGTGGTTGAATCCCCACCCCTGGAGGTGTTTCAAAGAGGCAGAGATGTGGTGCTGAGGGACATGGATTAGGCACCAGACTTGATAGAGTTAAAGAATGGTTGGACTTGATGGTCTTAAAGGTCTTTCCCAACCCAAACAATTCTCTTTAAGAGACAAAATAAACCAACCAAGTGAGCACTGCTCCTACTGAAGGCAGGAATGCTGGGAAGGGAAAGAGTTTGGGGTTTACTTAATCCCTTCTGCGTGCAGAGGATCCAGGGAACCAATGGGACTGAAAGCTAATTTTACATTTCACATTAGGGAAAAACCTTTTCTGAGGAGGAAATCTTAACATCCCCAGAGACATGCAAGCAGCCCTGGGATCCCATTATGTAACTCTGAGTAGCGTGAGGAGCAGTCCCGGATGCACTGGAGGATGACTTAATGTGTATTGTCTTCTCCAGCTGTAGCTTCACTGGTTCAGAGAAGATTTGTATGTTGAGGCATAATCAGATCAAGCATCTCGTGCTAATTGGCTGCTCCCTCGCAGGAGCAGCTCTTCTTTCACAAGGCACATTTCCCTGAGTTAGAACAGATGTGACATTTCCTCCACGGACACAAACAGTGAGGAGGGGTCACTGTCAAATGAGACCTTCCCTGGAACTCAGGATTGTCAGATGCTCTCCTAAATCATACCCCTGCATGGGCAGCTGATCCACCACTGGACTAATATTCATCTCCCTCCCCCTGCTCCGACCATGCGGGAAGAGCTCTCAGTGTGCCCTCTGGGTCTCTACCCTGGTGGAAGCTGATTTTTGGTGAAGGAGTCCTGTGGTTATGTAAGCTGTAAGCAGTGCATCCATCTCCTGTGTTGCCCCTCTCCTCTGCTGGCAGGAACAGCTCCATTTTAAAGGCAACCCCTAAAATCCACAGCTCCATCAGGCAGGGACTCCAAATTTCCTTCTGCAAACTCCTCTGCTAAACAAGTAACAAAATATTTGCCTTTGGAACACTCCTCCCAAACCTCCTCATAATGAAACTCCTTCTGCAAGGTCTGCTGCCTTCCAGAACTGAGACCCCTCAGGACAAGCTGATAAGGGCACTTTAGTGTTTGTAGTATGGAAAGGCTGCTAAAAATCCCCAGGGAATGATCTGAGCTTGCCTTGCTCCTGAGTCCTTCTCTGAACTACTGCTGCTGGCTACTGTCACCAACACCGAGTGACAGGCCTTTGATCTGTCCCAGAAGCCACTTGTAGGGACACAGCAAATATCTTGTACCACAGAAATGGCTTTTAAGACAAACAGGAGTCCTGGAGCTTGCCAAAAATGGGAAAAAGAGGATATAAGAGGAGAAAGAGTATAGGAGAGAAGGTCCCCAGGATGTGAGTCAGGCCCTGGGTCCCACCAAGCCACAGTGACCTGCCTGGCACATTACTGCTGGTGGAAGAGTTCTTGAACCAAGATGTGGCAGTTGAGGAATAAGAGAGCCTCAGGTGTACGAGCTCAAATCACAGTGACACCATGGGCTGGAGGAGACCAACAGAGCCCCACAACAGTGGCAGTGAAAGCCTTCAGTGGAGGGTAAGGACAAGCTGGACAAGGCTCTGAACAACCAGCTCCCATTGCAGATGAGGCTGCTCACTGAAGGGCAACTGGACTAGATGAGCTTTAAGGTCCTTTCCAATCCAAACAATCCAAGATTTGATGGAATGATGAGGCCAGGGGAGCTCCAGAGAAGGATAAGAGAGGTTAGGAGCAGAGAGGGATGGGGCAGATGAAGATGAGTTCACTTCCCTGTGAGGAAGTGAACACCTGCCTGCCTTGCCTGCTGGTAACTACCTCAGCGCTCACAGAGCTGCCTGGTGGGAGCTCCTCACACCATGACCACATATTGGTAAAGGGCTGAAAGAAGAGAGCTCAATCTCATCCTGGGAACACCTTAGAAACTCCACACAAAACACATGGAAGGTGCTGCTGCAGTTCCAGATGTGCGTATATTGACTCAGCACCGCACTAGTGGACTCTTGGTGCAGTTGGGAGGTAGCACTCATGCAGCACCCTGTTAGCATCAAGCTGTGGCAGAACACACCACCTCCTGAGACCACACCGAGAGCAGCTGTGCTTAACTGGGATTTAGCAATTAGCACAAGGGAAGTGCCCCATAAAGAACTTCCCCAGAACATCTTCTGGGCTTATAGTTTGACTTCCTGGTCAAAACCACCCTAAACTGTTACTGACTTTGTGTGCTGAACCGGAGCAAAAAACCCACAAGTGATAGGATGAGAGGAAACAGCCTCAAGTTTCTCCAGAGGAGGTTTAGAATCATAGAATCAAGCAGGTTAGAAGAGACCTCCAAGCTCATCCAGTCCAACCTATCCCCCAGCCCTATCCAGTCAACCAGACCATGGCACTAAGTGCCTCATCCAGTCTTTTCCTGAACAGCCCCAGGGACAGTGACTCCACCACCTCCCTGGGCAGCCCACTCCAATGCCAATCACTCTCTCTGCCAACAACTTCCTCCTAACATCCAGCCTATACTTCCCCTGCCACAACTTGAGTCTGTGTCCCCTTGTTCTATTGCTGCTTGCCTGAGAGAAGAGACCAACCCCACCTGGCTACAGCCTGCCTTCAGGTAGTTGTAGAATGAGGTCACCCCTGAGCCTCCTCTTCTCCAGGCTAAACAACTCCAGCTCCCTCAGCCTCTCCTCATAAGGTTTGTGTTCCAGGCCCTTCACCAGCCTTACTGCCCTTCTCTGGATGCCTTCCAGCACCTCAACATCTCTCTTGAATTTAGGGGCCCAGAACTGGACACAGCACTCAAGGTGTGGCCTGACCAGTGTTTTCTTCACTGAAAGGGATCTCAGAGACTGGCACAGGCTGCCCAGGGAGGTGGCTGATTCCCCATCCCTGAAGGTAGAGATGTGGTTCTGAGGGATGTGGTTTAGCACCAGCCTTGGCAGGGTTAGGGAATGGTTGGAGTTGGTGATCCTAAAGCTCTTTTCCAACCAAAACGATTCTGTGACAGTCCCCTTCTCCCTGAGACATTAGCACCCAGTGCAGGATTAACTGAGGACCAACACAGCTCCAGCACATATTCGTGTTCTTGTGTGACCCAACATCCTTCCTGAGCTCTGAAGGCAGGACTGGAAGCGTTCAATAAACAACAAAGCTGCACTCAAGGAACTGCTCCAGTTGAGTGTTCTGTGTTACCAAGAGTTTGTTAGCTGGAGGGCCCCTAAACACTGCTGCTTCTGCTCCACCACTTCAGCTCTTTGTAACCAACAGAGAATTAAAGCAACTTTTTTTTTCCTTAATGTGGGTTTTTCTAAAATAAAACCAGTTCTGCAGTCTGCAACCAAAGGAGAGTTTTAACCCTCCCCCCCCTCCCCCTGCTCTTGTTTCAGATCAGCAGAAAGGCCTCCTTTGTGCAGCCGAGTTCAAAGCACAACCCAAAGGCAAATGTTTGCCCTGTAGGAAGACGTTAGGAGCCTGAATGCCGACAGATCAAACCTACTTTGGACTGAGTAAAACACCAAGTGCTGCTGCTTTCACCTTCCAGACCTGCAGCTACATTTCGCTGCACATCCTGACCCTGCAAGTGCTCACAGAGAAGCCCAGTCGGTTCCTAGGGGAGTTCCTGATGAAGGTAATTTGCAAAACCAGAGCCACTCTACTGAAATTCAAGCCCAGAGCTCTAATGACTTTGGCCAGTCCATCGTGGTACCCAGACTGATCTCTTTAATGTGCCATTCACACTCCTGTGGGCAGTCACAACTTCTCCAGCTGTCTCAGGCTGCAGCACACAGCACAGCTCAATCTGTTCTGGGTTTGGAATAGCTATATCCAGTGCCCTGCACTCATGTCCTGTGCCCCCTGCTTACCTTTAGCCATTATCAAACTAATATCAGTTAAGTTTACCCAGCAGTCACTTTAAAGGTCAACTGTAAAGGACAAATTTTATTTGGCTTGTATCCTGCCTCTGTTCTTCCATGAGCCAGCCTGCATATTTTATCCAAAATAAAGAGATTCTGATTTTCATGTCAGAGGATTAAGTGCTTCTGCCTTTAATGAGTTCCTAAAAGGCCTTTAGGAAAAAAAAAATCATTGGAAGCTTTTTCTAAAGAAGGATCCAAACAGCAAATCTTTCAGAGGGTATTTTTTTTGGTTTCCTTTCCTTGCTATGAATTTAATTCAAACTCATTTTCATTAGCTAAAACAAAAACCCCAAAACCTCCCAAACTTCAAACTCTCCCCCAAACCAACCAACCAAAAAAGGAATAATAATGAAAAATTAATTTTACATAAGGTCCCATTTTCAACCCAGCAACCCTAATGGCTCTACCCCTTTCACCACTGCTGTGGTTCCTGTCTCCTGTGGCACTGCAATCCCACCAGTCTCTAAGCAGCTCACCAGCAGCAAGAGCAAAGTCAGGACTGGATTTATGTGATGCAAGAGGCCCTCGGGGGTGTGTGTGTGGGGAAATGCACTTTGGAGAAGTCTCTGAAGATGCTCTGTGCCCCATGGAAGAGCAGCACTTTTCCCTGCTTTGCAGTTTACCTCCATGCTTGCAAGCAGCACATCACAGCACACGTCCCTGGAATGAAGTGGCCTGCGCTTAAGCGCCAGGATCCAAACTGTCAGCACTTCCCCAGAGGAGACACAAATATTATTTATGCCCAAGGCATGGAGGCAAAAACCAACTACTCAGCACACAAAAGAGACCAACTTTTTTACATGCCACCTAATTACAGGAGACATCTCAAGAGCTGGGACTGCAGAGACACATCGCCAGCTATGCAGCTACTGCTGTCAGAAACCAGGTCAGGCTGTGGGCAGTTTTATTCCAGGGGAAGCAGGCAGGAAGAGGCAGGAGGAGTGGGCACGCACAGAGCAGCGTGGAATTATCTGCAATGTAAAAGTGAATCAGCAGCAAAGTCACAGAAGAGGGGGAGGGAGATTGGAGAGAAAGGGATCAGCTGTCAGAAGCAGGATTCAGGCCTGAGGACTAAAAGATCAAGGGGTAAAGGAAGAAAGAAAAAGAGGGACTCTGATTCAGGGGGAAAAAATCATCTACAGACACCAGAGGGTTAATAGGGATCCTTCCCCTCCCTTACAGAAGGACTTGGGCAGAACTTCCAGCTGAGTCAGCTATGGCATATGCAAAGCAAACAGA
Source organism: Pogoniulus pusillus (assembly GCF_015220805.1). NCBI lineage: Eukaryota > Metazoa > Chordata > Aves > Piciformes > Lybiidae > Pogoniulus > Pogoniulus pusillus. Next base: position 5,713,056 of record NC_087300.1, read on the forward strand.
AGAGCATTGCCTAGGAAAGGGAAGAAAATAAAGATGTCTTCCAATTAGCACTCTGGAAGAGGAGGGCTCTGGCATTCCCACACCCCAAGAAAACAGAGAACAGGTAACTCACCTCTTCCACAGTCCATTTGGCCACATGTTTGGTTGTGAGGCCTGAGACCTCTGGCAAGATCTTGCAGTGTTTCTCCCAGTTGAGATGGAGGCGGTGGGTCGGGTTAGAGGCCAGAGAAGGCATGAAAATGGACTGGTGGAGGGCCTGCTGGAGATCCACACCAGGGTCTGCAAAGGAAAGCAAAAGATGAGTCAGAGAGAAGCCCCAAATAGGAGCAAGTACAGCAAAGCAGGAGGAAGGGTCACAGGGTGGAGGGAAAAGCAAAGTCAGGGTGAGCAGAGGGGCAGACACAGCTACTGCATGGCAGACTGAGCTCTCAGGGTGCTGTTCCCACCCTCCCAAGAAGGAGAATGCAAAATAATAGATAAGATAAGATTGCCAGGCTGGCTTTCTCCTTAGCTTCTTCCCTGGAAAATGATGTCATGCTGCTAACAGAGAAGATGTTTGCAGCATTTTATTGACAAGGTGGAGGAGTTCTGGTAACAGCATCTTCGGCTGGAAGCTAATGGCATGGTTCCAGCTGCCAGCTGTAGCCAGCCTGTGAAGAGCCCTGAGCATGCCAGCCGATGGCCTGGGCTCCCCAGGAGGCTCTCAGGCCAGGAGAGCTGCACATTACCTCCAGACATCAACTCCCTCCTCATGTGACAAGTGATGGAAGCTTTAAAAATCAAGGCAAAGCAAGGCAGAAATCACCCCTCCCTGATGAGCTCACTGGAGGAGTGCAGAGTCATGGTCCTACAGGGACTGGCTGGTTATACAACAGGAAGCAAAGCAGAGGATGGAAACAAGATGGGAAGCATTCCTCTGGTTTCCAGCCCTTCACATGTGCTGTCCCCTCACCCCCTGGCCTGCCAGGCTGCCTGCAGGGTGTGCACCATCCTGGGGCTGCACAGGATTCCCATTTTCTGCCTGCATCCAGAAAGGTTCAGCGCACCCAGAGCTGCTCGCCTCTGCTGGGTTTGCTCAGTGCCAGTAGGCTGGTGTGTGAGGATCTGTGGGGTGTGCCAGTCACTGTGTAAAGCAGCATTATATTACTATTTATAAATACTACATGTAGTAATTACACTCTGATTTGCTTACTCCCTAGCAGTCCAAGTGAAAACAGCACTGGAGGTAAAGCCTAATCTAGCAAAAGGCCACTCTCCTGTCCCCAGCTGTGTCGCCTTACCTCACCTCCACTCCCCTAAAGGACCTGAGACAGCAGCAGACACAGGTTTGCATTGCTATACAAGAGTAAAAAAGGCAGGATTTTAAGAAATAGAGCTTGAGTAAGAACTGCTGAGTTGAGGAGCTGATGGTCCTTGTGACAACAGGGCACAGGACACTGCTCCAGGGAAGGCTGTCAGATGGCCTCGTCCCCATTTCCTGGTATGGGAGGTCCTGTTTGTGCCCAAGGTTTTACATCCTGCTGGGTGGACTCTGCTCCTGTCACAGACTGTGTCCTTCTCTTCACTAAGCACAGAATTGTCAGGGCTGGAAGGGACCTCGAGGATCATCCAGTTCCACCCTCACACTAGATCAGGTTGCTCAGAGTCACATCCAGCCTGGCCATAAAAATTTCCAAGCCTGGATCCTCAGGGGTAAGAATCCAAACCAGGACCTAAACAAATTACTTCCCCTTTGAGAAAGGAGCTGAGCTCTAATAGTTTCCAAGTCAATGGGATGAAAGCTTTGGGTAAATCAGGAAATTAGAGGTCAGTGGATTACTGCAGAACCCCCCTCTGCTGCTTCCAGCTCTCTGCTTAAGGTGAATGTGAAAAGAGAGCAGACAGCTCTCTTTGCCAGCTGCAACTGCAGCTCCTAGCTGGCTCTGACTGCAAAAGTCAGCACTAGGTAAAAATGAGTATTACAAAAAAAGAATGAAAGCAGCCAGCCACCTGTCCCACTTTGTCCCTGCTTAGCTGGTTTTGATTGGAGACTTATTACCATGTTAAATCCTCCCAAAAGCCTGGTCAGCTCAGTTCTCTGAAATGGCTTTTTATAGTAAATCTGAAAGTTAAGCATATGGTTTGCTAAAGTGATAGCAGAAAGCTTCTCTTAAAGCTTAACCTGTCACATACCAGAAAAAAAACCCACCCACCCAACCCCAAAGGCATTGTTTTTTTCCATTTCATTTGTCATTTTCTCTTTCATCCTTAAGAGAGAACCTTAAAGTCACCAGTCAAAAAAGATTCACATTTGGTTTCTCAGCAGCTGTTGAGGGGCTAAAGAAAGAAGGTGATAGAACTTGAACTATCTGGCAGGTTTGGGGTAAGTGTCCCCTGAAACCTCTGCTGGCTCTGTCAGCAGAACAGCCCCTGACTGATGAGTTAAAACCTCAGAACAGGCCCTGAGTGGTGAGCTAAAAGCCCTTGTTGCTTCTGAAGGGCATGCAGTGGCACAGGAGATGGTGCAGGGCTAACTTCTCACTTAACAATGACAAGATTTAGCCCTACAAAGTATTAAACCTTTCATTTCTCAGTTATTTTACCTTTCCTCCCCCATTTTCAGGTAGAAAGACAACCACAGAATCACTGAGGCTTGAACAGACCTCTGAGATCAAGTCCAGCCTATCACATAACATCATGACCCCAGCTAAACCATGTCACCAAGGGCCACATCCAAGCTTCCCTTAAAGACCGCCAGGGATGGTGACTCCATCACCTCCCTGAGCAGTCCATTCCAGTACCTAATGACCTTTCTATGAGCAAGTGCTTCCCAATATCCAACCTAAACCTCCCCTGGCAAAGATTCAGCCCATGCTCTCTTGTTCTGTCACAAGTTGCCTGGGAGAAGAGCCTGAGCCCCACCTGACTACAGCTTCCTCTTATGTAGCTGTGTGATAAGGTCCCCTCTAAGTCTCCTCTTCTCCAGGCTGAACACCCACATCTCCCTCCGCCTCTCCTCTTATGACTTCCCCTCCAGCCCCCTCTTGTCACTTTCCTCTGGACCCTCTCCAGCCCCTCAGTATCCTTCTTGAAGCCCAGAGTTGCACACAGTGCTTGAGGTGAGGCCTCACCAGTGCCAGTACAGGGCAGAATGACATCCCTAGTGCTGCTGGCCACACTGCTCCTGATACAGGCCAGGATGCCACTGGCCTTACATCCCACCTGGGCACACTGCATCACCTCCAGCCTGTGCTTTCTCTTGACTGTGGACTCACAGACAACAAAGCTGTGAGGTCTGAAATGCTGCTGGTGGCTGGGGCATGCTGCACAAGCAGGCACACACACAGACAAAGAAAGAGAAAGTAACCAACCTTGCCTCTTCTTCTTCTCTTTCACCATCTCTAAGGTCAGACAGGTACGTGAGCATGCTATCCTGAAAGCATCAATTGCAAAACGTTTCAGAAGACACAGGATTGACAGAATTTCTTCTCTGTACCAAAATTAGTGGAACTCAAAGGAACCAAAAAATCTTCTCCTCTTAAAATGAGCAGTAGCACTGCTCCATCCTTGACCTCTCTCTCTGAGCTAAGGACCATGCTGTTAAATTCACGGCTAGGACTCAGATTTGTGTTTACTGAAAGAGAGGGTCCAGAACAAGGGAGAAAGGGGGAGAGAGAGGGTCCAGAGCAGGGGAGAAAGGGGGAGAGGGTCCAGAACAAGGAGGAAAGAGAGAAATAGAGGGTCCAGAGCAAGGTGGGGAAGAGAGAGAGATAAGGTCCTAAGCAAAGTGAAGAGAAAAGGTCCAGAGCAAGGGGGAAAGACAGAGAGAGAAGGTCCAGAGCAGGAGAGAGAGACACAAAGAGAGAGGGTCCAAAGCAAGGAGAAGAGAGATAAAGAGGGGGCTCAGAGCAAGGAGGAAAGAGAGGGGATCTAGAGCAAGGGGTTAAAGAGAGAGAGAGAGAGAGGAGGTCCAGCACAATGGGGAAAAAGAGAGAGAGGGCCCAAAGCAGCAGAAGGAAAGGGGGGAGATAGATCTTGTGCTGGAAACCTCTGATCAGGCTGGGCTGTTCTAAGCTATGGGTCACATCTCTTCCTGCCCTGCAGCTGTACTCCAAGAACCAGCACTGTTAGTGCATGAGCAAACAGCACAAAAATCTGATTTACTTCTGTTGCTTGGCTTTGGGCTCTGCAGAGGAATCCTCCTCTGCCCAGGCTCTCTTGCAGCTCTTTTCAGGCAGTTCTGGCAGGCTCTGAACGCTGCTCTGACACGACTCTTCACCGGCTTGGGTAGGCTTGCTGGAAAGAGATAAAAGACAGTAGCTGAGCTGACATCCTCTGGTCCCTTCTCCTCCAGGACAGCAAAGCTGGCTGCTCCCTGGAAGTCAGAGCAACAGCTACCATCTAGTGGCAGAAGCTTTCCTCTCACCTACCATCACCACGGGCACATTACAAAGCAGCTTTTCACTCTCCACTGGATTGAGAGAGACTATCTGACATAAATCAGCCCCTGTGGACTGAGGCTCTGATTCCAGCAGCCTACAAGCAGTCCACTGCAGCATGTATTGGGGTGAAGGCAAGAGATGACAGATTTTTGAACCTTGCTAACTCCAGAAAACATTTAACAGGCTCCATAAATGAGTTTGATGCTTAAACTGAGCTGCTCCATGACTAAGTTTGAAGCCTAAACTGAGCTAGAGAGCTGCCCAAGGAAGGACAAGCAGTAGAGTGTTACCAGATTTGCATACTGAATTCAGACCTCCCACTATCAGGAAATTAAATACTTAGAAGAAGAGAAATGTGTTAGAATTTCAAAGGGCCACTTACTGTGGGAGAAATCCAAAGCTCCTCAGAGAGCTTTATGGTAACAATGCCACTGAAATGCAATCAGTTCTGGTCTTAAAATTAGGAAATGGAGATGACTGCATATTTCTGGGATGGGAGGAGGCAAACTTAGGCCACATATGCTTGGGAGGAGATAGAAGTATTCCTTTTTTCTGGCCAAATGTATCTTGCAAATGTCATAAAGCTAAGCAAACAAATGGAATTTAGAGTGTTTATTAGCCTTCACATACAAGGAACTGGAATGCTTCAGCTTGGAGAAAAAGAGGCTGAGGGGAGACATTCTGGCTCTTTACAGCTCTCTGAAAGGAGAGTGGAGTCAGGTTGGTCTCTTGCTTGGTCTCCAAACGACCAAGACCAAAAAGATCAAGTTGGTCTCTTCTCCAAAGCACAAGCCACAGCACAAGTAAAGATGGCCTCCAGTTGCCCCAGGAGAGGTTTAGGTTGAACATGAGGAACAATTTCTTCCCCAGAAGGGTTGTCAAGGCCTGGATGAGGCTGCCCAGGGTTGTGGTGGAGTCCTCATCCCTGGAGCGGTTTCAAAACCATGTAGACACAGCGCTGACGGACACAGTTTAGGGCAGTGCTGGGTTAATGCTTGGACTCAATGATCTGAAAGGTCTCTTCCTACCAAAATCATTCTGTGATTTTATACACAAAAAGAGGCTCAAAGTACTGTTGGAGTTTGCCCTGGCAAGGCAGGATTTGCACAGACTGAAGGTGACACTCACAAAAGCCTTTGTGTCCAGCTCTGTCCCATGACACATTTTAACTGCCTCCCGCACTCACAGAATCATTTCAGTTGGAAAAGACCTTTAAGATTGTCAAGTCCAAGAACTAACAGAGAGTTTGTTTCAATGCTACTGAACTCCAAGATTTTCATGCAAGAAAATATCTGCAGAAGCTCAACTTGTTTGCCAAATGCCACACAGAGTCAGTCACTCCACCCACCAGCGTAATGCAGCTGACTCTGGGGTGGTTGCAGTTACACTTTAATAGTGCAAAATAACCTGGGCTGACAGTTTTAGGACAGGAAATGAAGGCAAAGAATCTATTTTAAATTGAAACAGCGAGGAAAAATTCATGGAGACAGACTGTAATTTCCTTGGAATGTGACAAGAGCAGCAGGATGAAGGAACCAAGAAATCTCTTAAGGCATCTGAGGGTATAAGAGTGCATTGCTCTGTGTGAAGAGTGGCTGGGGCAGGGGTCAATAATACAGACAGATAAACTCAACGCTTTGCTGCTCCCCTGCCAAGTCCTGTGGTTCTCAGCCTTGTCAAATGGTTTTGCTCCTCCAGAAAAGGGTTCAGCTCACCCAGATTTTGGAGACTCCCGCTGAGAACTGTCTCCTGCTCCCAACTTGTACGGGGTAGAACTCTCCAGGCCTCTGTCTCTCTGCATGCCGTCGCTAGGGGAAACTCTGTCCCCACTCAGGCGGTCCTGTAACTGGTTTTCTCTGTTGAGGTTCACATCAGAATAAGGGCAGCCAACCAACCTGTGTTAATTAAAAGAGAGAGAGAGAGACAGCAATGCATGTCTTGAAGTCATACAGACTACATCCCTCGAGAAACCCAGGAAAAGTGAGACCAGAAACACTCAGGGAGATGTTATTACTGAGCTCTAGGTGTAGGAAAGCAGATGACTACATGGCAGAATCAGAACCCATAGTCATGGTTTAAAAGAGCCACCTCAGGGAACAAGAAGAGCTCCTCCTCTGTAACCTGCTCCTCTGAATATTGTCTGAAACAGAGGAGTTCTCAGTTTTGCCTCTGAAAAATTCAAAGCTGTCACCTGTGTGATGTATGACTGGGGACAGACTTGTGTCAGTGGTGCTCAGGGGCAGGACAAGGAGCAATACGTACAAACTAGAACCTAGAAAGTTCCATCTGAACAGGAAGAGAAACTTCTTTGGTGTGAGGGTGCTGGAAACCTGAAGCAAGCTGCCCAGAGAGGTTGTGAAGTTGTCTTCTCTGTGTAGATACCAAACCCACCTGGATGCTGCAATCCTGGGCAATCTGTGGGTGCTTTAGCAGGGGTTTGGACTGGATGATCTCCAGAGGCCCCTTTCAACCCCTACCTGTCTGTGATAGATCTTCAGACCTCCCACCTGAGATTGTTTTCTTTCAGCTTAAAACAGTTCAATTGAGAAAGGCCTTCCTTTTCCAAGAGCACATAAGAAATCAAAAGGCAGAGCACAAAACACAAGCTAGATCTCCTTACTCTTGTACCCTAATCTACCTACAATCCCTCCCTCTTTAACTGTCTCCTGAAGCCTGTTCTTGGGGCTGTTACTTCACCCTAACCCACTCCTTCAGTACTGCTGGAATGCAGAAACTGGAGCGAGTTAATCTCTGTGGAACTGCATCGGCATGAACAGAATTTCTGATGAAACAGCACATTCAGACACAAGAGGGAGCTGCAATCGCATCTATTACTACTTCCTCAATAAACACTGAGATAATTTCAGTGCAGTGCAGGTTCTTGTGGCTGCATTCTTATTATGGCCAGCAGCCAGACTCTCTGCAAGCAGAGCAGAAGCCCTCCAAGAAGATCTGCTGTACGTACGTGTAATGTGTTCCGTATCGCGGTCCCTTGACGTGGCCAATGCCGTGGCAGCCTGGGGTAGGGCAGGCTGCTTGTCCTGGCTCCTCTTGATGGACAGAACCTGCAAAGAAGGAAGGAAAATTAAACAGATCTGTAAAAAGCTGCCTGCACCTGAAGAGCAGGCTGCCTGGAGGAAATTATCCAACAGAACAACGTGATGTCATCTACTTTACCAAGTGGGACTTGCAGAACATGTCCAGTTTTTGCACACCAGCCTACTGGGTGGATATCAGGGCTGTCCACATCGATCCAGAAATCATAATCATGGTCCCAGCCATCAAAATGTATCTAATAGAAGCACAGAGTCTCAGTGAGAGACACAGTTAAAGACATGACTCAGCTTTCATTTTAACGTCCCCCTTTGTTTCACCTTGCTCAGCTCGGGGCTGATTCATTCAATCCTTCAGTCAGGCACAGTCGTCACTGAATCTCCAAATCCCAGCGTGGGGAGGGTTGGAAGACAACTCTGGGGATCATCCAGTCCAGCTAAAGCAGGAGCACCCACAGCAACTTGCACAGGATGACAATGTCTGGGGGGGTTTGGAATCTCTCCACAGAAGGAGACTCCATAGCCTCTCTGGGCAGCCTGCTCCAGGGCTCCAGCACCCTCACACCAAACAAGTTTCTCCTCCCATTCAGGTGGAACCCCCTTGCTTCCAGCTTGTGTCCATTGCCCCCTGTCCTGTCTCTGGGCACCACTGAAATGTGTCAGGCCCCATCCTCATGCCCCCCACCCTTCAGGTCTTGCTGAGCATTGAGATCCTCTCTTAGGCTGCTCTTCTCTGGGCCCAAGAGCTCCAGGGGTCTCAGCCTTTCCTCCTCACAGAGACACTCCAGGCCCTCAGCATCTTTGTGCTTGAGGTAATGATTTGTTTTCCTGATCCCTGCACCTATGTTTAACAGAACCAACCAAGTTACCCTGACAGAGTCAAATCAGAGGGGCTGCTGGAGTACAGAGAATACAGCATGCTCTGTACCCCAAGAATAAATCGCTGCAAACACAATTGCTGATTTCATTGTTTTGCTTTCTGAGGATCCCAAAACACCACAAAAGCCAACGAATTTGATCAGATTTTCAATCAGCAAGTCAGAATTTTCTGCTGGATGAAGAGAGGAGTAACAGTTAGCTCAGATCCAGGGCAGGTTAACACACCTCCATCCAGTTCAAAGGCCACTGGGCTGTCCATGTCACAAAGTTTCAAGTCGATGTCTAAACTGAGCATCATTCTACTAAGTAATGGCAAAACCTGACTTCTGCTTGCAAACACAGCAATGAGACTGAGAATTAGATGGCCAGTGGGGAGCAAAACCCATACCCTACCCAGAGAATCATCCTTCAGGAAGGAGATCTGGGGCTGAAGAGCCTCCATCGTGCAGCCTGCTCTTAGGCAGCCTCCTATTTCCTTTCTCAGAAGCCAAAGCACAACAGATTTTTCTGGCAATATATATTTATGTGAGAAGAATTAGTTAAAATCCATTTATGTAACAAATTCACACTGGAGAAGGCAGCCACTTCCCACATGCACCAGGGTTTAACTTGCTTTGGGTTTTCCTTTAAGTATGCCAGGAAAATAAATAAATAAAGCAAACACAAAATCATCAGGTAGCTTCCCACCAGCAGAACATTCATGATGCCTTCACCCAGAAGCTGCCAAGATGGAATATCAGCCTGTCAAATGTTGCTTCAAAACACTGACTAACAATACCAGGCACTTCCAACAGGACAAAGCAGCAGCAATCGTTTCCAGTGGGCAGGCCTGGGGACTAGATCATCTGTAAGCTGTTGGTTTGCTGCTCTTCTTCCCAAATTGATGTGTTTTTCTGCACTGCCACTCACTGAATCCCTCAGCACAAGAGCTCTGTACTGTAGAGAAGGACCTGGGAGCCCTGATGGACAACAAGTTTTCTTGGAAGAGCAATGTGCCCTTGTGGCCAATAAGGCCAACGGGATCCTGGGGTGCATTAAAAGGAGTGTGGCCAGCATATTGAGGGAGGTTCTCCTCCCCTTCTACTCTGCCCTGCTGAGATCTCACCTGGAATATTGTGTTCAGTTTTGGGCTCCCCAGGTCAAGAGGGACAGGGATCTGCTGGAGAGAGTCCAAGGAAAGGCTACAAAGATGATGAAGGGGTTGGAACACTGCCTGATGAGGAGAGGCTGAGGGACCTGGGGCTGTTTGATCTGCTGAAGAGAAGACTTAGAGGGGATCTAATTGATGTTTATAAATACCTGAGGGCTGGGGGTCAAGAGGGAGGGGACAAACTCTTCTCAGCTGCACTCTGTGATAGGACAAGGGGCGATGGGTGCAAACTACAGCATAGGAAGTTCCACCTCAACATGGAGAAGAACTTCTTGACTGCAAGGGTCACAAAGCATCGAACCAGGCTCCCCAGAGAGGTAATGGAGTCTCTTTCTCTGGAGACTTTCGAGACCCATCTGGATGTGTTCCTGTGCAACCTGAGCTAGATTCTATCATCTTGGTCTGGCCAGGGGGGTTGGACTTGATCTCTGGAGGTCCCTTCTAACCCCTAGCATCCTGTGATCCTGTGAAGCAAGGTCATACCTTAATGCGATACTCGTCTTTGTCAATGACTGTTGCCACTCTAATCAAGATGGGATTTCTTCTGTCCACAGCCTCCAACTTCATATTGACTTGGAATCCGTGAGCAGGACGCTGCAAGAGAGGAGTGCAAAGTGAATGCTGAGGAGCCTGAGCGTTCCAAGCTGCTCACCTGCTTGGAATGAAATGTGGCTGAAGCTTTCTTCTACCACTCAGATGTCTTTGCAGCTTCAGTGCCAGATCTCACACAGCAGATTGCCCCAGAGGTTACAACCAGAAGATCCTAGAGGATTAATTTGTCTGTTCATCAGCAGCCCAAAACTACTCAAGAGGAAGTGCTGAGAAGTACCTCACAGCCAGGGTGAGAGGCACTTTGTCACCAGCAGAAGGGCTGGATACCATCACAGGCTCCAGTCACAGACCCTGCAGCCTGACAGCAAGAACACAGCAGAGAGAAGACCTCCCAGCTGACAAGGACAGTGGTCAGTGCACCACTGCCTCACACCTCAAACACAGCACCATGTGATGTCTCTCTTCACTGCACTACACCTAACACTCCTCCTGGCAGTTGGGTATTACTGAGCTACCTTCATTAGGCAGGTTACCAGCTACTCCTTTTGACAGCTGTGGTGCTGAGACTCAAGAGCAGCTCCAGCCATCAGAGTTTCCCATCTGCAGCTGCTCATTTGCCCTCCTTCTCAAACCTCAGTGACCAAACAGCTTTGTGAAAGTCCACAATGCCCTCTGAGCTGACACATGCCTTTCCCAGCACCCACAGATCTAAGCCTCTAAGTTCCAGACAGCATTTAAAATTTTTCCATTCACCTATAAGTGAATGACTGCAAATTCCCCCTCTGACCTCCTCAGCTGGAGCTTATGGAGTGCTGGATGCTCATTCAAAACATGTCCTTTCTCACTTCTGCACACAAAGGTCAGGATTGTAGCAAGAGATGATAAATTGTGTCATTGAAGACGATCAGTTAATGAAAAGATGATTAGAATCCTTTGTCCCTCACAATCTTCCTCACCCTTTCACTGCCAGTAGGGCAGAGGAGGAGGTTCACTTCTGAGCTAAGGGAATTGCAGACTCCAAACCACAGATTTCTCCTTGGTCTTCTCACCTGGACACAGACTTTCACCCACAGGACACACTGGAAGCCAGATAATCTCAACTGCTTTTGGTTTTAAGTGCAACTTACTCAACCAGCCAACCCCATCTGACTTGCTTGAGGAAGGAGATGAGCACTAGAGAACAAAATCCTGCCCAGGAGATGAGCAGGGCTATTTGTTAAACCTTGCTGAAGGGCTGCTGCCTTTTCGGCACCAGCTTGTGACTGGTTTTCAATTGACAGCCCAAGACAATAGGCTGAATGGTGATGCTGACAACCAAGCTGGCTCCTCCTGCCTTCCTGGGTGGGGGAGAAGACAGAAACGCAGCCACCAGCTCTGCTGTTTGTGCTGATGAGCAGTGCCTCCAGACTACACAAGTGAGCTCTTGAAAACTGTCAAAAACTAATTCAGTGAGAAATGTGTGTGCTGGCTCTCAAGCTATATTTTTATGTACTGATTTCCTGTAATTGCTAGCTGGAATAATAATAATAATAAAAGGGAGAAAAAAAATCAATAGCTGTGCCATGTATTTGCACTTCAGACCAACCAAGCCAGAAAAATAACGAGGTTTGATCTTGAAAGAGTTCTATTAACTGTTCCTATATCAAATGCCTTTTTTTCTCCTTCCTGTCTCATTTTTCAAACAGCCTGGGATGCTAATTTATATTCTGGAGTTTCAGGAGTGCAAGAATTGGCCCCTGTGCTGTTCTCACAAAGCCAGCTACCTGAAGGAGCAACTCAATAACTGCAGAGATGTAGGTGAAACAGGCAGACAAGGCAGCTGTATTGCCCACCTTGGGCAGACACTGCATTGTGGAAGAGGCTAAACCAGGGAGCTGCTTCCTGCCCTGAGCAAAGCCTTTGGGTGACACATCTTACACTCTGAAAATCTAAGGGAAGAATGCTGCAGTGAGAGACCACTGAGGACACTGGACTGGGAGTTTTAGGTTGGTCACACTTCCCCTTTTCTCCTTTTTTTTTTGCAAGATGAAGAGTTTTGTTTTTTCCAGATACTTTACTTCCAGAATGCTGTCTCCACTAAAGGACTTCTTTTGTTCCTCTATTGTGTAGAAGACCAAATGTTACATTCTTTCTCCCTTGTGTTCTGAAGGTTCCCATTTTCCAGCACTGCTGGGATTTATGAGCATGGCTCAAATAAAGGCTGAGCCCACACTGGGAACAACAATTGTGTCCTGGTGACAAGCTCCACTCGTGATGCTGCATGCTGGCTCCATGCTGCATTGCGTGAGTGAAGGTGCTCTGGAAAACCTTCATCCAAGGGATGTTTAGGAGTTTAATTGTGCTGCAGATAACTCCAGTTGGTGCCCTAAGAGCTCTCTAAAGAAGCAATCCCAGTCCTATTCCCTGAAACGCATCTTGCAACCTACAGCTTCAAATGGACACCTGCTGAAACCTAGCAATTATCAAACCTGGCTGGCTGGAGTGTGACCTCCCTTATCTGAAGGCTCCCTTATTGCTTTTCCTCCTCAGTCTCAAAGAGCTTACCAACAAAATACACAGGAGGGCAGCAGGTATTAACCTGGAGTGCTAACTTCACTGAGAGGAATCAAGGAGAGTGGCAAAGATTAGCATGGGGAGGCAGCAACGTGGAAAAAGCTGCTAAGTATAAGCCTCAAACTTTCAATTCTGGAGTCTTGCTAATCAAGTTATTGTAAAGGCTTTTGTTCTGTTTCTGCTCACAGCAAGCTCCCTGATAGAGGCACTGGACTCCAGTGTAAGAAGGAAAAGCTCATGTTCCCAAGGTTGAGGGAACCACCTTCAGGATAACCTTACTCCACACAGGAGTTTGACAGAGATGCTCTATCATCTGCCACAACACTTATTGCTGTGGAAGGCACAGCTGCCTCCTCTGCAGAAGAGATGAGATCTATATTAGAACATGTAAGTCCTTGAAGGGAACTTCTCCCTCTACTTTAACTCCAGCCTCACCAACCAGGGCAAGAAGGATCTGCAGAGCTGCAAGGTGAAAATACCCCAGAGAAGTTTCTAAAACTTTACACAGAGGACATGTGACAGAGGAGCTGCTCCTTCTCCTCAGACACACAGCTCACCTCTGCCTCCCCTCCCCACCAAGTGGCCTCAGCTGCAGTGTGATATCTACCTTTTAGCCTCAGGAAGCATTATAAAACCATAGAATGGCTTAGGTAGGAAGAGACCTCAAAGATCATCTGCTCCAACCTCCCAGCCATGGGCAGGGATGCCTGCCAACTAGATTAAGCTGCTCAAGGTCTCATCCAGCCTGGCCTTGAACACCCCCAAGGAGGAGGCATCCACAACCTCCCTGGGCAGCCTATTCCAGAGTCTAACCACCCTTGCACTGAAGAACTTCTTCCTAAACCCAGTCTTATCCTCCAAAGATCCAGTCTAAATGTTTGGAAAGGCTGTTCAACCACCATCAGCCTTGATCAGATGGCAACTGTGAGATACCCTTTGCCCATGCAGCGAGACCTTGAGCAGAAGACCAGCTCTTTGTCCTCTCCATGCCCTCTCTGAGCACAGTACTGCCCTTCACACATCCCTCTGAAAGCTACAATTATCTGTGTGCACTAAAAGCTCTTGTCTTAAATCTGCTAATGGAGCAAGTGAAGATGATCAGTCAAAAATCCTCTCCAGGACAGCTTCTCGTGGCATTTAGAAAAGAACAATCTTGCAGTTTGCTGTGGGTTTTGTTTCAGCAGCAATGAGAGATGGTCTTGAAGTAAAAAACCCACTTGCACCCTCTTGACACAGGCATGGAGAACCATCAGGCAGTAAAGCATCTATCAAGAAAGGGCAGATGGAAACAACTCCCCCTACCCTCCTGGTGTAGGGCAATCAAAGAGATTCACCAACCAGTTTGAATGCTCTTGCTGGGGCTGCCTGGGAATTAGTTTCCTCCAAGTATTTCTCCCATGAGAAGGCACTGGAATGCACATATCCTGGAAAAAAATAGATGTAACATTTAAGTGAGAGAATCCTACAGTTATAGTTACCAACAAGAGAACAGCAGCTATGAACACGTGGCTCTGCTGGTAATTCCATGCTAAGATGAATGGCACTGGGCAGGGGCTCTTTGCTCACACACACCAGGTAAAGCACACTGCAAATTCCCCCAGCTTCTACACAGGGCTTCAACTCTGACATGAAAAGCATCAAGGCTTCCTTTCTGCACAGCCTAATCAGTGGTTATTACTGAATTTCATCATGGTGGAGGTTGGAAGGGATGGATCTCTGGAGAAAAATCCAATCCAACTCCCCTGCTAAAGCAGGAGCACCCATGGCAGCTTGCTCAGGATCACAATGCCCAGGGGGGTTTGGAAGTTCCCCAGACAAGGAGACCCACAGCCTCTCTGGGCAGCCTGCTCCAGGGCTCCTGCACCCTCATACCAAAGAATTTTCTCCTTATGGTGATAAGGAATCTCCTAGGTTCCAGTCTGTGCCTGTTGCCCCATGTCCTGTCACTGGGCACCACTGACAAGAGTCTGGCCCCATCCTCTTGCCCCCCAACCCTTCAGCTCATGCTGACCATTAATCAGATCCCTTCCCAGGCTGCTCTTCTCCAGGCTCAACAGCCCCAAGGCTCCCAGCCTTTCCTGCTCACAGAGATGCTTCAGGCCCCTCAGCATCCTCAGAGCCTCTGTTGGACTCTCCAGTAGTTCCCTGTTCCTCCTGAGCTGGGGTGCCCAGAACTGGACACAATATTCTAGATTTGATCTCACCAGGACAGAGTAGAGGAGCAGAAGCCCCCCTCTCAAACCTCTGACCACATTTCCCTTGGCCTTCTTGGCCATGAGAGCACACTGCTGGCTCATGGTGAACTTGTCCACAAGAAGAAATTTGTTTCCTTTTAGAAAGCTGCCAATTAAGAGGCAGTGAGAGGAGTCTGAGACGTGCAGTGGCACCACTAAATTAATTCTCTATTTATTAACCATTCTGTGGGTGAGTGGCTGCAACTTGGTAGAAACTTCTCTTCTCCTGCTAACTCCTTACCCACAGCTGAGAAAAAACAGCAGCCTGAAGATAAAAGGCTCCATTGCTGCAACCATCCTCTCAGACACCTACATGGGTGTGCTACTGTAACAACAGGATGTCTCTCCCTGGCAGCTACATTTAAGAAACTGCTCCACTTTTCTTTTTTTTCCCCCCTTCCTGTCTCAGTATTTTTTAGCCTGAGTGTTGTTTCTTTTTGGCAGGAGGGGGTGATGACTAAACACACAGGACAGGCTGCAAATTGCTGCACATAAATCTCTCAGCAGAGCAATCAGGAGCTGATGGCAGATTGTGCTAGGGGAACAGGTAATGGTGGGATGAGGAGGGGAGCTCACACCACAGCCTTGCTGCACTTTCCAGAAGCAGGAGCAGGAGTGGTGCTGCTGTTAAGAGTTTACAATGCTTCTGCACCTGCAGCACAGGCACAGAGACTAATTCCTCCAGTGCAGGGGGATCCTGCAGTGCCACCCACTCTGCTGAACTTGATACACAGGAATTGCTGCTCCAGGGCCGTCAATCTAGCAAACAGCAGAGATCATTTCTACAGTATTGTTATTTTGAAGGTGAACAAGAACTTCCAAGGCCAGCACTGATTTTTCTGTAGGTTCTGACTTTTCCATCTGCCACCCTTCTCTTCATTCACTGAACTGCAGTGCAGCAGAAAGAGATGTGGCTTCAGTTACTCCTTTGTGTCCAGGCATTCCATTTTCACCATCTATAGAATCCTTGAATACACGAGGTTGGAAGGGACCTTCAGGGGTCACATAGTCCAACCTCCCTGCAGAGACATCCTGACACAGGTAAATCCTGCCACAAGTAAATCCTGACGCTTTCCTCTTTCCTCCAGCTCCCCTTAAAAGAAATGCTGCAGATAATTCCAAGTCCTTTCCCTTCTAAACCCAAATCCAATCACAAATTGCCAACACCAGATTCCAGTTTTTGAAAGAGATATGGATCAAAATAAAAACTGCAGTGGCAACAAAGTAGGACCAAGAATATTGTTCAGTCAGTAGAGGAAAAGTACTGAATGGAACCTGTAGCTCACAAATCTCTAATCATGTGGCAGAAAAATCTTGCAGGTTTTCTGACTGAGGCAGGAAATAAGTCTCACTTTCAACATACCAGGTGGTGTTGTCAGTGGGGTTCCAGTTTCTTGGCAGTAGCCAACAGGGCGGATATATGGGCTGCTGGCTTCACACCTGAATCAAAAGAGAGAAAGTTGGCACCAGTCAGTTTTTGAGCCAAAAGAAAAGCAGAATCTCACATGCTGGCTGATATGCCTTTGCTGGCTTAGCAGATGCTTTCAGTGGGTGTGCTCGTGGTGTAAAAGCCAAGCATTACCTTGTTAGAATTTCTAATGCCAAGCTTTCAAGGCAGCTGAGTTGCCCCGAAAGAGAGGCAAATACAGAGTGAATGTCTGCTGCTTTGACCCAACAAAATGCCCCTCACTCATGTGCTGTACCGACCACAGACCAGCCTGGATGTTCATAGCCATCTAAAAAGCAAAGAAACAAGCCCCAAAGCCTCATCCCTAATTGAAGCATCATTATTGTGGAAGAATCATAGAAGCAACCAGGTTGGAAGAGACCTCCAAGCTCATCCAGTCCAACCTAGCACCCAGCCCTAGCCAATCAACCAGACCACAGCACTAAGTGCCTCATCCAGTCGAGGACTTGGCCAAGAACTGTGCATTATCTATCCAGTCTAGCTAAAACCCAAAGATGCTTTGCCAGGTTCCCAGTTTTATCTTTGTCCCTGAAGGAGGTGACAGGCCAACCTGAGACAGCCCCTTTTATCTGCTCTGAGGAAGGGACCAAAGTAGTCTTTCAGATGTAGGAAAAGACCTGTGTGTTCTCAGGCAGCCTGTACTTTGAAGCTTTGTTTGCTTGTGTTTCCCATTAACATTTGCAAAACCCAAACCAAACATGGCACGGAAACAAAGCCTCCCAGGCTGAAATGGCAAAGGAACAAGACATAAAGTCCTGCAAATGGCAAGAGCAGTGTTCCAAAGAGCTGCATGATGGATTTATGAGAAAGAAAGAAAAGACCAACTCGTCACCAGACAGGTGCCTACTCTGAAAAAACACAAAGGAAAAAGAGAGCAAACAGCAGAGGCTGAAGCAGTGCTACCTTGATAAGCATGTGCCTTGTGGTGGCTTTCACACCCACCTTCAAAGAAAACTGCCTCTCTTCAAGGGGCAGAAAAAGACAGACCAAAAAGGGGAAAAGTTTCCTTGACTAATATTCCACCTGGCTGTAGGTGGGATGAAGATAGTCAGATGCAGAACAGGCATAGAGCAGGTCAGGACCTATGAAGCCTAAATGCTGCCAATCACTGTTATTTCCCAAGGGCCTTGGCCACACTCTGCTGAGGCAAATGGGAAAGCTTTTCACTCACTATCAGCACTGCCTGCTTCCAAATGTAAGTGTGCAGGGGACAACTCGGCATCCACTACCAAAGAGGAGGATGTTCCCAATTCCAGATGGTGTCACTACTGAAGCTCTTTCTTCCTTCAACTCTGACAGAGCTGCCATTTTTAAAAGGGTTTGTGATAGGATGAGGGGGAATGGATTGAAGCTTGAGGAGGGGAGATTTAGACTGAAGATTAGGAAGAAACTCTTTCCAGAGAGGGTGGCAAGACACTGGCACAGGTTGCCCAGGGAGGTCGTGGCTGCCACCTCCCTGGAGGTGTTCAAGGCCAGGTTGGATGAGACCTCAAGCAACCTGGGCTAGTGGGAGGTGTCCCTGTCAGTAACAGGGGAGTTGGAACTGGATGGTCTTTAGGGTTCCTTCCAACCCAAACCACTCAGTGAATGGGAAACAGGAACATTCCCTATCCTGAGCCAAGCCAGCCAGCCTCATTTCCTGCACCACTTCATGGGCAGCTCAAACTAAACCCACTGGTTTGCACACAGACAGCAGGGGAAGCATCTGGGCAGCTGATGGCTTACAAAAAGCTAAAAGAATGATTCAGATGG
Source organism: Pogoniulus pusillus (assembly GCF_015220805.1). Lineage (NCBI taxonomy): Eukaryota > Metazoa > Chordata > Aves > Piciformes > Lybiidae > Pogoniulus > Pogoniulus pusillus. The sequence continues at coordinate 5,731,118 of NC_087300.1, forward strand.
TTGAAAGCTGATTTAAGACCCAGCTTTAGCAACTGCATTTAAAATATTAAGAGACTGCCCTTAGTGGACGAGAGAAATAAACCAGAGTCTTGTTGCAGACAGACATGACTCATTGAATGGTTTAAGTTAAAAGGGACCTGAAGGATCATCCAGTTCCAAATCCCTGCCACAGGCAGAGACATCTCTCACTAGAACAGGTTGCTCAAGGCCACCTCCAACCTGGCCTTGAACACCTCCAGGGAAGGAGCATCTACAACTTCCCTGGGCAACCTGTGCCAGGGTCTCACCACCCTCACTGTAAAGAACCCTTTCCTAACATCTAGTTCGAATCTCCCCTCTGCCAGTTTAAACCCATTCCCCCTTGTCCTGTCATTACAAGACCTTGTCAACAGTCCCTCTCCAGCCTTCCTGCAGGCTGAGAGCAGCATCTCTTTACCAGTAGTCATAACTCTCATCCCAGTCGTCGAAGTGAATCAGCAGGCGGCTGTCCACCATGTCCGCGATGGTGGCCACACACATCAGCGACGGATTCTTCTTGTCCACAGCCTCTAGTTTCATGCCCAGACGAAATCCAGAGGGTGTTACAGGCTGAGGAACAGGACAGGAAAGGGCAATCAGCCACCTTCTAGGTCAGGCCATTTAAATTCTCCTTATAAAATCACTGGTTGCAGGTTGTAACCCTGAAATCCACAGAGCCAAACACACCTATGCTACCAACAAGAGGTCTACAGATGACGTAGCTGTGTGTAGGACCCCAATACAAGAGAGAGGCATGGACCTCACTGCTCTCTACAGCTATCTAAAGGGACATTGTGGAGAGGCTGCTGTTGGTCTCTTCTCATAGGTAACTGGAGACAGAACAAAGGGGATTGGCCTCAAGCTGAGGCTGGGGAGGTTTAGATTGAACATTAGGAAAAATATTTTCATGGAGTGGTCAGAGACCGGAATGAGATGCCCAGGGAGGTGGTGGAGTCCCCAGCCTTGGATGTGTTTGAAGCCCCAGCCTTGGATGTGTTTGAAGGTGGTTTGGATGGGATGCTTAGGGCTATGGTTTAAGGTGAACCTTGTGAGTATGGTTCCAGGTTGGACTTGGTGATACTGAGGGACTTTGCCAACCTGCATGTGTCTGTGATTTCTGTGACCTGCTGAACCAAGTCTAGAGGAGGCAACAAAGATAACCAGAGGGCTGGAGCACCCCTGCTACGAAGACAGGATGAGAGAGCTGAGGTTGTTCAGTCTGAGAAGGAACCAGGGTGATCCTATAGCTACATTTCAATATCTGAAGGAGACCTACAGAAAGGCTGGGGAGGGACTGTCTTTAGAATGGCCTGTGGTGACAGGACAAGGGACAATGGTTTGAAACTGGAGCAAGGAAGATTTTGGCTGGACATGAGGTTGGACATCTCTCATTCTGCACAATGAGAGTGGTGAAATACAGAAACAGGTCGAGATGAGGTTGAGATCTCATCCCTAGAGACATTCAAGATCAGAAGTGATTTGGCCCTGGGCAACCTGCTCTATATGTCCCTGCTGATTGCAGGGGGGTTGGACAAGATGACTTTGGAGGGTTCCTTCAAACCAATGCAATCTGTGAACCCAAGAAACTTCCATGTGTTCTGGCAACGACTGTTAATATTGATGACTTTCTAATATTGCCAATTATGATAATTCTCAAAAAATCTTTTATTCCCTAATAATTGTAACCCAGTTCTGAAAACCAGCTGAAAAAGAGAACCTCCAGGCACATAAACACCACTGCAGATGCAAAGGATAAGCTGAAGATGTGTTGCAGTACTGGCAGAGGGTTAAGTGTGAGCACTGCAGCTCCTGTTTTATGAGTGGCAAAGTTTGGAAGCCTTCAAGGAAAACAACTCAGAAGCAGAGCTGCACTCATGGGTCCTGATCCACATGAAGTCAATGCTCTGTCCATCTGCAGCATGAGATGCACCAGATGATGGACTTGGTGTCATTTGAGTGATACAAAATGGGAGGGAGTGTTGGGCAGGAACTGAGGCTAACAACCAAAAAGAAAAAAATGGTGGGTGAAGGATGAAAAATGCCCAAGATCCAGTGCCTCATAATGAATCCCAGGGCACACATGAGTTTGCTGCTGGAAACCAGACATTATTTTGGAAATGATTAAATTAGAGGAAAGTGACACAAATATCTTGACTGTAGGGACACAGCAAAACAGAGTGTTGCAATAGATATAATAAATGGTGGAGTAAATCTTTTCCTCCAGTATTAAGGAGGAAGGGAAATAGAAAATTCTTTCTCTGCAAAGTCAGTGGCTGGGGGAAGGAAGAAAAATTGTACATCTTAAAAATAAATCACAGCAGGAAACAGCTTGCATCTGATTGTACCCTGGTTGTACCTCTGATATAAGCATATTAAAACCACCTAAATATTCTGGTCAAAACTCACTTAGCATCGGACCTATTGGACACATCTTGGATTCCATATCACCACTTACAGCATTGAGAGTCTTAAAAAGGCTTTTTGGAGCTGCTTGAGCTTTGCAATTCTTCAAATAGGAAGTCCAATTAAATTCTCCCTCCTTAAAACCTAAGAAAAGATAAAAAGATTGTTTCATGCAGGCCCAGGACATTCAGACTGGGGGTTTAGAAACAGGAATTACCTAGGAGGGGTATGAAGCTTGCATGCTAACTGCCCTCCTGCCATCCTCAGGGGTTATGCATTTCAGCTAAAACAGCTCTCTCGCTTGCAGTCTAATGGCCAGTCACTAATCTCAGCCTTCCAATGTTTCTAGGAACTTGAAGCAAGGTCTGAAATCCCTAAAGGCTCCTTGCTTTGCACTCTCATAAAAGAAAGACCTTCTTATTTGACTACTAATGTCAATCTTTGGGAATATCAAAGGGAAGCTGCTTTGCCCTTTTGTGATTCACCACCTTACAACTCTTTAGCCATCGAGTGAGATCACACCACAAATGAAACACACAGAGTCAGGACAACCAATCCTTAGCAGAACTGATGCTTCCCTGCACAGCATTCAATGTTTCTTACTTCCATACCTTTAGGAGGGAGCAGCTTATGACCTGTTTTTTCACACCAGCCAATGGGATGGATGTCTGAGGAGTCAGCATTAACCCAGAAGTCGTAGATGTCTGGGTAACCGTCGAAGTGTAACCGCATTCTGTACCCTTGCACCTGCAACAGGGGAGCTCTGGTTAGCATAAAGACTCATAAAGAAGGTAAAGAAAAGCACTAATCAAATGTTCTTTCCCTGTCTGGATTTATTTTGATGGTTGGACTCAGCCTCAGAGGCCTTTTCCAACTAAAATATGATGCTATGTATGGTAAGATACTGGAATGGGCTGACCAGGGCTCCCTGGAGGTGTCAGATGAGGCCTTGAGCAACCTGGGCTAGTGGAAGGTGTCCCTGCCCATGGCAGGGGGGCTGGAGTGGATGACCTCTAAGGTTCCTTCTGACCTAAGCCATTCTACAATTCTAGGTATAAATAAAAAGAAATAAAATATTTCATTTATTTCACTAAAGTCTACAGTAGTTTGCACCATTTTAACCTCCCAGTTTCTCTGCTCCTCTTTTCCCACTTCAAACAGCTGAAAGCAAAACTGGTCAAGGTGACCTCAGAGGTCTCCCATCTCACACTCATGCACATGTTCCTGCATGGCAAGGTCTGAAGTACAAATACAGTCTGATAACATTTATGCCTACAGCGGATCAACACAGACTTCAAAGAGCTGAAGAAGCATAAATGCATTTTGACTTGCTAATACATACTGAGCATGAATGCCTAAGTCACTGGTTTTTAATATTTACCCACCCTGTGCAATTAACTGGTTTACTACTGGGAGTTACAACTGAGAGAATCATGAATAGGTTGGGTTGGAAGAGTCCTTAAAGATCACCTAGTTTCAACCCTCTTGCCATAGGCAGGGACATCTTCCACTAGCAGAGGTTGCTCAAGGCCTCATCCAATCTGGCCTTGAACACCTCCAGGGAAGGGACATCTACAACCTTCCTGGACCTGTTCCAGTGCCTCACCACTGCAACATCTAACAATGACCTGACAGGAGGATTCCAGGAATAGATCCTTAACCACATAATGCTCTTCCTTTGGTGCCTACATGAACTCCTCCTCATCATTCCCTCATTAAAGTACTATTAAGCCTTATGTTTCTGCTTTTAATTGAAACAAATCCTGTATGTACATGTGGGACCTTTGGGATCAAAGAGAGAAAGAGAAACTACCTCAGCCACTGTGAGAACACAGAATCGAGAGGCATGTTCAGGATCCAGCCCTTCCAATTTCATTCCAACCTTAAATCCATTTCGGCCTTGTGGGAACGACTGATGCTGTTTGGAGGGGAAGAAGGAAACATTTGTTTTTAATTCCTGAAGACAAAATCTATTCCAGAGCAGTCACCAGATATACTTAAGGCTTCAAATCTTCAACTCAGAGAAGAAAATTCAATCACTAAATGATTGCAGCTTTAGCAGACAGGCACAGGTAGAGAGATCAATAAGGACATGATCAGCCTATTTCAGATTTACTTGTTATTCTAATTAATCTCTCAAAAGCACTGAACCAGAGAGCTTGCTGCAATTAGCTACAAGCAAATCTTTCAGCAGTTGCAGAAATGAGCTCTGTTCTAACATAAAAGAATCCCCTTCACAGCCCCGTGCAGGAGGGCTGACAGAATCCAAGAGGCAGGAAAGCTGAAATCCCCCCTGCCTGGGTCAGTCCAGGCTTCCCTAAAAGGTATCCTCTCATCTTCAAATGGCAAAAGGGACAAAGCATGTTTGATCTAGAGTCCATTTACACAGTTGTTCCAGAAAACAGCTGTAGTTTTCATTTATTTGCAGTCTTAATCCAAATGAAACATCTGAGGTACAGCAGAGGCTTAAAAGAAACCTGAAGTGGAATTGCAAACAGCTCACTGCATCCACTGCAGCTACCTGACTTGCCTTCATCCCACTCCATAGGAGCCAACAGCCCTTGGCTGAGAGCTCAATTTTAACGTGGGCTGGTGCACTGGGGTGCAGAAGCAGCATCAACAAGGCTAAACTCAGCCTCTCCCACCTTCAATGCATCAGCTCAGGAAGGAACACAACCTCCAGCCACCCTCCCAACAGCCACTTCTCACTGAGACACTTGAACACCCTCAGAGAGTCAAGTGCCTTGCAGTGTTCTACAGAGAGCTGGCTGTACAACCACAGACACACGAAAGCCATCAGGCTGTCCTTCTCCAGCATTACTTGGAGCTTGCCTGGCAGCCCATTTACCCAGAGCCAGCCAAAGCAGACCAAACACTCATTGTTTATTCCTGAGTGAGATTCAACCAGCATTCCTCGCACCCTGTTTTGGGATGAGACTCGCAGGGCAGATGCTTGTTTCCGCAGCTCTTCAGGGCTGGAAACAAACACGGAGGGGTATTTACTTGCAACAGAACACTCATACGGGGAGCTGCTGGCTTGAGGGTAACTCCAATCCCACCTCCAGAGCTAGCAATTCTAGGATGGTGCCTGTGAAAAACAGATCAAGAGAGTGGAAAAAGCTGCCAACCTCTCTGAACAGTTTTAGGGGAGCAGCTGGCATCCGTTCCGCTTCTAAGTAGGAAACCCAGTTCCATACCTTCTTCTTTCCAGGAGCAGCTAAGCAATCAAAAAACAAAGAGGAAAAAATTGGAATGCTTCTCTCAGATGCCTCCTGCTCTGCCCTCTCTCTTCTCTTTCTCCTCCCACGTACACTGCCAAGGCTCTTTTGCTGTGGCACCCCAAAGGCGGCAGTGTTACCCAGCTTTTGAGGGACGGTTTGAATTCCAGCCCTAGGGAGACTCTGCCTCATTTCTCATTAAAAATAAATCGATTATCTCACAGGGTCAAATGAATTGTGGCACCCAAACTGTTGGCAAGCTGCCCATGGAAAGTTGCCACTGTGAAGTTTGGATAAGATATAGCAACTTAAAACGGTGGAAATGAATTCCTTCTCTTGGCGTTTCGCAGAGGAGTGGAAGGGTTAGATAGAAACTAAAAGACAGCAGAAAGAGGCAGATAATTGCAGCTGAAATAAATCTAAAACACAACACAGGAGAAACCAAGTGACTTTTGGTTCAGTTCACAATGTCTTGTCTTAATTTACATACACGTATATTTAGAACCTGCTAACAGCACAATGCAGCTACCAGCATGGAGATGATGAAAACAACAACGTGGGTAGCTGCTTGGCTTCCTTCTCACAGGTCCATGATCACACACAGAGAAAATGATGTTTTAAATGTGAATTTAAAACCTCCTCCCAGTTTACACATGCCAGCTCCTTTAGCATAGACTACATTTAACCCCCAGTCTATAATCAATCAAATGTTGTTTACAACTTCTTTTCTATTTAGTATTTGAAGTCTGTGATTATGAAGCTCTCCAAAGTCAACGCGGGGGGGGGGGGGGGGAAATAAAGCAGCAGATTCTTATTGTCTTCAGTGAGCTTTGGATCAGGCTGCCTCCTTCCAGATCCTCACCACTGTACCCATCACACAGGCAAATCCAGTCTATTCTTGCTGAGACACTGCAGCTTGGCTGTGCTAAGAGGGTTACGTACGTAATAAGCTGTTCTGAATGGGGAATGAGCTCCACTGTCCTTTCCTCTTCTGTTTACTATTATTCATTTTATAGTAGCTAGTATATAAAAAACCCCCAAAAAACCCCAAACAACCAGGAAAAAAATAAGTAACTCTATGAACATTAAAGAGAAGAGACTATGAGCTTAGCTCACCTTGTTTTATTGGCTTACTGTTTCTGCGGCTTTTCATATTATTTGATTTATTCTTCTCCTAGACACAGATATGTTAAAAAAGAGTTTAGCAAGATTGATTTTGGTTGTTGGTTTTTTTTTTTTCCTCCCTCTTTGATCATCTCACAATGCAGGTACAATAAAGATGTAACACGGAACTCAGAGGACTATGAGGCAGCATTATTCCCTTTCGAATCACCCTGCGTGCCCATTAGTAGAGTAGCTCACATATATAACTTTGATCCTGCAGTAGCCCAAAGTGTTTTTACAAATTATTTAATGTATTCTACTAAAGGATCATTTAACTGTGGCTGCTGAAGAGCAGCACAGCCCCAGATCTCCATTACAACCCATACGATTTGTTTTCTGCAATACAGGATTCATTGCTCTTATCAACAACCTCACTGTAATGCTTCATCTTCCTTCTCCCTTCAGAGGGTCTCATATCTGAATATGCCAGGGAATGGATACAGAAAATAAAGCAGAGAATCATTGTGATTGGAAAAGACCTTTAAGTGGTCCAACCATCATGAAACCCTGAAGGAAGCAGAAGCTTTGAGTAACTACTGTCATAGTTGAACAGCCCAGAAAATGGGGTCTCCCTGTGCCACGCTCAAGCCAGATTGCCACATTGCTTTCACGTGGGTCACAAACTCATGTTTAATTCACCCAGCAAACCAAAGAAGGGGTAAAATTTGCAATGCAAAGCTGCCTGCCAAGCACAGGGGGGCAGTTTCAAATGAGGAGGAGGAGAAGGAGAAGAGGGGAAGAGGCAGAATGCAAGTTTGTTTGAAAACATATGGACATTAAAATGTCCACACCACGGGGAGAAGGTGAGCAGCAAAATGAGTTGAAGTGTTTGTGAGATCAGAAGTTTCAGCTTGCACTGCTAACAAACAAACACCTATCCCAGTGTCTCATGTCTCTGCACTGCAATACCTGACTCAATAAACCAGCTCAGGCCCAAGATGCTCCATGCATGGCAGCAGAGCCTCACCTCACACAAAAAAGACCCCCTAAAAGGGAGGAATATGCTTAAAGGAAGTCAAGGAAAACCCAGGGCAGGCCTAAGGTCCTTCTGTTCATCCACCATTAGCACAGGATCCAGCAGGGCAGTGAGTGCATGTGCAGGTACTTCATCAACAGCAGTCTGTGGCCTGACACTGATCCTCAGCAGCACCTACCAATGCTCAGCTGTGGTCAAGTCCTGTGGAGGATGTGTGTTAATGGCTGTGAAACACACCTGGTGCACAGGGCTGTAACTACACCTCTAAAGCTACAGTCTGAACCCTTGGCTTCAAATCAGTTATCCACCCTCATGACTCCTTAGATCTCAACACAGATATTCCCATGCCTGGTGTAACTGAGATCAGACCCAGACCCATCTCATGGGCACAAAACCACCTACTTCAGCTCTGTTTGCATCGCACAGTGAAATGTGAGACACAGAATGCTCCCTGCTCCTCAGTTCTCTGAAGAAAACACATGCAGCCTCATTTACCTCATCCTCATCTGCATTTTCCTCATCCTCAGAATCCAGAGGCAGTTTTCTCTTCTTTCTCAGATGTTTGCCAGGTCTGTCAGCCTCAATCACCTGACTGCCACTGCTGGGATTAGCATTTCTGCCATTTCCCTTGTTTCTGCAATCATCTGCTGAGTCTCTGGTATCACTAAACATCCAAAATTGAAAACAAAACCAAATTAAAAGTGCAGCAACACTCTTCTGGCATTCCAGCACCTCTGTACCTTTTTAGAGGAACGAGGGTGTCCGGGTTGTGAACCCAGAGAAGTGAATCATGGCTGCAGGACTTGCCAGATGTGTATCCTCTAGAAGTACCAGCACAGCTCTTGCGACCAGAGCTGCTTGGAAAGGATTTTAATTTTCCCTTTTTGCAACTCTAGAGGAACCTAAGACATCAGCCTGATCTGTAGGAAAGGAAACTGAGGCATTGCCACAGGCTGAGAAGAGGAATGAGGATGGAGCTCTCAAAAGGAGCCTTTCTCTGGTCAAGCATGGGAACCTCATGAGTGACAGGAAGGTCACCCCAGTTCAAGAGGGACAGGGATCTACTGGAGAGGGTCCAAGAGAGGCTACTGCTGAGGGGTCTGGGGCATCTCTGTGAGAGGGAAAAGCTGAGAGTCCTGGAGCTGTTTAGCCTGGAGAAGAGCAGCCTGAGAGGGCAACTGATCAATGCTCAGCAAGAGATAAAGGGTGGGAGGCAAGACAATGGGGTCTTAATCTTGTCAGTGGTGACCAGTGACAGGACAAGGGTCAATGAGCACAAACTGGAACCCAGGAGGTTCCATCTGACCCTAAGAAGAAACTTGTTTGGTGTGAGGGTGCTGAAGCCCTGGAGTAGGCTGCCCAGAGAGGTTGTGGAGTCTCCTTGTCTGGAGAGATTCCAAACCCACCTGGTCACTGTGATCCTGGGCAAGCTGCTGTGAGTGGCCCTGCATTATCAAGGGTTTGGACTGGATGCTCTCCAGAGGTCCCTTCTAACCCCATCATATTGGGATTCTGTGTCACCAGCAGAGCTGTGCAAGTGGCTCTGCCTTAGGCACAGCAGGCTAAGGGGCTCCTAGGATTTCATTCTACTCACAGCAACACTTTTCTCGAACACAATGTTCTCTTTAAACATTTTTAAACACAGACCAGGAAGATGCAGGTGTTTCTTTACCTGTCCCTGTGCTGCTGGGAGCCCATCTGAGTACTGAACTTCCCATTCTGAAAGTAATCCATTTGCTCATAGAATTGGTAACTGCAGCAGGGCTGCTCGTCTTGGATGGGCACTGCAGAAGCAAAGGAGAAGACAAGTACAAAATGAAACTGTTCAAACACCTTTCATGCAATTAGTTCTGTCAAAGCCCTTTAGAAACTTTCACAAAGTGACTCTCAGGATCCCATTGTGAGGGAAGTAATTATTGCTTGTGTGCTAGCACCTTGTTAAAGAAAAAAAAAACCCTTTTATCTCTAATATTTTAATGTTGGAGAAGCCCTGCCCCTGTCAGAGTGATAAAGGAGGAGATGATCTCAAAGCTAAAGTCAAGACACAGTTGAAAATATTTTTTCTACTTCTTTATTCCCAGTAACCCTTTGAGTTGAAAGAGGCATTTCAAAAGACCCCATCTGTTTAGATACTTTTAATACAGTTGGTTATGCTTAAAACTTCTGCTTTTATAGATACTTTGCACATAGGAAAATCCTTCCTAAACCCAGCACATAATTGATGAAACAAGAGAAATAATCTATACCTAGCAAGGAATATAGATACCTATTTCTCATCTGAAAGCAAGCATGAAAATGTGAGGAATAACTCCAATTTATCAGTTATGTTTACTTTCCTCTGTGATCTGAGTACATCCTCATGCAAATTAATTTGTGGCTAATATTTTAGCACAACATACTTGTGCTGGTTTCAACCCCAGGCATTTGCACCATCCTGCTGCACACTTTGCTCAAGTAACCTGCCATGCAAAAGGTGTTAAGTCCTTCTACTCAGCCTTTGGTAGCACTGTCTGCATGCACTGGTTTGACCAATTCTGTTTTGAATGCACCATTAAACACTCCAAAAGGCAAGCACACAGCACACCATGCAGAACGATGAGCTCTGAGTCACTTTGCTTCATGTTTAAAGCCATTTCCATCCTCTCCTTCCCAGCACTTTACTCACTCTGCTGAGACACTGACATTTTTCATTCATCTCTGATTGCTCCCTGTAGCCTGCTCGGGATGTCAGATGGTCCTAGGTGGAATTGGGCAGACAGGCTGCCTGCATGCATGGTGCACGCACGCCTGCTTCTACCACAACTTTATCCTCACCCTGTGCCACCAGAGAGCAATGACTCCAGGCAGGGAAAAGGCAAAAGAGGGAAAACTTGAAAGAAACAAAAGTGCTGGAAGAGCTCTGCTCAGAAGTCAGAGTGATCTATTAGAGAATCATTTCAGTTGGGAAAGACCTTTAAGATCATCCAGTCCAATCATTCTCTAACTCTACCAAATCTGGTGCTAAAACTATGTCCCTCAGCACCACATCTCTGCCTCTTAGAAACACCTCCAGGGACAGGGATTCAAAAATCTCCCTGGGCATCCTGTTCCAGTCTTTGAGAACCCTTTCAGTGAAGAAGTTTCTTCTGATGTCTGACCTAAACCTCCTCTGGTTTAGCCTTAGGCCATTTCATCTCATCCTATCATGTTATCAGAGAGAAGAGACCAACCACCACCTTGCTCCAACCTCCTACCAGGGAGCTGTAGAGAGCCAGAAGGAATACACATGGACTACAAAGGTGTGAGGAATTCTCAGTGCTGAGGTGACCATATAGGAGCTGGTTCATTTCCTGACGGATTGACATCTCCTTAGCTGATGCAGACAAGGAGAACAATCCACAGGAGCAGGAGCTTAAGTGGATGCCTGCAAGTGTACATGAATCTGCAGCACTTGCAGTGAAATTGGAGATGAGAAAAGCCAGCAGGGAAGACAGGTACAAAGTCTTCCTACCCAGAATCAGGAATAGTCCCACCAAAACTGTGGGGAAAGCCAACTGGCTCATCACCCAGATAGACAACAGGATGCAACTCTCAGAATCACAGAATCAATCAGGTTAGAAGAGACCTCTGAGATCATCCAGTCCAACCTATCACCCAGCCCTATCCAAGTCCTTCCTCAGATCAAAAATTCTCTCCATGGGGATGCAAAGCTCAACAGTTTAGCTCTGCCCTGCTAAGGGATCCAAACACCTTATCCAAAAAGCTAATGCCTTTTCAACTACTGCACCAGGATGCACTGGTGATGCTGGAGATGAGACAGAAGCAGGCTCCAGCCATCCTGTGGTGCCTGTGTGTCCCAAGCTCATTTTCAAGTCTCTTGCCACCACCTTAGGCAAAGATTTTTTTCAGCACAAGGCATCAGGGAAACCTATCCCTAGATGCTGGAGCACCTCTCTTATGGGGACAGTTGGGAGAGTTGCAAGAGTTTGGTCTGTTCAGCCTGTAGAAGACTCCAAAGATACCTTAGATGTTAGGAAAAAGTTCTTCACAGGAAGATGGGCTGCTTGGGGAGGTAGTGGAGTCACCATCCCTGGAGGTGTTTAAAAGGAGGCTGGATGAGGCATTTAGTGCCATGGGTTAGTTAGAAGGGTTAGGTGATAGGTTGGACTGGGTGATGCTAGAGGTCTTTTCCAACCTTAATTCTGTGATTCTGTGACAGCATGTAGCTTGACTCATAGACTCATCATTTCTTAGTTTGGGCTGGAAGGCACTTTGAAGATCATCCAGTTCCAATCCCCTGGCATCAGCAAGGACACATTTCACTAAACCAGATTGTTCCAGGCCTCATCCAACCTGGCCTTGAACACCTCCAGGGAGGGAGCAACCACGACCTCCCTGGGCAACACATTTGAGTGTCTCACCACCTGCTCTGTGAAGTATTTCTTCTTAATCTCCAATCTAAATCTCCTGTCCTCAAGCTTTAATACATTTCCCCTCATCCTATCATTCCAAGCCCTTCTACAAAGCCCCTTCCTGGCACTCTTGTAGTCCCCTTCAGGTACTAGAAGGCTGCTCTAAAGTCTCCCTGGAGCCTTCTCTTCTCCAGGCTGAACACAGATTCATAGAATGGTTTAGGCTGAGAGAGACTTTAATCATCTAGCTCCCCAGCTCAACTCTGTAACCACACTTACCTTCCACAACAGCGAGCACAACACATGCACCAGGTACTGTTATGACAAGGCAGTGGTTAGAGCAACTCTAAACACTCCTAAAAGATCCAAAAGAAGACAAGGACTCCACACACTGCTCTGGGGAGCAGCAGGGTACTGAAACACTCGTTAGGATGTAGACCTGTTTCTAGAAGCTGTTTCAGAAACTGTCTGTCCTCACCTTCCCAAGCAGTGCTGGAGGCAGCAGAAGCGTCGGCAGCAGCAGGAACAAAGCTCTCGGAATTGGCATTTACTGAGAAGCCTGAAAGAGCTCTTATGGCTTCTGCTTCTTCTTCAGAAATGAGTTCTAGCAGTCCAAACTCATTTAAATAGAACTGCAGGTAAGAGAAGAAAGCAAGCAAGTAAGCAGTAGGAAAACTGTTGGGAAAGGGGCCAGGAAGGAATAGGATTGCCTGAGGAGCAACTGGGGATGGGGCAAATGGAAATGGCTGAATAAATATTGAAGTGTATGAGAAATAAGCAACAATAAAAGCCAGGAACACCCAGCACAACTCTTCAAAATGCCACCATCAGGCCCCCCAGGACACCCAGCAATTCATTTTGTCGTCAGGGAAGGAAAGCAATGTTAACCCCAGCTGCTCTGGATGTGCTCCCCTTACCAACCTCAGAGCTTGGAAGAGTGAAGCAGAACAAACACTCTCAGCAGAGCAGTGCACCCCAAAGCTCTGTCCTGATGCTTCAAAGTCATCACAGTTACATTTACTGCAGTTAATACCATACAGCAACTCACACAAAAACTCAGAGCAAGCTGGAATCACCCAGCTGCTGACAGAAAGGTCATGTTCCAGTGGAGAACTTGTCCAACACATCCTCCAGCTGGTGCTGACTGGTCCGGAACGCCCTGAGAGCACAGTGACAGCTGGGACTGCATCAACACAGAGAGCATCTGGAGTTGCAAGAGGCCAAGTGGTTCTCAACCCTTCTTCAATGCCACTTGACAGTCTGGTGGGAAATGAACTTCCCAGAGGAGCAGAGCAATGTGAGGACAGGCAGAAGAAGAGCAAACCCTGAGAAGTATCCCTTTGTTTGCTAAGCTCCTCCTTGCATAGCAGCACTTAGCAGTGAAAGACACAGTGGGGACCCGATTCAAAGTCCCAAATTCAAACTAACCATTCCTGAACAGCACAAAAATATATCTAACAGAAGGCACAGGCAGCACAGATGGGTGACACGTTACCAGTGCAGCTGTGTCCAAGCTCCCAGTCCCAGCTCCCCCAAGTTTTGACCCTTAAGAAACTCTCTGTCCACTGCTAGGGTAGGTGACCCTTCCATGCTCTGCCTCAGTGCAGGACCTGCCCATCCTCCCTGCACACACATCACCTTTCTGCTGCAGGCAGTACAGAAGAGAAAACCCCTGGAGACACAAAGCTAAGGGCTCACACCACAGGTAGCTATGGAAGAGGAATGTTCTGGGGCAGACCACAAGAGACTCTCATCCTTTAAGCTTAAAGAATGCGTTAGGCTATATAGGAACACTTCACCGGTCCAGACAACAACATTAAAGTGTGCCATGGAGTGTCAATGTGCATCTTTTGTTAGTCCCAATCTGCAAAGGCAACTAAGTACCAAAAGAAAAGACAGGAAGAATTTGATAAATCACCTTTCTGATGAATCTAAAGATTACTGACTCCTTGATCTCCTTTACTGTTTGCAACAGAGTGCCTGGATTCCACAATGAAAGAGACAAGTCAAAGGTGAGCTGCATTTGCAAGCTCTTCTCCAAAGCTTTTACTCTTGGCACTTGATTAGTTTGAGCTTTTACCTCAACTATTCACTCAAATTCCCTTTGCTTCACCTCTGAAGTAGGGCGCCACATTGAGAAGTCCCCTTTTTCCTCTGCCCCTGCATGCTTCCTGAGCTCAGGCTCCTGCCTCCAGCACCCAATTAAAGCCTTATCCCAAATGTTATACCTCCTCTTCTCTTTTTATCTGAAGCCTGTATTTCTTAAAGCTTCACAGATGATGGACTTGCTTCTATAAAGCTCACTTCTTCCTCTGCAGCTCTGAAGAAGCAGAGCATCATTTCAGCTTCAGCACAAAGAGAAGCGAACCACGGCAGAGAAATGATCCTTCCTGCAGGAGACCATCCAGTTCAGAGAAGAAACCTATCACTGCCCTCAAACACCAGCAGAGCAGCAACACAATGGTGCAGCTCCCAGAGGCTCCTTGCCACGGCTGAGAATAGCAGCTCAGCATCAGGAGCAGAAGGTCAGTAGAAGGAGCTTCTCCAGATCTCCACGTGCCATTAAGCAGCAGAGCAAGCGCGAAGCAGAGCTGGCAGCTGGAGGAGGGGAAGGGTGGCAAAGTCACTTTGCATCGGTGGATTAGTCTCTGGGGTAGGGACACTTCTGCATACCAATGACCACTTCTCATTCAGCCCAAACCAGTGGAGACAGCAGGCATTTATTCCCTCCTCTGCCAACGTGATGGTGTAACTGCAGCCACATCAACTGCTGAAGACCACCCAGGCCCCAGGAAACACAAGTCTGCATTAGAAAACCAAGGAGCATTTCTACTGGCAGCCTGAGATTTGATGCTGAGCACTGGCTGATCCCCGGAAGCAACCTCCAGCTTCATCCTGAAACTCTCCAAGGCCACATTCCTCCTTCCCAAATCCTGGCAAGGCAGGACTGTGTTCCTATCAGAACTACACTTTGCTCTACAAGAAGTTCAACACATTTGCTAAGATGAAAGCCACACAAACCCTCCAGAAACTCTTTCCTGACAACTGCTTTAAAGGAGTTAAGGATAAATAACTCATCATGCATGCAAGAACTGGAACACAGCAGCAAGAGATGGGGGAAAGAAAAGGATACAACAGCAAAAGAATCCACAACCAACCAACAAAATCCCCCAAACAAATAACTGCTTGGCATTTCTGCAGGGGTTAAAAAAAATAGTGTTTGGCATCTTAAGAATGAAGCAACTTTCTGTGCAGCCAGTTATCATTGTTCCAACTACATATTTCTTCCAGACTCACTAACCCTGCTATTTAGTGCTCTTATATGTGATCATCTCATATAAAACAATTCCCTGTTATTATTTAGTGTCTTACAGTCTAATAAATAACCTGGTGCTGCAGTGAATCTCTACTATTACCAGGAATCAATACAAGTGAAGCCATTTCTGCAAAGGAACATTACTGCTGCTTTGCAGAATTCCAGCATGGTGTGTTGAAAAGGATCTCTGGAGACCATCCCAGTCTTACTGGGGCACCCACAGCAGCTTGCACAGGATCACAATGGCCAGGTGGGTTTGGAATCTCTCCACAGAAGGACACTCCACAACCTCTCTGGGCAGCCTGTTCCAGGGCTCCAGCACTCTTGCACCAAAGAAGTCTCTCATCTTCAGATGGAACCTCCTAGGCTCCAGTCTGTGCTCATTGTCCCTTGTCTTCTCACTGGCCACCACTGATAAAAGTAGGACCTCATCCTCTTGCCTCCCATTCTTTAGCTCTTGCTGAGCATTGATCAGATCCTCTCTGGGGCTGCTGATTAAACACAGGGCAAACATTAGGCCACTAAAAATAACCATCCAAAGGACCTCCTCAAACGTCAGTGGACTCAATTCTGTGCTGGTTTTAGAGAAGTGGAAACCACTGATCTCAGAACATCCCAAGCATGCAAGGCCATCCACATTCTCTTGGCATTTGCTGACAGAAGCTTTGTCCTTGTAGCCTAAGTGATGTCTGACAGCCCATGTAGAAGACTTTACTGCACAAAGGGAGGAGGAGGAGGAGGGGAGGAAGGGGAAGACTGGCAGAAGGTGGGGGTCCCAATTCTGAATGCCTGCTGTGATACCAACAATCTGATTTTCCAGAGCTCGTAAATCCCTTCAGCTCCAATTTGTTTCACTTGGAATTGATCTTTCCTTCCCTGCTCTGAGATTCAGAACTCTTGCAGCCTAAGGGCAATTTGATGTGTTCATTTTCAGCCATCAGAAGAGCAACAGAACCGAAGTAACAGTCAAAGGTAGTTTGGGAAACGGTTAACAACCACCTGTCCTCCTGTCACACAGAACACCATGTTTGTGACCATCAGACCATATTTGTCACTATCAGGAATACAAAAGATACAGACAGCAGTCAAAAGCTGAAGTAAGCAACCACTGATGTGAAAAGAACCTAAAGACTCAGTCCCAAAAATGGACAAAATTTGTCTTTCAGGAAAATGTCTTTCTCATGCCAGGCTGAAATAATTGTGCCTGAGTGTGTTACAGGGAGATTGCTGAGACTGAGGGAGATCAGGCCCAGAACTTCTATTAGCAGAAAACAATTACTTCAAATGCTTCCTGCCTCCAGAAATCAATTGAGCAAGAAATGAGGAGAAAGGGAGTTGCACCAGGCTTTCAGAAACATGACTACAAATCCCCAACTCTGTAGTAACACCAACCCAGGTGGTTAAACCAAAGTGTTCTCCCTGTACAAGTTTTCTTTGCAAGCTACAGAATGTATCACAAATCTTCATGGAACCACAGAATGTGTCACAAATATGCAGAGAGTCATAGAACGTTAGGAGTTGGAAACGACCTCCAGAGGCCATCAAGTCCAACCTCCCTGTCAGTGTAGGTTCACCCTAAAGAAGGTCACACAGCAACACATCCAGGCAGGCTTTGAATGTCTCTGGACATGGAGACTCCACCATCTCTCTGGGTAGACTGTTCCAGTGCTCTACCACCCTTAAATTACAGAAGCTCCTCCTCATGTTTAAGTGTTATGTTCAATTTTATCCCCATTACCCCTTGCCATGTCATTGGGCACCACTGGAAAATGATCCTGGTCCCATCTTCACGACACCTGCTCATTAAGCATCTGTAAGCATTACTGATTTTTACTCTAGTCCACATATTTTTAATGGATTGTTCCCCAATTCTGTGCTGCCAAAGGTGTGGTGGCCACTCAGGTTGTGTGCCCCTCCATTTCTTACTTGTAGGTCGCTACCAGGCAAGGTACCAATGCCGTCTTTCCAGTCTAAGGCATTCACTAGCTCGGGGTCCGCTGTCGGGATGCTGATGACTTCCTCTGACACATTCTCTTCCATCTTTCTGCTCTGCAACTGAGCTCTCTATTTAATTTTTAAGAAAGAAAACTAGGGTGTGAAAACAAAACAAAAGGCACAGAATAATCAGGCCTGTTGCTTTACGTTTCACAAAGGGTTCTTAGAGCAATACCACTTTTAAGAGGTGGGGGGGAAATGCCACACTTGCTGACTGCCCGTGAGACTTCAGTAAATGTGAACAGCAAGAGCCTCAAGCTGAGGACAAAAAGATAACCTAGTAAATTGTCACAGTTGTTTCATTTGCATGAAAGTTTTTTTTTTTTGCCAATTAAAGTTCCCTGCTAAGATTCTGGAGGGTCTCTGCATCCAGCAGGAGCTTTGGTTTGGAGATGAGGAGTACCAGCAGTTCACATCACTGAAGTACAAATATCAGGGGATGCACAAAGTCACACAAAAGTGACAAATATGCACAACCCTGGGAGGGGGCAGCAGCAGTAGCTGTGGCCAGGTCCCTCTTTACTCTTCTAACATCATGACTCTATGCTAGAAATGCTGTAAAGCCCTTAAAATGGGACTTACTGCTTTCGTGTCCCAGCAGACAAACTAATGGGCTCCATTAGAAGAGCCCTCTAAAAGCCGTGATGCTATTTGGGCTGCCTATATCCACTTACTCAACTACCTCTGTGGTAGACAGTAACCAAACACTGACCATAAATTAACTGTGTTTTCCTGCCCTTTAAACTTGAGTATTTTCATTCTAGGAACAAAACTGCTTGATTTAAAAGCAGGAAAAAAAAAAAAATCAAACCCAAGATTCACAAAGCTTCTCTTGAGCTCCAGCGGTGGGCAAGGACTGTTAAAATTCAAAACAGCCCAGCCCAACTGACAGGTCCAACTGCATTCCTTCGGGAATGGGGCAAAACTGCCCGGAGTGCGAGTCTCTGCTTTGACATCTGAATGCTGGAGCTCAACGAGGTCACTCTGAGCGTTTAACTCGGGGCTCTTAACTCAGAGTAAGAGCTGCACTATCCCAGGAACAGGAGCTCCTAACTCAGAGTAAGAGCTGCACCATCCCGGGACCAGGCACTTCATCTGCCGCTGTCAGGTTGTTTTCCTGAGCGCTGCTAAGTGCCTTCAGACACAAGCCCAGGGCAGGTTTTTAACTGCTGAGTGCCTAAATTAGGGCAGATGAACTCCCCTCCTGATACGGAGCCTTTCACAAGCCCAGCCTCCTGTCTACGGGATGGCACTTTAATTCAACCCCAGACCTGACACGGGACAAAACCTGACGTTTGAGCATCCCCGCAGCTCTATTTCAAGCATTGCAGCTCTTTACAATTACCCTGATTGGGCCAAAAGCAAGGCAGATGTTTGTGAACTGCAATACCCAACGGCTCTGAGCATCTCAATCTAATCCCTGTCGGAGGAGTTCCTCCTTTTTATCCTCCCAGATATGCTTTCAGCTACTTACAGTCCTGCCTAATCGTGAGGATTAGTGGCACTCGGGCTCCTCAGAGCGAGTCAGGAGGGTGAAAACAGGAGCAAAAGCAAAGCGGAGCAGCAGCAAGCGAGCAGGCAGCTCAGGCTCCACCGGCTCTAACTGCCGCGGGGTGGGGACGCCGCACAGGGCAGTGTCCATGGAAACCGACCCTGCATCATCAATGCCCGTTACGGGGGCATCAGGGCTTGGGCATCCCACCCAGGCAACCTTCTGGAGAGTGGTCTGAACAACTGCAGTCACCACAGACTAATACCTGAGGGGGCCTCAAACAGCCAGAAACACTTGTTTGTGGCCCTTTGGATGCCGGTTTCAGTCAGGGCAAACTCACGGCTTTTAGTTTCACAGATTGCATCGGGCTGGAAGGGACCCTCAAAGGTCATCTTATCCAACTCCCTGCAGTCAGCAGGGACTCGTCCAGCTACATCAGGCTGCCCAGGGCCACATCAAGTGGACTCGATCTTGAAGGTCTTTCCCAGCCTGGTTAATTCTGTGAATACAAACATTGGTACAGGCAGTAAAGAGTGATCTTGAATGTCTCCTGGGATGGGACCTCAAACACATCTCTGGGTATCCTGGTCCAGTATTTTGCCACTCACTGTGCAGAACTTCCTCCTGACGTTCAGCCTAAATAACCCCTTCACCCTTTCACTACCAGCCCTTCTAAACAGCCCCTCCCTAGCCTCCCTGTAGGCCCCCTTCAGCTATTTTAGATGTTATTCTTTGGATCCAGGCTTTAAAAATAAAACAGCTCAAGCAGCAAGAGCATTTTCAGAGCTCCCATTGGGAGAAGGAGGTTGGAGATACTTAGGCAGCAGTAATTGAGTTGTAGAACGTAGTTAAAATTGGGCCAGGAAAACTGTCAAAAATCACAATGTAGGAGATAATCCTGTACTAAGCAGGGAAGACCTGACACAATAATGGGTGATTTTCATCTCTGTGCTTTATAAATCCAGTAAAACTCCTAGAGAAATAAATTACTTTTCCTATAATGCTCTCTTATCAGTGAAATCTACAATAAAATCAAGATAGCCCAATAAAAGGAAGCAAACTGCAATTAAAAGGCAGCAGAAACTAACTTAAAACACTCTGTAAAGCCACAGCCAGGCACAAACACTCTCCATTTGCCCCCAGTGGTGATTGTTCTTCATCTTTAACTTCTGAAGACACAGAAACATTAATGCCAGAGAAGAAAGAGCAAAACTGAGACAAGCCATTCAGAGCCAAGCTGTAGATGTGGGTGTATGGAGTGCTATGTGATGGCCATGCTGGCAGAGATTCAGAGATGCACAGAATGGTTTGAGTTGGAAGGAACCATAAAGATCATCTAGTTCCAAACCTCCTGCCATGGGCAAGGACACCTCCCAGGTTGCTCAAGCCCTCATCCAACCTGGCCTTGAACACCTCCAGGGAGGGAGCATCCAGAGCCTCCCCGGGCAGCCTGTGCCAGTGTCTCACCACTCTCCCTGGAAAATTCTTCTTTCTAATATCCAGTCTAGATGATTGTTCATCATCAACATGCCACTACCCTGAGCTCTGGCATTTATCTTTAGCAGCAAATCCATGGACAGAGTTCAGGAATACTCAAGATTTGATCCTTTTTCTGTCACTGAACCATGGTGCAGACCAGGGAAATTGCTTCAACTGTGCAGCTTTGGCTTTTGACATCCATCGTGCCTTAGGCAGGAGACAAAAGAAAAAGAAAGCAAGAAAAATGGTGAAGGTGAAAGAAAGAAATAAAAGTGAAGGGTACAGGGGTGGCTGGGAGTTCACTGCATTTCTCTGTACACCACCAGACCTAATGTGAGGGCAAGATTTCAACAGCAACCCCGTTTCAGATGCTGCTGGGTTGATTTTCAGTGCCACGAGGATTTCAGTGTCTTTCTCTAAGGGTAAATGTGAGAATCACAACGTCTCAATAAACCCAAAGACTGTAAATCAAGTCACAACACTGAAGTTTGCAGCCCTTCTGGCTGAGCTTCCATGTACCAGGAGGCAAAATTCCATTCGAGAAGCAGCTGGCACAAAGCAAACCATCTGACACTAAGCTGTTCTGGGAACAAGCGACTTACAAATCACCTTTCTTCCCCCAAACAGAACGGGAAGCCAAGCAAAGGCGGTCACTGCCTTCAGTGCAACAGAGCTGCACTGAGAGCTGGCACTCAGAGCTCTCTGCACCCCCAGCTTCTTGGCAGGGCTGGCAGCGGTGTCTGACACCCAGCGCCTTCGATCTGCCACTCATTCCTGTGATGCTAGCAGAGAACCAAACTGCAGTTTAAGCAGACAGTAAAAACCAATCATCCCTTCTCGTGGGGCACAAAGAAGGCACTCTCAGGAACTGCTCTCAACGCTTAGTAGTTCAGACACAAAAATCATTTGCCTGTCCTTTGCTGTGATGATGATTGATGATGCTTTACTTACCCATCAAAACCTATTACTCATCTCAGGAAAGTAGTATTTTGCAAGGCTGAACTAATATCATTATCAAAAAAAAACCCACCCCAACAACCAAACAGCCTCACCTCCAGGAACCTCATCAGTCATAGACTGAAATGAACTCTGCAATGGAACTGTACCAGTGCCTCAAGAGAGAGTGTTAGTAGCCACTGACAAGCATTTAAAGGTGTGAGGAAGACTTAAGTGCTTTCACTATGTCAGAGAAGGAAAAAAGGAAATTCAGAATTGAGGAATCCCAGGCTCCACTCACTGTGTTTCTTGCTACTTTTCTGTGACTACAACCAAGGAAATGTTGCTTTGGAAGATTTGCTGCAGGAGGAAAAAAAAAGGTCTAGGAAAGGACAGGGATGCCTTGGGCTGAAATGGAGGAGAAACAAACACAGTTCTGCCACAGGACTGCTAAAATCACCCACTCAGGAGTTTCCCATGTTCATGTGTTCAATGCAGGCCTTGCAAGGCTACCCTACACTCACATCAATGTATGGATCATGCTCAAGTGGCACTGAGCTCAGACAAATCAACAGGCACCGCGGCAGTGAGGCTGAAATCAATTCGGCAGCTTGGACTGCAATGATGCGAGTCTGAACTCTGCAGCTGAGCCTAGGGCTGAGCCCAGCATCGTCATCTCTGAACTGCTCTTGCTTTCCTGACATGCTTGCACTGAAAGTACAGACAGACACGTGCACACATTTATTTCAGCTGGCAAGAACAAAGCACCTGCACAGGCTGCAGCTGTTCACTATGTGCCTGCTGTACACACAGCTCCCATTCCCACTCCCACCAGCTTTCCTCACCGAGACATGGAAAAGCCAGGATGAAGCATGTCAGTGGCATCACCTCACATCACAAGGCTGAGTGCTGCCTCACTTTCAGTCCAACTACCCCCATCTGTGATGACACTCCCTGCCTTTCTCTTTAGGTTTATGTGACGAGGTGGAAGCAGCCTTTCTCCTGTCCTGGCTGCTGCAGGAGCTGAGTGAGGCTCTCAGTGCCATGCTGGAGAGAACATTGACCTATTCCAAACACGAGGAAGGGGGATGCAAAAAGAAGGTACAAAACCTACTTCATGTCCAGAGTTAATGCTTCTGTTTTCAACTTGAAAGTAAGGAACAGAAGCACATCTGATCTTCATGTTTATAGCTTTCAGTAAAAGCATTTGGTGCTGAGCTGCTTCTCCCCAGCTTCTGAGTACAGGTCTTGTGAGGAGCAGCTGAGGGAACTGGGGTTGTTCAGCCTGCAGAAAAGCAGGCTGAAGGAAGACCTTCTGGCTCTCTGTTTCTACCTGAAAGATGGTTTGAGCCAGATGGGGTTTGGTCTCTTTTCCCAAGGAACAAGTGATAGGACAGGAGAAAACGGCCTCAAGCTGCACGAGGGGAGGTTTAGGTTGGACATGAATAACAATGTCTCCTCAAAAGGGTTGACAAGGCCTGGAAGAGGTTGCCCAGGACAGTGGCAGAGTCCCCATCCCTGGAGGGGATTCAAAGCTGTGTAGATGTAGTATAGAAGGACTTAGTTTATGGTGATTTGGCAGTGCTGGATTAACGGTTGGACTTGTCAATCTTAAAGGTCTCTTCCAAACAAAATGACTCTGTGATTGTAAAGGATGGTGGCTCTGGGGAAGGCACCCAGCCACTGACCAAGCCCTGTGCAAAGTCCACACTCAATGGGCTCAGCCAGAAGAACCAGGGACTTCTCCCCGAGGCTGGACACCATGACACTGCCAATCCCCACCTCTAGGAACCATCTGTAACCACTCTAACACTTGCAGACACTGACGAACCACACAGTTAAATCTCCACCACACAGCAGAAGCACTCTGCAGGAGGGACCCAAAGCACTTCCTAGCCAGACACAGCAACTTTGGCTGTTTCTAAACCTGATCCCATTTCTACAACAGCAGATGCAAGATACAAATACTTTCCATCACTTGTAATCAGAACTCTCTTCACTCAAAACTTAATGACCTGTATGAGGAAGCTGTAGGACCTGTGAATCAAGATAAAAGTCAATTTTGTGACAGTCTAAAAGTTGCAGTGGTGGTGGGAAGGAAAAACCCCAATGTGATTCTGATGATGGAAAACAAAAAGTTCAGTCACACCACTTCCATGTTTAACTAAGACACAAAGACTTAATTCTGCAATAAAAAGTGGTTGTAAAGTGGAAGTAGTTAATGAAAACAATCAAGAGGAGCAGCCATTACCCAGAATGTTTTGTTATCCTCCCAACTCTTTTGACATCTTGAATGGCTGCGTGGTGGGTGCAGGCTTCCAGACTCGGGTTTTAAAGGATGTCACATCTCTGTGTTAGTTGTTTTATTTGCTTTGTTCTGAGGCATCTTGAATACTGGGTTTAGTTTTGGGTCCCTCTCTCCAAGAAGGACATTGAGATGCTGGAGCATGTCCAAAGAAGGACAACAGAGCTGGTGAATGGTCTGAAGAACAGAGCTGGTGAGGAGCAGCTGAGGGAACTGGGGTTGTTTAGTGTGGAGGAGACTGAAGGGAGACGTCATTGCTTGAAAGTAGGCTGTAGTAAGGCGTGGGTTGGTCTCTTCTGCCTAGTATCAGGTGATAGAATGAGAAGAAATGGCCTGAAATTGTGCCAGAGAAGGCTTAGATTGGATATTAGGGAAATTTTCTTTACTGCAAGAGTGGACAGGAATTGGAACAGGCTGCTGAGGAAGGTGATGGAGTCCCCATCCCTGGAGGCATTCAAGAAAGCTTATTGTGGCTTTCAAATATCTGAAGGGGCCTACAAAAAAGCTGGGGAGGAACTTTCTAGGCTGTCAGGGAGTGAAAGGACTGGGGGGAATGGAGCAAAGCTGCAGGTGGGGAGAGTCAGCCTGGAGGTGAGGAAGAAGTTGTTCAGCATGAATGTGGTGAGAGCTTGGAATGTGTTGCCCAGGGAGGTGGTTGAGGCCCCATGGCTGGAGGTGTTTAAGGCCAGGCTGGATGAGGCTGTGGGCAGCCTGATCGGGGTAAGGTGTCCCTGTCCATGGCAGGGGGGCTGGAACTAGATGATTCTTGTGGTTCCTTCCAACCCTGACTGATTCTAAACCTGTGGACATGGCATGTAGGGATATGGTTTAGTGACCATGTTGGTACTGGGCTGACAGTTGGACTCAATGACCTTAGAGGCCTTTTCCAACCAAAGCAATTCTATGACTCCACAAAGGCACTTCAGTATGTTGCACTTTTCTGACTACTCAGAATTTCCTGGAGAATAACAAAGTTTGGTTATCTCAGCTCCAAATGACAGGTGCTAAGGAGACCAGACTCAGACTCTGAAACTACCAGTACCTACACCACAAGTTTTTCATGTGTCATACTGACACCAACAGCATTTGCTCCACACTGAATAATGCATGTCAAGTGTTTAGAGAAAGAAGAAAGAAAACTGCACAGAATTGATGAAGCAGCCTTAAAAAAAAAAACCAAAACCACATAAGTGTTGGCTCATCTTTCAGATCCATTTGCTGCTGAAGTCAAGAGGCAGAAGCAGCCAGAGTGCTCATATTCTGTGTACTTAATAGTGCAACAAAAATAGCAAATCCAATTTTTTTTCTTCTGGTAGTTGTTTTCTAAATATCTGGGTAGAGTCTGCCATCAAATTGTTCTTTGCAGATTTAGCATTACTACAGAATGAAGGAATTAAAGTCAAGTCTGGCACAGATGGCCATGTAAAAAAACACACACCCAAACTTCTCTCAATTAAGCATCACATGCCTGCTTTGTGTTAAATACAATGAGAAACTGCAAAACCACTGCTGGCCCTCTTGCAGAAAACATTAGGTCAGAAATGAATCTTCTTTACAAACAAAGAAATCATCTTGAGGCTGAAAAGTGAAGTGTTTAGAGAAGGAACTAATTAAACAAAAAGCTAGAGAACTACTTTTGCAGGTAATACTGTAAAAAAGCACAGCTTGCACACATAGATAAGCTATTTTCAACCTTCCTTTCCCAGCAGAGGTTTCAGCAAGTACAGATGGACTGATAGCAGAGTTGTGGAAGGTGAGCAGGCAGGGGAAGAAAATGTGTAAATGTGCTGAGCATTATTGCTGCTATTGACCCAAAAAATGCACTCAGGTCTGTGCTTAGTCCTATTTGATTTCCTAAAGGATTTTGTGCATGCTTCAGAGCTTCACTCCAAGTGCCCAGAACCCCAACCCTTCCTTTACTTTGACTCTATCACCCAACTTCTCACCTTGAAAGGTTACAACCCACATTTCCAGCTAACTCTTCATTAAAAAAACAGAGAAAAAAACCTCACCCAGAGTCCACACAGAAGTACCAACATCTTCCAAATAGGATTTCTAAACATATTGAGATTTATAAACCAAGGATAGATTAATTCAGAAATTCACAGAATGGGTTGGAAGGGACTTGAAAGATCATCCAGTTCCAACTTCCCTGCCATGGGCAAGGACACCTTCCACTAGCCCAGGCTGCTCAAGGCCTCATCCAGCCTGGCCTTGAACACCTCCAGGCAGCAGGCATCCACAACCTCCCTGGGCAGCCTGTTCCAGTGCCTCCCCACCCTCACTGGAAAGAATTTCTTCCTCATTTCCAGTCTAAATCTCCCTTCTTCCAGCTCTGAGCCAATGCCCCGTGTCCTGTTCCTGCAAACCCTCGTCAAAAGTCTCTCCCAGCTCTCCTGCAGTCCCCTCCAGGTACTGAAAGGCTGCTCTAAGGTCTCTCTGGAGCCTTCTATTCTTCAGCCCCAACTCTCTCAGCCTGTCTCTACAGGGGAGGTTCTCCAGCCCTCTGATCATCCTTGTGGCATCCTCTGGACTCTCTCCATGTCCTTCTTATGAGACCTCTGCCTCTGCTATCCCTCTATCAGCTTTAGTACAGGAAGAGTTTCAAACTGGAGCTTCAATGCTGTGTCTCTCCAACACCCCAGTACCAGCCCCAACCTTGCCATGCCTGTCCTCTCACCTGTGCAAGGAAGGGCAGCTGCAGACAGTCTCCAGGGACTTCAGAGGCAATTCCTTCTCCATATCCCTTCTGTAGCCAAGGGTGGAAGTACAGAAATCAGCACCTGGTTTCAGTACAAGTGGATGACAAGAAAAGCACTGTTGAGCAGGTAAGGGCCTTGCACTGCTGGAAATAATCAGTTTACAATCCCCAGCTTTATGGAACTGACCTTTTTCCTGGGTGTTTCTTTTCTAACAGTGATGTAGTTCCATGCTTTGTCATTTGAGAAGCTGCATTTTGCAAACTCACATATATTTTGCCTCAAAATGGATAAAGCTCCAGCACCAACTGGGAAACTGGAGCCCAAACTACTATGTATAGGTGCAGACAGGACAGAATTCAGACTCCCAGGTGCTGTGGCATGCTGTTGTCCCTCTCTGGCCACAAAGAAATCCTCTGAGTGCAGTGTGGGGTAGAAAGCATCTCCTCAGAGCCCCAACAAAGAAAGCAAAGGGTGAGACTACTGTAGCTCTCCCTGTAAATTCACTGCAGCCATTTTCTCCCTGTTCCAGCCTCTCACCATTCATGTTTCAGCTTGGGGACAAAGCAAGCTCGTGAAAACCAAACCCAAGGAAGAAGTACAAAAATTCAAACAACCCAAACTATGTGCGAAGAGGAAAGAAAGAATCACACAAAGCTAGAGAGCAGCAGGAATGCAAGAGTCACTATTTGAAAAGCCATTCTGGGGCAGTTTGGAGGACACAACACACCCTTGTAAGCCTCCCAAAGCTTCTGCTCCCACCGACCTCTCTGTTAAAGAGAGCTGAGCCACAGGATTTTTAACACTAGTGACTATTTCCAAGCCTTTATAAGCCTCCCAAAATTCCTATTCCCACCAATCCCACTGCAAAAGGCAACAAGCCACAGGATTTTTAACAGTGGTGACTATTTCTAAGGCTGGAATTATCTGATGTGCCAACAGGAATCTCAGCTCTGCACCACCCTGCCACCAGTTACACAGCACCACGCAAAGAGGCTTTCATCTGCCTCGCACCAGTCAAGAATGAACCCTGCTGCTGCTTGTGTTCAGGCTTCTTGCTTAAATCACATGTTTGGTTTGGTTTAAAAGCTACAACATAAATACAGTTATCAAAACAAACGGCTCCAGCTCCTACTTCTCTTTGCTCAGATCTACCAGGCTTTTATCCCTTCAATTAACTGGATTCAATCAGCAATTAAAAAAACAAACCAAAACCCTGACACACCACCACCACCACCACAAACCAGGAGATGAGCCAAAAGAGGCTAAACCCAGTCATAAAACATCCACTCCTGGAGGGAAAGTCTTTTTCCAATACATTGAACCACGCTTTGGAAAGTCATCTGCCGGATTCAGCCGAGCACATCTGCCCGCACGCCTCACCTGCGGAGCACAGCCAGTGCCGCTAATTAGGGAGCCCGGGGTTGGTGGGATCTCTGTTTGCCTCCACTGCTAATTGATTCCACGTGTCAGAGCTTTCAGCTGCCAGCCTTCATTAACATGGAAACATTTGGTCATTTTCCCTTCCGCTCCTGGGTCTCTGATCTCATTTTTCAACCCGCTGTGCTACCTCCTTGGCTCCCCTCGGCAGGCTGCTGGAGGGTGCCAGGAACGGCTGAAAGAGATTGGAAATTAGAAACGGTGGGAGAGAGGGCAGAGCCTGCGTCTGGGGGAGAAGAACAGACACTGCAGCTCGGGAACCACCTTGTAATTGCACAGCGAAGGCTATAAAGGTCCTGAGCTGCTGCTGCTGTGCTTCAGTCTGGGCCTGACACAGTTTAACTGTTTTCCTGACACTCAAATCCTCTAATTCTGGTAACAACAATTAGGCCTCCCATCCCCTTTCCTGTGCATGGAATGGCACAGGATGCACCTTCATCCACGTCGCCATCACCACCTCCAGCACCATCCAAGATGAATCTGATCTCATTACCAGCACCAGACTTGCAGCCTGCTGCACTGCTCACTTCTGGACAAGTCTGTTTAATTATTTTCCTGACACTCAAATCCTCTAATTCTAGTAACAGGAATTCAGCCTCCAAACCCCTTTCCTGTGCATGGACTGGCACAGGATGCACCTTCATCCACGTCACCATCACCACCTCCATCACCATCCAAGATGAATCTGATCTCATTACCGGCACCAGACTTGCAGCCTGCTGCACTGCTCAACTCTGGACAATTACCAGAATCCAAACACGGCTAGGGTTGGAAGGAGCCTCTGGTGTTCATCCAGTCCAAATCCCCTTTTAAAGCAGAGGCAACCACAGCATCTTGCCCAGGATCACAACAGCCAGCTGGGTTTGGAATCTCTCCACAGCAGGAGACTCCACAATCTTTCTGGGCAGCCTGCTCCAGGGCCCCAGCACCCTCACACCAAAGTTGGTTTTCCTCATGTCCTGGGTTCCAGTTTGTGCCCACTGCCCTTATCCTGTCACTGGGCACTACTCAAATTGTGTCTGTCTCTAGCTCCCTCAAATACAAGTGGGCTACACTGGGACTTTACCCTCTAATTCATATCCCCAAGCCACAGTGTTGTGACTAAAAGCTTTGCATAGACAGAAATCATAAAATCAACCAGGTTGGAAGAGAGCTCCAAGATCATCCAGTCCAACCTATCACTCAGCCCTATCCAATCAACCAGACCATGGCACTAAGTGCCCCAGCCAGGCTTGGCTTCAACACCTCCAGCCACACAGACTCCACCACCTCCCTGGGCAGCCCATTCCAATGCCAAACACTCTCTAGCAAGAACTTCCTCCTAACATCCAGCCTATTCCTACCTCAACACAACTTGAGAGTGTGTGATCAATCCCATCTGGCTACAACCTCCCTTCAGGTAGCTGTAGACAGCAACAAGGCAGAGCCAGACCTTCTCCTGCAGATGAACACCACAACCTTAATCCAACCCTTCTAAAGCCAACCTGTTTTATCAGCTAAGATTTGTTTAATCAGTCTAAAGACTCATGCACCTGCCTTAAAATTCCATTAAATAAAGAACTGGTGGTAAAAAAAGGGCAAGCAAACAGAATGGCTGCAGCAAACACACCCTTGGGCCATGAGAAGTCAGTAGTTGGTCAGGCATCACCCACAGAGCACATCTGCTTGTAACCACTTCACCCTTACTGCAACTTATTAAACAAAAGCAAGAGAAATTAACTCTGGCCAAGGGAGGGGGAAAAAAATTGAGCTGGCCCCACACAATCTGCCCAGCAGTTGTACCCAGTTGTACTTGGCAGCTCCAATTCAGGTTGCATTTCCACCTCTGTGCTCAGGATGAATTACAATTTATCTCACACGCATTCAGCCTTAATGGGATTATTTGCCCTGTAAGGTGCAATCAATTCTAGGCCACAACTAGAGCGCAGAGGCCAAAAATGTCCCACGTTTTAACTGCAGCTGTAATTACTTTATAGAACTCCAGTCCAGCACAGTACCCTGGGGACTCCTAGTAATTGTTATTACATACCTTACACCACCAAGCAGAAATAATCACTGGGGGGGGGGAAGAAAATTGTGTCATCATCATCCCCCCCCCAAAAAAAAAATCAGTTTAAATCAATGGGACAAGGCAGAAGAGGGAAGCAAAACACTTAATGAGACCGCATCGGATTGCTGTTAATTGCTGTGCGGTCAGAAGCATTGGCAGCATCAAACGCTCATCTCTATAGATTCACAGAGTGGGTTGGGTTGGAAGGGACCTCAAGGATCATCCAGTTCTAACCCCCCTGCCATCAGCAGGGACACCTCTCACTAACCCAGGTTGCTCAAGGCCTCATCCCACCTGGCCTTGAACACCTCCAGAGAGGGAGCATCCACAACATCCTTGGGCAACCTGTTCCAGTGTCTCTCCATAGAACCATAGAATCAACCAGGTTGGAAGAGACCTCCAAGATCATCCAGTCCAACCTATCCCCCAGCCCTATCCAGTCAACCAGACCATGGCACCAAGTGCCCCATCCAGTCTTTTCTTGAACACCTCCAGGGACGGTGCCTCCACCACCTCCCTGGGCAGCCCATTCCAATGCCAATCACTCTCTCTGTGCAGAACTTCCTCCTAACATCCAGCCTAGACCTACCCTGGCACAACTTGAGACTGTGTCCCCTTGTTCTGTTGCTGGTTGCCTGGGAGAAGAGGCCACCCCCCACCTGGCTACAGCCTCCCTGCAGGCAGCTGCAGACAGCAATGAGCTCTGCCCTGAGCCTCCTCTGCTGCAGGCTGCACCCCCCCAGCTCCCTCAGCCTCTCCTCATAGGGTTTGTGTTTCAGGCCCCTCCCCAGCTTTGTTGCCCTTCTCTGGACACCTTCCATCACCTCCACATCTCTCTTGAATTAAGTGGCCCAGAACTGGGCACCTCCAGTCTCAATCTCCCCTCCTCAACCTTCAGTCCATTCCTCCTTGACCCATCACTACCAGCCCTTATCAAAAGTCCCTCTTCAGCTTTCTTATGGCCGTCCCCAAGTACTGTAACGCTGCTCTTAAGCTCTCCCCGGAGCCTTCCCTTCTCCAGGCTGCGCAGCCCCAACTCTCCTTTCCTCCTGCTGTTTTCTTATGCAAGCCACGCAGCAGAGAGGTCTTATGCAATTTGGCACAGAATTATCAGAGCTCTCGATCCCTTCATCCCAATTACAGCCCAACGTGGGCGATGCTTTGGTTCCTTTAAAAAAAAAAACCCAAACCCCACAACTTATCTAGGTAATATTTGAATAAATCCAGAGTAAAATGTTTTCCTAACCCCAAGCAGCACCAAACCTCTCTCAACCCCTTTTTCTTCTCTAAACCAAGCATGGTTAAGATTGTCCCGCTCTGATCTTTACTCTCAGCACGGATCGATGCTTTTAAAGCATCGTATTTATCCCTGGGCTCCTCCGGCACTGCCCTTCCCTCTGCTGCTAAAAACCTGATGCCAAACTCTGCTGTCAGAAAGTTTGATCGGTTTGGTTTCGCCCTCTTGCAAATACTAAACTCAGCTCTTTCTGCCCTTGGCTAAGCCTCCAAAAACCTCTTCCTATTGCGCTGTAATCATCTATTTTTAGCTAACGTTCAGGTTTTGTGCTCCCAAAGTTTCCCATCAGAACTAGGACCGGGACCGAGCAACCTTCATTTTCCTAACCGGCTACCGAGGACGCACTAGAAAGCGGCAAAAAGAACCACTCGAGAAACGGTAAATATTTTGTCATTGCGCTCCGTAGCTTGCAAAAACTTCAGATGGGCTTCGGAGCGCCTCTTCAGCTGAGCTCTAAGCGGACTCTCCCCTTCAAAGGGGCTTAAAGACACTTCCCCCACCCCTCCGGCAGCTTTAAACTGAGGGAGGCTCCTCGGGGTCTCCTCAGCACCCAGCGAGAAGGCGAGTCCCGGGGAGCAGCCCCTCCTGAGCGGGGGAGTCGAGCCGAGATGGGACGCGGGGTTGCCCCGAAGCGCCATTTCCCCTGGCAGACCCCGGGGCCGGGCCGGGCCGGGCCGGGCCGGGCCGTTCCACCGCGGCGGAGCGAAGCGGCGCGGCCCGACTCGGCTCGGTCCCGCCGCCCCCCGCCACAAGATGGCGGCCGGCGCCTTCCCGCGTTCGCGCCGCGCCCCCGCCGCCCCTACTCACCCCGGCGCGGCCGCCCAGCCCCTCTCTGCCGTACCGGGATTTTTTCTCTTTAACTCCGGCAACAATTAGTGCCCCGGCGGGTCCCGGCGGAGCGCATGCGCGGCTGTCCCGCTCCGCTCCCGGCCCCGGCCCCGGCCCGGGCCCCGGCTGAGGCGGCGCTGGGGGCAGGGCGGGTCGGGGTACTGGGATGGAGATGGGAACTGGGAGACACTGGGATGGGAAAGGCACTGGGACAGGCTGGAAGTAGGACGGGAGTGGTGCTGGGATGGCTGTCACTGGGATGAGACTGAGCAGTAGGATGGGGCAGGCATTGCGACAAGCAGGTGCTGGGACAAGCCCGGCGCTGGGATGGGTTGGACTGGCACTTGGGTGAACCGGCATTAGGAGTTGCAAGCACTGGGGCAGGGCAGGTACCGTAATGGATTGGTACTGAGACAAAACCGCCCCGGGAACGGGGCTGGCACCGGGATGTGCTGGGGAGCTGGTGGTGTGATGGGACTCGTGCTGGGGACAGGGCTGGCACTGAGACAGGGCAGGCTTTGAACGCGGAGGCACTGGGACAGAGTGGCACTGGGACATCGAGGGATAGGGATAAACAGGGACAGCCACTGAGATGTGCTGGGATGAGCTGATACGGGGACGG
Source organism: Pogoniulus pusillus (assembly GCF_015220805.1). Classification (NCBI taxonomy): domain Eukaryota; kingdom Metazoa; phylum Chordata; class Aves; order Piciformes; family Lybiidae; genus Pogoniulus; species Pogoniulus pusillus. The sequence goes on from NC_087300.1 coordinate 5,763,747, forward strand.
GGCTGGCGCTGAGTCAGGAGTGGGCACTGGGACAGGAGCCCGGACGGGTCCGTGGGGCCACCGGGACAGGGACACTAACGGTCATGGGCCCATGAGGACACCGGGAGGGGGGCAAGAATGGGACACTGAGGCACATTCAGGGAGATTCTGGAAAATGAGCTGCAAAAAAGCACTGTTCCCACCGGCACTCGGCGGATCGTGACCCACCAGGCAGCTCCGTGGCGCTGCCTCCCCCGCCGATGATTCACAGAATCGCAGGGTTAACCAGGTTGGAAAAGACTTCTAGGACCTATCCCCTAACCCTTCTCATTAACTAACCCATGGCACTAAGTGCCTCATCCAGCCTGCTTTTAAATACCTCCAGAGACGGCGACTCCACCACCTCCCTGGGCAGCCCATTCCAATGCCAATCACTCTTTCAGTGAAGAACAACATCTTAACATCCAGCCTGGACCTGCCCTGGCACAGCTTCAGGCTGTGTCCTTTTGTTCTGTCCCTGGGTGCCTGACAGCAGAGCCCAACCCCACCTGGCTACAGCCTCTCTGCAGGCAGCTGCAGACAGCAATGAGCTCTGCCCTGAGCCTCCTCTGCTGCAGGCTGCACCCCCCCAGCTCCCTCAGCCTCTCCTCACAGGGCTGTGCTCCAGGCCCCTCCCCAGCCTTGCTGCCCTTCTCTGGGCACCTTCCAACACCTCAACATCTCTCTTGAATTGAGAGGCTCAGAACTGGACACAGTACAAAACATTTCCCCTTCTTCTTTGCATTTGTTAACCTTGTTTTTTTCCTCCTCCTCTGACAATGTTATTTGCCTTTCCATTTGAATTTTGAAGCAATAAAAGAAATGCTGCTAGGATTTTTCTTTTTTAATGATGCTTTTGGGTTTGGGGTTTGGTTTGTTCTTTTCTGCTGGGGTAAGCGAGGAAGGGAGCAGGAGCAGGCCCCAAGCTGTGACAACTTAAATGGAATGGGATTTCAGGGAAAATAATAAATGAGATTTGAAACGGCTCATTTGAAATACACATCATAATAGTCTTCATCCCTTGAGTGAAGAACATAAAATACCCATCTTTAAAATTAGGCAGAAAACAAATACATTTCTCACCTCATCTGTGTCAGCAAGTTCCAGCTAAGGGCCCAGTTCTGCAGAGGCTCCCAGCTGCTGGTTGAGCCCTCGCTGGGTCCAGCTTTCACAGTACCACAGTATCACAGTATCATCAGGGTTGGAAAAGACCTCACAGATCATCAAGTCCAACCCTTTACCACAGAGCTCAAGGCTAGACCATGGCACCAAGTGCCACGTCCAACCTTGCCTTTACAGGGCTGTGGAGAAGCTGAAGGAGTTTACACACAACTGAACTGTCATATTTTGTTCTAGTTGCAGCAATTTCCAGTTTGATGATAAATCCCTGTTCTGAGCCTTCTTGCCCTGTTATCTCACTGCTTCCAGCAGTCATTTCAACAGAATCTGCCCCGTGCCTGCCACATGAATTTACCCTTTCCCTTCCCTCAGCTCACCTACAAGTTGTATTTCCCTAAATTAGATTTTTGGGGCTGTATCTCACTGCATTGGGTAGATTTCTCCAGTCTAAAGTTGGCTTCTTGGTTGTATTTCATAGAGTAATAGAATCAACCAGGTTGGAAGAGGCCTTCAGGATCATCCAGTCCAACCTCTCACCCAACCCTACCCAATCAACCGGACCATGGTGCTAAGTGCCTCATCCAGTCTTTTCTTGAACACCTCCAGGGATGGCAACTCTGCCACCCTCCTGGGCAGCCCATTCCAATGCCAATCACTCTCTCTGGCAACAACTTCCTCCTAACACCCAGCCTAGACCTCCCCTGGCACAACTTGAGACTGTGTTCCCTTGTTCTGTTGCTGCTTGCCTGGGAGATGGGTGTTTTTAAGCCAATCACCCCCTATTACAAACATCTTGCCTAGCCTGGTTTGTTTCTGTACCAAGATTAAGCAGCAAAAAGGATTAGAAATGTTATTATGAGAGCCTTAAGATGTTAAAGCACTAAACATAGCTGGCTGGAAAAGGCTTTTTCCTTCTAAAGAAATTAAATATCACTTCCACGTAGCGTTCTCACGCTGCCGTGGTAATATGACATTTGATAAAGTCTGAGCCACTCACTAAGCCCTGACCCCTCTTAAACTCTGCAGAAATATTCTGTGCTGAAAGCAAGTCTTAGGTTTTCTGGCCCTTTCATCTTTTTAATGTGGCAGCACCAGTTTGAAAGGATCAAATTAAACAGAATTCATTGCACCTCAGAAGTGAACATCTGGCCGCAGAAATGCTGTCACAAGTGTTACTTGCAGGTTGAAATGTGCTAAAGGGAAGTGGCTGATAAAGCCATAATGTCCTTGTTTGTTTGTTTTCAGCTCAAGGAAGAACTCACATTTTGCCTTTGCTTTTTCTTTTGGCAGGTACAGCAGGGAACAGCAGGTCTTCATGCAAAGCCACACATGCAATGGAAGAGATGCTGGTAAAGTCTGAGTTAGCAAAGGTCAAATGATGTGAGGAGGTTGTAGTGACGTGGGGGTTGGTCTCTTCTCTCTAGGATCCAGGGATAGAGCACGAGGAAATGGTCTCAAGTTGAGCCAAAGGAGGCTTAGTTTAGATATTAGAAAAAAATTCTGCCACAGGCTGCCCAGGGAGGTGGTTGAATCTCTGTGCCTGGAGGTGTCTCAAAGAGGCAGAGATGTGATGCTGAGGGACATGGTGTAGCACCAGGCTTGGTAGAGTTAGAGAATAGCTGGATTAGACGATCTGAAAGGGCTTTTCCAACCCAAACATTCTATGATTCTATCGTTTGCCCAGGATAAAACTGGGATATTACTTGGGAACAGCTGTAAAACTCCAGCTGGTATCTGCCTTTCTTCCTCCCCACACCCCCAGGGATGCTGGGGACATGGCAGCAAAGCAGCCCCCACCACTCTTGGGGTTTCCAAGCCAGGAGCTCCTCAGAAGCAAGTCTTTCACTTTTTCTTCTTTTGGAAAGGTTCCCCCCAAGCACAGGAGGAAAAGCTCCTAGGAAATAAACTGAGCCAAGCTGAGGCACCAGCCTCAGCTCCAGTCTGCTCTGGGTATAATAGGAGAAGCCAGATTGGGAAAGTGGGTGCCAGGGAATTACAGTGGGATGGCAGAGCCTGTCTGGACACTGTGAACCCAGAGCAGATGGGTTCCGGTACAGCAGCTCCCTGTCATCCTGAATCCTCAATGTCTGGAAATCCTCAAGCTACAATCCCTGCACATTTTGCAGGGGTCAGTAAGACAAAGTGTCAGCTACACAGTGCTCAGAGCAAAGGCTGGTTCATGTTGCTGAAGTCCCCATAATGACTTGGTCCCACCTGGCTTGGATTAACACCTTCCTCTTTGGTGGCGGACTTGGCTGTGCAGGGCTAATGGTTGGACTGGCTCTTGGAGGTCTTTCCCAACTTTAATGATTCTGTGATTTACAAAGTCTTGGCTCACAGCTGAAATTCCAAACTCACAATCAAGGATCATAAAGAAGGCAACAAAGGTGGTGAAGAGTCTAGAGAACAGCTGAGAGATTTGGGGTTCAGCTTGGAGGAGGCTGAAGGGAGACCTCATCACTGTCTACAACTCCCAGCAAGGTTGGAGCAAGGTGGAGGTTGGCCTCTTCTCCTGAGTATCAGGTGCATCAAGTTACACCAGGGGAGGTTTAAGTTGGAGATTAGGAACAATTTGTTTCCTGCAAGAGGGGTTAGACACTGGAATAGGCTTTGCAGAGAGGTGGTGGAGTCATCTCTGGAGGTAAGCAGAAAATGTGTGGACATGGCACTTTGGGACATGGTTTAATGGCCATTTTGGTGTTAGGCTGATGGTTGGACTCCATGGGCTTTGAGGTGTTTTCCAGCCAAAACAATTCTATGATTCTACAGTAAGAAGCAGAAGTAAAGAGCTGGGATGGATTCAGCTCTCCTGCTTGGCCTGCTAAGGCTAGAAAACACCCAAAAAGGCATCTTGCTTCTTTCCCCTTCCCCTCCCAAAATACCATAAGAGGTCAAGGTGTGAGAAACAACTGAAGCTGTGACTTACAGAATAAAAGAGAGAGCAGAGCACACCCTGCATGCCAGCCACACTTACCTTCAGCATCAGCGTCACAGAATGTCAGGGGCTGGAAGGGACCTCCAGAGCTCATCCAGTCCAACCCCCCTGCCAGAGCTGGATCACCTATACGAGATCACACAGGAACACATCCAAGCAGGTTTTGACTATCTTCACAGAGGGAGTCTCCACAACCTCTCTGGGCAGCCTGTTCCAGTGTTCTGCCACCCTCACAGTGAAGAAATTCCTCCTCTTTACATGGAACTTCCTATGCCTCAACTTCCACCTATTGTCCCTTATCCTGTCATTGGGCATCACTGAGAAGAGCCTGGCTCCAGCCTTCTGGCACTCACCCTTGTGCCACACAATGTCGTGGGCCAAGCAATGAGTTCAGATGACTTGAGTGAGTTAAGTGGGTGAAAAACATTTCCTGCCAGTGCAATGGAAGCTGCAGCTCACTAAGTGTCATTTATGGAGACAGTGGAAAACAAAGTTGTCACCTTCATTACTGCTACTGGTGCAGCTCTGTGTTCTCATTGTAACGTTAAAGCTCTAAACAGGGCACTAAGTGCTTGTGGAGAGTTATGGTAACTGGAGTGTTGTGACTACCTGGGGTATTAAGTGGCTTTCTAAACCAAAAACTTGTTCTCTGCAAGCAACCCTCCTGCAAATTGAAGCTCACACCAAGGGAAGTAAAGCACTGACAAGCACAACATAACTTCATTGAGCCACCACCAAATGTCGTCAAGCAAAAATAGTCTTTATTCAAATTTCATGGAAACAGAAGTCACTCTACTTTGCAAGACAGGGAAGGAAAAAAAATAAAGGAGAATAAAAAAAATTCATATAAAACAAGGAGATTGTCACAATACCAGAGTATGGAACTAGACTTCTTTTCCCTATGGATTACTCCAAGTACCTATAATTTTGGTGGTGGTTTTTTTTTTCTTTTGACTGTGCTATTCACAACTTTGTAAGTCCAAAAAAAAGGAAAAAAAATAAATTAGGAAACAAAAGTAGTATGAAACTAAAGACTTAGCACTTCCACTAAATGGCAGACATCAAGGGGTATCACTTCAAGGGCAAAGACTGCAGAAGCCATCATACCTACCTAGCAGTCATCACTGCACCCAGCACGGTGCAGTGCTCATTCCCTGCAAGGCTCTTCCCAGGAAACAGGGCAATTTTGGTGCTCTAGGAAGAGGTGGATTTGAGAGAACCTTTCTACAGGCCAGAAAGGGAGGTGAAGAGCTGAGAGCATTGCAGGGAGGGAGCACTGCGGAGAATGCCAGACACACCATCGGGGTGGTAGAGTTATACAGCATCAACAGGGTTGCTACTTCAATCACTTGTGCTACCACTACGAAACATGTACAAAAGACTCTGCCAACTGCTCCAAGTGTGGCTGCAGCAAGGTTAGGATCTGGAGCGAGACCTTGACCGTGATCGGGAATGTGACCTGGAGGCAGACCTAGATCTAGACTTGGACCGGGACCTAGGCTTTGAGACAGACTTAGACCTGGAACGAGAATCTGATTTGACATTTGGTTTTGACTTGGAAATCGATCTAGACCTGGAGCGAGACACCCGACATGCAGCTGCATCCTCACCCTCACCTTTTGCCTCCTTTTTGTCAGAATCTGATTTCTGATGCTCCTTTTCCTTGGAGGCTGACCTGGACCGCTCGTGGCTGTCCTTCCTTTTCTTCTTGCTACTCGGTTTGCTGTCTCGCTTGTTGCGCCTTTTGCTTTTCTCACTCTTGCTGCGGCTCCTGCTTCTACTCCTGCTGTCATCTCTGCTCCTCTTCCTACTTTTCCTTTTGTCCTTACTGTGGCTCCTGCTCCTACTCTCATCCCTGCTCTTGCTCCTGCTTCTAGCCTTGCTAATGCTCTTCTCCCTGTCTTTGCTCCTGCTTTTTTCTTTGCTCCTACTCCTCATGCTCTCCCTCGTCTCTCCCCTGTCCTTGCTCCTACTTCTGCTCCTACTCTTTTCCTTGCTGTGGCTCCTGCTCTTTGCCTTCTCATCACTGTTATGGAGAATGCCCTCAGATTTATCTTTACTTTTGTTTCGGGATTTCTCTGCACTCCTGCTGCGGCTCCTACTTTTATCCTCTTTACTTGGAGTCCTGCTTTTCTCTTTTTGGCCTCTGCTACGGCTCTTGCTTCGACTACGGCTCTTGCTTCTGGAACGGGACACAGACCTGGAAGTGCAAAGGCAACAGACAGCTCCGCTTTAGTGCGGCTAGGATTGCAGCAGCACTTCAGCAGTGTGTGAGACACAGCAGGGAGAAGGAACACAAACAGGACCCCTACTGCACAGTTAAGATGATGCTTTACATGTAAATGGGGAGCCCCCACTTCTTCCGACACAAAGACGTACCTGGATCTTGATCTACTCTTGGAGCGACTGCTACTGGCACTGCGGCTCCTGCTCTTATGAGAATGTCTGCTTCGAGAGCGAGACCTGCAACAGAATCAATCAGCTTCATGTTAGCACCTGCTCACCGAGAGCTTCTGATCTCCTGAGAGGCAACACCCCTGGTATTAAAGCACCTTTTGAGCAGCCAGAGTACACAATAAAGTCATAGAGCCACAGTACCCTTCTGCCCCTTGCTTGATCCCTGCTGCCAGGTCTGGAAGCGAGCAGGGCAGCTAACTGGGAAGAAAACATTCAACCTGATGTAAGGTAAAGCAGCAAGAATCACTTTCCCAACCAAGCTAGTGTCTCTCTCTGTTCAGACTCTAGGATGAAGCTCTGACTCCAGGCTTTGATTTCGTAAGCAAGCTGTTCTATGAAGAGTACAAGTCTGCCTGAGTTTTCTTGCAACAAGGTCTGCCCCAGAATGGAAAGGGGAAAACACTTGGGTGCTGTGTGCTCAAGCACTTCTCTTGATCCTACAACGAAAGCAGCAAATCTCCAAGAAACAGGGAACAGGGGGGGAGGGTTTCCAAACTGAGAAAGAACTGTTAGTCCTGGTGCTCACAGCAGAACACAGTGTTCAGAGCCAGGGTGTTAAAAGCACCTTCTGTTTCATTCTGTGTGCACGGCTCCACCTGCCACACAGACTTCTCCTGTGAGACAGCAAGGACCAGGACCTGATGTAGCTGGGGAAGAGGAGCATGCTGTTGGGTGCTCAACTCACAGACAAACACTCAGCAGGTAAGACAGCACTGAACTGAGGCCCCATTTCCCTTGGGTACTTGCAGGTAACTGACATTTTCAAAATGTAGATTCTCAAAACCTCTACTATGCAGACAGGCTGAGAGAATTGGCTTGTTCAGCCTGGAGAAGAGCAGGCTCCAGGGAGACCTTAGAGCAGCCTTCCAGTACCTGAAGGGGGCTACAGGAGAGCTGAGGAGGGACTTTTTAGAAAGGTATGGAGTGACAGGATGCAAGGTCATGGCTTCAGACTGGAAGAAGCTGGATTGAGATGAGACGTTAGGAGGAAATTTTTCCCCATGAGAGTGGAGAGGCACTGGAACAGGTTGACCAGAGAAGTTGTGAAGGGTTGAAGCCTGTCCAGGTTGGATGGTGCCATGAACAACCTCGTCTAGTAGACCATGGCAGGAGAGCTGGAGCTAGATGAGTTTTAAGGTTCCTACCAACCCAACCCATTCTGTGATGCTATGATTTACTGAGAACTCTGAACACACCCAAGGTGTTTTAGAGGCTGCTGAACATTCATTAAGTGCAGCTAGATTCAGCCAAAGCTGCATTATCCACAGACATACCTTGAATGGCTTCGACTTCTGGAGTAAGAGCGGCGCCGTCTCGATCCAGGTCTGTCTTCCACTAATCTAATCTTTCTGCCATTTACTTCTGTCCCGTCCAGCTTTTCAAGGGCTCTTTTCATGTCAGAATAGGATTTGAACTCAATCACACCTTCATTTTTCCTTCCTTTGTGTGCATCTGCATATGTCACTTCCCCTGCCTGACGCATATAATCCTAGGGGAAGAGGACAGAATAACCATTGCCTCAAATCCAGAGCCAGGTGCCCCGGCTGACCCCTTGCAGGGATGCTCCCTTAGCCTCCTCTATCCACAAGGATCTCAGCAAGGCTTTGAACCAAACAGCAAGGGTTTTGAGCAAGCCAAGTAAAACACCATGATTTCACAGAGTCTGGGTGATTAGAACTAAGGTGGAGCTGATCATTTTGAGCCAAATAATGATTTAAGGTCTTCTGTCTCAAGTCTAGTACCAGATATGCTCCAGACTATGATAAATTTTCAAATTACACAAGTGATTAAAGAAATGAAATGCTCCTTCTCTGCATCATCTTTTCAAAGGTGACTGGGGAAATATGATAAACTTAAAGGTCAAATATGAAGAGGCAAGAAGGCTACAGGCAAGCAGACCTCCCTTCATCCTCCACCTCGGTAACAGATACTCTGCTGGGAGAACCCCACCCCCCCCAAACTAAAAGCTCAATTAATTTTCCCACTTCATGCTTGCTGCTTTCTCTTGTTTCAGTCACTAAACACTGTTTATCAGGGAGGACCACTCCTGCCCTGCTTTGAGTGAGCCATCAGGCAGAGTCCTCATCCAGTTGCATAAGAAACAGGGCACAGAACTCCAGTTGAGTCTGTGTTGAACCCAGCTGCTCCCACCTTAAGTGCACCAACACAAAAGCTATTTCAAAAGCAGCACACTCAGTAGAGGATTCATCATGCCATGCTCTACTTACAACTTTTAATACCAGAAGCAAAGACAAGCTATTGATGGTGTGAAGCAGTAACAACAAAAAGACAACTGAAGCATCTCAGCACGTACCTGAACCTGTGTTACATACTCAATTACAGAGCAGTTTCTACTACGGCAATGTTTGTTTAGAACAAATTTTACAGGTCCTTAAAAGAGAACCACAGAAGAAAGCGTTCCTGTAAGAACAAGTGGTTTGAACCATTGCTGCTCACTCTGAGCACCATCTTTCTGCACCTGCTATTGACATTCTGCTCCCTCAGTCCACACAAGTCAGCATTTCACTTCCAGAGTACTCAGAGATGCTGTGCTACATGGTGCTACAATTCCCTACTGAGAAGCACCTTCCACTCCTTTGGACTGAAGGAAATACTAACTTTTGGCAATGGTTTTGCATGATTGCTCATTCTGGAAGCATCTTTTCCCTGAACTCTCTTTAAAAAACAGTTTTATATGGTGTGCAAATTCTTAACAGAGACCATGCAGGAACAATGCTATCGTTTCCAAACAGCTCTAGCACCTGACAAGTTGATGAGCAAATCCAAAAGTGACAAGGATGAATTCCTCCATCTCTAGGGAATCCTGCCACTGGCATGACTGAGGTCTGTTTTGGCAGAGATAAACACATCTGTACGTGATGCTGGTTTGGGCAAAGGTAAAAAGTTCATTCTCCTTTTGTTCAGTGACACCATGTCTGCAGGTGCAGCTCCCAATGTGCAAAGTGGTTGAGTCCCCATCCCTGGATGTACTAAAAAAGTCACCTAGATACAGTGCTCAAGGATATGGTTTAGGAGTGACCCTGGTAGAGTTGGATAATGGTTGGAATTTATACTCTTGGGGATCTTGGGAACAGGCTGAGGGAGTCAGGGCTGTTAAGCCTGGAGAAGGCTCTGGAGAGACCTTAAAGCAGCCTTCCAGTACCTGAAGTGGGCTACAGGAGAGCTGGAGAGGGACTTTTTACAAGGGCTTGTAGTGATAGGTCAAGGGGGAATGGACTGAAGCTTGAGGAGGGCAGACTGAGACTGGAGATTAGGAAGAAATTCTTTCCAGTGAGGGCAAGGAGACATTGGAACAGGTTGCCCAGAGAGGCTGTGGCTGCCCTGTGCCTGCAGGTATTAAAGGCCAGGTTGGATGAGGCCTTGAGCAACCCAGGCTAGCGGGAGGTGTATTTGCTTATGGCAAGGGGGTTGGAACTAGATAGTCTTTAAGATCCCTTCCAACCCAAACCATTCTATGAATCTCTGAATCTTAGAGGTCTTTTCCAGCCACAGTGATTCTGTGAATGAGTTCACAGACGTAAAGATACTTCCCCATTGCCTCGTGTGTGTGTGTGTTACTTCCACAACCTAGGTGTACGCACAGGAGGACACAGAGTTATGAACGAGCTGGAGTCAAGAACACAGCGTACAGCAGTTTCCTGGGTGAAATGGAAGCTGTTTACCCATTGTGCTCTTTACTAGAGAGAGGGTAAAGAAAGGAGCCCCATACCTTAAGATCTTGCCAACTGCAGCGGCTTGACAGATTTTCCACAATCAATCTGTATTCTGTACGGGTGGGAGGACCGTACTTATCTCTTCCGCTTCTTCTATAACCATATCCACCTTTAGGAGGTGACAAGCAGACAGCAGTACTTCAACCAGGGAAATGGAGCTCTGGCTCTACAGCCCCGACGCAAGCTCTTCTGCCCCGCACGCTCGCAAAGACATGACAAAGTCACCCCCACCTCCCCTCCCCCAGGCTAAAATCCATCCCCCTCCCTCCTAGAAAGCGTTACAAAGACCCAAAGCATTACAAAGACTTTACTACGAGCACAGAATGAAAACCAAGGCACATAATAAATTAGGCTACAGTTAACATGCAGTTAAATTTAACGTTAATTTTAAAGCGGTTTGAAAGAAGAAACCGAATTAAAGCCAGTTTACTAAAGTTACTTACATTGCTTAAAGGCTTTCTGAATATCTGACATGAATAAAGCTTTTCAGGCACCTATTTCAGATTAATCTCATCTGTCTCTAACCCTTGGGGTCCTCACCACCCAGGTCTAATGGGAAAAGGTTGCGGTCGTCACATGGCTTCCTTTTTTTTGGGTCAGCCAAGGGCCACAAAGGTCAAAGAGCCACTCATGGAAAGGTAACCCAAGGTCAGCAAATGGAACGGGCAGTCATCTTAGCCTCAAAGGACTCTTTCAATTAAAACATTGAGGTCTTTGTTAAAGCTATGTTAAACATCACATTGCAAATAAACCATTCAAAAGAAATGATAATCATCATAATAATTGAAAAAAAAAAAGGTACAAGAAATTGTGTTTATTAATTTATCAATTAAAAGAGTTTAATACAACAAACAAGTTAAGAAATATTCAGATCAACAGTTACATGTACAGTTACACAACACTAGGCACAACTTTAGAGCATTTCTCTTTAAAAATTACTTTGGAAAAACAAAAAAAAGAAAAAAAAAAAAGGAAAAAATAAAAGAGAAAATAAAAGAAACAAAAAGGTTTTATTGAACATAAAGCAGGGATACAAAAGCATGGTGGTGCTTACTGCGTCCGGAACCGTAACTGCTGTCACGCCGTGGGCCTCTGGCATGCTCAACGATCACTCTCTCCCCACAAAGATCTTTACCATTGAGCTCATAAACAGCATCATCTGCATCTCTCAGATCATCAAACTCAACAAAGCCATACCTAGAGAGAGGGAGAGCAAAGGGATCACTGGAAAGAACGGAGCCAGAGGTGTCTGTGCTCAAAACCAGCTCGTGTCGCACCGGCAGAGCCTGAGGAATGTCACTCTCTGCTGCTGTCCTTTGAACTGTGGTTGCAACCTCCTGAAGGCTACCTAAAGGTTGAAGGCCATCAGCACTACCCCACAAACTCACTCAATACAGTGCTTTATTCACGGAATCACTAAGGTTGAAATAGACCTTTAAGATGACCAAAGTCCAACCATAACCCAGTTACTGCTTACTAGAGAGGAAGTTGGACTGGATGACCTTCAGAGGTCCCTTCCAACCATTCTGTGATTCTACCATGACCATCACATATATCTTAAAGTACCACATCTACAGCTTCTTGAACACCTCTAAGGGTGGTGACTCTATCACCTACCTGGGCAACCTATTCCAGTGCCTGACCACTCATGCAGGAAAGAAATTTTTCCTAATAGCCAATGCCTGGCAAAACTTGAAGATCCCTGGGTTCACTCCTGGGCCTATCAGGAAGCTGCCTTAATTCCTACACTTCAGATCACAGAGGGAGAGGGGTTGGAAAGGACCTCTGGAGATCACCTAGTCCAACCCTTCTGGTTTAGCAGGGCAGGTTAACTTGATCCAGGGAAGGCTGCACAATGGAAATATTCCCTTATCTCTGCAAACAAATGGTCTGAACATTCTGCAAGAAAGGTCCAACAAGAAAGAAGACACAAAAGCAGGTCAGGAAAAGGGATCTGGTTTTCATTGGATTCATTTGACTCTTGACTGTGGACAGCACTGATGGTTTGGGTATGAAAAACAACATGCTCATGGAACAGGACAGGTCTTCCACTTGCTGAGAGAGCTGCAGCATTCCCAAGTTCTGCTGCAACATGTTTTATGCTCAGTAGATTTTCAACATCCTAGCAGCTCAGAGAGCATGGTGAGTCCAAACCTTGATAAGAGACTCGTGAAAATCCAACAACAGTACTGAGGAACAAATTTCCTGGCCAAGGGATGAACAAAGTTTTGTGTTTGAAGAATTTTCTGTGCAAACTTTGCTCAGGTTATAGGCAGACCAAGAATAAGACGAAAGAGACAGACTGAAAAATATCTAATGCTCAATTTCAACATTCCCATGAACTTTGTGGCATTGGTTTCCTTTTACCAACAGTGAAGACAATACAGAGACAGTCACAGAATCATCGAATGCCAGGTTGGAAGGGTCCTCAAGGATCATCTGGTCCAACATTGCTTGACAGAAGCCCAGTCTAGACAAGCCGGCACAGCCCCTGTCCAGCTGAATCTTAACGGTGTCTGATGCAGGGGACTCCACCATTTCCCTGGGAAGACTTTTCCAATGGCTGATTGTTCTTGTGGAAAAATTTATGTCCCAGCAGAACCCCCCCCCAGGAGTAACCTGCACAGAAACTTCTTGTCTGAAGAGTTCACACCAGCATCTTCAGTTTAATCTTCAGAGGAACCACAGGCATCAGTGCCAACACCAAGCTGCTGCAAGCCCCTCATCTCTGGAGGCTGGAGATCCCAAAGATTCAAGCGAAGGGTTTTAAATCAATCCTCAGAGCTGCTGCTCAGGGACAAGCTGGCAATTTGTTTCTGGTCACAAAGCAAATTCACAGCAGCACTGAAACAAAACTCAAGCTGCCAGTTTCTAACCTGACAGGAGTTAAACATTGTGAGGATGCTGATTATCCCCACAGGGCAGGGGAAGAGGACAAAACACACCAGAGAGCTGTTCAGTAGAGCTCAGAGTATACCAGGACTTGAAATCACTTCTCCTTCAGCTACCTGCAAGAGCAGAATACCCCAGGCAATAGTCGAGGATGCTGCAAGCCTGAGCTCAACTGAGAACCACTTGCCAGCCACTTCTCCAACTGCCACAGCCAAACACTTGGGGTTTAGCAGGCCAAGCAGTAACTTCATGTTTCAGATCCCAGAATTCCAGCATGGTGAGGGTTGGAAGTAACCTCTGGAAAGCATCCAGTCCAAACCCCTGATAATGCAGGTGCACCCACAGCAGCTTGCCCAGGATCACAATGGCTGTGGGGGGTGTGTGTGGAATCTCTCCAGATAAGACTCCCTAACCTCTCTGGGCAGCCTCTCAGGGCTCCAGCATCCTCACAGCATAAAACTTTCTCCTCATGTTCAGATGGAACCTCCTGGGTTCCAGTTTGTGCTCATTGCCCCTTGTCCTGTCACTGGGCACCACTGACAAGAGTCTGGCCCTATCCCCTTACCCCCCACCCTCTAGCTCTTGCTGAGCATTGATCAGATCCCCTCTCAGGCTGCTCTTCTCCAGGCTAAATATCCCCAGGGAGATCATACAGAAGAACAAAGCCCTGATATAAAAATGTTGGTCTCCTCTTTTAGGTGACTTCATTTCTAAGCTTTCTCACCACCTCCCCTAGCACAGCAGTATCAGCAGCGACAGCTTTGCCGGGCAATTGTACCTGTATTGATGGGACACTTGAGAACAGCTCCAAACCCCACACAAATGGTGGCTGCTTTCGTATGCAAGTGCTGTAGTTTCAGGGAAGAAACAAGCGTGATTGATTTATAACAACTGAAACAATCACAGTCATTATAAAACCATTCAAATTGCAACTCTCTTCCCTTCAATTCCAAAAATAGAGCCAGCACAAACCTTTCAACAGATCTCACCCTAAAAGCAATTACTTACAAGGTGAAGTGCCTGGGAGCACCAGCACTTTCAAGACAATAAATGCACAGACATTTGAAGCTAGAACAGCAGAGGAATAGCTAAATTCAACCAGAACACAGCATTATAGAATCCCAGCATGGCTGGGGGAGATGGAAGAGACCTCTAGGGATCATCCAGTCCAAATTCCCTCCTAAAGCAGGGCATCCACAGCAGCTTGCCCAGGATCACAACATCCAGCAGGGTTTGGAATCTCTCCAGAGAAGCAGATTCCACAACCTCTCTCTGCTCCAGGGCTCCAGCACCCTCACACCAAACAAGTTTCGCCTCATCTCCAGATGGAAAACCCTGGGTTTCATTTTGTGCCCACTGCATGTTGTCCTGTCACTGAGCACCACTGATAAGAGTCTGGCTCCATCCTCCTGCCTCCCATCCTTTATCTCTTGATGAGAATTGATCAGATCTCCTCTCAAGCTGCTCTTCCAGAGCTCAACAGCTCCAAGGCTCTCAGCTTTTGCTCCTCACAGAGATGCTCCAGTTCACCCAGCATCTTTGTAGTCTCTGCTGGACTCTCTTGAGTAGTTCCCTGTTTCTCTTGAACTGAGGAGCCCAGGACTGGACACACTACTCCAGATGTGGCCTTACTAGGACAGAGTAGGAGGGCAAAGTCATCCATGTCACACCCAGGTGAACACAGCACCTCCAGCACCACTTTGTCACCAGCTGCTCTCCTTGGCCTCCCATTGGAATTTGATCCCTAGATGGTCCTGCAGGACTCTGTCTGGGCAAGGCATGATGGGAAGCCTGAAGGCTTTTTCTTCTCCTCACTCATTTGAAAAGGAAACGCTGATCTTGTTCTGTTCATCTTTTTCAACCTGGGAATATGCAAGATGCCAGTAGCTCTACAGTCTGATTCTAGGCTGAAGGGAAAGGAGAAAGGACACTTTACAGGAAACTTCCATTTTTAAGACAACCAAGCTCCTACAACTTTGGGATTACTTGTATTTAAAAAACACTAAAACCCACCCCCCACCTCACTCCTGAATGAAAGCAACTCTGACCCAGCCACGAACATTTCACTCTATGATCTAAACCCACAAATCAAACCCCTTCAGAAGCCCAGTTTTACACCACAGAAAGCCACAACTGCTGACACAGACTTAACTACAGCAATCTGAACCTGCTGTGACATGACAGCAGCGTGAGTAAATCTTCTTTTAAATGTCTACTATTATTACTTTATATGTGGCATAGAACTACTTGCTAAAAATGTCAATGCAATTTACTTCAGCTAAGGATAAGCTACACCATTTTTTGTTCATGTATCAAAAAAGCAAAAAGTAAAGGAGTATGGCCTTATCCTAAGCAATTCCAACAGACTGCCCCTCCAAAAAGGTAGGGTTTACATCTAAAGTCAAATTTAAAATGATACTTTCCAGACCTGCTTAATACCTGAAGTCAGACCCTCATCTCTCTCCTCCTTTCAGCTGCTCCCCACCTGCATTGCTTTTGACACCTGCTGGATCCCCTCGACCTGGTTCTGCAGCCCCTCTCCACACCAGCCCAAATCTCACCTCCTCAGCACTCCTAAGTACCGTTTTTTCCCCCATGACTCAAACCCATGGGATGAGAAAGACATCAAAGCAGCTGTCTCTGTCGTTTGCCAGCAGGCCCGAAATCCATGAGGTGTATACCAGTGGCAGTCAGTCCAAGAGGGACCTGTGGCTGCAGGAGCAATTAAGAGTTGCTCTGCAGGCTCCCAACCAATGCAGACACGCTCAGCTCCCACCCCACACTGAATCAACTTCATGGTTTGGCAACCTTCTGTGTTCCACGTTGTGCCTGTTGCCAGGCATCACTGAAGAGTCTGGCCTCATTCTCTTGCCCCCCACCCTTTAGCTCTCACTAAGCATTGATCAGACCTCCTCTCAGACTTCTCCAGGCTCAAAAGCCCCAGGGCTCTCAGCCTTTCCTCCTCACTGAGACACTCCACCAATACGACAAGCAGACAGTTGGAAAGTGCAGCCTAGTCCAGAGAATCCTAGAGAACCTGAGCTTTCCTTTCCCCACCCTCCTTTCAGGTAAGCACTGGTTTAAGCCTCTGAGCTGGGAGCTTCAGTTACAGCAAGCAGCAAGCCAACCCCAGCTGAGCTTTTCGGGCTGCGCTGTATCACGTTGCGGTCTCAGCTCCTGCTCAAGAGCTACAACAGTGCTCGGCTAATCTCCTGCAGCCTGAGCATCTGAGATAGCCCACAAGTTTCCAGAAGAAACTGGAAGTATCTTTCATGTCAAACACTGTGCTGGGAATACTTAATCATTTGCTAAGCACTACTAAAAATAAGCTGTGGAGAAAGGAACAGAGGAGGAACAAAGCCAACCGCAGAGGAGCCAGCAGAAGTGCAGCATGAGGCTGTCCCGAGTTGAGACAAAACCTGAGGGCTCTGGAAAGTATTCTGTCAAACCAACAGCTGCCTGTCGAAAGAACCTCAGAACATACAACTGAAAAAGGGATGAAATTGTTGAGTTAATCCTAGAAATCCAGCCTGAGCTGGGAGCAGCCTGCTCCAGAAGCGGCAAACAAACAGCAAAGTGAGCAACAATTCCAGCACCTCATCTAGAGGCTCTTGGATTCCTCCTGCCATCTGCAGCTTCTAGACTCTGTCTCCCTTCAGGGAGGTTATAGAAAGGACTCTTGCCCTGGAATCAAAGCTTTCAACACACAGCATCTGTAGTTTGGCTACAGGCAGGTTGCGTCCTCCTCCCCTCTACCACCTCAAATTAAGATGCCACAAGTATGGGCAGCTCCAGCACACTTCAGAGCCAACTCTTGCACCCACAAATTCAGAATGCTGAAAGGGGATTGTAGGGTTGGGCCTCACAGAATCATGGAGAAGGCCTCTGAGATCACCGAGTTCAATCATAGACCATAAAGTCCAATAAAACAAGCCTGCCAGCCACAAAACTTTGCAAGTCTACACCTTCAAGAAGAAACTGGGGGGGATTTTTTTTCCCTAACATCTGTCTATGAAATGGAAATATTTGGTTTGGAGGCTTATTCAGTACCAGGAAAACTGATCCCTTCAAAAACACTTCAAGGATATGCAAGTAGGAGTGGGAAAAGCACTCAGATATTTTAGTTCCAAGCAAGCTCTAACATTCCTGAGGCCATGCTGGTTAAAACACTGCCACATGCACATTTGTTTGTTGTAATAACAGAAATTGCTCAACTTACAAACCTGTTGTATGTCAGCCTACCTGTACAACCAGTGCTAATGTGCCCCTTTTCTACAACTGAGGACTGATTTTACAACAAAATCCTCTTCCTCACAGCTAGAAGAAAACTAATAATTGACTCTCCTGCCTAATAGCAATAAAAGCCATATTCCACTCAGCTTTCCTAAGCAAGTTGGGGCTTCTTGTAAAGCGTAAAGGCACCAACACTTGGAAAGCTTTAAGTGATAGGGAGTAAAACTACCAAAAATGGCAATTTGTTTTCCCTTCTCAGTTGAAAGCCTTGGGCAAATCCTGGTGGAGCAGAAATCAAACCCTCAAGGTGCAGGAAGAGACAGCTGCTGGAACAGCAGACAGGGAGGAACACACAGGGTACCTCAGGGCTTCAGTGGGGCTTTGAAGGGACACTGGACCCCCCACACTGGCTGATGTCCCACCAAGGGCTCCCAGAACAGACGTCTGCTGCAATGCCTGTAACAGGGCTCTCTGCCCCCATAAAGGGGCTCTCTTAAAGAGTGAGGAGTGTTGTCCTGGGGTACAGCCTAGCGCACCCTTGGGTGCTCATATAGGGGTGCAGAACAAAACTAGAGGCTGAAAGGAACTCCTCAGGGGAGCTCCCATCCCCACAGAGAGGGGCACACCACAGGCTCGCTTACCCCCACCTCCTCTACAAAGCCCTCAACAGCTGAAGCCGGGATCCAGATGTCCTGAGCCCCTCCAACCTCGCCACAGAGGCCTAGCTGTCCTGTCACTCTCTCCGTTGACATGGAAACCCAAGCGTCCTGTCCCATCCCGCCCGGGGAGGGCCCAGGCCTCCAGCCGCCATCCTCACAGGGAGGGACCCAGGCCTCCTGCCCACCCCCTCAGGAGAACCCCTTCAAGAGGCCCCAGGCCTCCCGCCCTCACCCCCCTTCCTCCACAGCTCCCCAGTCCAGCCAAACACACCCCGCTCCGGCAGACTCAGGCATTCTGCTCGCCTCCCTCTCAAGCCACTCAAGCCTCCCGCCCGCTCCTCACAACCGCCGCCCGGGGCCGGGCCAAGCTGGGCCTCATTCCACCGGCGGCTGAGCAGGAGGGTCCGGTTCGGTTCGGACCGAGTCGCGCTCACCCGTTCTTGAGATCCACCTCCAAGATCTTGCCGTAGCCCTTAAAGAAGCGCTCCACGTCCCGCTCCCGCGCCTGGTAGCTGAGGCGGCCGATGTAGACCCGCGGCATCGCGGCCGGCGGGGCCGGGCCGCGGCGAAGGGGGCGGGGCGCAACGGGCGGCCGACGCGGAGCGCGCGGAGGGCGGGGACCGGTGACGTCGTAACGTCAGCCGAGCGCGCGGGCAGCGGAGGCGGGGACCTTAACGGGGAGACGTCACGGCAGGCCCCGCCCCCGCCCGGCGGTCCTTAAAGGGGCAGCGGCGGCAGTGGTGGGGCCCACACGAGGTTGGGCTAAGAGGCTTTGAGATCATGGAGTCCAACCCGTATCGAACTCCACCAGGGCTGGTGCTATTTAACAAGGCCAAGTGCAGGGTTCTGCACTGTGGCCACAACAACCCCAAGCAGCGCTATAGGCTGGGGACTGAGTGGCTGAGAGCAGCCAGGAGGAAAGGGACCTGGGGGTACTGATAGATAGTAAGCTGAAGATGAGCCAGCAGTGTGCCCAGGTGGCCAAGAGAGCCAATGGCATCCTGGCCTGCATCAGGAACAGTGTGGCCAGTAGGAGCAGGGAGGTTATTCTTCCCCTGTACTCAGCACTGCTCAGGCCACACCTTGAGTGCTGTGTCCAGTTCTGGGCTCCTCAATTCAAGAAAGATGTTGAGTTGCTGGAACATGTCCAGAGAAGGGCAACAAAGCTGGTGAGGGGCCTGGAGCACAAATCCTATGAGGAGAGGTTGAGGGAGCTGGGCCTGTTTAGCCTGGAGAAGAGGAGGCTCAGAGGTGATCTTATTACTGTCTACAACTACCTGAAGGGACATTGTAGCCAGGTGGGGGTGGCCTCTTCTCCCAGGCAACCAGCAATAGAACAAGGGGACACAGTCTCAAGTTGTGCCAGGGTAGGTATAGGCTGGATGTTAGGAAGAAGTTCTTCACAGAGAGAGTGATTGGCATTGGAATGGGCTGCCCAGGGAGGTGGTGGAGGCACCGTGCCTGGGGGTCTTCAAGAAAAGACTGGATGGGGCACTTGGTGCCATGGTCTGGTTGATTGGTTAGGGCTGGGTGCTAGGTTGGACTGGATGAGCTTGGAGGTCTCTTCCAACCTGGTTGATTCTATGATTCTATGATTCTAAGCCATGTCGCACAGCATCACGTCTCTGTGGCTCTGAAACACGCCCAGGGATAGGGATTCAGCCACCTCTCTCGGCAGCCTGCGCCAGGGGTTGAGAACCCCTGCAGGGAGTTGCTTCTGATGTCCAACCTCTGCTGGTGTCCAACCTAAACCTCTCCTGGTGCGACCCGAGGTAATTCCCTCTTTTTCTGTCGTTTGTTCCTAGGAACACAGACGAACCCCTCCTGTTTCCAACGTCCCTTTAGGGAGTTTTAGAGAGCCAACCTGCCCATGTACAGAGCTTGCTGGAGTCTGATGGAAGTCATGGGGCAGGGGACTCCTGGGGTCCCCCTTCCCATGGGGTACATGGTGATGATGGGGGACCCCCTCCCATGGGTCAAAAGGCTTGTGGGGGTCCCTGTTCCATGCCATGCTACCTGAGGGACTTCCTATATGGCAAGGCTTTGTAGGGTGTCCCCTTCCTGATACGCTGGACACCGATGGGGTCCTCCTTCCCCAAACACAGGCAGGGATGCAGCTTCCCCATCCCCACACCCCACAGTGGACACCCCCATTGCTGGCTGCACTCATCCATGCCTCTTTCCCACTGATGAGCAACAACATCCCTCTTGCAGCTTCCTAAATGCCATTTGCAAGGACTTATTTCTACCATTTCACCAACACATCAGATGCCTAAATCCCACCAAACCCCAACGGATGCTCTTGGGAACATTCCAGCTTTAAGCAGCCCTCAATAATAACCTCATCATCCCCCCCCCCCAGAAATAAGCACTGTGTGTCTGCAGTGCCAGCAGCTGGATTTCCAGCCATCACACTCTGCTCATTTGACAAATAGAATTAAATTTAATTATTTATTCCTTAGTGCCCTGGTGTAGGAGTTGGTGCTTGGGAACATTATGTGCAAGGAGGAGAGTTCTCTGAAGCTTGTTAGGTTTCATTGCCCAGTCAAATAAGCAAGGGGGATAAAAGCCTGGCATTAATTTTTCTGGTTTATGTCATGCTTAATGGCACTCTGAATGATCTGAAAGTCCTTTTCCTGCCTTTCCTTCTTTATTTGTTGATTAGGAAAACTCTGGGGCATGCAGTGCTGCTCTGCCTCCCATGCCAGGGGGATAATGAAAATGCAGAATATTGGGGGAGGGGTGTTAATAGTGATGGGGGAGTAAAGGGGAGATGCTGAGAAGGAGTTTATGATGGGTTACATCTAGCAGGCTCTGGGTTAAGGGAGGTCCCAGTGTGAGAGGCCATAAGGGGGATAATATGGCCTAATACATCCAGGCAAATATAGCTGCTAACAGAGGCTGGGAGTTATAAGTGGTCTGATCTTCCATGCACCACATGCAGCTGTAGAGGAGCCTCCTCCAACCCTGAGCACTGTCCCCCTTCACTGCTCTTCTTGCCCCTGAGGACAGAGAAAATGCCCAGAAATGCTGCTTGACTCCCCCTTCCCACACCTGGAAGCTGTAGTTTTGGAGCAAGACTCTTTTCCTACAGCAGTAATTTTACATCAGTATTTTCCACTGCATATCACCCCCTGGGGAGGTGAATGTGCTGCTGTGGCTCTTCTTTGCCATCAGCAAAGAGCAGCAGTGGAGCAGAGCAGCAGTTTACCAGTGTCCACTGGTGACACTCAAAAGATCCCTACGGGAAAGACAAAATATTGCATTGACTCTGAAACTGGAGGATGCTCTGCTGCAGGATGGCACTACCCAAGACAGTGCTGCACCATGGCTGTGCAGGAAAGAACCCAACTCTCTTCCCTTGGGATTGAGGAAAGGGAAAGGGCCAGGCAGGGAGCCTGCTGCACTGCATTTGTCCATCCTCACTGCCATGCATCCATCCCCTGCCCGCCCTCATGCATCCCCAGCTGAGCACAGAAACACTTTTCTGGCAGCATCTTACAAAAATATATTTCTATTAGACATTGATTTCCAAGAGGTTCTCATCACAATCAGTAGTGGTAGCAGGAACAGCAGAAAAACTAACTGAATTCAAGTCCCAGTGTTGCAAACAGCACCTCCCTTGCCACACGTGTCCAACCTGTCTGTCTCCACCTTGAATGCCACCACCCCAGGGCTGTCTCTAAAGGAACAGTGGAGTCTTACAGCCCCCATTGCTGCAGCAGTGCTGAACCACATTTGGTAACTTGTCAATTCTCCTTTTCTTTCCCACTTTGAGCTCATTTTTGAGATGAAGTGATGCCAAGGGCTGTAGAACCCCTTTGTGCCCTTGTGCCTCAGCCTGCATGACCACTCTTGCCCTGTCCTGCCAGTGCTGAATGGGCTGGGCAGGGAAAAGTGGGGAAAAAAAGTAATTAAATGTAAAACACCTAAATTTAAGTAATTTGTGGGGGTTTTTTTTCCTCTGTAATTCAATGCCCTTGGTCCAGGGGCACTCAGCTGCTGAACTTGGAGTGGGGAACGTGGAGGTGGCTCTGAGGCTGCTCCACTATAGGGTAAAGGCAGCATGGAGAAAGGCAGCGACCACCTCCATGCTACCCTGCAAAATCACCCAAAAGCAGCCAAAAATCACCCTGAGGGACAATACAATCAGCAAAACAACACTGAGAGCTGCTAAGCCAGGCTGGAGGTGGAGGTACAGCACCTCCCCAGCCCCTAAAACACACAAGTGAAGGGGGAACTGTGGCTCTTCTGCCACTCTGAGCAGAGTGAGCTGCTGTCCCCAAGCTCCCTGAGCTTCCTCTTGCACTTGAAGTGAGAGGGCAGCCTCCCTCCAGACACAATTCCACAGGCTGCCATCCATGCAAAGCTGCAGAGGCTTTGCCAACTTAAAGAGGGCACTCAGAAGTTTAAAGATAAAGAAAAATCAGTGGATCTGGAGGGTTCTTCCTCCCCATAACATCTCATTAGTGGGCAAAGCAGTGAAGTTTGGCTGTGGAGGAGCAGCACAAAGCTCAGCCTATGAGCTGGAGGTCAGAGGAGAAGGATCTGCTTAGAGGACATGAAAGGCTTCATGGCATTCTCCAGTGCTGCCTTGTAGTCCTGGAGTGGGACCTCAGTGCAGGCTGGCACAGTGAGCTGCCCCCTCTGGATGAGCTGGTACAAGGTGTCCATCATGGTGGTCAGGCTCTCCTGGTCTGCAGAGGAAGGAGGGAGCTCTCAACATCACATGTCCCATGCCAGAACCATTGACTATTCCCACCTGAAGCCATAAAGGGTGCTGAGGTGTGATGTGTTCCCGGTTTGGGCATGCAAGATGGGGCAAGAGCTCCCCCTCTGCTCCACACTGGTGAGACCCCACCTGGAGTACTGCATCCAGTTCTGGAGCCACTATTACAAGAGGGATATAGATGTGCTGGAAGGTGTCCAGAGAAGGGCCCCAAGGATGAGCAGAGGGCTGGAGCATGTCTCCTACAAGGAGAGACTGAGGGAGTGGGGCTGTTCAGTCTGGAGAGGAGAAGGCTCCCAGGTGACCTTCTTGTGGCCTTCCAGTATCTTAAGGGGGCTACAAGAAAGCTGGGGATGAACTTTTTAGGCTGTCAGGTAGTGATAGGACTGGGGAGAACAGAACAAAGCTGGAAATGGGGAGATTCAGGCTGGATGTTAGGAAGAAGTTCTTTGCCATGAGGGTGGTGAGAGCATGGAAGGGGTTGCCCAGGGAGGTGGTGGAAGCCTCATCCCTGGAGGTGTTTGAGGCCAGGCTGGATGAAGGCTGTAGACAGCCTGATCTAGTGTGAGGTGTTCCTGCCCATGCAGAGGGGTTGGATTGGCTGATCCCTGTGGTCCCTTCCAACCCTGACTGATTCTATGATTCTAAGAGCTCCTGGCACGGTGCCACAACACAGTCCCTGCCTGAGCCACACCACCCAGCACCTGTGTTTCAGGCACGCTGAGGACTGTCAGCACTCATGACACAAGAACAAAGAGAGCAGCACTGGTGTGGCAGTTGCACACCTGTTCCTGTGCCAGCCTGCCAGAGGGGTGCCATCAGCTCACCTTGTGCATGCTCCTTCCTCCACTGGGTCATCCAGAAGCCGCGGAGCCGCACGTCCCGGAAGATGAAGGCACTCTGCAGGGAGAGGCAGCTGAGCACACAGGTCAGGCCTGTGTGCCCATACCCAGTGTGACAGCAGTGGGAGGTGGCAATGAGGCTCCTTCTCATTTGTGAGTCAGGGCACAGTGGGATGCAGAGATGCAACTCCAAAGTGTAGAGCCAGGGTGGGTTTGATGCACGGCACCTGTGGGGTGATTTCCCCACTGGGATTTCACAGCAGCCCAAAGCCTCCATAAGTAAAGCCAAAGTGACCTGTCCTGGGGTGCAAAGCAGCTTGTTCCATCACAGACCCCATCAGTTACAGAAAAAGAAGGTTGGAGGCTCTCAGTTTGCAGGCAGGGGAGTTGAGCTCTTGCAGCAGTGAGCTGGGATGGGGACATCGACACATGTCCCAGGGGAAACTGGGAGAATCTGCAGCACTCACCACAGGCACCATCACAGGCTGCTTTGCCATCCCCCCGTAGGTGACCATGGTCCCTTTGGGTCTGGAAGAGGAGGGAAGTATTCAGTTACAGTCCCCAGTGTGCAGCTTTGACCTTGCAACCTCCACCTCTGCCATCTCCAACCCCACTACTGCATCCAGGGCTCTCCCAGTGATGCCTGATTCCACTTCCCAGAGCTCCCCTCCCACTCCTATGCACCATTAGCTGAACTCGCAGCTACACTCAGGTCAGGACCTGGTGGACCTTCATAACTGAACCTCAGCTGCCTCCAGCCACTGGCAGCACTTGAGACACACAAGTGATGAAGGTCAACTTTAAGTCACTGCTGCTTTCGAAACCACTTCTCCGCTCATTTCACCTCTCCAGAACTTCAGTGATGACCCACATCAGCTAACAACACCTCCAGACACTTCTTGCACTGCAGGGACTCTGGAGCAGGTTCCTCTGGTGCCAGCTGCTGTCCCCAGGCCCATGCCAAGCCACCACCCAGACAAACTTACTGCAGATGCCGCAGCATCTCCGTGGTGCTTTTGCCTCCGACACAGTTGAGGGCGAGCCTGGGCTTTGGGATGCTCTGCAAGAGATTATGAAGAAGCTGAAGAAGGTTCCCAGTTGTTATTTTCTGGAGGCTCCTTTTGAGGATGGGACCATAACTCTTGAGGGAGCAACTTTAGATTGGCTAGGAGGAAAAACTGCTTCATGGAAAGGCCTGGAGCAGGTTGCTCAGGGAAGTGGTGGGGTCACCATCCCTGGAGGGGTTTCAAAGCTGTGGAGATGTGGTGCTGAGGGATATGGTTCAGTGGTGACCTGGCAGTGCTGGATTCATGGTTGGACTCTATGATCCTAAAGGTCTCTTCCAACCAAAAACAATTCTGTGATTCTATGATTTACCTGGGGGCAGCTCAGAGATACAGAGCTGCAGATCTGGCCCTTGCACTACCAGCAAAAGCCCTTAAATTCTTGGGTTGAATCCTGATTTGGAGAAAGATTTGTCCTCCCCACCAGCCCTCCACCATTCCCCACAGTGCTGAACTGCAGGCACAGCCCTGGATGGTCTCTCCAGTGGGATCAGCATTGAGATACCTTAAATATCTCTTTCATCTCTGGCTTTCTCAGCATCTCCTCCGTGATGACATGGTCTGCACCCAGGGCCATCAGTCTCTCAACCAGCTTTGGGAGATCAGGTCTGGGGAAGGAAAAGGGATTCAGTGAGTCAGAAATCAGTGTCACCTTCTCCTGCCTCCTGGCTCAGATGTAGCCTGGGGACAACAGGGCAGAGGCTGGAGGACAACAAGGAGAAGCAGGGCAGGTTTAGGCTGGACATTAGAAAGAAATTCTTCAGAGAGAGTGATTGGCATTGGAATGGGCTGCCTGGGGAGGTGGTGGAGTCCCCATCCCTGGAGGTGTTTAAAAGGAGGCTGGATGAGGCACTTGGTGCCATGGGTTAGTTGATTAGAAGGGTTAGGTGAGAGGTTGGCCTCTATTCTAGAGGTCTTTTCCAACCTGGTTAGTTCTGTGTGCTTCCTGCTGCCTGCTTCACCTAGCTTCTGCCAATGATCATTTGCTTTTAAATGCAAGGGATAAGCTTCCACAGTGTCCCTCTCCTCCTTTAACCCCAACTCCTTCCAGTGCATTAATGACTGAAAAGCTACATTTTCATTTAATGTGAATTTGCAAAGCAAGCTATAGATAAGAGGCAGTTATAATGTGCTGACATTGCTGAGGCTATTAGGAGAAGAAATCAAAAGAAAATCCTTCTTCTGCTGTCTGCAGAATGGGGGAAAGGATAGGGCAGAGGCCCCAATACTGTGATGCTACACAACAACTACTGTAGGCTGCAAACAAAATCCTGGGCTGTATGGGCAGGATGACCACATTCAGCCCCCAGACTTGCCTGACCTCCTGCCAACTTCCAGCCTATGCTGAGGGCAGCTTTTACCCCACAGGGGACATTCTGCCCTCCCAGGGCACCCACCTGTCCCTCACCACATTGATGGTCTTGATGCCGGAGGCTTTGGCAATCTGGATAACAGCCTGGCCCACGCCGCTGTTGGCAGCGTTCTGGATGACAGAGTCACCTGCAGATGAATCAATCCAGGTTTCCATGGCAGAGGTGACAGCAGATCCCCCCCAGATGCCCCTCTCCCCCCTGGCAGAGCTGTACCTGGTGCCAGGGTCTCGAAGTCAGCCAGCATGCGGAAGGCTGTGCAGGGGTTGACGCTCAGCGTGGCAGCGCACAGCACCGGGATGTTGCTGGGCACCTTCAGCAGCATCTCCTCTGGGAACACTCCCTGTGTCCTCCACGTCCCTGGGTGCCAGCAGCAGCATGGGCACAGCAGTAGGAAGGGGGGAAGTGAAAGGAAATGTTAACAGAGATCAGCTCCTGTCACAGCCTCAAGGCTGGTTGTGCCACACTGACAACCATCTGAATCCTGGAGAGTGCATGACAAAACACGGCCAAAACACAGTGGGAGGCTGGGGATGGATCTCAGAATCCATGGAGGGAGCTGGAAGGGACCTCTGGAGAACATCCAGTCCAACCTCCTTGCTAAAGCAGAGCCATCCACAGCAGTCTGCCCAGAATCACAATGGTCAGGTGGATTTGGAAGCTCTTCAGAGAAGGAGGCTTCACAACCTCTCTGGGCAGTCTGCTCCAGGCCTTCAGCACCCTCACACCAAAGAATTTTCTTCTCCTGTTCAGATGGGACCTCCTGGGTTCCAGTTTGTGCCCATTGTCCTGTCACTGATCACCACTGACAAGAGCCTTGCCCCATTCTCTTGCCTCCCACCCTTTATCTCTTGCTGAGCATTGATCAGATCCCCTCTGGGGCTGCTCTTCAGGCTCAGCAGCCCCAGGGCTCTCAGCCTTTCCTGCTCACAAAGATGCTCCAGTCCCCTCAGCTCTTTGTAGCCTGTGCTGGACTCTCACCAGTAGTTCCCTGTCTGACTTGAACTGGGGAGCCCAGAACTGGATGCAGTACTCCAGATGTGGCCTCCCTAAGGCAGAGTGGAGGGGGAGGAGAAGCTGTCTGGACCTGCTGGCCATACTGTTCTTTAACCACCCCAGAAGACCATTTGCCTTACTGGCCACAAGGGCTCCTCACTAGCTCATGTAGAACCTTTCCCCCAGCGCTCCCAGGTCCTTCTCTGCACAGCTGCTTTCCAGCAGGTCAAGCCCTCACCTGTACTAACGCAGGGGGCTGTTCCTCCCCAAGTGCAGCACCCTACACTTGCCTTTGTTGATCTTCATGAGGTTTGTCTCAGCCCAAGTCTCCAGCAGGGCCAGGTTTGCAGGTGCAGAGATGCAGAGTGGTGCTGTGGCTGCTGGGTTTGTACTCACCGAGGGCATTGGTGGCTGGGATGACCCAGTCCCCGGGCTTCAGAGCTGCCACTCGACGCCCGACCTCCAGCACTTCCCCGACACCTTCGTTCCCTCCTACTGCTGGCAGTGGGGACAGGGTGGGATAGGTCCCTGCCAGAATGTCAGAGGTGAGCTGCAGACCTTACCCCTACCCCAGACCTTCCCATTCCAAGAGTCAACTCTAAGCCCTCCGAGATCTCCCACCAGGAGACTCCCTTGAGAATGAACAGGCACAAAGGAGCTGCTGGGGCCTCACCCTGGATCATATTGATGTCAGCAGGGTTGATGGGGGCTGCCAACATCTTGACATGGACATCAGAGTCCCCCAGCTTGGCCAGCTCTATGTCCTTTAATCTGAAGAGGCAGGAGACAAAGGGAACATGTGTAAATGGGTTTGGCTGACGTCTGCTGCCCCTTGGCTGAAGCTGCAGTGAGGTGCCTGTAGCTCCTGCACTCTGTGCCCCATCTCAGCTTCTTGCTGCAGCCTGGTCCCCTCCAGTGAAAAAAACACAATGACCAACGCCAGGAACCCCATCAAGGCTAAATGTGTGTCACTGAGGACAACACAGAAGGCTTTGGTTGGAAAAGACCTTGAAGATCATCAAGTCCAACCATCAAGTCAACACCACCATGGCCATTAAACCATGTCCCCAGGTGCCATGTCATAGAATCATAGAATCAAGCAGGTTGGAAGAGACCTCCAAGCTCATCCAGTCCAACCTAGCACTCAGCCCTGTCCAATCAATTAGACCATAGCACTAAATGCCTCATCCAAGCTTTTCTTGAACACCTCCAGGGTCCACACATTTCTTCAACACCCCCAGGGACAGTGACTCCACCACCTTCCTGGGCAGCCTGTTCCAATCCCTGACCACCTTTGCAGCAAAGAAATTGTTCCCAATCTCCAACCTAAACCTCCCCTGGCACAATTCCAGGCAATTTCCTCTCCTTCTATCACTTTGTATCAGGGAGAAGAGATCAACCTCACCTCACTGCAACCTCCTCTCAGGGAGGTGTAGAGAGCCACAAGGTCTCTTCTCAGCCTCTTCTCCAGGCTAAACAACCCCAGGCCCCTCAGCTGCTCCTCACCAGCCCTGCTCTCCAGACCCCCCACCAGGATTCTTGCCTTTCTCTAGACCTGCCCCAGCACCTCAAGCCCTTTCTTATCGTGAGGGGCCCACTGATGATGGAGCCATGCTAAAACCCAACCACCCAACAAAACTCTGGGTCACCACACAAAGCACTGCCCACAAATCTTAAGACACTCAGCAGGTTGTGCAAAAGAAGCCACAGATTCAGCTGGTGGTGGGGGAGGGCATGGTTTGTCCTGCCCTGCCTTGGTGTTATGGGAACTGAGGTTATTTTTAGAGACCTGCAAAAAGGAGAAATGCTGAAGCTCAAGACTTGGCCTTGCACAACCAAAGGGCTGAGGGCTGCACATCTCAGGAGCTCTCAGTGGTGACAAGCACCATTGCATAATTAAAAGGTCATGAGGAAAATCAGCTGTCTGCCCACAGACCCCCTGGGGGAGGAAGTCAGTGTCTGGGTGGCCCCAGATGATGCATTGACACCTTCTGCATTTCTAGGGGTGATGCAGGACAGCAGCACATTCTCCAGGTCTCCTCACTTGAAAAACTGACCTCAGGTTGCACCAGGGGAGTTTTAGGTTGGACAAGAGGAACAATTTCTTCCCCTTGAGGGTTGTCAAGACCTGGCCCAGGCTTCCCAGGGTGGTGGTGGAATCCCCATCCCTGGAGGGGTTTCAAAGCTGTGGAGATGTGGTGCTGAAGGACATGGTTTGGTGGTGACCTGGTAGTGCTGGGCTGGACTTGAATGATCTGAAAGGCCTCTTCCAACCACAATGATTCCATGGTTCTATGAGTTTAAAAGCCAAACAATCCACCCAAATGGCACTTTGCCCTTGGAAAGCCTTTTGGCTGTTTTAGACTCCCAATTCGTGCACCCCCTGCCATGCATCCCAGTATAGTCCTCACCATGTCCTTCTCCACACCATCACCCACAGTGACCCCCCCCCATTTCTGCACCCCCTGCAGTGCATCCCAGTACAGCCTCCCCATTCCTGCACCCCCTGCCATGCATTCCAGTACAGCCTCCCCATTCCTGCACCCCTACAGTGCATCCCAGCGTAGTCCACGCCATGTCCCCCCCACACCAGCACCCCAGCGTCCCCTGTTCCTGCACCCCTGCCATGCACCCCAGTACAGCCTCCCCATTCCTGCACCCCTGCAGTGCATCCCAGCATAGCCCCTGCCATGTCCCCTCCACACCCCAGTGTCCCCCATTCCTGCACCCCTGCAGTGCATCCCAGCATAGCCCCCGCCATGTCCCCCCCACCCCCGCACCCCAGTGTCCCCCATTCCTGCACCCCTGCAGTGCAGCCCAGCACAGCCCCCGCCGTGTCCCGCTCCACACCCACACCCCAGTGTCCCCCATTCCTGCACCCCTGCAGTGCATCCCAGCGTAGCCCCTGCCATGTCCCCCCCAACCCCGCACCCCAGCGTGTCCCGCCCTTACTGCACCCCTGCAGTGCATCCCAGCGTAGCCCCCGCCGTGTCCCGCCCTTACTGCACGACGCCCTCGGGCTCGCCGTGCCGCTCGTACACCAGCCCCAGGACGGGGCCCCGCGCCGTGCCCGAGCGTGCCCGCGCAGGGGGGGTCCGCGCCCCGCGCAGCACCCGCGCTGCCGCTCGCTGCATTCGGCTCCCGTCGGCCCAGCTCGGTCCCGCTCAGCTCCGCTCGGCCCAGCTCGGTCCCGCTCAGCTCCGCTCGGCCCAGCTCGGTCCCGCTCAGCTCCGCTCGGCCCAGCTCGGTCCCGCTCAGCTCCGCTCGGCCCAGCTCGGTCCCGCTCAGCTGCGCTCGGCCCAGTCCGGCCCCGCTCGGCGTTACCCGCTGGAGCCCGCGCGGCCACCGGCGCCGTCACGACGGCAGCCCCGCCCCTTACCGGGTCGGCCCCGCCCCCATGGGCTCCGCCCCGCCCCCCATGGGCTCCGCCCCTGCCTCTCTTAAGGCAGCTCCGGCGCAGCGCCGTGAGCCGTGCGGGGTCTCTGCGGCCGGCGCCGTGTGCGGGATGCTTCCAGGAAACCTGCTTCGGGGGTGCGTTATAGAACCACAGAATAGTTTCGGTTGAAAAGGACCTCCAAGGTCACTGAGTCCGGGGGTCGACCCAACGCCAGCATGGCCATTAAACTGTCTGCCCAGGTGCCGCGTCCAAACGTTCCTTGTAGGGATGGTGGCTCCGGCACTTCGCTGGGCAGCCTGTTCCAGTGCCTGGGCACTCTTGCAGCAAAGGGTATGGGTTGTGCCGGTGTGACTGTGGCAAAGGCAGCAGCAGAGCAGCAGCTCTCTGTGCCCACCTATGTCAGCCCAGATGGCTCCGTGATGGGCACTGCAGCATCCTACAGAGCCCAGGAAGCTGGGCTCCTGGGTCATCGTGGGGACATCAGCCCCTTTTGTCTGACTCGTCAACTGATTTAGCCACTCTTCAAGAGTGTGCACTGCGGGCAGGGAAAGCTTCGCGGCAAGTGTGGAGCTTTCAGAGGACTATTCCAAACAGCACAGCAAGGAATCTGGGAATCCAAACATGTTGGAGGTTGGAAAAGACCTCTGGAGATCATTCAGTCCAACCCCCCTGCTGAAGCAGGGCACCCACAGCAGCTTGTCCAGAATCACAATGGCCAGAGGGGGTTGGAATCTCTCCAGAGGAGACTCCACAACCTCTTGGGGCAGCCTGCGTCAGGCTTCCAGCACCTTCACACCAAACAAGTTTCTCCTCATCTGCAAATGGATTCCACTCTCCTGGGTTCCATTCTGTGTCCATTGCCTCTTGTCCTGTCACTAGGCATTGACAAGAAGCATTTAGGCTTCTTGTCCTGTCACCACTAACAACAGTCTGGCCCATCCCCTTGCCCCTCACCCTTTAGCTCTTGCTGAGCATTGATCAGATGCCCTCTGGTCCTGCTCTTCTCCAGGCTCTCAGCCCATCCTGCTCAGGGAGATGCTCCAGTTCACCCAGCACCTTTGTAACCTCTTCTGGACTGTCTCCAGTCATTCCCTGTCTCTCTTGAACTGGGGAGCCCAGAACCACATCCAGTTCTGCAGCTGTGGCCTCCCTAAAGCAGAGCACAAGGCAGGAGAACCTCCTTCAACCTGCTGGCCACACTCTTCTCAATGAACCCCAGGACACCATTGGCCTTCTTTGCCACGAGGGCACATTGCTGGCTCATGGGCAACTTACTGTCCCCCAGCACTGCCAGGTCCTTTTCCACAGAGCTGCTTTCCAGCAGGTGCCTGTCATGAATAGCAAGAAAGAAAAAAAAAATCCTGTTAGTAATTTAATTCAATGTTTTGTATAATTATCTTGAAGGAAAGGTCTCATTTATTCTCCCAATTAAAGCTGATTAGATCAGAGAGGAAAGAAGGGAGCAGCGATTCCTGCCTTTACTGATCGACCTGTCACAGCAGAACAAACAGCAGCTTCTCCACATCGTTTCTTCTTTCATGTGGAGATCAGGCTTCTCCAAAGAGGTGGTGGGAGCAGCTCAATAAATCCTGCCTTGCTCATCACATCCATTTCTACGTGCAATTAGCAGGTTCCTTTATTAAAGCCACCCCTCCTCTCACTAGCTTGGGAGCTTCGCTGGTTCTGTGGACCAGAGCACCAGCAGGATGAAGGAGGTTCTTCTGCTCCTGTGCTCAGCACTGGTCAGGCCACACCTTGAGTGCTGTGTCCAGTTCTGGGCCCCTCAATGCAAGAGAGATGTTGAGGTGCTGGAAGGTGTTTGAGGAAGGGCAGCAAGGCTGGGGAGGGGCCTGGAGCACAGCCCTGTGAGGAGAGGCTGAGGGAGCTGGGGGTGTGCAGCCTGCAGAAGAGGAGGCTCAGGGCAGAGCTCATTGCTGTCTGCAGCTACCTAAAGGGAGGCTGTAGCCAGGTGGGGTTGGGCTCTTCTCCCAGGCAAGCAGCAAGAGAAGGGGACACAGCCTCAAGCTGTGCCAGGGGAGGTCTAGTCTGGATGTTAGGAGGAAGTTCCTGTCAGAGAGAGTGATTGGCATTGGAATGGGCTGCCCAGGGAGGTGGTGGAGTCTGTGTGGCTGGAGGTGTTGAAGCCAAGCCTGGCTGGGGCACTTAGTGCCATGGTCTGGTTGATTGGCCAGGGCTGGGTGCTAGGTTGGACTGGCTGAGCTTGGAGGTCTCTTCCAACCTGGTTGATTCTATGATTCTAAGATTCTCATGGGGAGAACCCTGTGGTGTTGCTGGTGCTGCTGGTGCTGCTGCTGCTGCTCCTGGGGTGGCCTCAGGGTGCACCAAGGGAGATTTAGGTTAGAAGAAACTTCTTCACTAAAAGGGTTCTCAAAGACTGGAATGACCTACTCAAGGGAGTGGTTCAATCTCCATCCCTGGAAGTGTTTAAAAGATGCAGAGATGTGGTGCTGAGGGATGTGGTTCAGCACCAGCCTTGGCAGAGTTAGAGAAAGGTTGGACTCGATTGTCTTAAAGGTTTGTTCCAACTGAAACAGTTCTATGATTCTTTGACAGGAGCCTTGGCTAGATCCTGCACCTCCTGGAGACTTGGCTGTCTGCAGGGTTGGGATTTGGCTTCCTTCCTTGCCTCAGTTCCATTCTCCAGCGATCGATATTTTGGAGGGTCTTGGTATTTGAAGGACATAGACTTGCTGGAGTGAGGCCAGAGGAGGCCACAGCAATGACAGGGGGGCTGGAAACTGAGAGAGTTGGGTTTGTTCAGCCTGGGAAGAGAAGGCTCCAGGAAGACCTTCTGATTGCCTTTCAGGACTGAAAGGGGCTGAGATCAGAAAGCTGGGGACACTCTTGAGCAGGGCCTGTTGTAACAGGACAAGGGATGATGGTTTAGACTAAAAGAGGGAGATTGAGACTTGAGAGAAGGAAGAGATTTGAGGGTGTTGAGAGCCTGTGCCAGGTAGTCCAGAGAGGTGGGAAATGCTCATCCCTGCAACCAGTCCAGGTCAGGTTGTGTGCGGCTGTGAGCAACCTGCTCTAGGTGCAGATGTCCCTGCTGACTGCAGAGCTCTAATCACAGGCTCATAGGCTCACAGGATGTCAGGGGTTGGAAGTGACCCAAAGAGATCATCAAGTCCAACACCCTGCCAGAGCAGGACCACACAATCTAGCTCAGGTCAAACAGGAACACATCCAGACAGGCCCTGAATGTCTCCAGAGGAGGAGTGATTTGCCATTGGAATGGGCTGCCCAGGGAGGTGGTGGAGTCTGTGTGGCTGGAGGTGTTGAAGCCAAGCCTGGCTGGGGCACTTAGTGCCATGGTCTGGTTGGTTGGCCAGGGCTGGGTGCTAGGTTGGCCTGGCTGAGCTTGGAGGTCTCTTCCAACCTGGTTGATTCTATGATTCTTCACAACCTCTCTGGGGAGCCCAGAGAAATCTCTCCCAATCTCTCCCTGTGCTTCAGAGTTCTTACAGAGGGGCAGCTGCAGGAGCAGGTTGGTTCCTGGTGGGGGATGCTGGTGGTACTGGTGAGCCTGCACGCTGGGAGACACGAGTGGGCATGCTCTGCACCGTGTGACAAAGGGTTAATAACTGATCACAGCAGCAAGATGAGAAGCTTTCCATACCCTTCCAAACGTATGCATCTGCAGAGCAAGGCTGGCAGACAATTTATGATTATTTTGTTAATGTTTCTCCTGTAACAGGCACAATTTCCTGGTGATTAATGAGGACTCCATATCCTGGAATTGCCTTTTTTTTTTAATGTTGTTTAGAGGAGATGCATGAAAATCCACTTTGCAGTTGAAGGTTGAGGAGCAGGAGGGGAGAGGAGGAAGAAGAGACGGATCCTCAGCACCTGGCGCCGTGATGGGTGCTGCAGCCAGAGGAAGGAGCGATGCTCCCTGCTCCCCTCTGCTCTGAACGTCCCTGTTCTTGTTAATGAGCTGTGATTTATTACAGCCATTGATTAAGTTGAGCTATTCTTACCTCCTTCATGGCTGGAAAGCAAAAGTGCTGCCAATGAGTGGGGGGGTTGTACTTGGAGGGAGGCTGGAGGGATCTAGAGATGGATGGGAGCAAGCACCCATGGGAACTGGGTGAAAACAGAGTGACAGTTGCTGGAGTTTTGTCTCTAAAATACAGAATCCCAGAGTAGAGAGGGTTGGAAGGAACCTCTGGAGATCATCCAGTCCAACCCCTTTACTAAAGCAGAGGCACCCACAGCAGCTTGCCCAGGACCATGATGGCCAGGGGGGGTTGGAATTTCTCCAGAGGAGGAGACTCCACAACCTCTCTGGGCAGCCTGCTCCAGGCCTCCAGCATCCTCACACCAAACAAGTTTCTCACCTCCAGATGGAACCTCCTGGCTTCAAGTTTGTTCCCACTGCCCCTTGTCCTGTTGCTGGGCAGGACTGACAAAGAGCCTGGCCCCATCTTCTTGCCAGAGCGTTGCTCAGATCCCCTCTGGGGCTGCTCTTCTCTGGGCTCAGCAGCCCCAGGGCTATCAGCCTTTCCCCCTCACAGAGATGCTCCAATCCCCTCAGCATCTTTGTAGCCTGCACTGCAATCTCTCCAGTAGTTCCCTGTCCCTCTTAAACTCGGCACCACTGACAAGAGCCTGGCCCCATCCTCTTGCCCCTACCGTTTAGCTCTTGCTGAGCATTGATCAGATGCCCTTTCAGGCTGCTCTTCTCTAGGCTCAGCAGCCCCAAGGCTCTCAGCCCTTCCTGCTCACAGAGATGCTCCAGGCCCTTCAGCATCTCTGTAGCCTGTGCTGGACTCCAACCAGTAGTATTAGAAGGCTATGAGGGCACATTGCTGGCTCAAGGGCAACTCATCCCCCAGCACTCCCAGGTCCTCCTCTGTGGAGCAGGTCACCCCCTCCCCTGTACTGCTGCAGGGGGTTATTCCTCCCCAAGCACAAGACCCTACACTATTCCTTGCTGGATTTCACGGAGCTCCTCTCAGCCCAACCTGATCAGGTCAGAACCTCAGAACCTGTTGAGGACTGAGAATTTATCCTCCTGTTTTAGAAGGATGAGTCAAGCCTGGTGGGTTCCACCTGACCCCGCAGCCTCCTGCGTGCTGCGCTGCCTCCAGCTCTCCCAGCACTTAATCAAGTTAATGTGAAATTATTAATTAACTGCTTATAAGATCGACAGGCTTTTTTAATTAAGGAGAATAATCATCTGCTGCCTTTCCCCTTTTCGGTGGAGAAATTGAAGGTGTGTCCCTTTCACTCTGCGGTAATTAAGGAAGCTGAGGCTGGAGAGCTTGACTTGAGGGGGAGCTCCTTGGGGGAGTGCTTGTGGTGGCATCTCGATGTGGCAGCCAGATGTGCTTCAGGCTCTGTTGGACCTCCCAGAGACCCTGGGCTGGGGACCAGGCTTGTAGAACAATCTGCAAGAGCATTCCCTTTTGTTTTCAGGCAGAGGCAAGGATGCTTCAAAACACCCTAGGGGGAAAAGGTGGTCAATGAGCTGCACCACCCCACTGAGAACACTGCTCTGGAGCTTTGCAGGTTTTGGCCCCTCACTCAAAGAAGGACATTGAGGTGATGGAGCAAGTCCAGAGAAGGGCAATGAAGCTGGCAAAGGGTCTGGAGAACAGGGCTGGTGAGGAGCAGCTGAGGGAACTGGGGGTGTTTGGTCTGGAGGAGAGGAGATTTTGGAGAGACTTTCTGGCTCTCTACAATTCCCTTAAAGGAGGCTGGAGCCAGGTGGGAGTTGAGAAACAGCTGACAGGATGAAAGGAAATGGCCTCAAGTTGAACCAGGGTAGGTTTAGGTTGGACATGGGGAACAATTTCTTCCCCAGAAGACTTATCAAGCCCTGGAAGAGGCTGCCCAGGGCTGTAGTGGAGTCCCCATCCCTGGAGGGGTTTCAAGGCGTGCAGATGTGGTGCTGAGTGACACGGTTTAGCACTAAGCTTGGTAGCTAATGGTTGGACTGGATGATCTTAAAAGTCTTTTCCAGCTTGAAACAATTCTATGATTCTGTGATTTAAATTGTTCCATTGTCAGGTAATTAAAAAGAAATGAATAGGAAGAAGCAGAACGTTGGGTGGCTGACGGGGAATGGATGAGTTCTGATCCTCTGCCAAGGAGACGAACAAGGAGGCTTCATCTCCAGCCGTAAATAAGGCAGGAGAGGGAGATGCTGAGAGGACCCAGCTGTGCTGCTGCCTGTGAGCTTGGCCATGAGCAGTGTAACCCCAGGACATCGACCTCACTTGGTCCTTGCTGGTGCTTTTCCCATCACTGCTTTCTCCTGTGCTGCTCCTCCGTGGGCTGTACAATGGAGCTGGTCCATCCCTGGTCTCTCCGTGGGGATTAATGGAGGAGTCATCCTGTCTGGGGATCTTTCCAGCTTGTGGGGCAGTGCAGGAGCTGGTCTCCTGGGATCAAGTGTTTGGGACGTGATGCTCTCAGGGTGGAGGATTATGGCAGGGGGATGAGATGGTGCTTTTGGGACTCACATCGCTGTGGCAGTGCCCAAAGGTGTCACTCCAGGGTGACTTGACAGGGAAGAGCTCTTGAAATGCTGTGAAATGCAGGAGGCTCCATGTAAGCATAAGGGGGAAAAAACCTTCACTGTGAAGGTTCTTCTGCATGATCTCCCTGGGGCTGCTGAGACTGGAGAGTAGCAGCCCCAGAGGAGACCTGAGCAATGCTGAGCAAGAGATAAAGGGTGGGGGGCAAGAGGATGGGGCCAGAGTCTTGTTAGTGGTGCCCAGTGACAGGACAAGGGGCAATGGGCACAAACTGGAACCCAGGAAGTTCCATCTGGGGATGAGAAACTTGTTTGGTGTGAGGGTGCTGGAGGCCTGGAGCAGGCTGCCCAGAGAGGTTGTGGAGTCTCCTTCTCTGGAGAGATTCCAGCCCCCCCTGGCCATTGTGATCCTGGGCAAGCTGCTGTGGGTGCCTCTGCTTTAGCAGGAGGGTTGGACTGGATGATCCTCAGAGGTCCCTACCAACCCTCACCACAGTGGGATTTTGGGATTCTGTGCAATGATGCCCAGGCAAGAAAACAAAAAAAAAAAAGGCACCAGAAGAGCATCTTTTACCTTTTAAACTCTATTTTAACTCTTCTTTTTCCATCCCTGCATCCTTCCCCTCCACTGTGTTCCCATCCTGCTCTTGTTGGCAGTGTTTCCAACACTGCAGGAAACCCTGAGCATGAACTGCCTTGTCTGGGGGGGAAGATCTGATCAATCTTTGGGTTTTGCCATTCAAAAGCTGGTTGGTTTTGTTTGTTCCTGTTCAGCTCAAAGCCTGACCAGCTCCTTTTGTTGGAAACTGCCGAGCGCATCCTTTCTCCAACCGGCTTTGGAAAGCCACCAAACTGGAGCTGCTGATGCTCTGAGGAGGACAAAACAAGTGGGAAGGGGGTGGGGAGGAGAGATGACTCTTTCCCCGTGTATGAAATTGAATAAAACAAACCTAAACAAGCTGGGAAAAAAAAAATCCAAACAAGTTAATAATAAAAGAAATATAAATGCTAGATGCAATATTGTTGCCTCCTTTCCTTTCAGATGGATTTGACAGAAAAAGCTGCTCCCACACCCATCTGCATGCTCAGGCTTCAGCCTGTCAGCACCCAGAGATGATGATGAGAAATTTGAGCAATATCCAAACCTCTGGTCTGAAAAGAAATTGCTTTTTTTTTGCCTTTTTGGTGGTGATCAGAGACCCAACCCCCTGCCCTAGCTGATTTACATCCCTCCCTCAAGAAGAAAAGCAGCAAAAGCAACTCTGAGGAAATCCTGGAGGAGAGAGCATGGAGAGTTTTGGTGTGGATCTGCTTGATTTTAATGCTTTTGTTTTATTTTCATTGAATCATAGTATCAACCAGATTGGAAGAGAGCTCCAAGATCATCCAGGCCAACCTAGCATCCAGCCCTGGCCAATCAACCAGACCATGGCACTAAGTGCCCCAGCCAGGCTTGGCTTCAACACCTCCAGGAATGACCACCTCCCTGGGCAGCCCATTCCAATGCCAATCACTCTCTCTGCCAACAACTTCCTCCTAACATCCAGCCTAGACCTCCTCTGGCACAGCTTGAGGCTGTGTCCCCTTGTTCTGTTGCTGGGTGCCTGGCAGCAGAGCCTAACCCCACCTGGCTACAGCCTCCCTGCAGGGAGTTGTACACAGCAATGAGGTCTGCCCTGAGCCTCCTCTTCTGCAGGCTGCACACCCCCAGCTCCCTCAGCCTCTCCTCATAGAATCACAGAATCAAGCAGGTTGGAAGAGACCTCCAAGCTCATCCAGTCCAACCTATCCCCCAGCCCTATCCAGTCAACCAGACCATGGCACTAAGTGCCTCAGCCAGGCTTTTCTTGAAGACCTCCAGGGACAGCAACTCCACCACCTCCCTGGGCAGCCCATTCCAATGCCAATCACTCTCTCTGTGCAGAACTTCCTCTAACATCCAGCCTGTACTTTCCCCAGCACAACTTGAGACTGTGTCCCCTTCTTCTATTGCTGGTTTCCTGGGAGAAGAGACCAACCCCCACCAGGCTACAATGTCCCTTCAGGTAGCTGTAGACAGCAATGAGGTCTCCCCTGAGCCTCCTCTTCTCCAGTCTAAACAACCCCAGCTCCCTCAGGGCTGTACTCCAGGCCCCTCACCAGCCTTGCTGCCCTTCTCTGGACACTTTCCAGTATCTCAACATCTCTCTTCATTTTGTTTTTAAATTTTATTTTTATCAAGGTCATTTCATTGCAAGGTTTAGGGAAGGGCCAAGTCCATGCCACTGGGATGGCCACTGCTCTCGGTCAAGCTCTGAGCTGCTGGGACAGACACTCAGTGGATGATGCTCTGCAATATTTCTGTCTTCAAAGCTATTTGTAAAGAATCCCAGGAGCTCCCAGGCAGCTCTGGAAGAGGGGAAGAGACAGATTCTTATTCTCATGTCCTCAGTAATGGGATTTTATTCTGTTTGAAAAGACAACACCAAGAGATGCTGGGTCTGGGACTGCAGGGAATCAGAGAGTCATAGAATCAGTCAGGGTTGGAAGGGACCACAAGGATCAGCCAGTGCCAACCCCCACTGCCATGCCCAGGGACACCCTACCCTAGAGCAGGCTGCACACAGCCTCAGCCAGCCTGGCCTCAAACACCTCCAGCCATGGGGCCTCAACCACCTCCCTGGGCAACCCATTCCAGCCTCTCACCACTCTCCTGCTCAACAACTTCCTCCTCATTTCCATGCAGCAGAGGGCTACGAGGATGATGAGGGGACTGGAGGGCATGGCTTATGAGGAGAGGCTGAGGGACCTGGGTTTTTTTAGTCTGGAGAAAAGAAGACTTAGGGGGATTTGATACATGTTTATCAGCATCTGAAGGCTGCCAGGAGGGGGGACAGGCTCTGCTCACTGCTCCCTGGAGTAGGACAAGGAGCAATGGGTGCAAGTTGCAGCAAAAGAGGTTCTGCCTCAACACAAGGGGGAACTTCTTGACTGGAAGGGTCCCAGAGCTCTGGCACAGGCTGCCCAGAGAGGTTGTGGAGTCTCCTCTGGAGCCTCTCAAAGCCTGTCTGGATGTGTTCCTGTGTGATCTGTGTTAGGTAGGATTGCCCTGCTCTGGCAGGGGGGTTGGTTTCAATGATCTCCTTGGGTCCCTTCCAACCCCTAACATCCTGTGAGCTGTGACTCGATGCTCTCCAGAGGTCCCTTCTGATCCCTATCGTTCTGTGACTTTGTGATCTGTTGAAGGAGCACCTGGGTGAAGATTGAGCTCCAGCTGTTGGGAATTGCTCCTTGGGCCTCCCAATTCCCCAGGGAGGAACCCCTAGCACCCTTCCAGCGGGAGCAGGAAATGGGTTGGCAGGAGGTCGGGTCTAAAGTAACAGCATCTAACATCTTCTAACATTCTCCTGGCCATTTCCTCTGGGAACTCTTGTTCTTTCCTTGCATTGAAGAGGAATAGGGAGGTTTATTTGGACAGAAGACACAGAAGTTATTTCATCCTTTCAGGCTGTGATAACTCATCTAATAGCCCCATTATATCCGGCCGCGGCACCGCGTCGGGCGTCTGACCGCTCGGGGCTGGAGGGACGGGGAGGAGAGCGTCGGGATGAGCTAATCTATTTTGTCTGTTAAGGAAGAAAAAGGGTTCTTGGCATCAGCAAAAGGCAGGTGATTTGAGAAAATAGCAGAGGCTCATTAGAGATGAAGAACTGGGTGGGGGTGTAATAGGTGGAGGTAAAGGAAAAGAAAGGGAGGGATGTAAGGGGAAGAGGCAGAGAGGCTGGTGTGAAGGAGGGCAAAAAAAAGGGGGAGGGGGAAATATCAAGAAGGTAAAAAATTAAGTAAGGAAATTGCTTGATTTGAGTGTGGGCTGCTGGGGATGGTGTCCCTGCAGCTCTGCACCTCCACGGCAGGTGCTGCTGGGGTGTGTGTGGGGGTGATGCTCAGTGAGAGCGATGCCCAAGGAGGTGCCAGCCCCACACTCTGTGGGTTTAATAGGGGGAAAGGGAGAATTATAGTGCTGGCAGCAGAATGTGGTATTCTGAGGGGAATTACAAATGGAAGGGTTTTGATGTGGGAAGCCCTGGTCAGGGTGGAGGTGCTGGTTTGGGTGGCATCAGTGGGTGCTGCAGCTCCGTCCCGTGGGTGCCAGGTAAGGGCTCAGGGCAGCCTTTCTCCCTCAATGCCTTTCAACAGTGATAACCGAGGGCAAAAAAACCTCAACCCAACCCCCAAAAATTCAAACCCCAAACCCTCCTCAAAGTATTGTTGAATTCTAAGACATTCAAATCCCCAAACCTCAGCTTTTTACTCCTTACCTGGAGGAACCCCAGCGATGTGGTGGGGCTGCAACGGCTGCCTTTGAAGCTGTTGTCACCAAACACCCTGGAGCTGCAAACATTTGTCATTGGAATGGGAGGGACAGTTTCAGACGAGACCATTTGCAATCATGGTGAGGCCTGTATTTTTCCTGCAAATGACTATACTTGAAGAGTGATTACTTCATTTTAACTCGATTGCTCCTGCAAGGAGCTCAGGGACCGACTGCCGTGGGCAGACGGGGCAGGAGAAGGGCTGGGGGAATTGTGGGCTCATCCTGAAGGGTGCTGAGCTCTCAGCTACTCAGGGTGGAAGGAGATGCTTGAGGAAGGATCAAGGATGAGATTTGCACCCTGGGAATGGAATGGAGCTTGGTCCAGATGGCTCCATTCCTGTAGATGCATGGAGCAGTGCTCCCTTCCCTTCCCTTCCCTTCCCTTCCCTTCCCTTCCTTTCCCTTCCCTTCCCTTCCCTTCCCTTCCCTTCCCTTCCCTTCCCTTCCCTTCCCTTCCCTTCCCTTCCCTTCCCTTCCCTTCCCTTCCCTTCCCTTCCCTTCCCTTCCCTTCCCTTCCCTTCCCTTCCCTTCCCTTCCCTTTCCCTTTCCTTCCCTTTCCTTTCCCTCTTCCCTCTCTCTTTCTTCCTTCCCACCTCCATGCATCCCATCCATGCATCCTCTTCACACATGCACATACCTGTTCTATCCATCCATCCCCTCCACACCCTCCACCCCCACATCTCCTCCATGCATCCCTTCCCTGCAGCCTACAGTTCAGCCATCCCAGGGCACTCCTCCAAGCAGGGTCACCATGATGGGTGGCAGGGCAGGGGTGTCTTAATGATGCTCCTTAAGCAACAAAATGAATCCCAGAGCTCATGGAAGGAGGTTACAGTTGGGATGTTCCCCCTCATAGTTCGTGCTGTGGGGTGATGGAGGAGGATGGAGACAGAGCAGGGCATTGGGGACTGGCTGCAAAACACCTCCTTTTGGGTTTGATTTGCAAAGAAGTTGGTTTGGAAACGTAGTGCAGGGGTATAAAGGGTGGTGGGAAGTGAGGTGCATCCATGAAAGGCTTGTGGGGCTGAAAAGCTCTGTGTTCTTCTCCCTAAATCCAGGAAATATCCTGCTCCTGCCTGACCTCAGCAGCTCTCCCACCCTAAGCTGAGATATTTCAGTTCAGCTGTCGGGGAAAAAATCCCCATGTGCCTCTCCAGCCTGTGCACAGCCTGCCCCTTGGGTGCTGCTTGACCTGGATCCTCACCAGCAGGATTTTGGGGCTTTCTAGGGGGACCCTGCAGAGCCAGCCCGGTGCCAGCCCCCTCCTGCCTTCGCTGCTGCGTGCCTAAGCAGCTTAATTCCCTTACTAGGCTTTATTTTAACTGGATTGGAGGCTGCTGGGAGAGGATTTATCAGGATCACTCCAGGCTTGGCATGGGACAATGCACTGCTGGTGCCAGCTACGGATGGGGACACATCTGCACCCAGCTTGGGGCTGGCATGGATTGGAGGGAAGTGTCCACTACCTTTCTCCTCCACCCCGTAATAGTCCTGGGTGCTGATCAGGGTGTGTGTGACATGTCCAGTTTGTTCCCAGAGTTCTGGGGACACACACACATCCCTGACAGCAAGCACCACCAGGGTGCTAATCTGGCTCGCTGAGAGTAACTGGAGAGGAGTGGGAATGAAGGTTGTGCATCCCCCAGAGCACAGGGGTGGGTGACACTGGGGACACTGCGAGGGGCAGTGTTTTCAGCTGGCAGATGTAGGGTGACACCAGCCCTGCTGAGGCCCTGCTCTGTCCCTAGGTCAGTGCAGTGTCCCCAGGGCTGTGCTGTGTCCCTGAACCAGTGCAGTGTCTTCAGGTCAGTGCAGGGTTCCCAAGGCTGTGCTGTGTCCCTAGGTCAGTGCAGTGCCCCCAGGTCAGTGCAGTGCCCCTGGGTCGGTGCAATGTCCCCAGGCTGTCAGCAGCAGATCCCTTGGCTCCAATTTCACCAGTGCTGAGGTTCAGGCTCACACGTGGAGCCATGGTGACAAGACTGTCCCTGGGACAAGATCATGCTCCCAGGCTGACCCAGACGCAGACACCACCCACCACCACCATGACCATCACCTTGTGACCTTCCTCCCCTCCTTTCCTCCTCCCAGGAGTGGAGACGAAAGCCCTGTCAGCCAGGCTGTCATTTACAGCTCTGATTCAGCCATCTGGGCTTTTCCAAGTGCCATTTCCAACAAAGGCATTCGCATCCTGGGGAGCATCCACTGGGATTCATTCAGTGAAAAGCTCTTCCTCAGGAAAAATTCACCTCTGACACAGACTTTGAATGATCCATGTTGGTGTTTCCAGCTCTTCACCCATATTCCAAGAGCCAGAACTGGGGTGGTTTGCCTTTCCTGGTTTTCCCAACACTTTTCTCTAGGGCTGGATTTGATCCCAAATAAATAGCTCAGCCTGACAGAACTGTAGAGGCTGGAAGAGACCTTTAAGATCAAGTCCAAGCACTTGCCCAAAGCTCACAATCCCACTGCTACTGCTAAGCTACATCCCTCAGCACCACATCCACTCACCTTTTAGAACACCTCCAGGGATGATGAACTTCACCACCTCCCTGGGCAGCCTCTTCCAGTGCCTGAGAACCCTTCCTGGGAAGAAATTGTTCCTAATACCCATCCTGAGCCTCCTTTGGTGCAACTTGAGGCTGTTCCCTCTTGTCCTGTCACTTGTTGCATATATGCAGCGACCAATCCCCACCTCACTCCAACCTCCTTTGAGGCAGTCGTAGAGAGTGATAAAGTCTCCCCTCAGCCTCTTCTTCTGAAGACTAAACAGCCCCAGCTCCCTCAGCTGCTCCTCACACGGCTCTTCACCAGCCTCACTGCTCTTCTCCACAGACGCTGCAGCACCTCAGTGTCCTTCTTGAAGCGATGGGAAAAGTCTCTTGGCAGCATCCCTGGGATGAGCTGACCCAGGATGAAGGGTTTTGCTGCTGGCAGATGGCGTCAGCCCACTTCCAGAGCTGGGAACATCCCACCGGGTTCACAGGGCTCAGCGACACCTGCCTGCTGTCCCTTGCCCCCCTTTTCACCCCACCTGGTGCTGCCTCACCTTGCAGAAGAGAACTGCATCATTGCAGGGTGTTGCTAATCCCAGGGCTGCTGACTACGTGATTTGGGGTGAAAAATCCCAACATTCCCAGTGTCATTCCCTCCACCT
This sequence comes from Pogoniulus pusillus, assembly GCF_015220805.1. Classification (NCBI taxonomy): domain Eukaryota; kingdom Metazoa; phylum Chordata; class Aves; order Piciformes; family Lybiidae; genus Pogoniulus; species Pogoniulus pusillus. The sequence continues at coordinate 5,808,205 of NC_087300.1, forward strand.
CCCAAGTTTTCCTTCACCTTCAGCATTCCCAGTACAATTTCCTCCACTTCCCACGTTTTCCTCCACTCAAGGCGGCTTCCCAGCCCGGAGTGCAGCCGGGATTGGGTGACCCAAGCACGGCTCACACCGGAAAGCTGCTGAGAAGCTCCCCCCCCCCCCCCCGCGCCGGGCTCCTCAGCCCAAACCTTTGGAAAAACATTTTCCTTGCAGGAACAGGGCCGGGGAGGATGTCGCTGAACAAGGCGCCTTTTCATCGCCGCTGGCACCACCGCGGGGACACCAGGGCTGCCAGCTCTCTGTGCCTCCTCCCCCCCCTGCCTGCGTCCCGCAATCCGGCTGGGAAAGGGATGGAGATTTTTTCCCCTTCTTTTACACCCCTTTGGGTTTTTTTCCCCCCCTCCCTTCTGCTCGTCCCCACTTACGCCTTGCTCATATCCCTCCTTCTGTCACCTCCTTCCCACCCCAGGACGGTTTCCATATCACCGTCCTGCAGGAGAACGTGTCCCTGGCCCTTGAGGACATCCAAGTGGGACACAGAAGCTCATGACAGAAAGCTTTGGGGGGTCGTGGGGATTGAGGAGCCCACGAGATGGGCAGGACGGGTGGCAGGGCCTTTGTCCCCAGTGCCCAGCCCATGGGGAGAATGCTGTGCCCCAGCTCTGCCCCACAAAACGCCCAGTATGGATGCTGGGGGTGAGGGGGGTAGGGTGGGTGTCATTTCCCTCTTCCCCCCTCCCCGACTCAACTCTGTTAAGTGCTACGGCTCCACACCTCCAATTCTCCCCCTCGCCAGCTTCCTCCCAGCATTCCGCAGCTGAGGACCCCCAGACCCCCCAGGACCTGCTGCGGTTCTGTGGGGACCCCTCTCTCCAAACTGGGATCTCTGGGGATACCTGCACCACAGCTGAGGACCTTCTGCAGGCAGGTATCAACACCCCCCCCCCCTCTTACCCCCCAATTCCTGCACCTGCTTGCAGGAGCCTTCCCCGCACCCTGGGACCCCCTTGCAACCCCCTTGCAGCTGCGTCCCCTCCCTGCAACCAGACACCACTGTGCAACTAGGGGCTCTGCTGCACCCGCGCCTGCCCGTGAAACCGGAACCCCCGTGTAACCGGGGACCCTTCTTGCACCCGGGCACCCCCCTGCAGCCGTGCCCCTACCCTGTGCAACCGGGACCCCGCCTGTAACAAAAGACATCCCTGCAGCCGGAGATCCCGGCGCAACCGGGACCCCCTTGCAACCGGACACCACAGTGCAAGCGAGTAGCCCCGCTCCAGCCGCGCAACCGGGACGCCCGTACAACTCGGGACCCTTCTGCAACCGGACACCCTCCTCCCGTGCAACCCACGACCGTCCTGTAACCTGGGCCCTCTCCTCGGTCGCGGACCACCGTACAACTGGGACCCCTCCGTGCAACCGGGCACCCTACTGCAGCCGCGCACCCTCTGCTCCTTGCACCCTCCCCCTCAAAACCCGCCTCCCGTTCCCTCACCGCCAACCCCGCAGCCAGCGCTCCCGAGCAGTCTCGCCCCACACCCGCTTCGCTGGTTACCGGGAAACCCCTCCTATAGCCGTAACCCTGCTTCCCCGCACCCACCGGGACTCTCCCCCTCCCTCCTCCTCCTCACTTCGCGGCGGGAGGCGGGTGAAGGGGAGGGAGAGGAGGGGGGGGTGGTGGTGTGAAGCGCTTTCGATGCTGCGTGTGCCGGCGGCGGCCGGCAGGGGGCGCCCTCGGCCTGCCCTCCGGTGTCCGGCGGTGGCGGCGGGGCCTCGCGCGGCGCTGACGTCAGGGCTGGAGCGGAGCTGCCGCCGCCGCGCGCTCGCCGCTTATTTGAGGCGCGGGGCGGGCGGGCGCGCGTGCCCCCGGCGCGCCGGAACCGCGGGCCCGCAGGCGGCGGCGGCCACGGCCCCGTCCCGGCCCCTCCCGCCCGCCTGCCGTTCCTTCCCCACCCTCCCCACCCCCCGCCCCGATCGCACCATGCGAAGCGCCCGGGCGCTGCTGCTCGCTCTCGCCCTCCGGGTTTACGCGTTGGACACCGAGACACCCGCCGGTAAGAACGGGAAAAGGAAGGGAGTGTGTGTGTGTGCTTGGGTTTATTGCTTTGTGGGGTTTGCACCGGCGGTGGGGCAAAGAGGGCTCCGGTAGTCCTCGGCGTGTTTGGTGGCTCCTGCCTGTCCCGTCGGCGACGAGATTTCCTCCGTTGAGACCGTCGAAGTTCGAGACGCCGGTGGCCGGAGCTTACCGGAGCGCTCAAAGCCCGCTGGATCTTCGTACCCCGCATCTGCACGGCTGGAGCTCGTCTCACCCACGGCATCGCTCCCCGGTATCGGGGCTACCTTCCTCCTCCCCTCCCGCTGCATCCCCGGGAAGGAAAACTTAATGCCGGTGGCGGCGGCGGCGGCGGCTTCGTTTGCAGAGAGGCGTCCTGCTAGGGTTTAGTGGCTCGGGCGCGAAGCGATCGGGGGACCGGGCGCACGGGGTACGGGCAGACCGGGGAGCGCCGTGGGCAGCTCGCCCGGGCAGGAGGCGGTGCAGCCCCGCTGCAGCCCCGGTTGAAGAGCGCTGGACCCGACTTCTTCGTTTGCAAGCTCCCGGTGGGTCCGGGTTCGGGAGGGTTCGAGGACCCTTCGGGAGAAACAGGTGGTGACCGGGGCCGTTCTCCGGTGACAGCGGCCCCCGTCACAGGGCTGTAATTAGTGTTTCACCCACGTCGAGTTGGGTTTTTCTATGTATGTATAAAACTTACTGTATTGATTTTTAGCTTTTTTTCCCCCCTGCCGTTCCCTTGAGCACTTCGGCGCTGAGCTCTGTCCCTCCCCCCCGGGGAAGGAGCATGGTTCGACCCTGCGAGCCAGGGCTGAAGGCAGAGGCGAGATTTGGTGGTGGTGGTGGTGGGGGACCACAACACACAACTCATTCCCCGCCTCTCTTGGGGGAGGCAGGAGCAGGATTTCAGTGCTGGGGATGGGTGGTTTGGGGGGTCCTGGAGGGCTGCAAATGCCTTTTGCAAGGGAAACTGAGGCACGAGGGGAGGAGGGAGCTGGCACCTTCCTCTGCAGGGGCTTCAGTGCTGCAGCCCCCAGCTCCTGGGTGATGCTTTGGGCGTTATTAACATTTGGGTATTTTTATTTCTTTTTTCTCTGGTTCTTGATTTTTTTTTCCCCTTTCACCTGGATGCAGTCCCTGTGTTGGTGCATTGATTTTGAATTGTGGGTTTTTGTTTTTTTCTTTTCGGGTAGTGGCTTCTCTCCGAAATGTATAAATAGTGACCCCCATCAGCAACAAGCTCAATACAGCTGCCCCGGAGGGGGTGGGTGGCGGATGGAGGGCTGGATGGATGTGGCGACGCCGGATGGATGTGGGGATGCTGGATGGATGGATGGATGGATGGATGGGGGGGAATATGAAGCAGCTGAGTCTCTCCATAGCTCCTGTGAAGTGGGGTAAATGGCTAGGGAATGGGTTTGTATTCTGCTGGGGTAACTGGAAGGGGTTGTATTGGGGTGGGGGGCGATACTGATCGGTGCCCCAAGCAGCCCTGTGCTTCAGGGCAGAGCGAGGAGGCAGTGGGGAAACGGAGACACGCAGCCAGCTGAGGGGTTCTGAGTCCACACCTTCAGAGGAAGGGGCTTGTGCAGCCCCCAGGGTGTCAGGGAAGGGGTTTTGAGCAGTCCTGGGGTGTCTTGTCTTCCTCTGATAGCCATCAGGGCTGAGCTGCCGCAGCCTGCGAGGGGCTGGAGGGACAGTGGTGGGGGTCCTGGTGCTGCTGCTGAGGCTGGGGTGGGGGGCGACTTTTTGAGAAGACTCCTTCTTCCAAGCAAACCCTTGCCCCTCCATGGGCTTCCTTTCTGCAAGATGGCATTTACAAGGAGCAGGATTGAGCCCCACAGGGGTGTAAACCAGGGGTGTGTTTACTCCAGCGTTTGCCCGGTAGATGCAGAGCAGGTTCAGCTCCGTGATGCAGCCGCGGGGGCTGGATTTGGATGGAGACAAGGGGTCTGCTGCCAGCCCCCCCCCGGCTCCATTGCAGGCTGCGTTTTTGCATGAATCCTGCCGACGGGATTTGCGTGGCTGTGGGGACATCACCCGGCTCGTCCCTGCCGGGCTCGGGGCTGTGTGGCAGCAGGGCTGTAAAAAGATCTTTTAAGCTGCTGCATGTCACCGGAGACCCCAAAGCCAGTGACGGGCAGGACCAGCTGCTTGTCTCGGTGGGTGTTCGGAAGATGGGTGGGTTTCTTGCTGCTCCTCTGCAAAGAAGGGTCCTAGCATGATCCCTTCCACGGGTGGGGAAGCTGAGGCACAAGCATGGCTGGGACCAGCAGACCTCGATGAACTGAGGGAGAATCTGGGAGCCGCAGTCGCAGCCTCCCCACCGGCTTGGGATGCTGTTTGCTCTTTCCTGGAGCAGACAAAGTTTTGCAGCTCGTTAAGATTTCGCAGTGACTAAGCTGCTGGTGCCTGTCTGCGTTGGGCTTGCCGTGGAGGGGACCGGAGTGGCGCTGAGAGCTTCTTGCCGAGCCTTCAAAGCTGAGCGGTCCCTTGTGCTCTTGCGGTGTCAGCCGCCTGTGATGGGGTCTTGCGAGTTGCCTCCGGTGGGATTTGCCAGCTCTGTCTTTCCTTCCCGGGCTCTGCAGTGAAGCACGGAGCCTTCGCCCTTGCCGAAAGCCTGTGGCTGGGAGCGGGCTGACTCGTGGGGGGCTCCGGGCTGGCTCATGGAGCCCCGGGACTTGCAAACTCAGCGCTTCCCTCCTTTCGCCTTCGTGTGCTAGCACAGAGAGCAGCTCTGCTCCTCTATTTTACCCATACACCCCAAAACTTCAGCAGCGAGTTGTCCTCCAGGTGTACCCCCGCGTCCCCGCCGCGCTCCGCGGCTGTTTCCCGGCGGTGGGGACACGCCGCGGGGACAGACGCCGGCAGCTGCCAGCGCTGCGTGGCACTCCTGCCATGATGCTGCGGAAGCTGTTTGCGCTTGGGCTCGGCTGTCAGCAGCGATCCAGCAAAGAAAATATTTGGCTTTGCGGCTTCCACTTAGGAGCTTAGTGCCACCAAGGAGCCCCAGACGGCTTGGTGGCATCTCTGATGGCGCCAGGATTGCTTTGGGGGAAGCTTTGTGAGGGGTCGTGGCTTATTGTGTCGGTTGAACCCTTCGCTGGGGGCCAGGCAGGAGGGCTGGGGCCACCCAAGGGACTTGTCGCTCCCCCTCCCCCCCTCGCAGGCTGGCAGGAGGTAGCACGGGTGACCCTGACCCCGCGGTGGCTGTGTTGTCTCGGCCGAGTGAATGGGAACCGCTGAGCAGACGCTGTCCCCAGGGCTGGGATTGGGGTCGGGGAGCGGAACAAAACTGCCTGGCGTCCCCCGGCCGTTAACCGCAGCGTCCCCATCGCTGGGGTCACAAGGCTAGGTGGGGCGTCAGGAGCTGGGGACTGCCCTGGGGTGGTGCTGGGGACCGGGTCAGTGTTTTGTGCTGTCGGGTTGCTGATCCCGCTCTTTGCCCGGAGTTATTTCCCTGCTTGTGGTAGCCTCTCCCATGCTAGGGGATCTTCTTCTCCCCACCCCATCTTCACCAAATGCGTAAGATGCTCAAGAGCTTTACCTTTTCCTTGCCAGCTCATTTCAAGCTTGGATTTTATTTCCTTCCCTTGCCTGTTCTGTCGTGCTAACCTTCCTCTTTCTTGCTCCTGTGTGTTTTTAATGCCCTGGGAGTGCCATGTCCTTTCCTGGAGCTCTCAGACAGTGCAAACACCCCCCAGGCTCCTGTGCTGGGATGCTGCTCCAGAAAATCCTGTTGACGTGCCCAAGCATGCCTTGGGCAGAGATTTCCTACTCCCAAGCCCTTGGCCCTCCAGTGTCCCCTCTCCATGCACTGAAGCAGGGTGGATCTTTGCCTTCTGCGGGGGTGAAGCAGAATTTAGGGATGCTCCGAGTGATGTTGATGCTCCTGGCTGGACCTGTCCCTCTGGCTCTGTCTCTGCAGCTCTGCGGTGGAGGGTGGCAGTGCCTGTTTGTCCCTCCACCGAGACTTGCCAGTTGCATTTGCTTCATTTCACCTTCTGCTTGCTCCAAAACTCCCGTTTTATGGTTGTTTGTTTTCCTCTGGGCGCTTGGACCTGCCCTGGTTTCGGGAACAGGGTTCCTGGTGAGTCACCTCCTGGCCAGCACTGTACATTTTTCCTTTTGTTTTCCAAACTGAGACAAACCAGCCCCATTCCAGCTTCCCTGGGAGCTTTCCCAGAGCAGAGCCAAACGGGAACAGGACCTCCAGGGGGAAGCAGGACACCTCCTTGCAGACAAAAGCAGATGCTTGTTGGTGGCTTAGACCCCTGCCCTAGCTGTGACAATATCCCTGCTCCCTGGTGATGTTGGTTTTTCCTCTGTCTGCATCCGGGATGGAGCTTTGCCATGGCAAGCAACATCTGCAGAGGGGCCAAGAATACCCCATAAGAGTCCTCTTCTGGCTGCAAGCCCTGTCCCCCCCCTCCCCCCCCTCCAGGGACTTGCTGCTTTGCTTTGGGCAAGTCTTAGAAGGGTTAAAATGAGAGGTTGGTGAGGCAGAGGCAGGTAAATCCCTGCTGCATGCTCGGAGCTGGGAGGTAGCACAGGCTCTGGAGAGCTTTATCGACACAGCCCTGCCATCTGCCTGCTTAAACCTCCATAAATAAGCTTTTTAATAATCTATTATTAACATGCACTATAATTGTCTTATTAGACATGTCTGGGAACCTTTAGTTACTGCGTGATTAAATGTCAAGATTCCCAAACCTCCTCCCCGACGACAGCTTGGGATTTGCTTTTGCTTTGCAGCATTCCTCGCATCCTGCTTTCCCGATCCGGGCTGGAGACTCTCACCTTGAACTTGGGGGGAAACTGAGGTTTTCCTTTCCAGACAAGGAGGGTTCCCAGCAATTAGCACCCCCCCGAGCTAATTGCTTCCTTGTTGGCAGCCTTAAAAATAAAGCAGTCCTGGCGATGGAGCTTTTTGCTTTCCGCTGCAGGTGGCCTGGCAGAGGCTGCTGCTGGTTTTTCCCTGTGCCGGGATGGATGCGGATGGGTGATGGGATGTGAGGGAGGGGGATGCCAGCTGGAGGGGTCCTGGGGACATAGAACCTGCTCTGCCTGACTGGATGAAGGGTATTCTGGGGAGGGAGAAGAGGGCTGTGGAGCTCGTGGGCAAGGAAGGGACTTCCCAGCATGTTCCCGGAGATGTTTTCTTTCCTGGGAGCAGCTTTTTCTGCATTCCCTGCCTGGTGACAGAGCACTGGAACAGGCTGCCCAGGGGGGTTGTGGAGTTTCCCTCTCTGGAGATATTCAGTACCTGCCTGGATGTGTTCCTGTGTGGTCTGGTCTAGGTGATCCTGCTCTGGCAGGGGGGCTGGACTGGCTGAGCTTTGGAGGTCCCTTCCAGCCCCTGCCATTCTGTGTTTCTGTGTGATTTTGTGATCGAGAGCCAAAGTCCAGCTCTGCTCCAGCTGCTGGGAAGCAAGGCAGAGCCTCTGCCTGTGGGGGCAGCCTTGTCCCCCCAAGCTGCTGCTGGCACTGAGGTGGAGGGGTCACACACCAGGTGCCCTTTGAGCTGGATTTGTGATTATTGTTTAACTCAGGGGTGGTGTTGCTGTTGCTGGGCAGGTGTTAGCTGCAGCTCATCCTCTGGCCCCTTTCTTGCTCTTCCAGGTCCTGCCTGGGATGTCACAGCCCTGCTCTGCAGCACCCACCTGTGCCTGGGTGCTAGCAGAGGAGACAGACATGTTCTGGGGTACCCCATGGGCTTCCTATGGGATTAAGTGACTCAGGCTCTGCACCCCACTTTCTTCCACCTGGAGTGAATTCAAACATGGATCGTGGCAGCTGCAGACTTTGAGCCAGGATGGGCCTGCCCCTCCATCTTCTGTCCCCTCCATCTTCTGTCCCCCCCGTGTCAGACCCCAGACTCTAGTGCTGTGGCTCTATTCACTGCAGAACAGCACAGCTCCTGCTTCCTCTTTGCTGGGGGGCTTCAGGGATGTGTGGGGACCACTCTTGTGGGGTGACCAAGGTGCTCAGGCACCGGGGTGCCAGAATGGGTGCTTGCTCTGAAGCAGAAGCACAGCTGCAGTGGCAGCACAGGGAGGGTGATGCTCCTCCAGCTGAGGGCTTTGTAGGGCTGTGGAGTCCCAGTGTGTGACAACCCCCCCCCCAGCCCCGCTTCATAGCTGGCAAACTCGCAGCTGGAGGGAGCCTCCTGACTGCCTTTGGCCATACATTTTGTTGTTTACTGACCTTTCTGTCCACAGAAGTGCTCCAGATGTTGAGGAAATAGGAGCTGGGTGAGGCTTAGTGGGTCCTGCACTTGGCTTCCCCTCCCCAGCATCCTGCACTGGGTCTGGTGGTTCCAGCTCGGGGAGGGGGTTGGGAGGGAGGGTGAATTGGGCTCTGTGTGTGTGGTAGTACTGGATGGTTCCATTGCTGCTTGCTCTGCATCCACTGCATTCCCATTTACCTGCCCACCCTGGGGGGAACTCTGAGAAGAAGCCCCTCCCTGTGCCAGACAGGGATGCAGTGGGGAGCAGAGCACTGCAGCCTCCTGCAGCTGGGGCTGGAAATGGGCTGCAGCCAGAGCAACTCTGACTATCTTGGTCATACACTGTTGGTTTTTTGGGTTGGTTTGTTTTGATTTGCCTTGAAAGATACTGGAGAATCACCCCAAATGGGGTCACTGTGCTGATGCTGACCCTCCTTGTCTACATGAAGCTGGCAGAGGATCCAACCTTCCTCTCTCTGAGGCTGTGCTGGGCTCTGCCCCAGCGTGGTACCCACTGGGGGGCTCTGTAGATAAGCCAGCAAACTGCTTTGACTCTCTGGGCTGCTGCTATGGACCAGTCCTTTCTTGACATCGTTAAGTTGATCAAGATCATGGGATGCAGTGGCTGGCTGGGGATGCTCCAAGCTCTCCTAGGACAGGAGAAGGAGACAGAGGCACTGATGACCTGATGTGTCTTAACGAGGCCATTGTCCCTGTGGATGTGGAGCTGCTCCTGGGCAGCTGAGCCTGTCGAGCTGCTTTCTGCAGGGACCTTCAGCCTAATTAACCCAATTAACCCGTCTGAGGAGCCAGTACTGCTCTGGTCCAGTGAGCTTCACCCAGTAATCAGACCATCAGCTGCTGGATGGGTCACCGGGAGAAGGATGTCACCCAGAGGACAATGTCACTGGGAGGTGAGCAGTGGCTGGTCTGGAAGAGGAGATGAAACATTTCTGCTGCAGCTGAGCCCTCCCCCAGTGCCAGGGGCTCGTCTTTGGGGCACTGCCCAGAGGTCTTCCTGCTGTCCTACAGGAGCTGTGGAAATGTTTTTTCCTCTGATGGGCTGGAGCATGGAGGCTGCTTGCTTGTGGAGGGATGGACTGTGGACAAACTGCATTGCCTTGCTCGGATGGATTTGGAGGCATCACTGGAGGTGCTGTGGACTTGGAGATGCTCTGCAGGGTCTCCTTGAGGGGCAGTCCCCTTCCCGAGCCATGCTGCGTGGCCTCTGTGCCTTGGTGCCACGGTTCCCCCTGAATTTTGAGCTGTCGTGGTGGAGGCTTCAACAGCAACATTTCCAAACCCAGGGAGCAAGCCCAGGCAGATCTACCAAAGGATGACGTCTCCTGAAGCCCTTCCGCTGCTGCTGGCAGCCCACCCACGGCGACGAGGACTTGTCGTGGGGTGGGGCAGCCCCACACATCCTTGAGTGCCAGGTCCCAGGTCATGCAAAGCTCCAACGCCCCTAGGCAGGGCTTTGCTCCGTAGCACTCTGTAATTAGCAGAGGAAGTGCTCTGGGCACCGTCCCTGGGAGCTGCAGCTGGGCTGGGGGAAGGAGCAGAGCTGGGGGCGACATCTGGGGCTGTGCTTGCAGTGGCAGTGGGGCACAGGTATGGACCTGTTGGGCACTGGAGCATTCCAGTGGGCTTTTGGGGAAGGAGCAGCTCAGGGGGGACTGTTGAAGCCTCTCAGTGCTGGGGCAGGCTCTGATCTCTCCTCGTGAGGATGGGGACATGGTGCAGGTCTGACCACTGCCCCAGCCAGGTCTTTCCCCAAGGACTCTCCTGTTTCTGCTTGGTTTTTGCTGTTTTTTCAGCTGAGGGCTGACATCCATTGATTTTCTGCAGCCAGCACTCAGCTGGCTTGCCATGGATTATAACAATACCAGCCCCAAGCAGCACATCTCCTCCTTGGGCTGGTTCTCTCCTCATCAGCTGAACTCTGTATTTAGTAGCTCACCTGGCCCCTGTCTGGGGAGGTGCTGCTCACCGTGCCCAGCTCCACGCAGTATTTCTCAGTGCAAGGGTCTGTCTCCTGCCCTTCTTCCTGTGGGATGGATGAGCTCTGCTGCTAGGACTACATTTTGGGATAGGAGCAGTGTGCAGGGAGGGGTTGCAGGGATCTTGCAGAATCCCAGCGTGGTAGGGTTTGGAAAGGACACCTGAAGATCTAGTCCAGCCCCCTGGCTAGAGTAGGTTCACCCAAAGCAAACGACACAGGATCACAGTGTCCAGGTGTGTTTGGAATCTCTCCAGAGAAAAGAGACTCCACAGCCTCTCTGGGCAGCCTGCTCCAGGATCTTCAAAGTGCAGGGTTTGTTTTTTCTTATGTTTGTGTGGCACCTCTTGGATTCCAGTTTGTGCCTGTCACCCCTGGTGCTCTCAGTGGATACCACTGAGGAGAGTCCTGCCCTTTCCTCCTGTCCTTTAGCTCTTGCTGAGCATTGCTCAGATCCACTCTGGGGCTGCTCTTCTCCAGGTTTGGCAGCCCCAGGGCTCTCAGCCTTTCCTGCTCACAGAGATGCTCCAGGCCCCTCAGCATCTTAGTGGCCTCTGTTGGACTCTTTCCAGTAGTTCCATGTCTTTCTTAAACTGGAGGAGCCACAACTGGACACAGTACAGCCCAGAGCAGTGAGATCTCCTGTGCTGAGAGCTGCTGTGGGGAGGGTGTGATTGTGGGGGCTCCTGCAGGGGATGCTGCAGGTGAGTCCCTCAGCCCAGTGTGTGGCACTGCTCTCTGCTTGGCAGCTGTTTCCCTTTCCCTGGAGCTGGATGGAGGGTCCTGAGTCTTCCCATGGGGAATGTGGTGTGAGTGGATCCTGCAGAAAATCCAGCTCTAGGGGTGGTTCTTCAGGCTCACAGGGAGGGCAACACCCAAATGGTGGGGTGGGGGGAGGGGGGGCATCCTGGCAAGATGAGGACAGGGGGATTGGGATGCTGTGGTGGGGCTGGGGAGCAGGTCCATGCATGGGAGCAACACAGGAAGAGAGAAGGAGTGGGCTGGAATGCTTCATGGGCTGTCTGTAAACCCATTCTACACTCTGTTAGTGATGACTGTGAATGCATCCTGCATCCATAAATCCATCCTGCATCCAAGTGGCCAGCACCATCAGTGTATCCATCCTGCATTCCTTCTGGCCAGCACCATCTATAGATCCATCCTGCATCCATGAATCCATCCTGCATCCAAGTGGCCAGCACCATCAGTGTATCCATCCTGCATTCCTTCTGGTCAGCACCATCTATAGATCCATCCTGCATCCATGGATCCATCCTGCATCCAAGTGGCCAGCACCATCAGTGTATCCATCCTGCATTCCTTCTGGCCAGCACCATCCATGGATCCATCCTGCATCCATGGATCCATCCTGCATCCAAGCGGCCAGCACCATCAGTGTATCCATCCTCATTCCTTCTGGTCAGCACTATCCACAGATCCATCTTGCATCTACAAATCCCTCCTGCATCCCTGCTGCCAGCACCATCCAAGGATCCCTCCTGCACCATCCAAGGATCCCTCCTGCATCCCTGCTGCCAGCACCATCAGTGTATCCATCCTGCGTTCCTTCTGGCCAGCACCATCCATAGATCCATCCTGCATGCATGAATCCATCCTGCATCCCTGCTGCCATCTGTGGGTTCCTCTTATGTGACCAAGCTCAGGGTTCTGGTGCTGGATGTGGATTCAAACTCAGTGCTCCATGCACCGACTCTGCCAGGTCTCAGCACCGTGGTGCTCCTGCCTGCTCACCCTTGGAGCTGGAGAGGGGCAGGACTGGGGGAGCTGCCTGCATCTCAGCTGAGGTTTTTATAGACCCTATGAAAATAGAGGCAGCAGGGAGAGACTTGAAGCAGCTTTCCAGAGAAGGGAAGGAGATGTGCTGGGTTTCTTTGGCCGCTGCAGAGTGAGCCCAGCTTGGCAGCTGCTGCCGCCGGCGGCGGAGGGCAGGTATTGAAAGCAATAAATAAGCTGTTGAGGAAAGGCAGCTGCAGGCTGCTGCGACTCTGGATTTACAACCTGCCCTCCCCAAGTGCTGGCTGCTCTTAGACCTGCACCTGGGGATCTCATCTCCCTGGTTAAATGAACCTCTGAGAGCACTGGGCAGTGCTGGTGGAGACCTTGAGGGGAGTTTGCTGGAGCTGTTGGATTTTTCAGGGTTGGATGGATGGATGTGGGTGGATGCATGCACAGGCCTGAGCAGGAGTGGCTGAGCCCAGCTTGGGGACTGGTAAAAGCACATCTGCTGATGGATTTGATTTTTCTGGGGGCATTGCATCCTAAGCTTTGCCTGGCTTTCTCTAGCACCATAATAATCACAGAATGGCAGTGCTCCAAAGCTCAGCCAGTCCAACCCCCCTGCCAGAGCAGGCTCACATAGACCAGATCACACAGGAGCACATCCAGGCAGGTATTGAGTATCTCCAGAGAGGGAGACTCCACAACCCCCCTGGGCAGCCTGTTCCAGGGTTCTGTCTCTCTGACAGTGAAAAAAATCCTTCTCATGTTTAAATGAATCTTCCTATGCCTCATCTTCCACCATTGCCCCTTGTCCTGCCATCAGGCATCACCCTTTGTGCACAGGACTCCTTTTTATTGCCCCCCAGAGGCTTCTGGTGTCTTTAACCTCCTGGCTGATGCTGCTTCCCCCCCCCATTTACCAGCAGAGGGTTTGGCTTTGCCTTAGCTTCTCCAGTGCTGGCAGCCTGGTGATTGATTTGCCCAGGTCACCACCTTCAAACCTTGCTGTCAGTCTTCCCACGTTGCTTCTCCCAGTGCAACAGGAGGAGGCTGACATCAACCTGGATTCTGCATTACACCCAGACGTGCTGCTGCTCTGCCCTGACCTTCCTCCCTGCACCTCTTCCTCTCTTACTTTTCCTGAGGGCTGAGAAGTGGATGCTGGGCACAGTGGGGACCATGTGGCCCTGTCGCCAGCTGGTCCTGCCACACAAGGGCTCTTCAGCAGTGCAGGCAGCTCTGCTCTCCTCCTGGAATGGCCATAAATAACCTGGCTGAGCTATGTCCCCGGGGCCAGCAGTGCTGCCACATGCCCCATCACGGGAGGGTGACCCATGGGCACTCTCAGCTCCCACATCCCTCACTGCCAGGGGTGAGACCTGCAGGGTTTCACCTATAGTTGTGCCCTGCACAGTGGGGCTGGCTTAGGAACTTGGCCATTCCTGTGGTTTCTTGTGTTGGAGCCCCTCCTGAGCTGTGTCCTGGGGCAGCTGCTTTTCCAGCCAAGGGAGCATCTCCATATCCTCAGGGACTCCCCCAAAGCAGCGTTTCACCCCCGGGGCTCACAGTGCTGCTCTCGCTGTGTCCGTGGGCACAGAGGGTGGATTGCCTTCAGCAGGGCCTTGGGGACCTGATGGTAATAAAGGAGCTGAGGGGGAGAAATGAGCTTTTTTTCTCCCTCCTTTTTTCAATCTATATTTGTCCCTTTCCTTCCCCCCTCTCCCCCCAAGGAGCCAGTTCCATAACCCAGGAGCTGTAATTGCACAGCGAGCGATCGATAGCAGCAGGATGGAGGTTTCCAGGGACCTGTCTTGTTCTGCCTTCCTCTGGAGTCCAAGAGGCAGCCCTGACTATGTTAATTAAGTGGTGGTTCATTATTAAAACACTTGTGTTGCAGGTTAGTGGCCTCCTGGCCAGGGAGCTTAAAGGCATTCCTGTGCTGCAAGACCTCTCCTTCCCTGGATATAAATAAGGGAGGAATGATGCTGGTCCTTTCCCTGGGAGCAGTGCTGGCTGCATCCAGGCACTGTGCAGGGACAAGGCTTGGATGGGTTGTTAAATACACTAAAACATCCCAGGTTGTGCCCCACAGCATCACTGCAAAGCTGTGTTTGCACCCACGTTGGGGTGATGCAGCACCCTGGTACCTTTGGTGCTGCTCCTGCCAGGAGCTGCTTTGCAGGGAAGGGAGCTGCAGTTTGCAGCAGGATGTGCCCCAAGGAAGGACTTGGACTGGCAGGATAAATTACTCCCATGTTTGAAGGGTGGATTCAGTTTGGGGTCACTCACTACAGGAAGGGTATTGAGTGGGTTCAGAGAAGGGCAATGAGGCTGGTGAAGGCTTTGGAGAACAGGGCTGGTGAGGAGCAGCTGAGGGAGCTGGGGGTGTTTAGCCTGGAGAAAAGAAGGCTGAAAGGAGACTTCATTGCACTCTACAGCTTCCTGAAAGGAGGTTGAAGCCAGGTGGGGGTTGGTCTCCCTAGTAACAAGTGATAGGATGAGATGAAATGGCCTCAAGTTGCACCAGGGGAGGTTTAGGTCGAACATCAGGAGAAATTTCATTTCCAAAAGGGTTGTCAAGCCCTGGAAGAGGCTCCCCAGGGCAGTGGTGAAGTCTCCATCTCTGGAGGTGCTGAAGAAATGTGTAGCACTCTGGGTGATGCTTTAGTGGCCGTGGCAGACCTATGTTGATGGCTGGACTTTTCCAACCCAAACAATTCTAGGGAGACCTGCAGGTAAAAACCATAAACAGACCAAATAAAAACCCAACCCCAACCGAGATGCATTCCTTCTGTAGTGGCTGGGAGATGATTTTTGTTCTCCTAGTCCTGTGCCTTCCAAACACTGAGGTTATCAGACATAAGTGACTTATTATGCAAATCCTCTGTCTTAATATCTGCCTGCTCTCTCCCTGGAATTGCATTGGCCAAGCCCTGTGTGTTACTGGAGCTGCTAATGTTTACACATTAGCTTCTCTGGCTAATGTACAAGGCTTCAAGTTGCAAATTGATGTTTCTTACAGCTGAACAAATTCTCTCTCTCCCTTTTCCTCCCCCTCCTTTTTCTTTTTTTCCCCCTCCCCCTTTCTATTAAATGCAATATTTAAAATGATTTGGGAGAAGCAAACCCAAACGACTGGTGAGAATTGTCATGGAGCTGCTTTCCATATTCTTCTAATCAGCTTTTATCAGGGCCAGGAAATCAGGAATATTCTTTGGAAATTACTCTGTTTTGTAGGAGTGGGGAATAGAATCAGAGAATCACTAAATCAGGCAGGGTTGGAAGGGAGCACAAGGATCAGCCAGTTCCAACCCCCCTGCCATGCCCAGGGACACCCTACCCTAGAGCAGGCTGCACACAGCCTCAGCCAGCCTGGCCTCAAACACCTCCAGCCATGGGGCCTCAACCACCTCCCTGGGCAACCCATTCCAGCCTCTCACCACTCTCATGCTGAGCAACTTCCTCCTCGTGTCCAGCCTGAACCTCCCTACCTCCAGCTTTGCTCCATTCCCCCCAGTCCTGGCACTCCCTGATAGCCCTCCCAGAAACCTGAGTCCCCAGGAGGGGCTCCCAACCACCCTTCCACCTCCTTTCCACCCCTCTACCTTACCCCAGCCTTTGCCTTACGTTCAAGGTAAGTTTGGAGTTAGGAAGCAGATGGATTAGTCAGGCAGCAAGTTAGGTTAGAGGGAGAAGTGCAGCCCCAGAGACAGAGAGCAACTCAACTGTGTTATCTGTGTTCTTCTTCTTATACATCTCAAGCAGCCTGTGAAGTGCAGCAGCCATCACCATTGTTTCCTTTCCACAGCCTATCATCTCATTCTGCTCACCAGAACATTCTAGCTAGCTTCAAACTAGCACATGCCCTAAGGTCCTCTGAGTGGGCAAAGTGGAGCTTGGGGATTTAGCTCCCCATAGCCTGGACTAGAAGAAGTTTTCCTGCTGTTGAGACTTGGGGTAGGGAAGTGGCTCTAAACTTCTTTTAGTTTTAGGTGGACCTGTTCAATACCTTCCCTGTAGTGAGTGACCTCAAACTGAATCCACTCTTCAAACATGCATTTAAAAGGGGAATAATTTGTCCTGCCAATCCAAGTCCTTCCTTGAGGCTGCAAACTGCAGCTCCCCTTCCCTCTCACCCTGCAAAGCAGCTCCTGGCAGGAGCAGCTCCAAAGGGACCTGGGGCTGAGGTGTATTGGTTTGGCTGAGGTGTATTGGTTTGCTGGGGTGTATTGGTTTGGCTGAGGTGCTGCTGGTGTCCACTGCAGTGAGGTGATGAGATGTTATGATGCAGGGACCCACTCTGCTTCTTGCTTTTCCTGCTGAGCTGGATTCTGCAGTGCTTTGTCCCCCTGAGCAGCTCCTAGTCCCCTGTAGCATCATCCCATGAGGAGTCTGAGCCACCCCCCTTCCAAGATAGAAATGGAATTTCTGATCCCTTATCCTTTACACACAGAATCCCAAACTGGTTTGGGTTCAGAGGACCTTTGAAGCTCATCTAGTCCAAACCTCCTGCACTCAGCAGGGACATCTGCAAATACAGCAGGTTGCTCAGAACCCCAGACAGCCTGGTCTGGAATAGTTCCATGGATGGGACATCTCCCACCTCTCTGGACAGCCTGGGACAGGCTCTCACCACACTCAGTGTCAAACATTTCTCCCTTCTCTCCACTCTTTTAGTTTCAAACCATCACCCCTTGTCCTGTCACAACAGGTCCTGCTCAAAAGCGTCCCCAGTTTTCTGATCAGCTCCTTTAAGCACTGAAAGGCCACCAGAAGGTACAGAAGGGATGCTGCTGGATGAGAAGGATGACTATAGGTGAACCTCAGTACATGCTCCTGATCCCTTATGTCTGCTGGCCCCCAGAGGAAAGCAGCTCCCAGCATTTCCTTCCCAGGGCTTGCTCCCATCGGAGCGTGCCAAGGAAATTGCCTTCACATAGCAGGCAGGAGGTGGGAGGCTGCCTGGGCTCTGCAGGGTGCTGGGGAAGGCATGGCATCATGCTGGCATCTGCTGGAGTGGGTTCTGCATCCCAGCACACACCCCAGCTTCCCAGCTTCTCATCCTTCCATCCTCCCAGGGGATGGTTCTGGGCTGTTGGTGTTATGGGACTGCACCAAATGGCCTCTGTGCCTCAGTTTCCCCTTTTGCAGCAGTGGTGACATTAACCATTTGTCTTAATTACCTTCTGGGAAGAACTTGATTGTTCAGTGCCCAAGAGGAGCATCTTTCTTGTGCATTGAAGAGGAGAGGTCTGAGGTCTGATAGTTCAGGGCTGTGTGACTGTGTGGCCTCTGGCTCTATCCCTGCTCCCAGGAATCAGTGAGAACTCTGGATTTGGGAGAGAGGAATTCTGCTCACTGCCTGCCCCATCTCGATGTGTTGGGATGTTGATGGGTATGGGCTGTAGCCCTCTCTTGCTGCAGAGGGTATCTGCATGCTACCACTTGGCTGCTGGGCTGGTGTATCAGCATGTCCTGTGAGCACCTGAATCATCATTTCCTGCTCATTACTTGGCGTGAGGGACAGGAGGTGCTGGAGGAAAAACAGGGATGCAAAATTCATCCTGACTGCAGAAGGTCACTTGTTTAAGCTTTCCTGGCCAGTTCCTGCAGCATGGGGTGCTGATCCCAAGGTGCTGCACCCCAGAGCTGTCTGTGGGGCTAATCCAGTCCTGACTAAGCCAAGGTGAGAGTGAAATGTGGGTTTTTTCCCCACCAATTTACTTTGCTTTGTGCTGGCCTGGAGATCACAGATTGCAGGGGTTGGAAGGGACCCTTAAAGGTCTTGTCCAGCTTCCTGCACTCAGCAGGGACACCTCCAACCAGATCAGGCTGCCCAGGGCCACATCAGACCTGATCTTGAATGTCTCCAACACCCATCCTGAGCGCCATAGCTTGAGGAAGCCTGCACTTGGAATATTTGGGTAGAAACCCCTCATTTAGGAAGCCTTCCTACTTTTTCCTCTCTTCCTCTTGTAGCATCCCCCCTGAGATGCTGCCCTGCAGGCTCTGGGCTGTGTTGTTACCACCCTCCGTGGGATACCGGAGTGGCTGATCCCATCCCGCATGGTGCCTGGGTCGCCCTTTAGCATTGGAATCTTTTCAAGGCTGCTCAGTGGAAGAAAAGAGAAGCCTGTGGAGTGTGTCCCATGGTGCAGGAGGTTAAACAGCAAAGGTTTAAGTGTGTAATTAACTTTGAAGTGAGAGGAGCCTGGACGCGGCGGATGAAGGAGCGGCGGGCGGGCAGGCGGCCACGTTCCGTGGTGGCCACGGAGATTTAATGAGACAGCAGCCATTGTACTCGCCTGGTTGGGCTTTCTTTTCCTCCCTCTTCTTTGCAAACCTTTCATTCTTCCTCTCCCCTGACTTTCCTCCTTTCCATCCTCAGGGATGAGGATGCTGGGTGGCACCCCGGAGGGATGCTGAGCAGCACTGGTGCCCATCTCCCTGATGAGTCCTTGGTTGGTTAATCTAACCTCTATCTTTTGCTTTATTTGATAATAGAAATGAGGTTCACCTGATGTTCAACCCTATGTTGGGGTTAAACCATGCCCCAGTGGTACCCAGGAGGGATGCTGAGTGGCACTGGTGCCAGTCTCCCTGGTGAATCCATGGTTGAGTTAATCTAACCTCTATCTTTTGCTTTATTTGATAATAGAAATGAGGTTCACCTGATGTTTAACCCCATGTTGGGCTTAAACAGTGCCCCAGTGCCACAGTGGTACCCAGGAGGGATGCTGGGTGGCACCCCAGAGGGATGCTGAGCAGCACTGGTGCCCATCTCCTTGGTGAATCCTTGGTTGGTTAATCTAACCTCTATCTTTTGCTTTATTTGATAATAGAAATGAGGTTCACCTGATGTTTAACCCCATGTTGGGCTTAAACCGTGCCCCAGTGCCACAGTGGTACCCAGGAGGGATGCTGGGTGGCACCCCAGAGGGATGCTGAGCAGCACTGGTGCCCATCTTCCTGGGAAACCTCTTAAACTACCTCCTTTCTTTCTTTCTTTCTTTCTTTCTTTCTTTCTTTCTTTCTTTCTTTCTCTTCTCTTCTCTTCTCTTCTCTTCTCTTCTCTTCTCTTCTCTTCTCTTCTCTTCTCTTCTCTTCTCTTCTCTTCTCTTCTCTTCTCTTCTCTTCTCTTCTCTTCTCTTCTCTTCTCTTCTCTTCTCTTCCTTTCTTTCTCTCTCTCTTCCTTTCTTTCTCTCTTTCTTTCTTTCTTTCTTTCTTTCTTTCTTTCTTTCTTTCTTTCTTTCTTTCTTTCTTTCTTTCTTTCTTTCTTTCTTTCTTTCTTTCTTTCTTTCTTTCTTTCTTTCTTTCTTTCTCTCTTTCTTTCTTTCTCTCTTTCTTTCTCTCTTTCTCTCTTTCTTCTCTCTTTCTCTCTTTCTTCTCTCTTTCTCTCTTTCTCTCTTTCTCTCTTTCTTTCTCTCTTTCTTTCTCTCTTTCTCTCTTTCTTTCTCTCTTTCTTTCTCTCTTTCTCTCTTTCTTTCTCTCTTTCTTTCTCTCTTTCTTTCTCTCTTTCTTTCTCTCTTTCTTTCTCTCTTTCTTTCTTTCCCCTCCCTCTCTTTTGAGAAAAATCTTGGTGCCTGTGGTGCTTGACCCTGCTGTTTGCCCTTGTCCCTTTGGCATGGGCACGCTCTGGTGCCATGAAGGTGGCAGTGGTACCCAGGGAGGATGCTGAGCTGCTCTGGTCTCCCTGGGAAACCTCTCAAACCACCTTTTTTCCTTTGTTTTAAAACCCCTCCAGGGATGGGGACTCTACCTGGGCAGCTTGGGCCAGGTCTTGACAACCCTCAAGGGGAAGAAATTGTTCCTCATGTCCCATCTAAACCTCCCCTGGGGTAACTTGAGGCCATTTCCTCTCATCACTTGTTCCTTGGGAGAAGAGACCAACCCCCATCTGCCTCCTTTCAGGGAGTTGTAGAGAGCAAGAAGGTCTCCCCTCAGCCTCCTTTTCTCTGTCACTCCCCCAGCAGTATTTTTAGCTGCTCGAGCTCAAGTCACACCTCCTGCGCTCATCTCACCGCCCAGAGCTGCTGTGACCCTGGCCTGGAGCCAGTGCAGGGCTGGGGACTGGAGGCTCCATCTGGTGATTTTAAGGGTGCACCCAGACCTGGAGCAGCCCTGGCTGACTCCCACAGCTCCCATCCTGCAGCTCTGAGCCTGCAGAAAGGGTACAACCATCCCTGTTGCTGCAGCTGACTATTCCACTTTGCTCTCCTTGTAATATTTTGATGAAACCTTCATTTTTCGAGAGCTGCTTTGGTTTTACCTCCTCTGACTTTCCACAGCTGCTGGGGCACCCACAGCCACTCACTCTGGAGCTGGGACTTTGGCATTTGTCTGCTCTGGTGTTCATTTTTATGCCACTGTTGTGATGAGGAGGAAGAAGAACAGACAACTACTGGAGAGAGGCCAGTGCAGGGCTGCTGAGATGCTGAGGAGTCTCAGAACATCTCCCATGTGAGGAGAGGCTGAGAGAGCTGGAGCTGGTTAGCTTGGAGGCTGAGGGGGGTGCTTGTTAATGCTTACATCTAAGAGGTAGGTGTCAGGAAGATGGGGTCAGACTTTTCTTGGTGGTCCTTGGTGATAGGACTGGAGGTAGTGGGCATGAGCTTGAAGATAGGAAGTTCCTTCTAAACATGAGAAGGAACTTCTTTACTTTGAGGGTGACAGAGCACTGGAACAGGCTGCCCAGAGGGGTGGTGGAGTCTGTCTCTGAAGACTTTTAAGAGCTGCCAGGATGTGTACTTGTGTGACCTGCCCTAGGTGATCCTGTTCTGGCAGGGGGATTGGACTTGTTCTTCACAGGTCCATTCCAACCCCTACCATTCCCTGATTCTGTGAAGAGAGGCTGGAGGTTGAGTTTCTCCCCAGTCCTACCCTTGGATGGGCAGAGATGGCAGCAAAAGCATCCCAAAAGCTCACAGAAAGCAAAGCTCTGCAAACCCTTTGTTGTTTTGTCCTCTCTGGCTACAGATCACAGCCAGATCTGCTGGGGGGAAGCAGCAGTTGGCCGAGCTGCCGCTGTTTCCTTCCCTGGATGGCAGGGAGGGAAAGCTCAGGCTATGAAAAGCCATAACCATAAACCTGTCCAAGGAGGGAGATGGATGGACTCCATCAGCTGTGCCTCAGCCAGCAGAGTATCTACTCCACATAATTGCATTTTAAGCCTCTGGAGCTTGGGCATCATCTCACAGGTGGCCAAGGATCTGGCATTGGGGTGCTGGAGCAGTGGGGAAACTGAGGCATGGGACCAGTTGGTGCTGGAGATGGCAGTGGGATGAGGGTGGTGGAGATGCACAGCCCAGGAGGAGGAGATGATGTCTCTGCTGACGTCATTAGTGGCTGGGAAGAGTTTATTCATAGACTCAGAATGGATTGGGTTGCAAAGGACCTTAAAAGCTCATCCAGTTCCAACTGGATGGGCAGGACCACTTTGCACCAGCCCAGGTTGCTCAGGGCCTCATTCAACCTGGCCTTGAACACCTCCAGGGAGGGCACATCCACAACTGTTCCAGTGTCTCCTCTACCCTCACTGGAAAGAATTTCTTCCTCCTCTCCACTCTCAATCTCCTCTCCTCAGGCTTCCATCCCTGCAGGCATGGCTGTGCCAGCCTGCAGTGCTGTTTGTCTGCGCTCTGCTTTCTCAGACTGAAAAACCCAAAACCAACCCCAAAAAAATCCCCAACACAGAACAAATTTCTTCTCCCAGAATATCCCATGGCAGCAGCTCTTGGAATAAAACACTTGGGCTTGGGTTTTTTTTTTTCCTATGCTTCAAGAGGAGTCACTTGGCAGTGGGTTTGTGACACTGTTTTATTTGGAAATGGATTTTTTCTTTTCTTGCTTTCCTGGAAAATTTTGACAGATTTGTGTTGGGTTGGTTGTTTTTTTTTTTTTTCCCCCTCCCCTCCCTCTTTTTCCTCCTGTTAGGAAGCACAACCAAGTTTCAGCCTCTCCAATCCAACGTGTCCTGTGGTGAGAGCCAAGGAGCAGGGGTCTGCGTGCGGGGGCACAGCCGTACGTGGGCTGGGCAGACGCTGCCTTGCGGGAAGGGGTTTTAAGCAAGCTGTGAGGTTTTGGTGCCTCTGGGCGTATGAACAGGAGGGGATTTGCTTTGAGTTCCTTGAAAACAAGTTTCTTGTGAGCCTGGGAGGAAATGAAGCAGCTTGGGGATGGAGCTGAGTGCACCCTGGCGCTGTGAAAATGAGCGTGGAGTGGAGAGGAGGAAGAGCCTCAAATAGCTGAGGGGAGCACAGCATCGCTTGGGTTGGGAAAGGCTTTTTGAGATCATTGCATCCAAACATCCTCTAACTCTGTCGAGGCTGGGGCTGAACCATGGCCCTCAGCACCACCTTTCTGCCTCTTTGAAATGCCTCCAGGGATGGGGATTCAGCCACCTCCCTGGGCAGCCTGTGCCAGTGTTTAAGAAGCCTTTCAGGGAAGAAGTTTCTTCTGATGTCCAACCTAAACCTCCCCTGCTGCAATTTGAGGCTGTTTCTTCTTCTCCTGTCACTTGTCTCTTGGGAGGAGAGATCAACCCCCACCTGTTTCCAACCCTTTCAGGGAGCTGTAGAGAGCCAGAAGG
Organism: Pogoniulus pusillus; assembly: GCF_015220805.1. Lineage (NCBI taxonomy): Eukaryota > Metazoa > Chordata > Aves > Piciformes > Lybiidae > Pogoniulus > Pogoniulus pusillus. The sequence continues at coordinate 5,830,808 of NC_087300.1, forward strand.
TCTCCCTTCAGCATCCAGGGTGAGCACCCCCAGTTCCCTCAGCTGCTCCTCCCCAGCCCTGTTCTCCAGACCCTTCCCCAGCTTCGTTGCCCTTCTCTGGCCATGCTCCAGCCCCTCAATGTTCTTAGAGTGAGTGGCCAGAACTGAAGGCAATACTCAAGGTGTGGCCTCAGCAGTGCCCAGTACAGGGAATCATTATTTTTCTGGGCATCTGAAGGGCTTTTTCCAGCCTTTGGACTCCTGTTTGCTCAAGCCTGGCCTTTGAGCATCCCCCAGCAGGGTGAAGCACCACCGTTGCCTGCAGCAGTGAGGCCATTAACTGGCAAATCCTCGGGTGGCAGGAGAATTACTGATGTAATTTGGGGATAACACAGGAAAAAATCCAGAGGGAATAATCCTCTGGCCCAGCTCTGCTTTCAGGCTGCTCCATTAGGGACCAGTTGCCTTTGTTGGTTCTGCTGGCTCAGGGCTTTGCCCTCCTCAGCCCAGGGGCTCCTGTTAATTAGCACTGGTGGCTTGGCCCCTCTGATCCCTGGGTTTAAGGGAACAATGGGGCAGTGCTAATGAAGCGTGGGCACAGGCAGGCCCTGAACTCTTGGGATGCAGGATGGTGGGGGCTGGATGTGGGATGAGGGAGCTGGATGCAGGATTGGGTCATTGGATGCAGAAAGGGAGTCTGGATGCAGGGTGGTTGTTAGGCTGATGGTTGGACTTGATGATCTTAAAAGGTCTTTTCCAGCCTAAATGATCCTGTGGGAGGGCTGGGATGTAGGATGGGAGGGGCTGGGTGTAGGATGGAGGGGCTGGCATGTGGAAGGAGTGAGCTGGATGCAGAACTGGGGGTCTGGATGCAGGGTGGTTATTGGATTGATGGTTGGACTCCATGATCTTAGAGGTCTTCTCCAGTCTAAACGATTCTGTGATTATGTGAGGGGGGATGGAGAGGTTGGATGTGAGGGGCTGGATGTGGGGTGAGAGGCTGGATGCAGGATAGGGAGATGGATGCAGGATAGAGGGAGCTGGATGCAGTATAGGGGGCTGGATGCAGGATAAGGGACAGCTGGATGCAAGATAGGGGACAGCTGGATGCAGGTTAAGGGGCAGCTGGATGCAGGATAGGAGGCTGGATGCAGGATAGGAGGCTGGATGCAGGATAGGGGACAGCTGGATGAAGGATAGGAGGCTGGATGCAGGATAGGGGACAGCTGGATGCAGGATAGGGGGCTGGATGCAGGATAGGGGGCTGGGTGCAGGATAGGGGACAGATGGATGCAGGATAGGAGGCTGGATGCAGGATAGAGGGAGCTGGATACAGGATTCAGGGCTGGACGTGGGGCTGGCTGGCATCACAGTGTGCTGTTTCTGTGTCCCCTGTGTGGGGACAAGTGGCATCTTGGTCATTATTCTGTGCACAGCTAAGCACCTGGCTTCCACCCCTCCAAAGGATAAAAACCAACTCCAGACCCCCAGGAGATAAACCAGAGGGCTCAGAAGTGCCATCCCACAGTTGGAGGGGGTCAGTGATGCATCTGTAGGAGTGTGAGTGCTGTGGCCTATTGGAGGTCCTGGCTGAACCCTGTCACTGTTGTGCCAGGCAGGGGATGGATCCCCGAGAGCTCAAAAGTCAAACCACTTGCAGGGCTGAGGGCAAAGCAGGATTCTTGCAGCAGCCTTCTGGGGTCTTGCAAATCCTCCTTGTGTGACAACCTCAGCTGAGTGCTTGTTCCTTGAGTGAAACCCCTCCTTTGGAGAGCAGCCCCTGAGAAGCAAAGCTGGGAACTGCTCCTGTGGCTGAGACCTGCCAGCTCATTTCACTGGTGGGGGAGCTGAATGGGAGAACTGGGGGGTTAGCAGCAGCCAGGACGTGGCTCACAGGTGCATATGGGGGGGATGCTAGAGATCAGAAGACAGCACAGCATCCCAGCAGGGCCTTCCTGGTGGTGTAAGTGTAAGGTCCTGCACCTGGGTGGGTGCAATCCCAAGCACAGCTCCAGGCTGGGTGGGGAATGGCAGAGAGCAGCCCTGAGGAACAGGTCCTGGGGGTCTGGGCTGATAAAAAGCTCCACAAGAGCCTGCAGTGTGAGTGCAGCCCAGACACAACCCTGTGCTGGGCTGCAGCAAGAGCAGTGTGGGCAGCAGGGCAAGGGAGGGGATTCTGCCCCTTGGCTCTGCTCTCCTCACACCCCACCTGCAGTCCTGGGTGCAGTTCTGCAGCCCCAGCACAAGCAGCACATGGAAGTGTTGGAGCCAGTGCAGAGGAGGCCACCAAGATGCTGAGAGGGCTGCAGCAGCTCTGCTCTGAGCACAGGCTGAGAGAGTTGGGGCTGTGCAGCCTGCAGAAGAGAAGGCTTCCAGGAGAGCTTGGAGTGGCCTTGCAGGATCTGCAGGGGACTGCAGGAGCACTGGGGAGGGACTGTTGAGAAGGTCTGGGAATGACAGGAGGAGGAGGAATGGGTTTGGAGTGGCAGAGGGGAGATTGAAAGTGGCTGTTAGGAAGAAGTTGTTTGCAGTGAGGGTGGTGAGAGACTGGCACAGGTTGAGGGTGGTGAGACACTGGCACAGGTTTTCCAGGGAGGCTGTGGAGCACAGAAGCACCCAATGTGATCAAAGATCACATTGGGTGCTTCTGTGCTCCACAGCCTCCCTGGAGGTGTTGAGGATGAGGTTGGATGAGGCTTTGAGTGACCTGTTCTAGTGGGAGGTGTCCCTGCCTATGGCAGAGGGGTTGGAACTGGGTGATCCTTGAGGTCCTTTCCAGCCTAAACCATTCTGTGCCTGGGTGGCTCTGTGTCTCCACAGCTGGCTGCACCTTCGAGGAGGACAGCGACCCCAACCAGTGCGAGTACAGCCAGGGCGAGGACGATGACTTCGAGTGGGAGCTCATCCGCAGCTACATGATGCCACACCTGACAGCTGACCTGCCCCACGGTGAGTCCTGCTCCCTGACAGGGCCATGCTCATCCCCTGCTGTCTTTGGGGACCTCTGCCTCCAACCCACCCTCTGGTCCTGTACCCCAGACCCAGACCACAGGGCTTCTCCTGGGTTGACTGCAGTGCTTTAGGCTGACTTGTCCTTGGCTGTGTGGGCAGGGCACTGCTGTGCCATGGGGAGTGCTGATGGGCAACAAGCTGTGCATGGCACAGCAGTGTGCCCTCGTGGCCAAGAGGGCCAGTGGGATCCTGGGGTGCATTAAGAAGAGTGTGTCCAGCAGATCCAGGGAGGTTCTACTCTGCCCTGGTGAGACCTCAGCTTGAGCACTGCCTTCAGTTCTGGGCTCCCCAGTTGAAGAGGGACAGGAACTGCTGGAGAGAGTCCAATGGAGAGCTATGAGGATGATGAGGGGACTGGAGCACTGCCTGGTGAGGAGAGGCTGAGGGCCCTGGGGCTGCTTAGTCTGCAGAAGAGAAGACTGAGAGAGGATTTAATGAATGTCTATAACTATCTGAGGGCTGGGGGTCAGGAGTAGGGGACAGGCTCTGCTCACTGCTCCCTGGGATAGGACAAGGAGCAATGGATGGCAGCTGCAGCACAGGAGGTTCCAGCTCAGCACAAGGGGCAACTTCTTGCCTGGAAGGGTCCCAGAGCCCTGGCACAGGCTGCCCAGAGAGGTTGTGGAGTCTCCTTCTCTGGAGCCTTTGCAGGCCTGTCTGGATGTGTTCCTGTGTGCCCTGAGCTAGATTGTGTGGTCCTGGCAGGGAGATTGGACTGGATGATCTCTTTGGGTCCCTTTTAACCCCTAAAATCCTGGGAGCCTGTGACCAGTGGGGTGCAATGACCTGGGCTGGTCCTCAGCACCACAAGGCAGGATGCTGCATGGCCCTAGGTGACACCTGGGACCATGGAGCCTGGGACTGTGCTGCTGCTGCGGGGAGGGTTTTCAACAGCACAGCGAGGACAGGGACCCAGGCTGGGGCTGCCTCTGAGCAACATCACTGCTGTGGTGAGGGACAGCCCCACATCACCCCCAGCCCAGGAGGAGCCTGCAAATGGTCCAAGGGTGTATTTTTGGGGTGGAAACACAAGATTTGCAGCTTTACTCTCTGCACAGGACCTCTGCCATGGCTGTGTTCGCTGTCCCTGGCTAGGAGCTGCTTTGGGGACATCCCCTTCAGCTGGCAGCCCCTTCAGCTGGCATCTCCTTGCCCGTGGCAGTGTGATGGCAGCAGCTTGGCTTTCCACACTTCCCGTGGGTCTGGGCAGCATCTCTGGTGATGCCAAATTCCCCATCTGTCATGTCAGCCAGGCTGTGCCCAGATCCAGTCATCAAGGGGCATCTTTGGAGCCACTCTCCACACCCAGGGTCTGAAGTCACTGTGGCTCTGCCCTCGCTGGTGTGTCAGCTGCTGCTGCTGCAGGTCTCGGGGGCTTGTGAGAAATTCCCATCTCTGGGAGGTGTGGAAAGGAGGATAAAAAGGTGTTTCTGGCTCTTGCAAGTGTGGGGAAGGGCTTGTGGGTGGGGGTTGGAGGCATCTTCAAAGTCTCAGGAGCTGTAAGGAGTAAAACACCAAGAGACTTTCTTACATTTTAAAATCTTCCTGATTTTAACCCATTTTTTAGTGTTTGCTGGGTCCAGCTTCTCTTTGGGCAGTGGGCACAAACTGGAGCCCAGGAGGTTCCATCTGAACAGGAAGAGAAACTTCTTTGGTGTGAGGGTGCTGGAGGCCTGGAGCAGGCTGCCCAGAGAGGCTGTGGAGTCTCCTTGTCTGAAGAGCTTCCAAACCCCTCTGGCCATTGTGATCCTGAGCAAGCTCCTGTGGGTGCTCCTGCTTTAGCAGGAGGGTTGGACTGGATGATCCCCAGGGGGTCCCTTCCATCCCCCACCATGCTGGGATTCTGTGATGGCCAGACACAGGGAGCAGAGTCAGTGGGGAGCTTCCCTTCTCCCATGGGATTGGCATGGTCACCATGCCTGGGTGGCATCTCAGGACTTTGCTCTTTCCTAGCTCCAGACCACGTCTTGCTATGTCCACCTTGAGCTGTCCCTGTGCCTGTTTGCTCTGCAGGATGCTCCAGGCTCAGGATGCTCCTTGTTTTCGGGACCACTGACCCCTGCCTGTCCCCGGTGCTCTGTCTCCTCCTGCCCACGCTGCTGATGGGCAGAAGCAGGAGAGCTGCTTTAGAGCTGGACACTAAAGATGACTGATTTTTGATTAAAACTTTATTGAAGGCTTTATAGAAAACTCTTTACTGCTCCATCAATCTGCCTCTGGCTCTTTGTCTTCTGCCTTGTTCGTGCCAGGGCTTAATTTGACTTTTCCCCTCCACTAACCCTCCTCTTCCTTTACCTTCTCCCCCTTCCCATCTCCTTTTCCTTCTTTCCCCATCCCTGCTGGCATGTCCTGGGCACTAAGCAAATGCAGAGCAACCTTTAATTTGCTGACAGATTCCTGCTCCTGCTTTGATGATGTTCTAAATAATTGCTTTAAAATGCTCTCTCCTAATTTGTGGATGCCTGGGGGGGTGTTGCCTGGGGGCAGAGAGGAGAGAAGCAGAGCTGGGGATTGAGATGCTTCCTGATGGAGGGTTTTGACCCTGTCATTAGTTGGGCTTTTCTGCTTGGTTTTTCAACTGTAATTTCATAACTGTTGGAGTCTGAAGCCTGGAGGCTTGCAGAGGGTGGAAGGGGTAAGGGTGGAATGGGGCAGCTTGCTCTGCTGGAGTCATCAGATTGCTTCAGTTGGAAGAGATCTTTAAGATCATCGAGTCCAGCCTTCAATCTAAGGCCACCATGGTCATTAAACCGTGTCCCAAAGCACCCATCTACAAGACAGGGATTTAATGATGCAGAGCTGAGGAAACCAGCTCCAGAGATGCTGGAGGAGTGGATGTGAGCAGCTGAGATGGGATACTGTGAGCGTGGAGCATCACAGGGCTCAGCCTCTGGCTCAGCACCTGTCCCTGATGGTGACACCAACGGGATGCTCATCCTCATACCCCGGGGCTGCTCGAAGAGCAGCAAACTGCTGCTTGCTCATGCTCTTGGGGCACCCTGTGGGTGCAGGGCCCCTGTTTTAGTGGTTTCGCTCTGACAGTGTGTGGGGAGCTGTGCACGAAGCTCCTGCAGCCTTATCACCCTTCCTGCCTTCCCCCTCCTCCAGCAGCTGAGTGCATGAGGAGTGTTTTGCAGCACCTCTCTGGGGAGCACTTTCCAAAGGAGTCTCGTGGTCCTGGATTAAAATGAGTTTTTGTTGGAGATCAGCCAGTTGCAGGGAGCGTAGGATTTATTGGAGCAGCTGCTGGCTGCTGGCCACCCGCCTCTACCTTGCCATCCCTCTTTTCTTCTTGCTTTTTGTGCAGTTTGTTTTCCTTTCCCACCTCTCTTCCTCTCCTGGCTTGTGTCTTCTGCACCTAAAGACGACGGATGGGTTTCTCCCTCCTTGGAGTCCTGCTCTTTATTGTTGTTTTCTGCAGGAGGTGTAGCAGGGAGCCAAGTGAGGCAGGCAGAGGAGGCTGCACCATCCCTGTGTCTGCACCAGCATCACAGAATCAGAGAGTCATTAAGGTTGGAAAAGCCCTCTGAGAGCATCAAGTCCAACCATCAACCCAACACCACTATGGCCACTAAACACTAACCCTCCCTGGGTGCTTTGAATCATAGAGTTATAGAATTAACCAGGTTGGAAGAGACCTCCAAGCTCTTCCAGTCTAACCTAGCACCCAGCCCTGGCCAAGCAGCCAGAGCATGGCAATAAGTGCCCCAGCCAGGCTTGGCTTCAACACCTCCAGGCACAGCCACTCCACCACCTCCCTGGGCAGCCCATTCCAATGCCAATCACTCTCTCTGCCAGGAACTTCCTCCTAACATCCAGCCTAGACCTCCCCTGGCACAGCTTGAGGCTGTGTCCCCTTCTTCTGTTGCTGCTTGCCTGGCAGCAAAGCCCAACCCCACCTGGCTACAGCCTCCCTTCAGGTAGCTGCAGACAGCAATGAGCTCTGTCCTGAGCCTCCTCTTCTTCAGGCTGCACCCCCCCAGCTCCCTCAGCCTCTCCTCACAGGGCTGTGCTCCAGCCCCTCCCCAGCTTTGTCACCCTTCTCTGGACACATTCCAGAGGTGTCCTTCCATCCTCTCCAAGGAGCCTCTCCTTCAGCACAGCTTCCTGACCCAGCCCCTGCTGTGGATCCTCCCAAAGCTTAGCTTGATTTTTGGCTCCTGGAGGAGTGACTCCATTCCAGGGTCCCTGTGCTGGTGGCAGATCAGCCATTGGTGATGGAACTCCTCCAGAAGATTCTTGTCCTGGGGCTGGGTGCAGAAGCAGGGAGCTGGGGCCCCATTCCTCTGCTGGCTCTGATGTGTTGAGAAGATCCAGCGGAGGAGGAGGAGAAGTAGGAGGCATCATCAGGGCTTCATCTTCCAGAGTGATTTCCCAGAGGCAGATCCTGCCGTGCTCAGAGCTGGTCCCCTGGCACCTCTGGGCTGGCAGTGCCGCCTTCTGCTGTCATCCCTCCTTGTGCTGCACTTCTGGCAGAGCTTTGCTTGTTGGGGTTTGGGTTCTTGGGTTTGGGTTATTTTTAGTTTTGTTTTTATCTCATGGTGGTTTTGTAGGAGGAGAAACTTGGCGAGACAGGGAAGTGGAGGTGGGCAAGTGGGTTCTTCCCTCCTCCTCCTGCTGGGCTGTTTGGGGTTGTTCCCAGAGGGATGCAGGATTGGTGGGAAGGGCAGAGTGTGGGAAGAGCTGCTTCAAGCTAGGGAGAACATCCGTGGGAGCTTGTCACTGTCTCATTCGTGGCCAAGAAGGTTGAGTTACCCTGAGGGACCTCAATGGGTTCTCAAAGGAGGGCTGATGATCCCCACAGTGGGAAGATTGGGCTGGATACCCCACGTGAGGACTTTGCTGGGATGGAGGTGTGCAGCCCCCTTGACCTTTGGCTGCTTAGGAGCACCCCAAAAGGATTGAGAGACCAGAGAGGAGCTGGTTGGTGGCTGTGATGGGGCTGTGTTCTGCAGACTGTCACCTCCTTGTCACCCTTTTGTCACCAGCTGGCTGTTCCCACTGCCTCCAGGTGAGGTTGTGCTGCCATTGCATTGGAGTGCACTGAAAACTAACAGCCAAAAAAACCTGACTGAAACCCAAAAATGTCCTCTGGAACACAAAAAAAACCCCCAAAACCCACAACAGAAACTAACCAACAGGGAGGGTTGGATAAGATGACCTTTGAGGATGCAATCTGTGGATCTGTGTTGGTAGCCTCCAGACACTTCTGGGAGGAGCTGCCTGCTCCAGGACCAGAAGGATGACAAAGCTGGTAAGGGGCCTGGAACACAAACCCTATAAGGACAGGCTGAGGGAGCTGGGGGTGTGCAGCCTGAAGAAGAGGAGGCTCAGGGCAGAGCTCATTGCTGTGTACAACTACCTGAAGGGAGGATGTAGCCAGGTGGGGTTGGGCTCTGCTGCCAGGCAAGCAGCAACAGAAGAAGGGGACACAGCCTCAAGCTGTGCCAGGGGAGGTCTAGGCTGGATGTTAGGAGGAAGTTCCTGGCAGAGAGAGTGATTGGCACTGGAATGGGCTGCCCAGGGAGGTGGTGGAGTCTGTGTGGCTGGAGGTGTTGAAGCCAAGCCTGGCTGGGGCACTTAGTGCCATGGTCTGGTTGCTTGGCCAGGGCTGGGTGCTAGGTTGGGCTGGCTGAGCTTAGACCTCTCTCCTGACCTGCTTGATTCTATGATTCTATGACCTTGAGGATGCAGCCCCCCAGCATGGAGAGAAGTTCCTCTGCTTCTCCTGCATTCACAAGAGCCCCAACCCATAGCCTGGGCTTGAAGCTGAGGCTGGGCCCAGTCAGTTCTGGGGGAGGAGGATATAATTAGCACAAAAGCAAGCAGTGGGAACTGCTTTTAACCGTGCAGCAGCACTGGGGAGAATAATAAGGGGAGGAAAATAGCACATGGGGGAAGCCCTGCCAGAGGAGTGATACATGGGCACATTGCCACCCCTTTTTGCCCGTGGTCCAGGATGACCTTAGTGGATGTTCTCCCTCTTTGAACCCAACCCTGAGGTGGTTTAATTTTAGTCTTGGTCTTTTCAGTTGGGTTCTCTGGCTTCTTGTTTTGAAAAGGAGGGGAGGGAGAAGGAAGAGGTTGTGTTTGTCAGCGAGAGCCCAGCAGGCTGAGCAGGTGGAGGTGGCTTCTGGGAGATGTCACTTGGTATGGGGAGGGTTGGAGTTTGCTCTCCACGCTGCTGTTGCCTGGATTGAGTGGAGCTGATCTTGTTAGAGCAGAAATGATTTTGCTGGGGGAAAAGAGAGGGTAAAAAAAACCCCAGAGAGCAGGAATGTGTATGTAGTGCTTTCCCCTCTGCCAGTGATGCTGAGAAAATGAATTGTTACCCTTTCATTTCACCCCAAATATCTGCCTGGAGGCTGCATGGTGACAATTCTGCTTTGTGGTGGTTTCTGTCCCTTCTCCCAGCTCCCAGCCCTGAAGGCTGCTCTGTGGTACCCTGCACTGTGTCTCTGTCACAGCTCATGCTGTGACCCCCTGGCTGTTTTGGGGTCCTTTCAGGCATTTTGAGGTCACCTCAGGTGCAGCTGCCACATGCTGGGAGGAGATGGATGGTTGCCCTCCATCCCCTGCTACCTTCGTTAGGCTTTTCTCAGTGCTAGGAGCAAGGTGCCTGAATTCCTTCAAATTAACCAGCAGCCAAAGCTATTAATAATTAAGTGCCTACTGTCAGGAAAACAAGGCTAGAGTGGAATAAATGGCTCAGCTTTGTTACTTACAGCTTCTGCTGCTATTAAAATGGAAGGGATATTAATGATCCCCTTGCCTGTGGGGATGGGGAGGATGCAGGTTTGGTGGGGCAGCTTCCCACCCACCCTCAGTCTCTATTCCAAGACTCTGTGAGGGAGCTCTGGGAGCTGCCATGAGGAGCTGGGATTCCTGCATCTGTCTTCCTGCATCCCCTCTCCTGTGTCTCCTTCCTGCATCCCTCCTTGTGCATCCCCCCCACCTCTGGACATGCAGCACATGGGGCAGGGAATGCTGCTGCCTTTGGCATCCCGTTTTTCATCCTGCCTACCCTGTAAGTATGGCTTTGGGGTTGCACTGGGGCAAGCACTGGGACTCCTGGTATGGTTACTGGAGATGCTGGGTGATGGGATGTGGGGTACCAGCAGCTGCTGGTGGTGGGGAAGCATCAATATAGGCTGGGCAGTGACTGGCTTGAGAGCAGCCCTGAGGAGAGGAACTTGAGGGTGCTGGTGGCCAAGAAGCTCAACATGAGCTGTCTGTGTGCTCTGGCAGCCCAGAAAGCCAACCAGAGGCTGGGCTGCAGTAAGAGAAGTGTGGGCAGCAGGGTGAGGGAAGTGGTCTTCCCCCTCTACTCTGCACTGGTGAGACCCCACCTGGAGTACTGCATCCAGTTCTGGAGCCCCTGGGACAGGAGGGCTGTGGATGTGCTGGAAGGTGTCCAGAGAAGGACCACGAGGATGGTCAGAGGGCTGCAGATGCTCTGCTATGAGGAGAGACTGAGGGAGTTGGGGCTGTTCAATCTGGAGAGGAGAAGGCTCCCAGGTGACCTTCTTGTGGCCTTTCACTATCTTAAGGGGGCTACAAAAAATCTGGGAAGGGACTTTTTAGGCTGTCAGGGAGTGATAGGACTGGGGGGGATGGAACAAAGCTGGAAATGGGGAGATTCAGACTGCATGTTAGGAAGAAGTTGTTCAGTATGAGGGTGGTGAGAACCTGAAATGGATTGCCCAGGGAGCTGATGGAAGCCTCATCCCTGGAGGTGTTTAAGGCCAGGCTGGCTGAGGCTCTGGGCAGCCTGATCTAGTGTGAGGTGTCCCTGCCCATGCAAAGGGGTTGGAACTGGCTGATCCTTGTGCTCCCTTTCCAGACCTGATTGATTCTATGATGCTATGCTTCCCAAAAGCTGCTGTGCTGACATCCCAGAACCCTGCAGAGCTGTGCTGCTGCTGCTCATTAAGCCACAAAAGGCTTTTTTCCTCTCTTGTGAGCACCTGCTGGGCACAGTTCAAACTGGGGGACAACTGGGTGGGAAATAGTCCAAGGGGATGGGAATGGAAATGAACTGGATGGGGAGGGAGGGGCATGGACGCAGCTGAAGCTGGGCCCGTTAGAGGAAAGCAGGTGGAGGGTCTCTGGGGTGTTGAAGCCGTTACTGACCCTAGCATCCAGGGTGGAACAGTTTACCCTGGGAACAATGAGCCTGATCCTTCCCTCCTTGCCCAGCAGCCAGGTTTTGGTGTCCTCTCACTGCCCAAATTGGTATCTGGCACTGACTCCACCCCAGGTCCCTTCCTCCTGCCTGCATGTCCAGTACCCAGTGGGACCTGAGCATTGTTTGCAATCCCAAATCCTCCACCTTCTCCATTCCTGCTGGCAGTGTTCAGGAGATCACAGAATCCCAGAATCCAGGCATGGTGGGGGTTGGAAGGGACCTCTGGAGATTACCCAGTCCAACCTGCCTGCTAAAGCAGGGCACCCACAGCAGCTTGCGCAGGATCACAATGTCTGGCTGGGTTTGGAATCTCTCCAGGGGAGGATGCTCCACAGCCTCTCTGGGCAGCTTGCTCCAGACCTCCAGCACCCTCACACCAAGCAAGTTTCTCCTGTTCAGATGGAACCTCCTGGGTTCCAGTTTGTGGCTGTTGCTCCTTATCCTGTCGCTGGCCACCACTGGCAAGAGTCTGACCCCATTCTCTTGCCCCCCACCCTTTAGGTCTTGCTGAGCATTGCTCAGGTCCCCTCTGGGGCTGCTCCTCTCCAGGCTAAACACCCCCAGGGCTCTCAGCCTTTTCTCCTCGCAGAGCTGCTCCAGGCCCCTCAGCAGCTGGACTCTCTGCAGCAATTCCCTCTCTCTCCTGAACTGGGGAGCCCAGAGCTGGCTGCAGTACTCCAGCTGTGCTCTCCCTAGGGCAGAGTGGAGGGGGATGAGAACCCCTCTCAGGCTGCTGGCCACACTCTTCCTGATGCACCCCAGGAAGCCACTGGGCTCTTGGGCCACCAGAGCTGGCTGCTGGCTCACAGACAACTTTACCCCCCAGCTGTGGAACCGGGGGGGAATCATTCCATGCTCTCTCCCTTCTCCCTCCCACCGCAGGCTCCTACCTGGTGGTGAACTCGTCGCAGCACGGCGCGGGGCAGCGAGCTCACCTGCTGCTGCAGGCGCTGAGCGAGAACGACACTCACTGCCTGCAGTTCAGCTACTTCATGTACAGCCGCGACGGGCACAGCCCTGGCACCCTCAGCGCCTACGTGCGCGTCACGGGCGGCCCCGTGGGCAGCGCCGTCTGGAACGCCTCCGGCTCCCACGGGCGCCAGTGGCACCAGGCAGAGCTGGCTGTCAGCTTGTTCTGGCCCAGCGAGTACCAGGTGAGTCCTCGTGGAGTGCTTTGGGTTGGCAGGGACCTCAGGGATGCTCTGCTCCAGCATTCCCCACCGTGGGCAGGGGCACCTCTCAGTTAGGCTGGGCTGGTCAAGGCTTCATCCAGCCTGGCCTTGAGCACTGCCAGGGAGCAGGCAGCAGCCACAGCCTCCCTGAACAAGAGCACTGGAATGGGTTGCCCAGAGAGGTTGTGGAGTCTCCTTCTCTGGAGCCTTTCAAGGCCTCTCTGGATGTGTTCCTGTGTGCCCTGAGCTAGATTGTGTGGTCCTGCTGTGGCAGGGGGGTTGGACTCAATGATCTCTTTGGGTCCCTCCCAACCCCTGACATCCTGTGAGCCTCTGTGTGTATGAACAACCCATCCCAGAGCCTCACCACCCTTGTACTGAAGAACTCCTTCCTCAGCTCCAGTCTAACCCTACTCTCCCTCAGCTTCACACCATTCCCCCTTGTCCTGTCTCTAGACACCCTCATGAAAAGTCCCTCTGCAGCCTTTCTGCAAGATCCCTTCAGCTGCTGGAAGGAAGCTCTTGAGGTCCCCCCTGGAGTCTTCTCCTCTCCAGGCTCAGTCCCAGCAGAGCCCCCCTTGCATGCAATGGACTCCCCGTGGGTGACCTGGAGCCTCCACCAGTGGGTGACCCTCTCCTTGGTGCCACAGGTGCTCTTCGAGGCGGTGGTCTCCAGCGAGCGCAGAGGTTATCTTGGCTTGGATGACATCCTGCTGCTGAATTACCCATGCTGTGAGTGCCAGGGATGGGACCTGAGGGTGGGTGGTGCCTGGGGTGTGGGGGTGGTAGGTGCTGCTGAGTTGAGCTGGGCAGCAGAGTTTGGAGATCGTGTCCATTGGGATGGACATGGGGAGGTCATAATGCAGTCTGGTGTCACCTTGGGCTGGTGGAACTCCGTCTCCTGGGTACATCATCCCCATCCCTATCCCCACCAGTTCTGATGGTACTTCAGTTTTGATAGAACCTTGGGGAAGCTCAGATGTATTTGACTGTGTGGCTTGAGTGGGCAAGGAGCAATGAATGGAGGCTGCAGCACAGGAGGCTCCAGCTCAACACAAGGGGGAACTTCTTGACTGGAAGGGTCCCAGAGCACTGGAACAGGCTGCCCAGAGAGGTTGTGGAGTCTCCTCTGGAGCTTTTCAGGGCCTGTCTGGATGTGCACTTGTATGACCTGAGCAAGATTGTATGGCCCTGCTCTGGCAAGGGGAGTGGACTTGATGGCCTCTTTGGGTCCCTCACAACCTCTCACATCCTGGCACTGCTGTGATCCTGTGAGTGTCCCCATCAAGAGGGGCCAGCCAGGCTGGCGGGGCCAGCCAGGCCGTTGAGTACCAGAAATCCCAGGCTGTGCCAGTGTGTTGCCTGCTGAGGTGCATCCCCCATTTCTTCCATGCTAGGGTAGCAGATCTGACCTCCTGTGCCAACAGCCTGTACCCAGCACCAGCACTGCAGGGTGCTGGAGGGTAAAGGCTGTGTCCCTCCCTAGGACAAATCCCTGACTCTGGGCTTAGGATCCTACCCCAAGGTCTTCGCTGTGGGCTTGCTGCAGGCCAGGGATCTTGGCTAAGCCCTGAGGATGGGCACTTGAGCCCACCTGGAGCGCAGCTGCGGCACCTCGGGAGGGCATTGGGCTGTGGTGGGGTGTTGGCAGCAGTGCCCACATGTGTGTTGGCAGCAGTGCCCATATGTGTGTTGGCAGGAGTGCCCATGTGTGTGGTGGCAGGAGTGCCCGTGTGCGTGCTGGCAGCAGTGCCCACGTGCATGGTGGCAGCAGTGCCCACGTGCGTGCTGGCAGCAGTGCCCACGTGCATGGTGGCAGCAGTGCCCACGTGCGTGCTGGCAGCAGTGCCCACGTGCATGTTGGCAGCAGTGCCCACGTGCGTGCTGGCAGCAGTGCCCACGTGCGTGGTGGCAGCAGTGCCCACGTGCATGGTGGCAGCAGTGCCCACGTGCGTGGTGGCAGCAGTGCCCACGTGCGTGCTGGCAGCAGTGCCCACGTGCGTGCTGGCAGCAGTGCCCACGTGTGTGTTCCCTGGCAGCCAAAGCACCGCACTTCTCCCGCCTGGGCGACGTGGAGGTGAACGCGGGGCAGAATGCCACCTTCCAGTGCGTGGCTGCTGGCAAGGCTGCCGAAGCTGAGCGCTTCCTCATGCAGGTGAGCAGTGGCAGGGGTGAAACCAGCACCTTCACCACCCTGTGGCACTTCTGCAGTGCCTCTCTGGCTCCGTTTTGGGAGAAGCCCACGCTGGGTGGGGGAGGGGATGTGGGCAGGTCCTCCACACCTGTAAGCAGATGTCATTCGAGGACCTGGTTGGTGGCTTTGGGTCGTGGGGTCACGGAGTTGTTTTGGTGGGAAGAGTCCTTTCAGATCATCCAGTCCAAAGGTTGACCCAGGACTGTCAGGTCACCACCAAACCATGGCCCTCAGCACCACATCTCCACAGCTTTGAGAGCCCTCCAGGGCTGGGGAGTTCACCATTGCCTTGGGCAGCCTGGGCCAGGCCTTGACAGTCCTCAAAAGGAAGAAATTGTTCCTCATGTCCAACCTAAACCTCCCCTGGGGCAACTTAAGGCCATTTCCTCTTGACCTAGCACTTGTCACTAGAGAAGAAGCCAATCCCCACCTGGCTCCAGCCTGCTTTCAGGTCTCTCCACAGCCTCCTCCAGACTAAACACCCCCAGCTCCTTAAGCTGCTTGTCCCCAGCCCTGTTCTGCAGACCCTTCCCAGCTTTATTGCCCATCTCTGGACCTGCTCCAGCCCCTCAATGTCCTTCTTGGAATGAGGGGCCCAAGACTGAACCCAGTACTCAAGATGTGGCCTCACCAGCTGAGTACAGGAGGATGACCCCGACCAGGTCCTTGCTGGCCACAGCATTGCTGCTTTTGGCTTTCTTGGCCACCTGGGGACACTGACTGACTGCCACAGGTCCTTTTCCACTGGGTACTCTGCCCCAAGTCTGGAGCATTCATGGGGTTGTTGTGACCCAAGTGTATGACCTGGCACTTGCCCTTGGCCCATTGATGCAGCCTGGTCAGGTCCCTCTGTAGATCCTTCCTACCCTCGAGCAGGTCAACACTCCCACCCAACTTGGTGATCTTACTGAGGGTGCCCTTGGTGCCCTCATCCAGGTCATTAAGGAAGGCACTGAAAAGGCCACTTGTGACTGGGTCCCAACTGGATTTAACTCCATTCCCTACCACCCTTTGGGCTCGGCCACCAAGCCAGTCTTTGACCTGTCAGAGTCCACCCATCCAATGTCCTGCCCTGCCTCCTGGTGACATCTTCTCTCTCCCCGTGGGGCAGAGGCAGAGCGGTGAGGTGGTGCCTGCCGCCTCTGTGAAGCACATCAGCCACCGGCGCTTCCTGGCCACCTTCCAGCTGGACGAGGTGTCCAAGGAGGAGCAGGACCTCTACCGCTGCGTCACCCAGTCCAGCCGTGGCTCAGGTGTCTCCAACTTCGCCGAGCTCATCGTCAAAGGTTGGTGACTTGCTGCCGCCCACGCCGCCCTTCTGGGTCGCGCTTGGGCTAGTTCTGCGCCGCTCTTCGCGGAGGAAGAGGAAGGTGAGGCCCTGGGGGTGGTGGGGGTTTGTGTGCCTGGCTGGTTCAGCACGCAGCCTGCCTGTGCCAGCGGCCTTAGATCGTTTCTTTCTGATTGCAGTAGGTGGGAGTTAATTAATTATGGTGCAACTGTGCAGCACCACGCTGGGCAGTCTCGTATCTTACACAGATAATTAAGGTTTGATCAGAGGAAACCCTGCTGCAGCAGTTAAAGCCTTAGTAAAAGTGATGGAGGGCATGGGCTGGCATTTAAAGGCCTCCCATGGTGCCCTCTCATGCTTTGGTGTCCATCCCTATGTCCTCTGGGCAGACCATCTGAGTTCATCCTGTGCCCTGCGCTGGGAAGCTGCTGGGTTGGGTTTGTTTGGAAGGAGCTGTTGTGGCTGGCTGCAGCCAGTAAAATGTGCAACGAAAGGCTGGTAGCTGGGGGTGTGCCAGTGCCTGCGGGGCTGGGCATGCTGTGGAGCTGCTTCGGGAGGAGGATGCTCCACCTGCCCCTTCTCTGCTCTCTTCCAGAGCCCCCTACACCCATCGCACCCCCGCAGCTGCTGCGGGCTGGCTCCACCTACCTCATCATCCAGCTCAACACCAACTCCATCATCGGCGACGGCCCCATCGTGCGCAAGGAGATCGAGTACCGCATGACCTCGGGGCCCTGGTCGGAGGTCCACGCTGTCAACATGCAGACCTACAAGCTCTGGCACTTGGACCCGGACACGGAGTATGAGATCAGTGTCCTGCTCACCCGGCCCGGCGAGGGGGGCACCGGCAAACCGGGGCCACCCCTCATCAGCCGCACCAAGTGTGCCGGTGAGTGGCAGAGTCACGGAACAGGTTGGGTTGGAAGGGATCTTGACGGGCAACTGCTCCAAACTGCCCTGCAGTCAGCATGGTGAGCATTGGAGAGGACTCTCCAAATGAGCTCCCAGAACTGCAATAGAAAAAGGCCTAAGGCAAATAGAGTAGACTGGAGCTGAGGAAGAAGTTCTTCAGTCTGAGGGTGTGGGACTAGAATAGGTTGCCCAGGTTGGTTGTGGGGACCACCTCCTTGGAGGTGTTCAAGGCCAGGTTGGATGAGGCCGCCGAGCAGCCAAGTCTAATTGACTCTAATTGAGTCTCCCTGCCCATGGTAGGGAGGTTGGAGTAGATGATCCCTGAGGTCCCTTCCAACCTGAGCCATTCTGTGATTTCTGGGGATCATCCAGTCCAACCCTCCTGCTCAAGCAGGGCTACCCTCGGCCTGGGATCACAACATGCAGGTGGATTTGGAATCTCTCCAGAGAGGGAGACTCCACAGCCTCTCTAAGCAGCCTGCTCTAGGGCTCTGGCACCCTCACACCAAACAAGTTTCTCTTCGTGGAACCTCCTGGCTTCCAGTTTGTGCCCACTGCCCCTTGTCCTGTTGCTGGGCAGGACTGACAAAGAGCCTGGCCCCATCCTCTTGCCAGAGCATTGCTCAGATCCCCTCTGGGGCTGCTCTTCTCCGGGCTCAACAGCCCCAGGGCTATCAGCCTTTCCCCCTCATAGAGATGCTCCAATCCCCTCAGCATCTTTGTAGCCTGCACTGCAATCTCTCCAGTAGTTCCCTGTCCCTCTTAAACTCGGCACCACTGACAAGAGCCTGGCCCCATCCTCTTGCCCCCTACCGTTTAGCTCTTGGTGAGCATTGATCAGATTCCCTCTCAGGCTGCTCTTCTCCAGGCTCAGCAGCCCCAAGGCTCTCAGCCTTTCCTGCTCACAGAGATGCTCCAACCCCCTCAGCATCTTTGTAACCTGCACTGCAACCTCTCCAGTAGTTCCCTGTCCCCCTTGAACTGGGAAGCCCAGAACTGGACCCAATATTCCTTTCCCTGACGACAGACACAACCCCCCCGAGAACGCTTTGCTTCGCCACTCATCTCTCCTCGCCTCTCTTCCCCCCTCAGAGCCCATGAGAGCCCCCAAGGGTTTGGCTTTCTCCGAAATCCAGTCCAGGCAGCTGACGCTGCAGTGGGAGCCGCTGGGCTACAACCTGACTCGCTGCCACACCTACAGCGTCTCGCTCTGCTACCGCTACTTGGTGGGCACTGGCCACAACCAGACCTTCCGCGAGTGCGTCAAGATGGAGCGGAATGCCAACCGCTACACCATCAGGAACCTCCTGCCCTACAAGAACATCCACGTCAGGCTCATCCTCTCCAACCCCGAGGGCCGCAAGGAAGGCAAGGAGGTGATATTCCAGACCGATGAGGATGGTGAGTCCCCTCAGAGGGCTGCTTTGCGCCCCCAGCCTGGTTGCCCAGCAGGGAGGGTGTGGATGCCCCATCCCTGCAGGTGGCAATTAATGTCTGAAGCACTTTGCAGCACCAAGAAGCAGCAATCCAGGTGGAAAATCATAGAATCATAAAATCATAGAATCGTAGAATCAACCAGGTTGGAAGAGACCTCCAAGCTCATCCAGTCCAACCTAGCACCCAGCCCTAACCAATCCACCAGACCATGGCACTAAGTGGCTCATCCAGTCCAACCTAGCACCCAGCCCTAACCAATCCACCAGACCATGGCACTAAGTGCCTCATCCAGGCTTTTCTTGAAGACCTCCTGGCACGGTGCCTCCACCACCTCCCTGGGCAGCCCATTCCAATGCCAATCACTCTCTCTGTGAAGAACTTCTTCCTAACATCCAGCCTATACCTACCCTGGCACAACTTGAGACTGTGTCCCCTTGTTCTATTGCTGGTTACCTGGGAGAAGAGCCCAACCCCACCTGGCTACAATGCCCCTTCAGGTAGTTGTAGACAGTAATAAGATCACCTCTGAGCCTCCTCTTCTCCAGGCTAAATAGGCCCAGCTCCCTCAGCCTCTCCTCATAGGATTTGTGCTCCAGGCCCCTCACCAGCTTCGTTGCCCTTCTCTGGACATTGCAAAGAATCTGACAGAGTCACAGAGACATCCAGGTTGGAAAAGATCCTCAGGGTCACCAAGTCAGGATCTGGCCGGCTCCAGAGCCCTGTGTGACCCCTGAGCAGAGGCCTGCCACGAAATCTTCCTGAGTGGGACTCACCCCCATTTGGGACCCACTGCCACATGCCACCGTGGGCTGTGCACTGACCATTTTTTAATGGGCTGGTAAAAGCAAAACTTGGAGAGTTGGAGCAGAGCTTGGAGAGTCTCCAGGTCCAGCTTTCTTCCCTGAAGCCTGAATTCAACATCCTCCCCTGCACATCAGCCTTTGGAGCATCCCCAGCCCTGAGCTTGGGGCAGGCAGCTTCCTGCTCCTGGTGGTTTGTTCTCCATCTATAACAGTTCCAGCTGCTCTCACTCTGCTGAGGCTGTGCCAGCTGTTTTCTTAGGCAGCATTAATACAGCAGCTCCAGATGTGGTGTTGCTGCACTTGTTCCAGCTGCTCTCCCCTCTGCTGTGGTCAGCCAGGGCTTGTGGCTTCTCCCCTTGGGTTGAACTTGGGGCTAGATACAAGTTTAGTCTTGGGTGGGATCTTGTGGTGGGCATCTGCCTGTGGATATAGAATCTTATAATCAGTGAGAGTTGGAAGGGACCACAAGGATCAGCCAGTTCCAACCTCCCTGCTGTGGGCAGGGACACCTCACACTAGATCAGGCTGTCCAAAGCCTCATCCAGCCTGGCCTCAAACCTCCAGGGATGAGGCTTCCACCACCTCCCTGGGCAGTCCATTCCAGGTTCTCACCTTCATGGTGAAGCCTCCTCTTAAACACCTCCAGGGATGGAGACTCCACCACCTCCCTGGGCAGCCCATTCCAATGCCAATCACTCTTTGTGTGAAGAACTTACTCCTAACATCCAGCCCCAACCTGCCCTGGCACAGCTTGAGGCTGTGTCCTCTTATTCTGTCCCTGGGTGCCAGGCAGCAGAGCCCAACCCCACCTGGCTACAGCCTCCCTTCAGGTAGCTGCAGACAGCAATGAGCTCTGCCCTGAGCCTCCTCTGCTGCAGGCTGCACCCCCCCAGCTCCCTCAGCCTCTCCTCACAGGGCTGTGCTCCAGGCCCCTCCCCAGCCTTGCTGCCCTTCTCTGGACATGTTCAAGCATTTCAACATCTTTCTTAGATGGAGGGGCCTAGAACTGGACACAGGACTCAAGGTGTGGCCTGACCAGAGCTGAGTACAGGTGCAGAAGTGATTGTACATCTGGACTGGACACTGCTGATGCCATACCTCAGATACTGGGTTGAGTTTTGGGCTCCTCACTCCAAGAAGGACATTGAGAGGCTGGAGCAGGTCCAGAGAAGGGCAAAAAAGCTGTGAAGGCTCTGGAGAACAGGGCTGGGGAGGAGCAGCTGAGGGAGCTGGAAGTGTTCAGCCTGGAGAAGAGGAGGCTGAGAGGAGATCTTCTGGCTCTCCACAGCCAGTGGTTGCAGTGAGATGGGACTTGGCCTCTTCTCCCTAATATCAGGTGAGAGGATGAAAGGAAGTGGCCTGGAATTGTGCCAAGGGAGGTTTAGGTTGGAGATGAGGAGAAATTTCTTTGCTGCAAGGGTGGTCAGGGATTGGAACAGGCTGCCCAGGGAGGTGCTGGAGTCACCATCCCTGGAGGTTTAGAAGAAATGTGTGGACATGGCACCTGAGGACATGGTTTAATGCCCATGGTAGTGTTAGGGTGATGGTTTGAACTGGTGATCTTGGAGGCCTTTTCCAACCCAAACACTGCTATGATTCCATGAAAAAGGAATTGCTTTGTTCTTTCCCTGCACTGCTGGACGCAGGGGAGCTTGCCCAGTGGTGGTACATGAGGATTTGCTGCTGTGCTCTCAGAAACTGGGTGGCACTTGTGGGCCCAGCAAGAATGTCATCACCCTGGGAAGTACCTTCCTGGAATGCCAGCAGCCCACTCTGGTGACATGTGCTGCAGCTGGATGACTTGATAGAGGGGATGTGGTGGCTTGGTCACAGGGGAGGGCTGCTGCAGCCGCCTGGAGGGAGTTCTTGGAGGGTTTCTCCTTCCAGCCAGGTTTCTTGCCTCATTCCCCTTCCTTCCTCAGTGCCTGGTGGCATTGCCTCGGAGTCCCTCACCTTCACCCCTCTGGAGGACATGATATTTCTGAAGTGGGAGGAGCCAGTGGAGCCCAACGGCCTCATCACACAATACGAGGTACACCCTGCTGTGGGGACAAGGGAGGGTCCCATCAGTACACCCTGCTGTGGGGACAAGGGACATTCCCATCAGTACACCCTGCTGCAGGGACAAGGGAGGGTCCCATCAGTTCACCCTGCTGTAAGGACAAGGGAGGGTCCCATCAGTACACCCTGCTGTAAGGACAAGGGAGGGTCCCATCAGTTCACCCTGCTGTAAGGACAAGGGAGGGTCCCATCAGTACACCCTGCTGCAGAGACAAGGGAGGGTCCCATCAGTACACCCTGCTGTGGGGACAAGGGAGGGTCCCGTCAGTACCCCCTGCTGTGGGGACAAGGGAGGGTCCCATCAGTACACCCTGCTGTGGGGACAAGGGAGGGTCCCATTGGTACACCCTGCTGTAGGGACAAGGGAGGGTCCCATCAGTTCACCCTGCTGTGGGGACAAGGGAGGGTCCCATTGGTACACCCTGCTGTAAGGACAAGGGAGGGTCCCATCAGTTCACCCTGCTGTGGGGACAAGGGAGGGTCCCATCAAGGAGGATGCTGTGGTGGTGGATCTTGGGCTACCCCTGAGCCTTTTGTTTGGAGCATGGGTGCAGCCTGTGTCCATCCCCCTGCTCGCAGGGTCTGTCCCTGCTGGGAGTCCTGATTCTGGGTCACCAGTGTCACCCAGCAATGGCTTTTCCAACGACTTTCTGTTTTGATGTACCCCAAGAAAGCATCTACCTTCCAGGCTTCTCCCACCACCATCCCCTCCTCTGAATTCATCCCTTTAACCCCTTCCTTGCCCAGATCCAGGCTCCCTCCCCTCTCCTGTGGCTGCTGGTGATGCTCTGCCCTGTCCCTGCAGATCAGCTACCAGAGCATCGAGTCCTCCGACCCGGCGGTCAACGTGCCCGGCCCGCGGCGCACGGTCTCCAAGCTGCGCAACGAGACCTACCACGTCTTCTCCAACCTCCACCCTGGCACCACCTACCTCTTCTCCGTCCGGGCCCGCACCGGCAAGGGCTTTGGCCAGACAGCCCTCACCGAGATCACCACCAACATCTCCGGTAGGTTCCTTCAGGCTCCGTGCCCGGCGCCAGAGCTTCCCTTCTGCGCTGCACAGGTGTGCTGGCAGTGCTGGAGTCTCTGCTGCTTTCCCCTGGGCTTTGGTGGCTGGATGCTGCTCTTGAAGGATGCTGGTGGTGGTGGCAGCCTTGCCATCAGCCTCCTGGGTCCATCTGCTGGGCTGAGTGTGGGTCCCTGGCTGAGCAGCCCAGCACATTGGGGCTGTCTGAGCTGTCAGCTTACAAGTGAGGGATTAGTTTGGGCTGTTAATGAGCCTTCCCTTCCAGGACCTGGGGCTGTTTGCTCACGTCCATGGCTTTGCTGTTCACCACAGCAAATGGGCTGAGATGAGCCCCGATGGGGACACTTAACATGGCAAAGCACACAAGCCAGACCCCAACAGCAGCTTCACAGGGTCACAGAGTTAACCATGTTGGAAAAGACCTCTAGGATCATCGAGTCCAACCTATCACCTAACCCTTCTAATTAACTAAGCCATGGCATTCAGCCTTCTCTTCAACACTTCCAGGGACAGTGACTCCACCACCTCCCTGGGCAGCCCATTCCAATGGGCAGTCACTCCTTCTTTGTAGAACTTCTTCCTTGGGAGCCACAGAGCTGTGCCTGGCACAATGGGCGTCCCCCATCTTGATCTGGGGGTGCTGCTGGCTGACCAAAGTGTGCATCTGCCCTGGCTGTGGTGCTCATGCTCATTGTGAGAGGCACTTCAGAGCTTTGCTGTCTCCAGTGTGCGTCCTGAGGCTGGAGCATTTGGGTCCTTCTGAGGTTGGATTCTGCTCTCATCTCCTGCCCTTGACCAGGCTGATGTTGACTGGTCAGACACTGAAATAGATTGCCCAGGGTGGTGTTGGAGTCACTGTCCCAGACACTGGAATAGGTTGCCAGGGTAGTGGTGGAGTCACTGTCCCTGGGGGTGTTCAAGAAACCTGTGGACATGGCACCTGGGGACGTGGTGTAATGGCCATGGCAGTCTTAGGTTGAAGGTTGGACTGAATGATCTTGGAGGTCTTTTAGAGCCAAAACAATGCAGTCATAGGACTGCATGCTTGTGTTATGCCTCTCCTCAGCACACACCCACGAGTCCCTTTTCTTCTACACCTCTTAAGGCTTATTCAAGCCCTTGAGGGGATTTTGTGCTTGGACTGGTTCACACAGCACCTGTCTGGTGATGCTTTGCCGTGGACAGGGCTGCTTGTGCTGCCTCAGTTTCTCCCAGCAGAAAATGTGCAGCCCCTAAGCAGATGCCCAGGGACCAGGACTCAGCCCTGCCCCCTTTGCAGCTCCCACCTTCGACTACGGGGACATGCCCTCTCCGCTGGGCGAGTCGGAGAGCACCATCACCGTGCTGCTGCGGCCCGCGCAGGGCAGAGGAGCGCCCATCAGGTGGGCATCAGACCCCCTCCCAGACCGGGTGCCACGGTCGAGCACCCAGGGAAGGGCAGGACCCTGCCTTTTCTAAAGCTAACCCATGCCTGGCCCTCACCAGCCACCTACCAGGTCATCGTGGAAGAGGAGCGTCCCAGGAAGCTGAAGCGGGGAGCTGCCCGGCCAGGAGTGCTTCCCGGTGCCGCTCACCTTCGACGACGCCGTGTCCCGGGGCTCTGTCCACTACTTCGGGGCTGAGCTGCCTGCCAGCAGCCTCACCGAGGCCAAGCCCTTCACCGTGGGGGACAACCAGACCTACAGTGGCTACTGGAACCCGCCCCTGGAGCCCAAGAAGGCTTATCTCATCTACTTCCAAGCCATGAGCAACCTCAAAGGGGTGAGTAGCTGTGGGACCCTGCTCCAGCCAGTGGTGGTGTCTGGGGTCTCTGTTTGGACCAGGCTGGAGGCAGCTGGGGGCTGGGTGGGGGTCAGTAAAAATGGGAGAATCTCCTCTCCTGTGGCACACCCTGGGCTCACCCCCAGTGTCCTGCCTGGGGGTAGCTGCTGCTTTAAGCCACCCTTACCACACACTGAGATCACCAGAGTGTGTGTCCCCATTCCTCCCAGGCTGCGCCTGTCCTCTTGCTGGTGCTGGGGGTGGAGGAGTCCAGCATCCACCACTCACCGTGGTACTGGGCAGGACTCTAACCAGCACCAGTGCTGCTGTGCACAAGGACCATCTGAGCTGTCTGTGTGTTACTGGGGCCTGCTGCTGGCCCAGCAGCTGCTGCAGGGAAGCTGCTGAGTTCCTGGGTTGTCCTCTCCCTGCCTGCTGCTGTCTGTTCTCCTGGTGAGGTGAGACGAGTGGTAGGACTGCCAGGATGCCCTGAGGATGCTTCTCAGCTTCACCTGCTGCAACACCTCCCATCCCACGCTGGACAGGATGAGTTGTGAAGGTGAAGCAGCAGGACTGCCGCAGCATCTTCATCCTGCACAGCTCCATCTTCCTGGAAAGGTGCCAGGTTTTGCATCCATTCCTCAGCTCCAGGATCGTTCACACCTCACTAGGTTGTGATTAGAGCCCAGAGGGACAGGGAGGATCTGGGCTCTGGCCTTGCTTGAGCACTGCTGGATAACAACTGCTGGTTTGAGGCTGTTTTAGAGCCTTCCTGCTGGGAGGCAATGGATTTGTCCCGACTGCTGTCAGACGTTGCAAGAAAGCTGGATGGGTTTTGTGCCAGATGGAGTGAGAAGCACTGGAAGCAAGAGCTGGTGACCTCAGGGAGAGCAGTGCTGGCTCCAGCCCTGGGCAGCTCCCTCCAAGGATGGATGGAGCAGCATTGGCAGCACTGGTGTCCTGAGGGGCTGGAGGATGCTCAGGGAAGGAGGCAATCCAGCCAGAGTGGTGCTTTGTAGTGTGCAGCAGAAGTTGGATGCGTGGGAAGATGGAAGGTTTTACCTGAACCCAGCCCTTAAAAATGTGAATCTTTAAAACTGTTGGAGACCTGAGCTGGAAGCTCTTGTGGCAGCCCTCTCAGGAGGCACCCAGCACTGGGACTGGGGCTTGAAAACTTTGAGTGGTGGAAAACAACTCTGTGAAGCTCTGAAGGATGACCTGGGAGTGTTTTAGCTGTAGCTGGTGACACGCTGGTGGCCTGTGGATCTGCTGGGTCTCCTGGGTTCGTCCTGCCATGATCTTCAGCTTTGCCTGATGAGGATCTCCTCTGTGTCAGGAACCTTGGCTTAACCTGGTGGCTTCAGCAGCATCTCCTGGCATGTGTGTGTCTGTGAGTCCCCAGGAACTCCTTTGGCTCAGCAGCAGGTGCTGCAGCACAAATCACCTGCCAGCTTCTTCCATTTGGGGATCAAAGCATCAATGGACCAGCCTTGGGTCTGCCCAGCCTCTCTGGGAGCTGGGAGCAGAGCCACTGGGATGCTCCTCCAACACTCATCCTCCTTTTTTTCCTCCATAGGAAACTCGGCTGAACTGTGTCCGGATTGCTCGCAAAGGTGAGGCCTCCAGATGCCAGCTGGGGTGGTCCCAAACAGGCTGTGGATGCCAACCTGCAGCCACTCTGGTGGTCAGAGCCATGCTGGGGGAGTGTTGTTACCAGTGCTGGTGGTGGTGGCTGGGATGTGAATAATGGTTTCATAGAATAGCCTGGCTGGAAAGGATCTTAGGAACATTGAGTCTGATCATAACCAGCCCAAATCCAGCTCTATTCTCACTGTCCTTGACATGTAGGTGTGGTGCTCAAGGATATGATGTAGTAGTGGCCTTGGTAGAGTTAGATAATTGTTGAACTTGATGGTCTTGGATGGTCTTTTCCAACCATGGTTCTGTATTTTCCTTGGTTGAGTTTTTCCTCTTTGTGCTGTTGCTGTGGCATTGGTGGGAGGCTGAAGTTAGTGGTGCTGGAGGCTGAATCCAGAGATGGACAAGGTTAGGTTGGGTGTGAAGGGTGGCACAAAGGGACCATCTTACCTCGTGGGAGCTGAGAAAGAGACTTGCCCATGGTCATAGTATGGCACTGAAGAGCCCTGGAATATCTCAGGGAAATGAAGTGTCCAAGGAGCAACGTTCATCCTGTGGGACAAATCCCAGTGTGCTGTTGCCAGCCCCCTGGAGCTGTGTGTTCACCCTTCCTGCCTGTCCTTGTCTCCTGGCAGCTGCCTGCAAAGAGACCAAACGTCCCTTGGAGGTGTCCCAGCACTCAGAGGAGATGGGCCTGATCCTGGGCATCTGTGCTGGAGGGCTCATTGGTCCTCATCATCCTCCTGGGAGCCATCATCGTCGTCATTCGGAAGGGGTAAGAATTGCTGCTGTGGTGCCTCCATCTGCCTCCTCCTCCCAGCTCAGCACTTCTCCACCAGCCCAGTGCTAAGTGGCAGTTGCTGGTGGTGACACTGCCATGCTGGGCCAGGTTCCAAACCCTGCATTCAGCTGTGCCCCTAGGCGCTCCTGCATCCCACCAGGCACGGTGCCCTCCTTCTTCAGTGACAGCAGGCACGGTCAGGAGGCACTGGGCATCTGCTGGCTGCCGTAGGTGCAGCCATGGCTTTCACTTGGGCAGCTCAGAGGGGTGGGAGGGAGGAGGGTGAGGGCTTTTTGGGACACTCATCCCCAGGAGCGCTTGGGTTGCGGCTGCTGCTTTTCAGTTGGGCTCAGTGCCCTGGAAAGCTGCTTCTTACACGGGGCTGGAGGCTGTGCTGAGCTGAGCTGGGGGGGGCTCTCAGAGCAGAGGAGAAAGGGCAGCCATTAAAGGCTTTCCCCGTGCAGGGCTCAGGGTGAGGGAGGAGGAAAAGAACGTGAATAGCTGCGGGGAGAGAAAAAATAGCAGGGCACAGCCTCAGCCCTGCGTGAATCTGCAAAGCTCTTGATGGCTTCGCTCACCCTGAAAGGATTCTTTGCTGCTTTATGCTGAGGAGTGAGGCTGGAGGATCCCTGCGAGGGCTGTGGGACTGGCTTGTGGCTCCCTGCCTGCTGCTGCCCAGCCATGTGCCATCAGGTCTGCCTCTGACTTGGTGTGGCCCTGGGCAGCCTGATTCTAGCTGGGAGTGTCTCTGCTGAGTGCAGGGGGATTGGACAAGATGACCTTGAGGATCTCTTCCAACCCAATGCAATCTGTGAATACTGATGGAGCAAGCACCAGCAGTCCTGGTGTGCTTTCAGAGTGATGATCACAGAATGTCAGGGGCTGGGAGGGACCTCTAAAGCTCCTCCAGTCCAACCCCACAGCCAGAGCAAGATCACCCAGAGCAGATCACACAGGAACGCATCCAGGTGGGTTTAGAATCTCTGCAGAGAGGGAGACTCCACAGCCCCCCCTGGGCAGCCTGTTCCAGGGCTCTGGCACCCTCACAGTGAAGAAATTCCTCCTCATGTTTCCATGGAACTTCCTATGCCTCAGCTTCCACACACTGCCCTTGTCTTGTCCTTTGGGTGTCACTGAGCAGAGCCCTTCTCCAGCCTTTGGGCATCACCGAGCAGAGCCTGGCTCCAGCCTTCGGGCATCACCCAGCAGAGCCTGGCTCCAGCCTTTGGACACCACCCAGCAGAGCCTGGCTCCAGCCTTTGGACACCACTGAGCAGAGCCTGGCTCCAGCCTTTGGGCATCACTCAGCAGAGCCTGGCTCCAGCCTTTGGGCATCACTGAGCAGAGCCTGGCTCCAGCCTTTTAGCATCACCCAGCAGAGCCTGGCTCCAGCCTCCTGGCACTCATCTTTACATGTTGATAAACATTGATGGTGTGGGTGGGAAGCTACCAGTGTGGCTGCTCTGTTCCCATTGCCAATGCTGTGGGGCAGGAGAAAAAATGGGTTGGCTTCAGCATCCGAGGGTGATCCTGCTGAAGGACAAACCAGAGCCACAAACAGAAGCTGGTGTTAAGGGCCATGAATTTGGGGCTACTGGGAAACTGGAACAAGCTCATAAATCTCCTCCAGAGCTCTTTGCTGTTGGAGAAACTCTGATGTGCTGGAGTGGAAATGCACCAGCAGAATGTGCTGACCTCTAAGAGGTGGTGTCCTCACCCCATTTTCTACCCTGGGATTGCCTGGCCCCTAACCAAGGAATAGCTTTCCTGCTGGTGCATTTAATTCCCCAGCAGCTGAGTTACCTTCTACCCCCTATCCTCTCCCTCCATTTTGACCACATTTGCTGTTCAGGCTTTAAAAACTCTGGAATGACCTCTTGGATGAGGGTACCATGGACACCCCCCACATGTATGGGATCCCTACAAGCTGGTGGTTGTACTTGAGGACCCTGTGAGCAGCTCTGCTGCTCGGGCACCAGCTCCTGCCTTGAGGAATCAGCAACCCACAGATGCAAACAAGGGAACGAGGTTTCTTCCTGGTGCATTTAATTTCCCAGCAGTTGAGCTACTCCCTGACCATCTCCCTTCATTTTGGCCACATTTCAGGCTTTAAAACCATGGAATAACCTCTTGGATGAGAGTACCAGAGCACCCCACCAGATGTGTGGGGACCCTGTGAGCTGGTGTTTGGGTTTGAGAACCCTTTGAGCATCTCTGCTGCTGGGATACCAACTCCTGCCTGGAATCTGCAACCCACAGATACAAACAAGGCCCCAGGTTTCCTTCTGATGCATTCATTTTTTCCAGCAGCTGAGCTGCCCCTAACCATCTCCCTTCATTTTGACCACATTTGCTGTTCAGGCTTTAAAACTGTGGAATAACCTCTTGGATGAGGGTCTCATGGACCACCCCCACCATGCGTGGGAAGCCTTACAAGCTGATGCTTGGCCCTGAGCTGGTGCTTTGGCTTGAGGGACCCTGTGGGCAGCTGTGCTGCTGGGACACCAACTCCTGCCTGGAATAAACAACCTACAGATGCAAACAAGGAACCAGGTTTCCTTCTGGTGCATTTAATTTTTCCAGCAGCTGAGGTGCCCCCCTAACCTCCCTCCCTTCCCATTGCTGGAGGAAAAGCTGCTTATGCAATTGTTGCTGTTCTCTTTGTTTGCATGCTTGCCAGGAGGAACTACTATTCTTATTCCTATTACCCGTAAGTAATTGTCATTCTCTGTCTCCTTCACCCTTCCCTCTCCTCGACCCTGCTGCTCAACAAGTCCTTTCCTCTGCTGAGTACATTTTAAGGGCTTCTTTGGCTCGGGGATAATAATGCTGCTGTGCTCGGGAGAGGCTTAAAGGAGAAGGGTCAGTGACTCCAGGATGAATTCTGGGTTTTGGCAGCATCTTGCAGTTGTCCTGGCCCCACTGAGGTTCTGCCATGGGCTCAGCTCTCCTCTTCAGCCTTCTGGTTTAATCCCTGCTCAGGCTTCTTGGTTGCTGCCTCAGAACAGTTCAGTCAGGGTTTTTTATGTCTAAATGTCTTGAATTTAGGGCTTGAGGTCTGTTCCAGCAAGAGCTGCTCAGCTTTCCTTGCATATTCAGTAGCTGCTCGATGGGGAACAAGTCCACCCTAGGTGCATGGAGGGGGGAAAGCCTCCCTGGTGGGTGCTGAGCACAGGTGCAGTCAGGGGTCCTTTCCTTGCCTTGGGGTGGATTTGAGTCCCTGGCATGGGTTTAGAATCATGGAATGGTTTGGGGTCAGAAGGAACCTTTAAAGGGCACCTAGTCAGCCCCCTGCCATCACAGGGACATTGCAACTGGAGCAGGCTGCTCAGGGCCCCAAATAACCTGACCTGCAATGGGTCCAGGGATGGCACATCTCCAGCCTGTCTGGGCAACCTGGGGCAGAGTCTCACCACTGCCAGTGTCAAACATTTCCTCTTTCTCTCCAGTGACTCTCCCTGTTTTAGTTCAAGCCATCAGCCCTTGTCCTGTCACAACAGGCCCTGCACAAAGGTCTGTCCACAGCTTTCTGATCATCTCCTTTAAGTCATGAAAGGTAACCAGGTCTCCCTGCAGCCTTCTCTTCTCTAGGCTTAAAAATCCCAACTCTCTTGACCTGTCCTCACAGCAGAGGTCTTCCAGCCCTCCCATCATTACTGTGGCCTCTGGACCTGCTCCAGAGAGGACAACAAATCTGGTGAAGGGTCTGGGGAATGAGTCTGATGAGTAGCTGAGGGACCTGAGGTTGTTCAGCCTGGAGAAAAAGAGGCTGAGGGGAGACCCTCTGGCTCTCTGCAACAAACTGAAAGGAAGTTAGAGCAAAGTGGGGATTGGTCTCTCCTCCCAAGGAACAAGTGACAGGATGAGAGGAAGCAGTATCAAGTTGCCCCAGGGGAGATTTTATGTTGACACATGAGCAATTTCTTTCCCCAAAGCATTGTCAAGTCCTCCTGGAAGAGGCTTCCCCAGGGCAGTAGTGAATCCCCATCCCTGGAGGGGTTTCAGAGCTGTGTGGATGTGGTGCAGAGGGCATGGTTTAGTAGTCCCTGGCAGCACTGGGTTCATGTTGAGACTGGACTGATCTGAAAGCTCTTTTCCCACTTAAAGGCTTCTCTGATTCCAACAAGTCCATCTCTTCTGCTTCTTGCACAGTGATTGCTTGTGCTGTGCTGGAGGGTCCATGTTTGCAGTGAGGAGGTGTGAGGTGATGGGTGGGGTAATTTCTGAAGGAATGGGCTAGGAGACAGCTGGAGCTGCCCTCTGCAATGCCAGCTGAGCAAAGCCTCCACTTGCCCAGGGAGCACTCCTGGATGTTCCTGGGCTTTTTGGAGAGCAAACAATGAGGATGAGCAGCTGAAGCTGCTGCAGCCAGCAAAAGATGATCCCTGTGGGGCTGTGACTAGCTTGGGGCACCAGGAAAACCAGTGGTGGAAAATAATCAACCAGCCCCCACCCCCCGAATTATCCCGCCTGCTAGCTCTGGGGTGGGTTTCTCACCATCACCATCAGGCCAGCCTTGCCTTATGCCTGCTTCTTCCTCTTGCTCCCCTTTGCACCCCCCTGCAGGAAACCTGTCAACATGACCAAAGCATCCATTAACTACCGCCACGAGAAGACTCACATGATGAGTGCCATCGACAGGAGCTTCACTGACCAGAGCACACTGCAGGAGGATGAGCGCCTGGGGCTGTCCTTCATGGACACCCACAACTACAGCAACCGGGGGTAAGCACTGCTCAGGCCACTCCTTGGGTGCTGTGGCCAGTTCTGGGCTCCTCATGCAAGAGAGATGTTTGAAGGTGGCTGGAAGGTGTTCTGGAGCAGGGGCAGCAAGGCTGGGGAGGAGCCTGGAGCACAGCCCTGTGAGGAGAGGCTGAGGGAAGCTGGGGGTGTGCAGCCTGCAGAAGAGGAGGCTCAAGGGCAGAGCTCATTGCTGTCTGCAGCTCCCGTGAAGGGAGGCTGTAGCCAGGTGGGGTTGGGCTCTGCTGCCAGGCAACCCAGCAATAGCATGAGGGGACACAGCCTCAAGCTGTGCCAGGTCAGGTCTAGGATGGATGTTAGGATGAAGTTGTTGTCAGAGAGAGTGATTGGCATTGGAATGGGCTGCCCAGGGAGGTGGTGGAGTCTGTGTGGCTGGAGGTGTTGCAGCCAAGCCTGGCTGGGGCACTTAGTGCCATGGTCTGGTTGATTGGCCAGGACTGGGTGCTAGGTTGATAGGTTGGACTGGATGAGCTTGGAGGTTTCTTCCAACCTGATTCATTCTATGATTCTGTGATTCTGAAATGGGCAGCCATGGCATCTGCACCTCCCACCCAGCCACAATAAAGGGCCTCCCAAACCCCTAAACATCCCAGAAACAGCAGAAGTGCTTATCCAAGGCTCAGGTGTTGCAGCTGTGTGCATGGCAGATTGCAGGGTTTTCCCTGTCTTCTCCAAACCTCCAAGGGTGTTGATCTGTGGTAGCTTTGCTGAAGAACAAACACTTGTGGAGGCTTGAGCTGGGTCTTTGCATCTTGACACTCAGTGCAAAGATCTGAGCTTGTGTCTGGCTGAGTTGAGGCCATTTGTGGGCTCAAATGTTGTCTGCAGCCCTCTGAAGCTGCTGGACCCCAAACTCTTCCCTATGGTGAGGTTGGAAGCTTTGCACTGGGCTTCACCCATCACATCTAAGATGGCTCAACTCTGCACCTTGACCTCACAACACAAAGCTCTGTGCTTGTGGCTGGATGACTTGAGGCCATTTGTGGGTTCAAATGTTGTCTGCAGCTCCCTGAAGCTTCTGGAACCCCAACTCTTCCTTACCCTGAGCTTGTGGCTGGACAAGTTGAAGCCATTTGTGGGTTCTAATGTTGTCTGCAACCCCCTGAAGCTGCTGGAACCCAAACTCTTCCCTATCCTAAGCTTATGGGTTGATGAGTCAAGGCCATTTGTGGGCTCAAACGTTGTCTGCAGCCCCCTGAAGCTGCTGGAACCCCAACTCTTCACAGTATCACAGTGATGTTGAAAGAGACCTCACAGATCATCAAGTCCAACCCTTTAGCACAGAGCTCAAGGCCAGACCATGGCACCAAGTGCCACGTCCAGTCCTGCCTTGAACAGCTCCAGGGACGGCGACTCCACCACCTCCCCGGGCAGCCCATTCCAGTGTCCAAGGACTCTCTCAGGGAAGAACTTTCTCCTCACCCTCCAGCCTAAATCTCCCCTGCCACAGCCCTGAGGCTGTGTCTCTCGCTCTGGTGCATGGCCACCTGAGAGAGAGAGCAACCTCCTCCTGGCCACAAACCTCCCTCAGGTAGTTGTAGACAGCAATGAGGTCTGCCCTGAGCCTCCTCTTCTCAGGCTAACCAATCCCAGCTCCCTCAGCCTCTCCTCTAGGGCTGTGCTCAAGGCCTCTCCCCAGCTCACTTGCCCTTCTCTGGACACGCTCAAGCATCTCAGTGTCCCTCTCAAACGTTGTCTTCAGCCCCCTGAAGCTGCTGGAACCCCTCCCTTCGCTGTGCTGAGTCTGGAGGCTTTCCACTGCTCCTCTCCAGCACTGCAGCGCAGCTCAGCTCCGCGCTGTGCCGCCACAGCCCCGGGCTCCCAAGGGTTTAAAGAGGCAGGGTGTTGACACGGGAAGGAGCTGATAATTTAACAACCCACTGGAGCACGCATGGCCGCGCTGATTTAGTTGTAGAAGAGCTGGCTGGATGCCCCAGTTTCCACCATATGCTAATAACATCTGCTACAGTAGCTCCAAGATGCTGCTTCCACACGGCTCGGCCCCACCGGCTGCCGGCTTAATGCTCTCCCCGGCATTGTCTCCCGGATAATAGAAGCCCAGAGGGGCAAACTTCTCCTCCTCGTAACACAGCCAGCCAGGGGGGATTACTTTTTCGGTTAATGTCCTTGAAAGGCTCAAAGCCTGGTGGGTCTCTGAGTGGGATGAGCTGGAACTGCTGCTGCTGGATGCTCCTTGGGTTCTTCAGGGGAGAAGCAGGCTGCATCCTGCTCCCAGCTTCTTGTGTGTGGTGCTGCTGCTGGATGCTCCTTGGGTTCTTAGGGAGAAGCAGGCTGAAGGGCTGCATCCTGCTCCCAGCTTCTTGTGTGTGGTGCTGCTGCTGGATGCTCCTTGGGTTCTTCAGGGAGAAGCAGGCTGAAGGGCTGCATCCTGTTCCCATCCTCTTGTTCCTGATACTGCTGGATGCTCCTTGGGTTCTTAGGGAGAAGTAGGCTGAAGGGCTACATCCTGTTCCCATCCTCTTGTTCCTGATACTGCTGGATGCTCCTTGGGTTCTTAGGGAGAAGTAGGCTGAAGGGCTGCATCCTGTTCCCATCCTCTTGTTCCTGATACTGCTGGATGCTCCTTGGGTTCTTAGGGAGAAGTAGGCTGAAGGGCTGCATCCTGTTCCCATCCTCTTGTTTCTGATACTGCTGGATGCTCCTTGGGTTCTTAGGGAGAAGTAGGCTGAAGGGCTACATCCTGCTCTCAGCCTCTTGTTTCTGATACTGCTGGATGCTCCTTGGGTTCTTCAGAGAGCAGTAGGCTGAGGGGCTGCATCCTGCTCCCAGCCTCTTGTTTGTGGTGCTGCTTCTGGATGCTACTCAGCCTGCTGCTGGCTGGAGGGTGGAGAAGGAGATGGGTATGGAGAACAGGGCTGGTGAGGAGTGGCTGAGGGAGCTGGGGCTGTTCACTGTGGAGAAGAGGAGGCTGAGGGGAAACCTCCTGGTTCTCTACAACTGCCTGCAAGGAGCTTGGGGTCAGGTGTGGGGGTTGATTTCTTCTCCCAAGGAGCAAAGCGATAGGACAAGAGAGGATGGCCTCAAGTTGCACAAGGAAGGTTTAAGTTGCCCGTGAGGACCAGTTTCTTCCCCAGAAGGGATGTTGAGTCCTGGCCCAGGCTGCCCAGGCAGGTGAGTCTACCTCCCTGGAAGGATTTAAAAATGATGGAGAAGTGGTTCTGAGGGCCATGGTTAGTGGTGACCTGGCAGTGCTGGGTTAATAGTTGGGCTGGATGATCTGAAAGGTCTCTTCCAACCAAAGTGATTCTGTGACTCTCTGTGGGGGGTTGGGTTCTGCCACAGCTGGGGACAACCTTTGCTGTGGTCACCCCTGCCTGTAAGCAACATAAATTAGCAAAGATAAACGAGCAGGCTGCTCTGTCACTGCCTGGGGCTCTTCCCCTCCATCCTTCTCATGGAAGCCTGGGTGGTTCCTCAGCGTGTGGCTGAGGAGCTGTTGGCACCTTGCAGAAGCCTGCACTTCATTTCTCATTAAACCCAGTGGTCAGTGTAGCTGCAGCCATGCCATGGGGCACAGTGTCCCACTCCCAGGCTGTCCCCTTGATTCAGCCATGTGTTGGCAGCCTGGAAGGGAGATGTTTCTGAATGCAGAGGTTGGAGCATCATCTCCTTGAGGGCTGTGATAGCTGTGCATGGGGGGTACCCATATTGCACCCACATTGCACTCACTTTGCAGGGACAGATGGGAGGGGCAGGCAGGGCTTGGGAGGCTGCTCTGAGCCTGGGAGCTTGGTGAGGGAGGGGGTAGAGGAGGTGTTTGGAAGTGTTGTTAAGGGAAAGAACGTCCAGGATGCACCACCTTGCAAAGCTGCTTCCCAGCAGCACAAGGACAGCATTCCAGGCTGGATGCTGCAGGATCCCTGCCTGCTGCATCTCTTGGCAGCAGCAGAGAGCATCAGGTGCTGTGCAAACCCGGGTAACAGCATGACAGGGAATCCTGGAATGCCAGCATGGTGGGGGGGTGGAAGAGACCTCAGGGATCACCCAGACTGGCGCAGGGGCACCCAGAGGTGAGGGCTTTGCTGCTCAAACCGTGCCTGGTTCTGCCTCCTCTCCTGCAGGTGACCAGCGCAGCAGTGTGGTCAATGAGTCCAGCAGCCTGCTGGGGGGGTCCCCTCGCCGCCAGTGCCGCAAAGGGTCCCCGTACCACACCGGGCAGCTCCACCCTGCCGTGCGGGTGGCAGATCTCCTCCAGCACATCAACCAGATGAAGACGGCAGAAGGCTACGGCTTCAAGCAGGAGTATGAGGTGACAGCATCTTGTGCCAGTGTGGTGGGGAGAGTGGGAGGTAGGATGGACAAGGTGACATGGGTTGGACTTTTGTTATGCTCTGGTCAGACCTCACCTGGAGTACTGTGTCTGGTTCTGGAGCCCTCATTATAGGAAGGACATGGACCTGATGGAGTGGGTACAGAGGAGGCCATGAAAATGATCAGGCAGTTGGAGCAGCTCTGCTATGAGGACAGGCTGAGGGAGCTGGGGGTGTTCAAGCTGGAGAGGAGGAGGCTTTGGGGGGACCTAATAGCAGCCTGCCAGTATCTGAAGTGGGCTACAGGAAGGATGGAGAGAAGCTGTTTACAAAGGGCTACAGTGACAGGCCAAGGGACAATGGTTTCAAGCTTGAGAAGAGCAGATTGAGATTGGATGTTAGGAACAAGTTCTTTACTATGAGGGTGGTGGAGCACTGGAACAGGTTTCCCAGGGAGGTGGTTGAGGTCCCTTGCCTAGAGACATTCAAGGTGAGGCTTGACAGGGCCCTGGGTGACCTGACCTGGGGGGATGTCCCTGCTGACTGCAGGGGGGCAGGACTGGATGGTCTCTAGAGGTCCATTCTATGGCTCTATGATTCTATGACGCATGTGCACGGGGAAGATGCTGCAGTGGTCTGGGCAGCAGGAGCTGGAGCTCACAGCTCTCTGGGCAAACAGTCAGCACATGTGACAAAGGATGTCCCTGGGTCTGGATCAAATCTGGCAGCTCAGGATTTAATCATCAGCTTGAACAGGTCCATGAGATGAGGCAAATCAACTCTGCTGGCCAGGCTGCACCTCTGCTGTCTGCAGTGTGTCATCCTACCTCTGCCACACAGACTGGGGATGCTTCTCCCTTTCTCAGGTCCTGCTGGGCACCACTATGTCATGTTCTCTGCTCTCCAACACACTTGTCCTGTGGTACAGTCATAGAACTGTTGAGGTTGGAAGAGACCTTTGAGGTCACCATGCTCTCGGAGGTAGAGCTCACAATCCCACCACTACTGCCAAGCTGCTGCCACTAGACCATGGCTCTCAGAACCACCTCCCTTAAATCTCTCCAGGGGGAGGTTGTGAGAGAGGATATGGATAGATCCACAGATTCATAGGATGGTTTGGGTTGGAAGGGACCTTAAAAATCATCCAGCCCAAACCACCCTGCCGTGGGCAGGGATGCCTCCCACTAGCCCAGGTTGCTCAAGGCCTCATCCAACCTGGTCTTGAACACCTCCAGAGAGGGAGCACTGAGAACCTCTCCGGGCAACCTGTGCCAGTGTCTCACTACCCTCACTGGAAAGAATTTCTTCCTGATCTAGGAAGGTCTAATCTAGATCTGCCCTCCTCAAACTTCAATCCATTACCCCTCATCCTATCACTACAGGCATAGAATAGAGTGGAGATTAGGAAGAAGCTCTTTCCAGTGAGGGTGGGGAGACACTGGCACAGGTTACCCAGGGACATGCTGGAAGCCTCATCCCTGGAGGTGTTTAAGACCAGGTTGGATGTGTCTCTGAACAACCTGATCTAGCATGAGGTGTCCCTACCCATCACAGTATCACAGTCTCACAGTATCATCAGGGTTGGAAGAGACCTCACAGATCATCAAGTCCAACCCTTTAGCACAGAGCTCAAGGCCAGACCATGGCCACCAAGTGCCACGTCCAGTCCTGCCTTGAACAGCTCCCAGGGACGGGCGACTCCAACACCTCCCCCGGGCAGCCCATTCCAGTGTCCCAATGACTCTCTCAGGGAAGAACTTTCTCCTCACCTCCAGGCCTAAATCTCCCCTGGCACAGCTTGAGGCTGTGTCCTCTTGTTCTGGTGCTGGCCACCTGAGAGAAGAGAGCAACCTCCCTCCTGGCTACAACCACCCCTCAGGTAGTTGCAGACAGCAATGAGGTCTGCCCTGAGCCTCCTCTTCTCCAGGCTAACCAATCCCAGCTCCCTCAGCCTCTCCTCGTAGGGCTGTGCTCAAGGCCTCTCCCCAGCCTCGTTGCCCTTCTCTGGACACGCTCAAGCATCTCAATGTCCCTCCTAAACTGGGGGGCCCAGAACTGAACACAGCACTCAAGGTGAGGTCTAACCAGTGCAGAGTACAGGGGCAGAATGACCCTCCCTGCTCCTGCTGGCCACACCATTCCTGATGCAGGCCAGGATGCCACTGGCTCTCTTGGCCACCTGGGCACACTGCTGGCTCATGTTCAGGCAGGTATCAATCAGCACCCCCAGATCCCTCTCTGTTTGGCTGCTCTCAGCCACTCCAACCCCAGCCTGCATGGGGTTTGCTGTGGCCAAAGTGCAGCACCCTGCACTTGGAGCTATTTGAAGCCATCCCCTTGGACTCTGCCCATCTGTGCAGGCAGTGGGTGCTGAAAATCGATGACCTTTAAGGTCCCTTCCAACCCAAACCATTCTATGATGCTGTGAGACTCCCAGGGGGAGGAGGGAAGTCCCTTCCAGGAGTCATTGACATCATCATGCCCACCCCAGCTGGCTGAGCTTGGTGTGTGTGTAACAGAGCTGTGACTGTGCTGGGGTCGGTTTCTCCACTCCTCAGTGTCCCATAGGTCTGGTGACTGAAATTTCCCACTCAAATCCCTCTTTTAATGCTTTCTTTGTTTCAAGTGCAGAAGCTTTTATGTCTTTGTTGGGGTTTTTTTATACACACCCTCCCCAACTCTTTCCTATATTGGCCAACCCAGGGCTTTGCTCTAATCATTAATGCTCCTTGAAAAGCTGCTGTATGTTCTTGGAACTACTCATTTGAAAGCACTCAGATATTACAGGAGGGGAGAAAACATGTAATTTCCTTCCACTTTGCTCCTCTTATGCCAATCTGGGAATGTTACTGTTATTACACACAAACCTGTTCTGTGCTGGGGAGAGAAAGGGACTGAGGAGGTTCAGGAGGAAAAAAAAAAACCCAACAACTTACAACCAACCCTGAGGAAAAAAAAAATCAAACCAGGCAGGCTGTAATTTGCTGGAAAATGGAGCATTTTGTGGAGGTAAGAGAAGTGTGGAGCTGGTACAGCCTGCTGTGGAGGTGGAGCTAGGGCTGCAAGAGCCAGATATTGGGGGGGGGATCATCGTCCTGCCTGCCCTGCTTCCCAGGGAGGTTGTTGGTACAGGAACATAAACCCCACAGTCCTGCCCTCAGGTTGTGGTAGCTATAGAATCATTGTGGGTGTGCTGGAGTGTGCCCAGAGAAGGGCCAGGAGGATGCTCAGAGGGCTGCAGCAGCTCTGCTGTGAGCACAGCCTGAAAGAGTTGGGGCTGTGCAGGCTGGAGCAGAGGAGGCTCCCAGGGGACCTTCTTGTGGCCTTCCAGGATCTGAAGGGGGCTACAAAAAAGCTGGGGAGGGACTTTTCAGGATATCAGGGAGTGACAAGACTCAGGGGAATGGAGCAAAGGTGGAAATAGGGAGATTCAGGCTGGAGGTGAGGAGGAAGTTGTTGAGCAGGAGAGTGGTGAGAGGCTGGAATGGGTTGCCCAGGGAGGTGGTTGAGGCCCCATGGCTGGAGGTGTTTGAGGCCAGGCTGGCTGAGGCTGTGTGCAGCCTGCTCTAGGGTAGGGTGTCCCTGGGCATGGCAGGGGGGTTGGAAGTGGCTGCTCCTTGTGGTCCCTTCCAACCCTGACTGATTCTATGATCCTATGAATCATAGAATCAAGCAGATTGGAAGAGACCTCCAGGCTCATGCAGCCCAATCTAGCACCCTCCCCTGTGGGGACAGGCTGTGAGAGTTAGGGCTGTGCAGCCTGGAGAAGGCTCCAGGGGGACCTTAGAGCAGCCTGCCAGTGCAAGAAAGCTGGGAAGGAGCTTTTTACAAGGGCTGTGAGTGACAGGACAAGGGACAATGGCTTTGACCTCGAAGAGGGGAGACTGAGATTGGGGGTTAGAAAGAATACTTTAGAGTGAGGGTGGAGAAGACACTAGAACAGGTTACCCAGGGAGGCTGTGATGCCTCTCCCTGGAGGTCTTCCAACACTAGGTTGGATGAGGCCCTTGAGCCTTGAGTGGGAGCTGTCCCTGCCCATGGCAGGGGGTTGGAACTGGATTGATCTTAAAGGTCCCTTCCAAAACAACCCATTCTGTGACCCTCTTTCCTTGCAGAGTTTCTTTGAGGGCTGGGATGCTTCGAAGAAGAAAGACAAGACCAAAGGGCGACAGGATCATGTGTCCACATGTGAGTGACTCTAACAGAGCTTTGGACGTGCTGAGCACCCTTAGGCACCCTGAGCACCCCTTCTGAAAGGCTTTGGGGGCTTTGTGGTTCATGTAATGGAACAAACCTGCTTGGGTTAGGTTGGTCAAGGGCAGCAGAAAGATCCTTGCTCAGTTGCAAAGATTCCAGCCTCAGAGCTCTCTTGGGCATCACACACTGGAACAAACAGCAGGAGTGGAGCTGGGTATATCTTGGGATGGACACCTTGGGATGATGATTAAGTCACTGTGGTGTTCTGGATGGTTCTGGAAGGCCTCTGAAGCATGTTTTCTTGTATGGCCTTAGAAGAAACTGCAGCCCTGACCTTGGGAGCTGCTGGTAGTGAACATGCAGGATGACACAAAAGGGGGTTAAGCAATTGAGTTTGTAGGACAGAAGGGTTTAAGCCCACAGAGAGAGGATGCTCCCTACCAGCTCCCTGCACAGTCAGTGCTGCTTTGATCCCTGCTGTGTCTCTGGTGATGTTCTTGTAGGGTTGCAGACACCATCTTTGGAAAGTCCTCCACACAGCTTCTGTTTTACTGCCCCAGAATATGTCCCACAGCCTTCATGTTGAAGAATTCCTGGTGCAAAACGATTGCAAATGGAGCCCCTGGGGGTTCCTTCTGATGGTTCCTTCTCCCTTTGCTCCGCAGGACGACCGTCACCGAGTGAAGCTGCACCCCCTGCTGGGTGACCCCAACTCAGACTACATCAATGCCAACTACATCGATGTGAGTGGGGATGGTGCCTGTCTTCAAGGGGGGGCTGGGCCTGGGCCAGGAGTGTCTCTGCACCCTGTGGTTTGGTAGGGACTGTCTCTGAAGAACCAGCAGCGTTTGGAGGGGTTGAGACAGCCCAGGGTGAGCTGAACTGTGCAACCCTGAGATGCTCCATGAGGAACCTGCCTGGTTTATGTTCATTTGTTTGCTGTCTCTCCCTGCTCTGCTCTGCACTGCTCTGTTCCTCCTTTCTCCTCTCCTTTGCCATCTTCTATTCTCTCCTTGCCTGTGGTTGTGGCCATAGATCTCCCTCCTCCCCAAGTGAAGGATGCAGAGGCTGAGAAGCTAAGGGAGCTCACACTGGGATACCCCTTGCCTTTGTTTGGGCATGTGAGTCTGGATAGAGCTCAGCCCTGGTGTCCTCTGAGAGTGATGTTCCCCAAGAGCAGTGTCCCCTGTCACCTCCAGCAATTGCACCCAGGGGAGGTGGCAGGAAGGCTCCACTGGACACAGAGCTTGAGCATCTCCTGGAAGCAGCAGCTAGTCCCACTCTTTCCACAGGATGCCATCTGGCAGAGGTGGCCTGATGCCACTGTGATGGTTTCAGTGCCTGGGAAGCATCCCCATGACTGTCCCCTGTCCCTACATGTCTCTTCTCTCCTGTGGCTCTCCATGACCCACTTTGGGGCTGGACCTGCCCCAACCTGTCTCTTGAGCTGTGCCTCACTAATGTCTCTGTCTCTAATCTTTTTCTCTCACACCTGTGTCCTAACGGGATCCTTAAGATTCGGATTAACCGAGAAGTAAGTAGATGGGTCCCACCTCCTCCCTTCTCTCTGCTCCCCTCTCCTCCCAGGCACTGACCTGGCAGCCTGCTGTGAAACAGCATCAGGGACAGGCAGGCTGGGAAAATGCATGGATGAGCTTGGATAGGGTCCAGGGAAGGATAATGTGAGGTCTCCATGGCCTGTGCTGCCCAGGGTGATGGAGAGCAGGGCCCACATGGGCAGAGGTCTCCATGGCCTGTGCTGCCCAGGGTGATGGAGAGCAGGGCCCACAGAAATGCCACATTAAAGGACCTGCAGTGGATGGAGAAGCTACCATCACCTCCATGGGTGGAGAAGCTAGCATCACCTCCATGAATGGAGAAGCTACCATCACCTCCATGGGTGGAGAAGCTACCATCACCTCCATGGATGGAGAAGCTACCATCTCCTCCATGGGTGGAGAAGCTGCCACCACCTCCATGGGTGGAGAAGCTAGCATCACCTCCATGAATGGAGAAGCTACCATCACCTCCATGGGTGGAGAAGCTACCATCACCTCCATGTGTGTGCTGTGGCTGAACTCTGCTGGACCTGTGGCCAAGGGGTGGGACACAGATCCCTTTTCCCTGTGGCAGTTGGTGGGACACAAGTCCCTTTTCCCTGTGGCAGTGCTCTTTGGGCTGGCACATCCCTGTTCAGAGTTGGGAATGGCCCCAGTAAGCAGTTGGGATGAAGGAGGGGAGTGAGGTCGTCGTTCAGCAGCATGTGGCTGCTGCAGGATGGGATGGCATTAATGGCATCTTACTGTGCTTGTCAGCGATGCTGGTGGTGGTTGCAGTAGCTGGGGTCAAGCTGGTGGACCCCAGCATGCCTGCAAGGTGCTCCTGGGGATTTTGGGGTGAGAACAGGTATGAGAGTTGGGCATTACATGAGCATTTTGTGGGATGTGGGAGGTGCACCCTCCCAGAACAGGATGCACCAAGCTGCAGGGTGGCTCCTGAACCTTCTCCTCTTCCTGCACTGGTGGGTAGTGCTGTGCCAGTGACATGAGGAGTTGCCACCAGGTGGTTGACTGGGAAATGTTTAACAGGGCTCTGCCCCAGCTCTTGGGTGTGTCCCAGTGTCCGCCTAACTTGAGACTGACGTCTTTGCTTCTCTTGCAGGGCTACCACAGGTCCAACCATTTCATAGCCACACAAGGTGAGGTTGTCCCCTTCTTCCTCTCTCTGCCCTCTGGGCCAGTGGTTCTGCAGCTCCTATCTGAACAGCTGGGCTTCATTCCTGGTGGAATTGAACCTTGTATGGGCAAGAAAGGGAGGAAATGGAACAGTTCAGGGCCAGATGGGGTGGCAGCAATGCTGAGCAGCTCCCACCCCTCCTGATGCCCCAGGACACTGCAAATGCCTGGAGGCAAAAGGGTGTTCAAGCTGCTTCTGGGTGGTGTTGGTGCCACAGGAGCATGAGGGGCAATGAAGTAGCATCATGGTGCTGCTGTGGCCAAGCGCCATCAGCAATGCCCATGCT
The DNA here is from genome assembly GCF_015220805.1 of Pogoniulus pusillus. Classification (NCBI taxonomy): domain Eukaryota; kingdom Metazoa; phylum Chordata; class Aves; order Piciformes; family Lybiidae; genus Pogoniulus; species Pogoniulus pusillus. Next base: position 5,873,312 of record NC_087300.1, read on the forward strand.
GTAAGAGTCACAGAGCATTGGAACAGGCTCCCCAGAGAGACTGTGGAGTCTCCTTTGCTGGGAACTTCAAGACCTGTCTGAAAGGAACAGACTCCCAGAGAAGTTGTGGAGTCTCCTTCTGTAGAGACTTCAAGACCTGTCTGAAAGGAACAGGCTCCCCAGAGAGACTGTGGCATCTCCTTTGCCAGAGACTTCAAGACCTGTCTGAATGTGTTCCTGTGCAACCTGTGCTAGATTCTATTGGCCTGCTCTGGCAGGGCATTTGGATTCAGTGATCTGTGGAGGTCCCTTCCAACTCCTAACATCCTGTGATCCCACAGGGCCCAAGCAGGAGATGGTGTATGACTTCTGGCGCATGGTGTGGCAGGAGCACTGCTCCAGCATCGTGATGATCACCAAGCTGGTGGAGGTGGGCCGGGTAGTAGGATCTCCACCCCATCCTTCTCCCTCCACGCTCTGGTTCTATCTGCAGGCTCCTCCACAGAGGCAAAACCCCTGTCCCCATCCCTTCCCTTGCAGGTGAAATGCTCCAAGTACTGCGCCAGATGACTCTGAGATGTATCGGGGGCATCAAGATCACCCTGGTGGACTCGGAGACCGCTGGCTGAGTACGCCGTGCGCAACCTTCGCCCTGGAGAGGGTAGGGCTTCCTCCTGCTGCCCTCTGCCTGCCCGACCCTGCCCTGGCAGGCAGAGCACCAACCCACCTTGGGTTCCCCAGCACCAGTAGCCCCCTCAGCATGGCTTAGACTGGCATTTGCCAATCCCCTGTTTATTTATCTCAACATGGGGCTATCACCCTTGGGTTGAGGTTGCAGCTTCTGAACCCAGGCACGCTGGCCAGCTTCTCCCTTTGCCTTTCCCTGGCTCTATGTCACTCAGTGGCTTGGCCCCAGTTTGTTTCTGCAGTGAGTGGGTGTTTGATTTCCACCTGAGCACCATCTCACTGTGTCAGGGATGAAGGATCCTTTTCCTCCTCCAGGTCAGAGCATGGGTTATGTGGCCATTACCCTGCAGGTTGTACCCTGGAAATGGAGCTGGTGCTTTTTTACCCCTAGTCTGTAGAATCCCAGCATGGTGGGGGGGTGGGAAGGGACCTCTGCAGATCATCCAGTCCCAACCCCTCCTGCCAAAGCAGGGTCATTCTGAGCAGGATCACAATGTCCAGGCTGGTTTGGAATCTGCAGAGAAGGAGGCTCCACAACCTTTCTGGGCAGCCTGCTCTAAGGCTCTGGTACCCTCAAAGTAAAGGATGTTCTCCTTAAGGTCAAGTGGAAGCTCCTGGGTTCCAGTTTGTACCTGTTGCCCCCTGTTTCTATGGCTGGGCACTGCTGAGAAGAGCCCAGCCTCATCAGTGTGACCTCTGCCCTTTAGTCCTTTCTATGCTTTGAGCAGATCCTCTCCCAGGAATGTTACTGTCTAGTTAGAGGGGCAGGTAGCAAAGATTCTGGTGGAATAAAGGCCTGCAGCTGCTTCCACCTCTTCCTCCTCTTCCTCCTCAGCTGGTTTTCAATCCATCTGCAGCAAAGAGGAGGGTTGCAGCAGCCAACACCCTGTGGTCCATCAGAGCAGGCAGAATCATGAACACCCAAGACCATTCAGGTGGCTTGGGTGGCTTTGGCTTCCTTGTGCATGCTCTTTCCATCTCCGCTCTCCCTTGCAGCGAGGTTACTCAGCCCGGCACGAGGTGAAGCAGTTCCACTTCATGTCCTGGCCCGAGCACGGTGTCCCCTACCACGCCACGGGGCTGCTGGCCTTCATCCGCAGGGTCAAGGCCTCCACGCCGCCCGACGCCGGCCCCGTCGTCATCCACTGCAGGTGCGCGCCTGGCCCGGGGGCACAGCTGCCCGGGGAGGGGGGGCACCCGCCTCTGGGTGCATCAGGTGGCTTCTCAGCCTCTAAGTGCAGCACAAAGCTCTGGGTGATGTCAGAAGTTCCAGATGATGCAGAAAGCTCTGGGTGATACCAAAAGTTCCAGATGGTGCAGAAAGCTCTGGGTGATGCCAAAAGTTCCAGATGGTGCAGAAAGCTCTGGGTGATACCAAAAGTTCCAGATGGTGCAGAAAGCTCTGGGTGATACCAAAAGTTCCACATGATGCAGAAAGCTCTGGGTGATGCCAAAAGTTCCAGATGGTGCAGAAAGCTCTGGGTGATACCAAAAGTTCCACATGATGCAGAAAGCTTTGGGTGATACCAAAAGTTCCAGATGGTGCAGAAAGCTCTGGGTGATGTCAGAAGTTCCAGATGCTGCAGAAAGCTCTGGGTGATACCAAAAGTTCCACATGATGCAGAAAGCTCTGGGTGATGCCAAAAGTTCCAGATGGTGCAGAAAGCTCTGGGTGATACCAAAAGTTCCAGATGATGCAGAAAGCTTGGGTGATGTCAGAAGTTCCAGATGGTGCAGAAAGCTCTGGGTGATGTCAGAAGTTCCAGATGGTGCAGAAAGCTCTGGGTGATACCAAAAGTTCCAGATGATGCAGAAAGCTCTGGGTGATGTCAGAAGTTCCAGATGATGCAGAAAGCTCTGGGTGATACCAAAAGTTCCAGATGATGCAGAAAGCTCTGGGTGATACCAAAAGTTCCAGATGATGCAGAAAGCTCTGGGTGATGTCAGAAGTTCCAGATGTGCAGAAAGCTCTGGGTGATGCCAAAAGTTCCAGATGGTGCAGAAAGCTCTGGGTGATACCAAAAGTTCCAGATGGTGCAGAAAGCTCTGGGTGATGCCAAAAGTTCCAGATGGTGCAGAAAGCTCTGGGTGATGCCAAAAGTTCCAGATGGTGCAGAAAGCTCTGGGTGATGCCAAAAGTTCCAGATGGTGCAGAAAGCTCTGGGTGATGTCAGAAGTTCCAGGTGGTGCAGAAAGCTCTGGGTGATGTCAGAAGTTCCAGATGGTGCAGAAAGCTCTGGGTGATGTCAGAAGTTCCAGATGATGCAGAAAGCTCTGGGTGATGCCAAAAGTTCCAGATGATGCAGAAAGCTCTGGGTGATACCAAAAGTTCCACATGATGCAGAAAGCTCTGGGTGATGCCAAAAGTTCCAGATGATGCAGAAAGCTCTGGGTGATGTCAGAAGTTCCAGATGATGCAGAAAGCTCTGGGTGATACCAAAAGTTCCAGATGGTGCAGAAAGCTCTGGGTGATACTGAAAGTTCCACATGATGTAGAAAGCTCTGGGTGATGAAGGGCCAGGAGGATGCTCAGAGGGCTGCAGCAGCTCTGCTGTGAGCACAGACTGAAAGAGTTGGGGCTGTGCAGGCTGGAGAAGAGGAGGCTCCCAGGGGACCTTCTTGTGGCCTTCCAGGACCTGAAGTGGGCTACAAAAAAGCTGGGGAGGGATGCTTTAGGCTCTCAGGGAGTGTCAGGACTGGGGGGAATGGAGCAAAGCTGGAGGTGGGGAGATTCAGGCTGGAGGTGAGGAGGAAGTGTTGAGCAGGAGAGTGGTGAGAGGCTGGAATGGGTTGCCCAGGGAGGTGGTTGAGGCCCCATGGCTGGAGGTGTTTGAGGCCAGGCTGGCTGAGGCTGTGTGCAGCCTGCTCTAGGGTAGGGTGTCCCTGGGCATGGCAGGGAGTTGGAACTGTCTGCTCCTTGTGGTCCCTTCCAACCCTGACTGATTCTGTGATTTTATGATGGTAAAAGTTCCAAATGATGCAAAAAGCTCCAAATGATGCTAAAATACTCAGCAGAGAAATGTGTACATTTGGTTCTACAAGGAAAGACTGAGACAGGGGAAGTGCTGAGGCTGATGACAAGGGATGTCCTTCTGTGATCACAGGCTCACAGGGTGTCAGGGGTTGGAAGGGACCCAAGGAGTCCCTTCCAGAGCAGGACCATGCAGTCTAGCTCAGGGTGCACAGGAACACATCCAGACAGGCCTGCAAAGGCTCCAGAGAAGGAGACTCCACAACCTCTCTGGGCAGCCTGTGCCAGGGCTCTGGGACCCTTCCAGGCAAGAAGTTGCTCCTTGTGTTGAGCTGGAACCTCCTGTGCTGCAGCTTCCATCCACTGCTGCTTGTCCTATCCCAGGGAGCAGTGAGCAGAGCCTGTCCCCCCTCCTGACCCCAGCCCTCAGATAGTTACAGACATTGATTCAATCTCCTCTCAGTCTTCTCTTCTGCAGACTAAACAGCCCCAGGTCCCTCAGCCTCTCCTCCTCAGGCAGTGCTCCACTCCCCTCATCCTAGCCCTGAGCTGGACCTTCTCCAGCAAATCCCTGTCCCCTGTCAACTGGGGAGTTCCAAAACTGAGCTGTGATGGCATCCAGCTTTAAAACGTCACCACTGGACTGGGGAGAGCAGGTATGGAGGGGCCTGGGTGGTCCAGGCAGACAAGCAGGGAGCAGCACACTCTGGGAGCTGCCCCAGTACCTGTGACTGGATGAGAGGGACATGGCAAGGACAGGCAGCTCAATTGCTACCGGTGGCAAGGTCAGGATGTTGGATCTGGCCAAAGCAGGAGAGTTGGAGGGGGTAGCAGGACATTCTTGGGTTCCCACAGTGCTTTCCCCAGGAGGCTTAGCCACGGGGACACCGGAGCTGGGAGGCAACTGGTGGCAGTCTGAGTGGGAGCAGTGACTTGCTGTCCCCTGAGCAGACGTCTCCTGACGATAGGTTATTGGTTCTTCCTCCACTGGGCAAACAAGGAGGAGCTGATGAGTAGGAGGGAGTTACTTGATTTGATTTGTCCCTGTCGATTGCCTCATCAGTATTCATTCACCGGCAGCAGCGAGGGTGATTAGTGCCCGCAGCCTGTAATCACCCATAATCACCAGCACTGATTCATCAGCCCCAGAAATGAGCCTTTCACTGGGAAAGGCTTGGGAGGGAAGGAGCAGGGAGATGGTTCTGTTCCTGACGTGCTGGGGGGGTGCCTTTGGCTGGGAGTCCAGTCACACCAGGATTTTGGGTATCTGGCTGGATCATCCAGGGCACAGGGCTTGTGAGGAGCAGCTGAGGGACTTGGGGTTGTTCAGCCTGGAGAAGAGGAGCCTGAGGAGAGATCTTCTGGCTCTCTACAACTGCCTGAAGGGAGATTGGAGTGAGGTGGGACTTGATCTCTTCTCTCTGAGGAAACAGCCTCAAGTTGCTCCAGGCAAGGTTTAGGCTGGACATAAGGAAACATGGAGAAGGCTTTCAAGAGCATCCAGTCCAACTATCTCTAACTCGACCAAGGCTGGGGCTGAACCGAGGCCCTCAGCACCACATCTCTGCCTCTTTGAAACAGCTCCAGGGCTGGGGATTCAACCACCTCCCTGGGCAGCCTGTTCTAGTCTTTGAGTACCCTTTCAGTGAAGAAGTTTCTTCAATCTTCTTATGATATTGGAAAAAATCTTCATTGCAAGAGTGGTCAGGCAGAGGAACAGGCTGCCCGGGGAGGTAGTGGAGTCCCCATCCCTGGAGGTGTTGCAGGCTGCCCAGGGAGGTAGTGGAGTCCCCATCCCTGGAGGTGTACAGTACCTGTGTAGACATGGCACTTGGGGACGTGTTTCAGTGGCCATGGTGGTGTTGGGTTGATGGTTGGACTGGATGATCTTAGAGATCTTTTCCAACCCTGTGATTCTATGATTTGCTCCAGGCATCCTGCTAGGCACAGCCTTGACCCAAGGGTCCGTCCTGGGGATGTTCAGACTCCCTCTGCACTGGGAATATCTCCCTGTGCTCTCAGGTCTTGGTGCTGAGCATCCTCCTCTTCTCTTTTTTGGAGTGGGATCCCAGAGGACTGGCAGCACTCAGGTGGTTTGACTGCTGCTGGTTTGGTTGCAAAAAAAAAGAGCTGTTTTGGTGTCTTAAAGCAGAAATGAACCTGGATGTGAGTGCTAACCTCCCACCTGCAGCCTGACTGCCACGCACCCCCTGGGCTGCTGGTGGAGAGAGTGGTTTAAGGCAAAACCAGCTTCTGGTTATAGAGGTGTGTGAGGTCCTGACAGCCCTGCCTGGACCCTGGGTGTCCCCACATCCATCCATGGCCAGGGGCTGTACGTGGAGCCCTCCCCCACACAGCCCTTGCTCCGTGCGCGCTGAGGTCTCGCACTGCTTGCGGCTGCTGTGGGCACTGAGGGTGGCTTTGGTGTCCCTCCCTCACCCCAGCGCTGGCACGGGCAGAACTGGCTGCTACATTGTCCTGGATGTGATGTTGGACATGGCCGAGTGTGAGGGCGTGGTGGACATCTACAACTGCGTCAAGACCTTGTGCTCCCGCAGGATCAACATGATACAGACAGAGGTGAGGTGGTGCCGAGGGCGGCCGGGGGCAGGTGGGGCTGGCGCTGGGGGGCTCAGCCCTTTGCCCCTCTCCTCCCCGTGCCAGGAGCAGTATGTCTTCATTCACGATGCCATCCTGGAAGCCTGCCTGTGTGGGGAGACCAGCATTCCTGCCAGCGAGTTCAAGCCCACCTACAAGGAGATGGTGAGGATAGAGCCGCAGAGCAACTCCTCGCAGCTGCGGGAGGAGTTCCAGGTGAGCAGCTCCCAACCCTGCGGCGCCCTCGCCCGCTCGCTGCCCGCCGCGGCTGGGACCAGCAGGCTGTGGCAGGGGGGGGGTCTGGTGCAGACAGGAAGGGAGCTAAGGGGAGCTGTGTACCTGCAGACCCTGAACTCGGTGACTCCTCACCTGGACGTGGAGGAGTGCAGCATCGCCCTGCTGCCCCGCAACGGGAGAGGAACCGCAGCATGGACGTGCTGCCGCCCCGACCGATGCCTTCCCTTCCTCATCTCCGTGGACGGAGACAGCAACAACTACATCAACGCGGCCTTAACTGATGTAAGGGGGCGTTCGGGGTTGTCTTGGCTGCCTCCTCATGGCAAACCCTTGCCTGGTTTGCGTTCATGACCTTGTTTTTCACGAGGGTGTAAAGGCTGCCGGTAGCTGTGTGCAGAGGGAGGGAGGGAGGGCTGGGAGCAGCACAGTGGGGCCCTTCACCCCTTTCTTTAGGGGAGCAGCATCCTGCTTTTGAAAGGGCTTTTAGCCTCCTCTTGCAAGCTGCAGACAAAGAGTCTTCGTTTTTGGTGTAGCAAAATGGAGCATAGGAGGGACAAGAAGCTCTTGGAAGGGTTATGGAATCGTTGAATGGTTTGGATTGGGAGGGACCTTAAAGATCATCTGGTTCCAATCCCCCTGCCACTGGCAGGGACACTCTCCACTAGTCCAGATTGCCCAAGGCCCCATCCAACCCATCCCTGGTTGGTAGCATTGAGCTCCTCTTCAGCACCCTGTTGTGCATCCTTCTACCTCTTCTGGTGCTATTCAGGGGGCTCAAATTGGTCCTGAAGCCACCATGGATCCCCTGGTGCAGTCAGAAGTGACACCTGTGATGGCAAAGCTATTTCCTACCTGCTGAAGACCACAAAGCAGAGCAGAGGGGACACTATGGGTTCTGTGCTCACACCCAGCAATGGGTCATTTATCACCAAACCCATTTTTCTCTCCTTGAAACTAGCTGAGTGCTTTGCCTGGGCTTTGCTGGGACCCACCACACCCAGGGCACCTTCCCTGAGCCCTCCTTACAGCTCAGCACCAGCACCAGGCTTAGCCCAGCCATTTTCCCCCCAACAGGTGATCTGTCATGTTGTGTCTTTGTGCAGATCTCATGTCCCTGGTACCTGTTCTCGCAGCAAAAAGCAGGTTGGGGGTGGAGGTGGCTGCTGGGGAGCTGCACCAAGTGAGCTGCAGGCTTTGGCAACCCAGGAATGGGAGTTTTGTTTTCAGCTTGCTTGGTGTTTGCATATCCAGTTTATTTTTATACCTCACTGAGCCTCCTTTAATCTCTGCTACAGGGTCAGAGAAAAAAAAAGGTAGAGCTGGAAAAAGCCCTTTGGATGCAATTCTTGCTGAAGGGATAAAACCTTTCTCCCTCTTTTGGGCAGAAAACCCCCAAAAGTCTCATTTTTCCTAAGTGCCAAAGTGGTTTGCTCAGTCTGTCCAGGGTCACCTGTGCTGCCCATCACTGGTGCTGAGTGTGGTGCTGGTGCTTGCCCTTTCTGTGCCCACTGCTGTCACACCAGTGCCAAGGGACTGCAGGTGCCAAGGTTGTTGCCTGATCATTGCCCTATGAAACCTCCTTCACCTCACTTCTCACCCTTCCTGAGAACAAGGTGCTCTCACCAAGAGGCAGGAGTCTCACTGCTGCCCCAGGGACAGGGGTAAAGGTTCAGTAAAGGCATTGAAGGGTCTGGAGAGCAGGGCTGGTGAGGAGCAGCTGAGGGAGCTGGGGGTGTTTAGTCTGGAGAAGAGGAGCCTGAGGCCAGACCTTCAGGTCCTGAAAGGAGGTTGGAACCAGGTGTGGGTTGCTCTCTTCTCCCTAGTACCAAGTGACAGGATGAGAGGAAATAGCCTCGAGTTGCACCAAGGGAGCTTAGGAAAAAATTCTGTGCTGTCAGAGAGTTCAGGGGTTGGAATAGGCTGCCCAGGGAGGTGCTGGAGTCACCATCCCTGGAGGGGTTCAAGAACTGTGTAGACATGGCACTTGGGGCCATGGTTTAATGCCCACGGTGGTGTTTGCTTTAGGTTTGGACTTGATGATCCTGGAGGTCTTTATGATCCTGTGATTTCCAGGAGTTAAATGAGGAGGTTTGCAGCAGCCGGAGGACTCCCTGTTAGCAGAGAGTGGAGCTAATTCCTGGGCACAGAATGTTCTCTGCTCTGTTCCTGTATCTGAGGAGGCTTGAGCTAAAATGTGCTAATTTGAAAGTCTGATTGCTAAGGTGTGGGCTCCCAGTCCCTTGGCACACTGGGTCAAAATGACCAAGGGGACAAAACTCATTCAAAGCACCAGTGAGACACAGAGAAATTATTTCATTTTCCCCCTTCCCTTTCCTCTTGCTGTCTCTGAGGCCTTTCCTTAGGAGGTTTTCTTTTCTCCCCCCAAACCCCACTGAGCTCAGGTCAGTGGTTGTCTCTCAGCTGCTCTTGAAACCCAGCAGTGTTGAAACACTGTGGGTGGGATGATGCCATGGGTGATGATTTCATTTGGGGCCAGGCTGCAGAGCTGGGAGCTGGAGCCATCTGGCAGCCACAGCTCACAGGATCACAGGACATTAGGGGGTGGAAGGAGATCATGGAGTCCACCCCCCCGCCAGAGCAGGACCACCCAATCCAGCACATATCACAGAGGAACACATCCAGACAGGCCTTGAAAGTCTCCAGAGAAGGAGACTCCACAACCTCTCAACAACAACTCCACAACTCGTGCTCCTGGCTCAAAGGTTTCCTAGTTACTTCTGCAAGACAGCCCTTGCTGTGAGAGCAGAGAGCAGAGCTTTCACCCTGACCAGGGGCAGGGATCACTTGGACTTGATGATCTGTGAGGTCTCTTCCAACCCTGATGATACTGTGATACTGTGTGATGCTGTGATACTGCCCCAAGGCATGGAGGGTCCAAGGCTGTGCCAGGGAAGCCATCTCTGCGTACGCATGGAGAAGATCTGGCATCGGTGCCACTCATCTTCTGGTTGCCCTGGGTTTTTGGGGTGTGACAGCAGTTACTTCAGTGCTGTCTGCACGTCCTGAGTGGTGCTTGTCTCCTCTCTGCACAGAGCTACACCAGGAGTGCTGCCTTCATCGTCACCCTGCACCCTCTGCAGAACACCACCACCGACTTCTGGCGGTTGGTCTACGACTACGGCTGCACCTCCATCGTCATGCTCAACCAGCTCAACCAGTCCAACTCTGCCTGGGTGAGTGCTGCCAGCCCCGTGGAACCCACAGAATGCTAGGGATCATCCAGTCCAAGCCCACTGCCAGAGCAGGATCACTTAGAGTAGGTCGCTCACAGGAATGCATCCAAGCAGGTTTGGAAGTCGCTAGAGAAGGAGGCTCCACAGCCTCCCTGAGCAGCCTGTGTCAGTGTTTTGTCACCCTCACAATGGAAAAGGTTCCCCTTATGTTCATGTGGCACCTCCTCTGCTCCAGCTGGCACCCATTGCCCTTTTTCTTATCACTGGATATCCCTGAGCAGTGCCTGGCTCTGTCCTCCTGCCACTGCCCTGCACATACTTATCCTGAGCAATGAGGGCAGCCCTCAAGCTCCTCTGCTCCAAGCCCCAGCTCCCTCAGCTTGTCCTACTGCCTTCACCATCTTTTTGCCTCAGTGCTGGACTCTTTGAGGCAGTTCCCTGAGGCCCTTCTTGAACTGAGTGGCCCCGAACTGGACACAGTATTAGAGATGTGGCCTCACCAGGGCAGAGCAGAGAGGGAGGAGAACCTCTCTTGACCTACTCTGTCCTCACCACCTTGTAGTGCTGCAGCCTCTGCCTTGCTCACTCAGCTTCTTCTGGGAAAAGGGTGAGACTGGCTGCAGCACCCAAGATTTATGCCCTGCAAACACAAGGCTGGAGCTAAAGAAGCAAACCAGCCTGGCTGTGTTGCATTGACATTGATGTTGGCCTGGCATTGGCCTTGGTCTTGGTCTTGGTGTTGGCCTTGGCACTGATGCTGCCATTGATGTTGGCCTTTGCCTCGGTGTTGGCATTGTGTTGATGTTGCTCTGCTGCACTACAGTCTTTGCTGATGACCCCAGGAGGACAGAAGGTTAGTGGCAAGTGTAGCTTTGTGATAAAAGTCTGATTTGGATCCTCTTACAAAGGGGAAACTGAGGCACTGGAGATGCCCCACACTCATCTTCCAAGGTCACTGGTGGCTTGTGAATGCTGCTTTATAAACCAACCTGCTGTAAAGTAGCTGCCCTGTGGGTTTTCTGGTGTGATGGAGTGTGTTGATGTGCTGAATGGGAGGGGAGATGTCCTCTGCCTCCCTGGGGAGAGGCAGCAGAAGCTGGAGAGCTGGGGGCTATGCTCAGCCTCCTTCTCCTGGTGCAGCACTCCCCAGGGAGATACCTGGAAGCTCTTACAGCCACCAAAGTGGATATAAAAGTCAGCTGCAGGTCTGTAATGTTAATTCAATGAGGAAACTTACTGGATTTTTACATAAAATTAGCATTATGGACTCTTAATGGATGTCTGGAGAAGACTTCATTAGCAGGCTTATGTTCCCAGTTGAGATCAGATACTTGATGTAAATGACCCAAAACGCTTGCTGGAAGGGTGCAGAGGGATGCAGCACCAGTGTGCAAACTGGTGTGAGACAAACTGGTGTTTGCTTGTCTGTATAAACATGCTGGGCATGTGCAGAGCCATAGAGGGAGCCTTTAGAATCACAGAATCAGGCAGGGTTGGAAGGGACCCCAAGGAGCAGCCAGTTCCAACCCCCCTGCCATGCCCAGGGACACCCTACCCTAGAGCAGGCTGCACACAGCCTCACCCAGCCTGGCCTCAAACACCTCCAGCCATGGGGCCTCAACCACCTCCCTGGGCAACCCATTCCAGCCTCTCACCACTCTCCTGCTCAACAACTTCCTCCTCACCTCCAGCCTGAATCTCCCCATTTCCAGCTTTGCTCCATTCCCCCCAGTCCTATCACTACCTGACAGCCTCAAAAGTCCCTCCCCAGCTTTCTTGTAGCCCCCTTCAGATACTGAAACTGTGTGGCCACAGCACTCTGGGTCATGGTTTTATGGCCATGGTGGGGTTAGGTTGATGGCCACAGCACTCTGGGTCATGGTTTTGTGGCCATGGTGGTGTTAGGTTGATGACTGCAGCTCTCTGGGTCATGGTTTTCTGGCCATGGTGGTGTTAGGTTGATGTCCACAGCACTCTGGGTCATGGTTTTCTGGCCATGGTGGTGTTAGGTTGATGTCCACAGCACTCTGGGTCATGGTTTTATGGCCATGGTGGGGTTAGGTTGATGGCCACAGCACTCTGGGCCATGGTTTTGTGGCCATGGTGGGGTTAGGTTGATGACTGCAGCTCTCTGGGCCATGGTTTTGTGGCCATGGTGGGGTTAGGTTGATGGCCACAGCACTCTGGGTCATGGTTTTATGGCCATGGTGGGGTTAGGTTGATGGCCACAGCACTCTGGGTCATGGTTTTATGGCCATGGTGGGGTTAGGTTGATGGCCACAGCACTCTGGGCCATGGTTTTGTGGCCATGGTGGGGTTAGGTTGATGGCCACAGCACTCTGGGCCATGGTTTTCTGGCCATGGTGAGGTTAGGTTGACAGTTGGACTCAATGATCTTCAAAGGTCTTTTGCAACCCAACCCAATTCTGTGATTCTCTGATTTTTCTTCATTCCTCAGCCCTACCTCCCTCTCTGGACATCTCTCCTTCAGGGATGTCTGTGCTACAAGACCAGCTGGGTCTTAAATGTTTACCAGTTTAGGACCAACAGGTAATAAATCAACCTGTTCAGCAGGCAGCTCCAAAAGGTGACTTTGGAGGCTGGATCCCTCACTTGAACTTCATCTCACTAAAGGAAGTTTTAATATCCAAATTCTAGCTCTGAGGCTGGAAGGCTGAGAGCTGCTGGAGATTTATGGCCCCTATTAATAACCAATTATTTCTCCACCACGTTTGCCATGCAGTTAGGCCCAAGCCGTTAGACAGCCTGGGATGCTAAATGCCCTGTTAAAGTCTGGTGGCAAACATCATCTATTTTGTGTCCATGCTGCTTTGCCAGCTGTCACCCTCTCAAAACAATCATGGCCCTGACCCACCGACCCAGCCAGCTGTCAGGGCTGTGCTGGAGGCGTGGAGGAGAGCAAGGATTTGCTTCCACAGGCTTCTCCTGGCTTGCAGGCTGAGGTTGTTTTGACTTGGTGGGATGGTGTGGTCGTGGGGTGAGGGGACTGGCAATCTGTGGTGCTGTTCATGAGATCCTTTAGCTTGGAAAAGGTCTTTCAGATCATCAAGTCTGATTGTCAACCTAAGGCTGCCAGGTGCCTGATGCTAACCTGTGTCCCTCAGCACTGCATCTGCATGGCTTTGGAGCTCCTGCAGGGATGATGACTCCACCACTGCCCTGGGCAGCCTGGTCCAGGGCTTCACAGCTCTTCTGGGGAGGAGATTGTTCCTTATGTCCAAGCTCTTCTTCTCATCTGGGGAAGAGATTGTTCCTTATATCCAACCTAAACCTCCCCAGGTGCAACTCGAGGCTGTTTCCTCTCGTCCTATCACTTGTTACCAGGGAGAAGAGTCCAAGCCCCATCTGGCTCCAACCCCAATTCCCTCAGCTGCTCCTCCCCAGCCCTATTCCCCAGACCCTTCACCAGGTTCATTGCACTTCTCTGGACATGCTCCAGCACCTCAATGTCCTTCTTGGAGTGAGGACCCCAAATCTGAGCCCAGTACTCTAGGTGTGGCCTCACCAGTGCCCAGTACAGTCACTGCCCTGGTCCTGTGGCCACGATGTTGCTGACCCAAGCCTGGATGCTGTTGGTCTTCTCAGCCATCTGGTCACACCTTGTGTCATATTCAGCTAACTGTCAGCCAACACCTCCAGGTCCTTTCTTGCTACTGATGGCAGCTTCTGAAGCCAGTGGGCTTTGAGAGCACTCTTGGAGCAGCCATGCCCTGCTCCATCATTGTGACCAGGCTGAGGCAGGGCCTGTCCTGCAGCCTCCTGGACCAGCAAAGCCTATCTCCAGGAGCATCAGCTCCTGTGTTCATGCAGCAGGGACAGGGCTACATGGATGCTAGGGGTGGACATAACCTTTCAACCTCAACAAGCTGGGGGTTCCTCCATCCAGCAGAGCGAGGTCTGTGTGCTGGCAGCGTGGTGGGTCCAGCAGCCTGCCCTGGGGCTGTCTCCTGTGCCACAAGACCCTCTTGCTGTCCAGCACCCACAACTCCCTTCCACTCCGTCTTGCCCCTTTCTCATGTTCCAGTACATGTCTTGATGAGCTGCATTTCTTCTCTCCACAGCCCTGCCTGCAGTACTGGCCTGAGCCAGGGCTCCAGCAGTATGGTCCCATGGAGGTGGAGTATGTTTCTGGGGCGGCAGATGAGGACATCGTGTCCAGGCTCTTCCGAGTCCAGAACATCACTCGGGTGAGGATCTCTTCTCTGGCTCCTTGCCAGAGAAGGGGGTGTCAGAGGGGGGCTTCCTGCATGTCTCTGTGTGTGTGTGTCTAGGTGCACCTCAAGCATCTCTCAGTGCAGGAGTCACGTCTGGGTGAGGTCACGTGCAGGGGGTGGATTGCTTTTGTTGGCCTCCTCCTTGGGGGAGTCCCCAAGAGCTTCTTCAAAGGACTAGGAGCTTCTTTGGAGAGCAGAAGGATGATGTATCTAGCAAGGCTATGCAGTCCTAGAGCTTGTCATTGCCTGCCCAGGGCAACCTCACTGAATGGTGCTGTGGATAGTGGTGTCTTCTTCAGCCTAACCCATCTCCTGCAGCAGATGTAGCCCCTGATCTCCTCCTGGCAAAAAAGGAGCCTATGAAATGCTGTTGACTCCATCCAGCCTCTCTGGAGTTCACAGCTTCTTTCAAGATGTTGGATACCTCTGTAAGAAGACCTTTCTCATCCTGCCTGAAGGTCCATCTCTGCCCTGCCACATGTGTCACAGGATGGAGACTCCCCACACGGGCATGGAAGATTCCTTGGGATCAGCAGAGCTTTTTCCCTCAAGGGTGGGGAGATCTGCACAGGCTTTCACCTGTTGTCCTTGTTGCATTGACTCTTGACTGGTTCACCTTGCCCTTAAGTGAAGAGAAACGTTGTGGAATGGAGAAGGGACAGGGGTGGTGGAGAGGCTGTGTGGGTGCAGAGCTGTACAGAGTCACAGGATTAATCAGGTTGGAAAAGACCTTCAAGATCATCCAGTCCAACCTATCACCTAACCCTTCTAGTTAACTAACCCATGGCACTAAGTGCCTCATGCAGCCTCCTCTTAAACACCTCCAGGGATGGTGGCTCCACCACCTCCCCGGGCAGCCCATTCCAATGCCAATCATTCTTGCTGTGAAGAACTTCCTAACATCCAGCCTAAACCTGTGCTGGCACAGCTTGAGGCTGTGTCCTCTTGTTCTGTCCCTGGGTGCCTGGGAGAAGAGCCCAACCCCACCTGGCTACAGCCTCCCTGCAGGCAGCTGCAGACAGCAATGAGCTCTGCCCTGAGCCTCCTCTTTTCCAGGCTGCACCCCCCCAGCTCCCTCAGCCTCTCCTCACAGGGCTGGTACATGGAGTAAAAGCTGCTTTCACTACAAAGCCAGCTGTGAAGAGGTGGAATCCATGAAGACTTTAAATCTCCTGAGGCTTGCCAAGAGGTTGAGGCCAATGTCCCACTGAAGGTCCTTGGACATATGGGAGAGGGTGTGTGTGGCTTGGCTTATGGCCTGGCTGGTAAAGGTGCTTCAGTGTGGGAGCTGGGATTGGAGGAGGTAAATCCTAATTGTCTGGACTCTAAACACAGAGAGAGGTTTGGTTGTGCTCCCCAGAGGAGCATCTGGCACATCACAGAATCACAGCATTACTGAGGCTGGAATAGTCCTCTGAGATCATCAAGCCCAGCTCATGACCTGGTGTCAGCACAAAATCTTTCCCCACGTGTGCTGTGCTCTCTGGTGGCAGAACACAGCCCACACCAAGTTAAAATGCAGTGTGACTGAAAACTCTGCAGCTAAGGAGAGATTTTCCCAGAGAGCAGATCCCTGGAGGAGTTCTGGGGGATGCAAGGAGCTGCTTCTTGCCAAGCCCTACTGGCTGGAGGGGAAGCAGGCGTTGGTGGTTGTCACAAGTCCTCCAGAGCTAGACAGCTTTCACCTGAGCTTCAAAACGTGTCCCAGAGCTTCCCTTCCTGGGCTGGCAGAGTCCTCTGCTGGTTTAACTCTGCTTATCTTTCATCTTCCGCCTCTGCCTTCCTGGCTCCCAGCTGGAAGCAAAACCTTGAGCCTGAGGAGGTCAACTCGTCCCAGCCACATCATCAGCCCACACTGGAGCTCCCAAAAAGGATCAGAGAAGCTCTTGTGTGTTTGAGGTGTGCTGGAGTGGGCACTGTGCTCCCCCAACACCCATTCCCCAGGCAGAGCCACAGGAATATGTGGTCCTGCTGGTTGGAGCAGGTCTGGTGTTTGAGAGGGACAGAGACCTGCTGGAGAGAGCCCAGGGGAGTGCTATGAGGATGATGAGGGGACTGGAGCATTGCCTGGGGAGGAGAGGCTGAGGGACCTGGGACTGAGAGTCTGGAGAAGACTGAGAGGGGATCTAGTAGATGTTTATAACTCACTGAGGGCTGGGGGTCAGGAGGGGGGACAGGCTCTGTTCACTGCTCCCTGGGATAGGACAAGCAGCAATGGATGGAAGCTGCAGCACAGGAGGCTCCAGCTCGACACAAGGGGCAACTTCTTGCCTGGAAGGGTCCCAGAGCACTGGAACAGACTGCCCAGAGAAGCTGTGGAGCCTTTGCAGGCCTGTCTGGATGCATTCCTGTGTGCCCTGAGCTAGATTTGTATGGTCTTGCTCTGACAGGGGAGTTGGGCTGGATGATCCCTTTGGGCCCTTTCCAACCCCTGACATCCTGGGAGCCTGTGAGGGTGCTTGCCCTGTTCATCAGGCAGCTGAAATTGGGTGGAGAGAACCCTCAAGAGCTGAAGAGGCCTCATCTGCATCTGACCTCCACTTTCTCCTTCACTGTCTGCTCCCAACATGAATGCTGCTGAGCTCTGAGGAGAGGCTGGAGTGTGTGAACCATGGTTTGATCCCATCAGCTACTCCTGAAGCTCTGAGAACTTCTGAGTGAGAGCTCCACATCTGCCTGGCTAAAGCCTGGATTCTTCTAGCTTTGTGGCTCTAATCCTCCTCCTGCAGCCTGCTAACCAGATTAGCTTCAGAGCTAACCAGATTACCAGGGCATTAAGGTACACCTCCACTGCTTCCCTCCTCTGCGCCTGGCAGCTTCTCCTCAGCCTCCTGGTTTACAGCAAACACAGCAGAAACACATCCTCTGGGATCTTCTGCATGCAGGACAAGGATGTGATGGAGAAGCCTTGGGGAGGCTCAGAGGTCTGGTAAAGGGGTTTGGGAGGTCACAGAATGGCTTAGGTTGGAAGTGACCTCAAAGCTCAGCCAGTTCCAACGTCCCTGCCATAGGTAGGGACACCTCCCACTAGAACAGGTTGCTCAAGGTCTCATCCAAGCTGGCCTTGAGCACGTCCAGGGAGGTTGTGGAGCACAGAAGCACAGAATGGGATCAAAGATCCCATTCTGTGCTTCTGTGCTCCACAACCTCCCTGGGCAACCTGTGCCAGGGTCTCACCACCCTCACTGTAAACAGAGACAGCTCAGGATGCTGTGAGTTAGGATAAACCCTTCCAGTGGAGCTTCCCCCAGGCAGGATGGGGTGATGGAAGCAGTGTGAGCTGAAGCATCCAGGACAGGCTTTTCCTCTCTTCCTCTACTATTGATGCTTCCAAACCCCTCTTGTCCTCCATCAGAACCTCCAGTGGAGGCAAGTGAGGGCAGGCCAAGGGTTCAGGCTGCTGAGGTTTGCTTTTGCAGTTGCAGGAGGGGCACCTGATGGTCCGGCATTTCCAGTACCTGCGGTGGTCTGCCTACAGAGACACCCCAGACTCCAAGAAGTCCTTCCTGCACCTCCTGGCCCAAGTGGAGAGGTGGCAGAAGGAGAGCGGCGATGGCAGGACTGTGGTGCACTGCTTGTGAGTGTCAGCTGGAGAGCAGTGAGCTGCTGTGTGGAGGCAGATGCCACCAGATAGCATCTCCACGGTTCTGCCTGCAACTCCTCCAAAAATCCCTCACCAGGGTGACTTTGTCCCCAGATACAATCATGGAATGGTTTTGGTTGCAAGAGACCTTTAAGATCATCCTGCCTAACCATTAACCCAGCATTGCCAGGCCACCACTAAACTGTGGCCCTCAGCATCACATCTGCACAGCTTTGAAACCACACCAGGGCTGGAGACACCACCACTGCCCTGGGAGTGGTGCAGTCTCTCCCAATCCATCAGTTAGGGTCACCTTGTCAAGCCTCCTTCGTGGGATGGATGCTCAGCACCAGGGACACCTGCTAGCAGAGCCCTGCCATTCACTCCAGCCCCCTTGCCCTTGGCAGATGGCCCAACCCTGTCACCACATCCCACATCTGAGTGCTCTCAGATGGGACCCAGCACATTCCTAGATTGGTGGAGACAGCAGGGGAGCCTTTGATCAAAAATGACTTAGGGCCTTGTCTGCCTTCATTAGCCCAAGGGTAACCTGGGAGCATGCATTATAAACCACTGCCTTCAGGTTCTCTCTTCCTCTCCCCACCCCCTTTGCTGACAGAGATCAGATGTGGTGGTGTGGGATGGTTTCAGGCCAGAGTAGGGGAATGTACCCAGAGACATGGGGTGGTTCTTTCAGCCAAGCAGCACCCAACAGATCATCAGCCCTGGGTCACCCTGCAGATGGCAAGAGGATGGTAGAGGGACACAGTGGCTTCCTCAAGGTCACATGAGAAATCAGTCCATGGCAGGGCTGGAAACTGAGCCCAGGTATCCAAGATCCAGCCCCAGTGATCCAAAAAGCTGTTTTTAATGCTCTGTTGTGGCTCTTGTGAGGACCAGAGGGCAGGATCCTAGCTTCTGCCACCGCATAGATCTGGTTCAGGTCCCTTAGTCTAGGAGGACTTTAGGGTCTGAACCCTTCTTCTAGGACATATCCTGGAATGCATGGGTGGGTGGAGGAAGGGAGAGTTGCAGCAGGGAGATGCTCTGAATGTCATCTTCTCACCATCACCCTGTGTGTGTTCTCCCACCAGGAACGGAGGTGGCCGGAGTGGCACCTTCTGTGCCTCCACGATGATCCTGGAGATGATCAAGTGTCACAACATGGCAGATGTCTTCTACGCTGCCAAGACCCTGCGCAACTACAAGCCAAATATGGTAGAGACCTTGGTAAGCACCAAACACTGTCAGTGCTGGGCCTTGACCATGCCTCTGGAGGGGAGGAGAGGAGCTGGGGGATGCTGACCTCCCAAAACACCTCCTTCCCCATCCTAAATCCTGCATAGTGTGAGGAGCTCAGAGGACTGGAGCACCTCTGCCATGAAGACAGGCTGGGAGAGTTGGGGTTCTTCAACATGGAGAAGGCTCTGGGGAGACTTCAGAGCAGCCTTCCAGGATTTGAAGGGGGCTGCAGGAGAGCTGGAGAGGGGCTTCTGATGAAGGTATGGAGTGACAGAACAAGGGATGACAGCTTCAAACTGGAAGAAACTGGATTCAGATGAAGCATTAGGATGAAATTGGTCCCCATGGGAGTGCTGAAGCACTGGAACAGGTTGCCCAGATTAGTCCTGGAGGCTCCAAGCCTGGAAGTGTTCAAAGCCAGGTTGGCTTGGACCTTAAGCAGCCTGGTCTAGTAGGAGGTGTCCATGCCCATGGGAGGGGGTTGGAACTGGATGATCTTTAAGGTCCCTTCCAACCCAAACCAGTCTGTGATTAGCACTGTGGGCATCTTGGTGCAGAGCTTGTCTTGGTGAGTGTGCCAGCACCATGCTGTGGGCTGGGCTGGACAGGGAGTTACTCTTGAGAGTAGTCTCTGTTGAAGCTTGCCTTGATCTCAGTGTGCTGATGTGCCCTTGGTGTTGGCTTGTTGGGAAACCTGCCCAGAAGCACTGAGGCAGTTTGGCTTTCACTCATGGGATGCTGAGAGCAGCTCCAAGGTGCAGTAAGGAGCCTCAAAGGAGGAAACAAATTCCTGTTAGGAAAAGGGAACTGGGTCTTAGAATCATAGAATCATAGAATGGTTTAGGTTGGAAGGGACCTCAAGGATCATCCAGTTCCAACCCCATGCCATAGGCAGGGACACCTCCCACTAGCACAGGTTGCTCAAGGCCTCATCCAACCTGGTCCTGAACACCTCCAGGGAGGTTATGGAGCACTGAAGCACAGAATGTGATCTTTGATCCCATTGGGTGCTTCTGTGCTGCACAACCTCCCTGGGCAACCTGTGCCAGTGTCTCACTACCCTCACTGCAAAGAACCCTTTCCTAACATCCAGTTTTAATCTCCCCTCTGCCAGTTTAAACCCATTTCTCCTCATTCTGTCATTACAAGACCTTGTCAATAGTCCCTCCCCAGCCTTCCTGTAGCCCACTTCAGACACTGGAATGCCACTCTAAGGTCTCCTGGAAGCCTTCTCCTCTCCAGCCTGCAGAGCCCCAACTCTTGTAGCCTGTGCTCAGAGCAGAGCTGCTGCAGCCCTCTGAGCATTTTTGTGGCCTCCTCTGGACTGGCTCCAGCAGTTCCATGTCACAGGATCACAGGATATTAGGGGTTGGAAGGAACCCAAGGAGCTCATCCAGTCCACCCCCCCTGCCCCTCTGTCCTTCTTCTGTTGAGGGCTCCAGAACCTGCACACAGGACTCCAGGTGGAGTCTTGAGTGAAATTCAATGGGGAGCAAGCTGCTGAGGGTAGTGATGGAGCCACATGTCATGATGAGAATGCTGGAGGTGGCAGTGGACCAGGGTGAGCAGCTTGTGCCCTATCAGGTCCTTGATGAGAGGGCAGGGCATGGAGCAGGTGTGTCCCTGTCCCTGTGGTGGAGTCATCCAGGTTTTCCTCCTAACATTTTAAAAGCAATCATCCAGAAAATGTTTACCCTGTTTAGATGATAAAATCCCTAAGTTGTAAAATGAAATGGTTTTGTGGAGGAGATGTGATTTGCATTAGGAATTAAAAGTGGAGGAGAAGGTGAGGGAGGGGAGAGAGGGGGGCAGGGGGAGGGATGCAGATAATGGAAAGCTGATGTGACAAGCATGAAGCCACTGAACCCATTGGGCTACATTGCAAAGGTATTAAAAAAAGGAAATGAGGCAACATTTCCCATCAGGACACGAGCATCCTCCAGCCTCAAATGAACCTGAACCATCTATTCTGGGAATCCCAATCTCCTGGAGTCACTGGGAGGTCGGATCCTGGCAGAGAGCAGCCAGCTCATAGCCCTTCCCCGCTGCCCGAGAGCCTTCCCCCTCTGCTGGCCTGGGGGGGTTGGTTTTTTATGTGATGATAGATGGCAACGATCTCTTTTCTTAATCCAGAAAGCATTTTGTGCTTTTAATCTAAGCTCTCACAGCTTCCTCACTTTGAAGCCCTTCTCCCTCGCTGCCTTTTCCCACCTGTGGTCCCCGAGCAGCCGCCCACCCGCGCCGGGGATAACAGGATTTGCCTGCCGGTGCTCAAGCTGCAATCCTGTGCTTGCTGCTCAGGGTTTGGGGAGGTGGTGTCGCCCCTCAGGATGTTCTCACCGTGTCCCAGAGCTCACAGCAGCATCACAAACCTGATCTGAGGAGTTTTTTCCCCCCTCAAACTCTGATTGGGGTTGCATTTCGGATGCTCGAAGGAGCAGCATCTCCTGGCAATGGGCACTTCCCTCTGCAGCCTTCCTTTGGGTCCCCTTCAGGTGGTCTCCCAGTACCTGAAGGGGGCCCATGAGAAGGCTGGAGAGGGACTGTTCCCAAGGGCCTGTAGCAGAAGGACAGGGGCAAAGGGTTTAAACTAGAGCAGGGTAGATTTAAGTTGGACATTGGGAAGAAGCTCTTCACCATGAGGGTGGTGGAACACTGGAACAGATTGCCCAGGAGGTGGTGGAGGTCCCACCTCTGGAGACAGCCAAGGTCAGGCTTGGTGGAGCTGTGAGCAGTCTGATTTAGTTGAGGATGTCCCTGCTGACTGCAGGGGGGTAGGCAAGATGACCTTTAAGGGTCTCTTCCAAGCTGATGCATTCTATGGTTCCAAGATCTGAGCTCCCCTGGTTTTGCTGTGCTGTAGGATGGAAGAGCCCAAGGACAGGTCAGGTAGAGGGTGAGGAGGATGAAGGAGGCTGCCTTCACAAACCCAGCTGCAGTGGCTTTAGCTATAAAACCAGCAGCCAGTCCTGCCTGGGCTTTGCCTCCATGCAGCTGGAGGGGAGCAGAGGGTGGGAAGATGCTGGCACTGTCTGTAGCTCTCAGGAAAGGGAAAGGATGGGGGAGCCCAGCCCAGCTGTGGGCTCAGGGAGGAGCTTTCCTGCTCACACCCCTTGGCTGTGGCCCAACCATCGCAGGCAGCTCAGGCTCTGCCCTCAGCACCAAAACACTCCTTTGTTTGGCATTTCCTTTGGAAAATGTGGATGTTGGGAAGTGGAAAGCTCCTGAGACCTCTTCACACCTCTCTTCCCATGCAAAGCAAACAGCCAGGCCACAATCTGTGCCAGGGGTGAAAAATGGCACTTTGTTATCTGCAGCAAGAGGATTTGAGCTGAGGAATGTTCTGGCAGCTGGGGCAGGGTGCTCTGGACAGCAGATGCAGCGAGGCCAAGGGCACTCTCCTGAGCACATTGCCTGTTTGCAGCCTCCACTGAACTCAACAATAAAGAAGCTCCTTGACTTCAGGGCTGGGCTTTTAGTTCAGACACTTCTGACCCCACAGCTCATCATTCCCACGGCTCTGCCTCCGTCTGATGCTTGATTAATAGAATCACAGCATCACAGAGACATGCAGGCTGGCAAAGCCCCTCAGGAGCACCAAGCCCAACCTAGAACCCTACTCAACATGGTTCACCTTAAACCATATCCCTAAGCACCACATCCAAACCACTCTTAAGCACGAATTGGGTTGGGAAGAACCTTGAAGATCATCCAGTTCCAAGCCCCCTGCCATGGCCAGGGACACCTTCCACCAGCCCAGGTAGCTCAAGGACTCATCCAACCTGGCCCTGAACATCTCCATGAAAGGGGCATCTACAACCTGCCTGAGCAACCTATGCCAGTCCCTCCCCACCCTCACTGTAAGGAATTTCTTCCTCATCCCTAGTCTCAATCTCCTCTCTTCCAGCTTCAATTCATCATCCTTCATCCTGGCACTCGCAGCCCTTGTCAAAAGTCCCTCCCCAACTTTCCTGGAGCCCCTTCAGGTACTGGAAGGCTGCTCTGAGGTCTCCCTTGGAGCCTTCTCTTCTCCAGGCTGAGCAGCCCCAGCTCCCCCAGCCTGTCCCTACAGAGGAGGTGCCTCAGTCCCTCTGATCACCTTTGTGGCCCACTCTGGACCTGCTCCAACAGACAGATGCCAATCACTGCAGGGCTGTGGGAAGATTCCACGAGTGAGGCTCTTCAGAGGAGCCCCACACTGGTGCTGCCTGGTTTGTACCCTGGTGTAGTGAATCACCTGTATGGTGAGGGGTGGCACTGTGCTGGTCCTTCCCTGGGGGCAGCAGGAGGTGCCATGTGCCTGCAGAGTGCAGAAGGTTCGGTGTGTGCAGCGCCTTTGGATCCAGGTGAAGGGCTCATTCCCCTCCACAGCAATGGGGGTCGTGTGCCAAAAGCAGAGTTTCCCTGGGCTGTTGCTTCAGCAGGAGTGTCAGGGAGGACAGGAGAGGGACAGAGTCCCCAGCAAGAGGTGCCATATCCACAGAACCCTTCCAGGGCTTCTCCCGAGGGCTGTCAAAGCCTGGTTTGCCTTGAGAAGGGAAGCAGAACACCCGGGCTCCTAACACCCTCTCTCTTCTCCCAACAGGAGCAGTATCACTTCTGCTATGACATAGCACTGGAATATCTGGAGTCCCTGGAGACCAGATAGCACCTTGCCAGGAGCAGGGCAGCAAGGGCCCGCGCAGGGGTGGTGCCAGCCGCGCTTCGCACTCGGACGTTGTGGTAGTGCCGAAGGTGAGGAGGGAAACAGCAAAGGACCCGACAGCAAAACCCACCAGTTGAAGGAAAACAGAAGGATGTGGGGGTGTGTTGGCTGCTCCCCATCTTCATCCTCTGCTCTCCAGCTCTCCTTCCCGCCCCCAGCCTGTCCAAGACGCCACGACTCGTCCCGTCCCTGCCTCGCTTTGAGTCACGGCTGTGGGGTTGGTGTGCGCAGGATGAGACCCCCACGGCGCTGCCTGGGCATCTCTGAAGCAGCTGGAGAGGAAGCCAGGGAGAGGAAGAGGAGGAGGAGGAGGAGGAGGAGAAGGAGGAGGAGGAGGAGGAGGAGGAGGAGGAGAAGGAGGAGGAGGAGGAGGAGGGCAGAAGGAGCTGAGGCCGTTTCCCAGCTGGGGAGGATGGCTATTGGGAGAAGAGATGTTGCTTTTTGTACGTGGAATTAAAGCTGCTCTTCGAGGAGCCCAGATGGCTGCTGACAAGTTTTGTCCTTGGTGAGGTCATTCTGAGCTGGAGCAAGACCCTGAGAGGAGTTCTTCAGTTTCTGCCTGTCCACACCAGGAGTCTGAGCTTTGTTTTTTTGAGTTCTGTAAGTTCTTTGTGGACCCAGCCCCGGACAGAGCGAGGGTGAGGGATAGGAGGTGGAGCTGGGGCTCAGTGGCTGCCTGGGCTCACTCTGTGGCACAGGGGACACTGGGCACACGATGTCCCTCTGCAGGGAATCACCCAGGCTCCCCCCTGGTGCCTTTGCAAAGCATTCAAGCAATGGTTTCCCTCCATCTCCACATCACCTTCTCCATCTCCAATTAATTCCTTCTGGGCTGACCCAAAGTCACCATCCCACAGGTTTGGTTTTAACCCTTCCCTTGTGAATCACTCAAGACACTTTTGGTGCCCTAAGCCAAAGTCCTCCAAGTTCAGGTCCAGCCTGTATGTCTCCTGGATGCTGTCCCCAGACAGTTGCCCACAGGTGCTGCTTGGCTTTTGCTGGGGTGGGTGAATAGGCATGGTTGGGTTTGATGATGGTGTTGGCATGGGGTTGGTTGTTGCAGTGCTTCAGGGCAGGGAGGTCCCCATGCATATAGGGTCAATGATTGAACAGACCTGATGCTTTTTGGCTTCACCCTGCTGCAGGTAGGTGTGAGATGTCACTTTCCTGATGCTGTGCTAGTGCCAGGGGGTTCTGCTCACAGCCTGGCTGCAGTCAGGCTATGGCCAGGGGTTTCTCTCCTTGCACGTGGCCTCAAGAAGATGCAACCTGAGGGATGCACCTCTGGGGTCTGTCTCAAACTGGGCGGAGGTTGCTTCTGTCTCGAGGGCCAGGCAGAACCCTTCACAGTCATTTCTAAGAGGGAGTAGAGCAGAACAGATGAGAAAGTGTCCTCCACATGCTGCAGGTTGCATGTGGGCACCCTCAGCCTTCATCCCACCACCACCACACTTCATGTCCCATCCTTCATGCCCCTGCAATCTTCCATGCTCCCCCATCCTTCTGTGCCATCTGCCCAGGGCAGGGGAAGCTTCCCTGGACACTGGGGATCCCTCCCCCTGGGATCCCATCCATACCATGGCTGAAAGCTTTGGAAGACACCATTTGACTGGACCAAACTGCAGCACAAAGGCTACAGGGCCCACACAGCTGCTCCCTGAGTGAGCAAACCCAGGAGATGTTTCAAGGGTGGAGCAGAGCAGCAAGATCAATCTGTGCCCTCTGCCCACCCTCAGAGGAGGTCGCACTTGCTGCCTTGCTCACACCTGGGGGTGGGAATCTAGGAGCATCAGGAGGTTTTGTCCAGGAGCTTGGCTTTCCCATCTGCTCACTTGATTAATTCACATGGCCTGACAATAACTTATTCCAAGGGCTATAGAACACCATTCCTCTTCCCCCCATCCCTGCTGTCTGACCATGCTGTGTGGCCATGCTGTCTCCTGACCAAGAAGGCTTTTTACCCCACCAAAGCCTGCAGAGTGGTCCAGTTACAGCAGTAACTGGTACTGGCACTGCAGGCCCTGACTTGGAATAAATTAATGTCCATGTCCCAGTCCCCATCTCTCTGTGGATGTGTCCTTGGTGTCCTAGCGTGCTGCAGGGAAGGTGCTGTGTGGTGGGTGCAGGGAGAGGTCCCAGGGTCCTGCAGGGAAGGTGCTGTGTGGTGGGTGCAGAGAGGTCCCAGGGTCCTGCAGGGAAGGTGCTGTGTGGTGGGTGCAGAGAGGTCCCAGGGTCCTGCAGGGAAGGTGCTGTGTGATGGGTGCAGAGAGGTCCCAGGGTCCTGCAGGGAAGGTGCTGTGTGATGGGTGCAGAGAGGTCCCAGGGTCCTGCAGACAGCTGCTTTGTGTTGGGTGCAGAGAGGTCCCAGGGTCCTGCAGGCAGCTGCTTTGTAGTGGGTGCAGAGAGGTCCCAGGGTCCTGCAGTTAGATGCATTGTGATGAGTGCAGAGAGGTCCCAGGGTCCTGCAGTTAGATGCATTGTGATGGGTGCAGAGAGGTCCCAGGGTCCTGCAGTTAGATGCATTGTGATGGGTGCAGAGAGGTCCCAGGGTCCTGCAGTTAGATGCATTGTGGTGGGTGCAGAGAGGTCCCAGGGTGCAGAAATTGTTTGGTTTTGTATGAAAATGGCTGAGTTGAGCCTTTGAAATTCCCGAGGGATGGGATGAGGCTGACACTGGAGCTTGAAGGGATGCTGCTGCTTCATCCCAGACATACCAGGAGCCTGGACCACCTGCATCCTTCCTTGGTCCAGAGAGAAGGAGCATCCCACAGCAAAGTGTTGGCAGAAAGAGTTCAAAACCTGACAAGTAAACCCCCCATTTAGTCCTGAAGAGACAGCAGAGCCAGGAGGAGCTGTATATATGTTTTAAAAGCAAGATTATTTTTGGGTTTGATACCTCCTTGCTGGATGTCTCTGGGTTTGATTTATTTGGTTTTTATTTTTGGGGGTGGGAGGCATCTCTTGGGAAGGGGAAACTTTGGAATCAAAGTGCTGGAAAACCCCAAGCCATTTCCAACAGAGATGCTCATCTGATGCTGAGGTGAGGCCATTCTGTACATAGAAAAGATATATATAGAACTATGTAGAGAAACTATAAATCCTGTTCTTCAGATGGATGATGTTTATTGGTATTACAGGTTGGAGTGGTGCTTTATTTTTCTCCTTAATAAGAAAAAAAGAACAACAAAAAATAAAATAAAAAAGGAAAGAAATTTTAGAAAAGAAAAGAAAAAAAAGGAAAGGAAAGGAAAGGAAAGGAAAGGAAAGGAAAGGAAAGGAAAGGAAAGGAAAGGAAAGGAAAGGAAAGGAAAGGAAAGGAAAGGAAAGGAAAGGAAAGGAAAGGAAAGGAAAGGAAAGGAAAAGAGAAAAGAAAAGAAAAGAAAAGAAAAGAAAAGAAAAGAAAAGAAAATAAAAGAAAAGAAAAGAAAAGAAAACAAAAGAAAATAAAAGAAAATAAAATAAAAGAAAAGAAAAGAAAATAAAGAAAAGAAAGAAAAGAAAAGAAGAGGAAAAAAAAGAAAAGAAAAGAAGAGGAAAAAGAAAAGTAAAGAAAAGAAAAAAGAAAAGAAGAGGAAAAAAAAGAAAAGAAAATAAGAGGAAAAAGAAAAGAAAAGAAAAGATAAAAGAAAAGAAAAGAAAAGAAAAGGAAAGGAAAGAAAAGGAAAGAAAACAAAAGAAAGAGGAAAGGAAGGGAAAGGAAAGGAAAGGAAAGGAAAGGAAAGGAAAGGAAAGGAAAGGAAAGGAAAGGAAAGGAAAGGAAAGGAAAGGAAAGGAAAGGAAAGGAAAGGAAAGGGAAAGGAAAAATAAAATAAAATCTATAACCCAAGGGGGGGTAAAAAAAAAACCCAAAACCAACTCAAGTTGGAACAGTTTTGTCTATATGCAGAAAAAAAATGCAATCCCCAAACCTGACCCACCCCCAAAACTGACAGCATCCACCCAAGAGCTTGCTGCTTGAAGGGTTGGTGCTAGGAGCTGGGTTGGGTAGGAGCTGTCCCTTGCTCATGGCAGGAGGATGGGATCTAGATGATCTTCAGGGTCCCTTCTGACCCCAAACCATCTGGGATGCTTTTAGTCCACCTTGGAGGAGGTTGGGATGTAGATGATCTTTAAGGCCCCTTCTGACTCCAAACGATTCTGGGATCCTTTTAATCCACCTTGGAGGAGGTTGGGATCTAGATGATCTTTAGGGTCCCAACCCCAAACCATTCTGGGATGCTTTTAGTCCACCTTGGAGGAGGTTGGGATGTAGATGATCTTTAGGGTCCCTTTCTGACCTCAAACCATTCTGGGATGCTTTTAGTCCACCTTGGAGAAGGTTGGGATGTAGATGATCTTTAGGGTCCCTTCTGACCCCAAACCATTCTGGGATCATCTTAGTCCACCTTGGAGGGAGGTTGGGATTTAGATCATCTTTAGGGTCCCTTTCTGACCTCAAACCATTCTGGGATGCTTTTAGTCCACCTTGGAGGAGATTGGTGTGGTGGGACCAGGGGAAGGCAGGAGGGAGGGGTGGTGGAGGAGGGGCAGGGCCCGTGTGGATTGTATCACTCACACCCAGCTGTTGTGAACTGGCTTTTTTTTTAACTCTAATTATTCTTACTCTTTGGGGCTTTCTTTCCTTTGAAGAAAATCAGTTGCATAAATAAATGTTCCAAATTCGTGATGGCCTCTGCATTTCTTTTGCTGCTGCTGACCCAGGAGCTGGGGTGAGGGAGCCCTGATGGAGGCACCCAGCAGGCAGCTCCAAAGAGAAGACCTGCAATGTCAGCTATGTCTTGGTTCTCAAGGGAGTACATTTGCAAGGACAACTTCCAGGACTGGAAAACTATGGCACAGAGGAGCCATATTCAGCCAGCACCAGGCAGAGGAGCCTGGCTTGCCTGGCACAGCTTCTCCTCCTAGCAGCATAGAGGGATCTTGGCCCAGGAGCTGCATCAGGAGGTTTGACAAGCAGCACCAGGGGAGACTTTTACAGATGGTTCCCTTGTACTCAGCTGTGGTGAGGCCATTCCTTCAATCCTGGGTTCAGTTTTGAGGCTCTCGCTCCAAGAAGGATGTCAAGGTGCTGGAGCAGGTCCAGAGAAGAGCAACGAAGCTGGGAAAGGGTTTGGAGAACAGGGGAAGGTAGGTGAAGAAGGGGGTGGTAAGTGATCTAGAGCACAGGTCTTGTGAGGAACAGCTGAGGGAGCTGGGGGGGTGCAGCCTGCAGCAGAGGAGGCTCAGGGCAGAGCTCATTGCTGGCTACAGCTACTTGAAGGGAGGCTGTAGCCAGGTGGGGTTGGGCTCTGCTGCCAGACAAGCAGCAACAGAACAAGGGGACACAGCCTCAAGCTGTGCCAGGGCAGGTTCAGGCTGGATGTTAGGAGGAAATTGTTGGCAGAGAGTGATTGGCACTGGAATGGGCTGCCCAGGGAGGTGGTGGAGTCTGTGTGGCTGGAGGTGTTGCAGCCAAGCCTGGCTGGGGCACTTAGTGCCATGGTCTGGTTGCTTGTTTAGGGCTGGGTGCTAGGTTGGGCTGGCTGAGCTTGGAGCTCTCTTCCAACCTGCTTGATTCTATGATTCTATGATTCTGCAGTGGTCAGATGCCCAGAACTTCATGCAAGACTTATGCTGGCAGTTTCCCAGTGTTGGAAGAGGTGTTCTGGAGGACAATGAGGCTCCTTCAGTGCATTTCCCAGGTGGAGAGTGAAATGCAAGAAGAGCCTTCAGGAGAAGGAAGCTCCTGCATTGTCTGCTGTGGTTTATTTATTACACAGCAGCCTTCAGTTAAATGTGTTGTGATGTGAAACACTTCCAGCAACACTTGAGTCTTAATTTAATGGAGACCAAGGAAGGGGGAAGGAAAAAAAAAGTCTAATTGACTTGTCAGGACTGGTTTTCATCTTTAATTAAGGTTGGTGCAGGATGTGGTAATTAGGTTTTACTGATAAATAATAAAAAGGGGAATAATGCAAATTGAAATCAAGTCCTGCACTTGGGAAGGGCTCTGGGTGTGAACATCACCCCTGGGCTGTGAAGCAGCCCTAGGCAGGCCTGTGTGGGGATGAGTTCCTTGTCTCTAAGCCTCATGGAGCTCCTCCTGGAGGGCAGAGTCTCCTCAGTCAGTAGCAGTGCCCCAGTTGTTGGGGCATGAGCAGGGCTGGCTCCAGCAGCCTCCAGTGGCTGGACCTGCTGTGGGGATTTTGGGGCTGTTTCATAGAATCATAGAATCACAGAATCAGTCAGGGTTGGAAGGGACCACAAGGATCAGCCAGTTCCAACTCCTCTCCCATAGGCAGGGACACCTCACACTAGATCAGGCTGGCCACAGCCTCATCCAGCCTGGCCTTAAACACCTCCAGGGATGAGGCTTCCACCACCTCCCTGACCAACCTCTTCCAGGCTCTCACCACTCTCAATATAACACTGGAAGGCCATTAAAAATGTCTTCATGATAAAACAGATTTAGAATGATGTGGATAGAATCATAGAAGCAGTCAGGGTGGGAAGGGACCACAAGGATCAGCCGCTTCCAACCCCCCTGCCATGCCCAGGGATGCCTCACACTAGATCAGGCTGTCCAGAGCCTCATCCAGCCTGGCCTCAAACACCTCCAGGGATGAGGCTTCCACCACCTCTCTGGGCAACCTCTTCCAGGCTCTCACCACCCCCATGCTGAAGAACTTCTTCCTGACACCCAGGCTGAATCTCCCCATTTCCAGCTTTGTCTCATTCTTTGTTTGGGGACATTGGCCCCTGCCTGGGGAGAAGCTGCACACCAGAGCAGCTTCCCTGCAAAGCTGTGGCCCTGAAGCCACCAGCAGTGTCCCACTCCTGCCTCTTCTCACCTGCCAGTAAGGTTGGTGACTGTGTAAAAATCCAATCCTGAAATCAGACCAATCTGATGAAATTCTCTCTGAGAAACGAGAGGAGCCTTTGGCAAGGTTGTTGCTGTGTGATTCTGAGCATCAGGACTCCCTGGCTCCCATGTGAGAAACAGGCAGCCCCAGGGCACACAGCTGGGCTGGTCACCAGCTTGGTGGCTCAGCCATCCAGAGCTGCTTTTGGTTTCTGGAGACACAGCTGGAGTACTGGGCTCAGTTCTGGGCTCCCCAGTTCAAGAGAGACAAGAAACTACTGGAGGGACACTAAAATGCTGAGGGACCTGGAAATGCTGAGAGAGCAGCAAAGGTTGAGAGCCCTGAGGCTGCTGAGCCTGGAGAGGAGCAGCCCCAGAGGGGATCTGAGCAATGCTCAGCAAGAGATAAAGGGTGGGGGGCAAAAGGATGGGGCCAGACTCTTGTCAGTGATGCCCAGTGGCAGGACAAAGGGCAGTGGGCACAAAGTGGAACCCAGGAGGTTCCATCTCAACAGGAGGAGAAACTTGTTTGGTGTAAGGGTGCTGAGCCCTGGAGCAGGCTGCCCAGAGAGGCTGTGGAGTCTCGTCTGGAGACACTGAGATCCTGGGCAAGCTGCTGTGAGTGCCCCTGCTTGAGCAGGGAGGGTGGGACTGGACAGTCTCCAGAGGTCCCTTCCAACCCCTACCATGCTGAGATTCTGGGATTTCTCCCATGCCTGCTGACCCTCCCTGCCAGAGCTGGAGCCTTGCTCTTCCCAAGCTGCATTTCAGCCACAGCTCATCGGGCACTCACTGTCACCTGCTGCTGCTGCTGACAAAGCCTTTCCCCTGGTTCTATGGAAGTCATCCTTCCATCAGCTGGGCTGCAGTGAAGAGAGAACCTGCAGCTGCTCCCTGGGGCCCTGCTTCCACCGGGGACCACGAGTTGCCCCTTCTGCACCGTGCCCTCCAGCACGGAGCTGTTTCTGCAGGCTGGTGGTGGCTGGGTTTGGTGGCTCACTGAGACCTGGGGAGCTGGGGCAGGTGGGTGGCATCACTTTCCTTCCTTGCTTCATCCCTGCAACGTCTCAAAGAGACTGGGACAGCCAGCAGGTAACTGGAACAGTCCTGCACACCAGAAGTTCAGGTCCTCATCCTAGGGAGATGTCCCATGGAGATGTCTCATTTTGGTTCATCAGCATGTCCTGGTGAGTGATGTGCTGGGGGATGGGGATGAGATGACAGGAGCACAGGCTCTCAGGATGTCAGGGGTTGGAAGGCACCCAAAGAGATCATCCAGTCCAACCCTCCTGCCAGAGCAGGACCATATAAATCTAGCTCAGGGCACACAGGAACACATCCAGACAGGCCTGCAAAGGCTCCACAGAAGGAGACTCCACAACCTCTCTGGGCAGCCTGTGCCAGGGCTCTGGGACCCTTCCAGGCAAGAAGTTCCCCCTTGTGCTGAGCTGGAACCTCCTGTGCTGCAGCTTCCATCCATTGCTGCTTGTCCTATCCCAGGCAGCAGTGAGCAGAGCCTGTCCCCCCCCCACCCAGTCCTGACCCCCATCCCTCAGATAGATCTAAACATTGATTCAATCCTCTCTCAGTCTTCTCTTCTCCAGCCTAAACAGCCCCAGGTCCCTCAGCCTCTCCTCAGGCAGTGCCCCAGTCCCCTCATCATCCTCGTAGCCCTCCACTGGACCTTCTCCAGCAGATCCCTGTCCCCCTTCAACTGGGGAACTCAGAACTGAACACAGTTGATGCAAAACACCTTTTCTCCCGATCTAGAAGAGCCAAGAGAGCCTTGGCATGGCCACAGGTGCCTCTCTGCCAGGCTTGGAGGGATTAGAGCCGCTTGGGTGCAGCACTTTGCATTTCAATCACTAATCCAAATGTGCTCTCCCCCATGCCCAGGGTTTGCCCCTTGGGAGTTGCTCAGCAGCTGAAGGCCTCCTTAGGGCTGTTATCTCTGCACACACGCCCCAGAGGAGCTGCTAATAATTCCCCCAAGCCAGTGCCATGCCATTGTTGGAAGGGACCAAGATATTCTGGTTCCCTTCACGGATCTGTGCCCTAATCCGGGCTGACTGTGCTGGGTGTGCCAAGGGAGGCTGGCTCCGGCCCCTGGCTGCTGTGCAGCAGCAGTTGCAGAGGTGCCAGGTGGGACCTCTTCAGCCCTCCCTGTCCTCCTGCCTGGAGGGGTTGGTGTTCCCAGTGGGTGCTTTGCTCTCTCCTTGCCATCACCACCGTGACCATCCTGCCCCAGACAACAGCCTCTGCAGAAAAGGAGGCTCAGGGCAGAGCTCATTGCTGCCTACAAGAGTTGTGTCTGGTACCCCAGCCTGTGCCTGTTACCCCAGTCTGTGCCTGCTACCCCTCTTTGTGCCTGGTACCCCAGTTTGTGCCT
The DNA here is from genome assembly GCF_015220805.1 of Pogoniulus pusillus. Classification (NCBI taxonomy): domain Eukaryota; kingdom Metazoa; phylum Chordata; class Aves; order Piciformes; family Lybiidae; genus Pogoniulus; species Pogoniulus pusillus. The sequence goes on from NC_087300.1 coordinate 5,905,973, forward strand.
GCTACCCCAGTCTGTGCCTGCTACCCCACTTTGTGCCTGCTACCCCAGTTTGTGCCTGCTACCCCAGTTTGTGCCTGGCACCCCCAGTTTATGTCTGTTACCCAAGTTTCTGCCTGTCACCCAACTTTGTGCCTGGTACCCCAGTTTATGCCTCTTACCCCAGCCTGTGCCTGTTACCCCACTTTGTGCCTGCTACCCCAGTCTGTGCCTGCTACCCCACTTTGTGCCTGCTACCCCACTTTGTGCCTGCTACCCCACTTTGTGCCTGTTACCCCACTTTGTGCCTGCTACCCCAGTCTGTGCCTGCTACCCCAGTTTGTGCCTGGTTCCCCAGTCTGTGCCTGCTACTCCAGTTTATGCCTCTTACCCCAGTCTGTGCCTGTCACCCCACTTTGTGCCTGCTACCCTGGTTTATGTCTGTTACCCAAGTTTCTGCCTGTCACCCCACTTTGTGCCTGGTACCCCAGTTTATGCCTCTTACCCCAATCTGTGCCTGTCACCCCACTTTGTGCCTGGTACCCCAGTTTATGTCTGTTACCCAAGTTTCTGCCTGTCACCCCACTTTGTGCCTGGTACCCCAGTTTATGCCTCTTACCCCAGTCTGTGCCTGTTACCCCACTTTGTGCCTGGTACCCCACTTTGTGCCTGGTACCCCAGTTTATGTCTGCTACCCAACTTTCTGCTTGCTATCCCAGCTTGAGCCTCATACCTCAGTTCCAGCCTGGTACCCCAGTTCGGACCCATTATTCCAGGTCCCTGTGTGGGATTACCTTGTATGATGCCCTTGTTCCCATGCACCACTCAACTCTGCAGGCACTCCCCTGCCACTTCTGTGTTGGATGCAGGCTGAAAAGCCTGATCCAAGGCTCCCCATGCCCCTGCAGCAATCCGCTGGCACAGACACCACATTCCACTGGAGCTTTCCCATCTCTCCAGCGCTGTAAATGTAAGGGTGGGGGGTGAGGAGGGGGTAGTGTTTAATTCATTTAAGTAGCCTTAATGGTGCTGTAATCTATATGCTGAGAGTGTCACCTCCAAGTGCTCCATCCAAAAAAGGCTCAATGGGAAGGATTTGTGCTTCCAAATAAATATTTCCTCGTGGTGTGCAAAATATCTAATCATGTATTTATCCTTAAGTACTTCCAAAAAGTCAACATAATTATTCCAGTGCCATTAAGTTTAATTTGCAGTAAATTATGCATTTAGCTTTAAGTTGAAGTTGCTGCTTTACAGTGGAGATAAAGCTCTGGCTATTTATAAAGCAGTAAATCCAGGGCGGGTGTGAAATACAAATGGTTGGACAAGGAGATGCTGCTTGGGATGTTTGGGGAGGGTTTGCAAGAAGGAGGTTAATAAAAAAGCCAACAAAATAACAGTCTGGAGAGTTAGAGTCTGATTATAGAATCACAGAATGGCAGGGGCTGGAAGGGGCCTCCAAAGCTCAGCCAGTCCAACCCCCCCCCTGCCAGAGCAGGAGCACCCAGAGCAGATCACACAGCAACACATCCAGGCAGGTCTTGAGTATCTGCAGAGAGGGAGACTCCACAGCCCCCCTGGGCAGCCTGTGCCAGGCTCTGGCATCCTCACAGGGATAAAATTCCTCCTCATGTTTAAATGGAATTTCCTCTGCCTCAGCTTCCACCACTGCCCCTTGTGCTGTTGGGCATCCCCCAGCAGAGCCTGGCTGCAGCCTCCTGCCACTCACCATTCACAGGCTCACAGGATGTTAGGGGTTGGAAGGGACCCAAGGAGATCATCGAGTCCACCCCCCCCCGCCAGAGCAGGACAGTCCTATCTAACACAGATCACACAGGAACACATCCAGACAGGCCTGCAAAGGCTCCAGAGAAGGAGACTCCACAACCTCTCTGGGCAGCCTGTGCCAGGGCTCTGGGACCCTTCCAGTGAAGAAGTTGCTCCTTGTGTTGAACTGGAACCTTTTTTGCTGCAATTTACACCCCTTGCTGCTTGTCCTGTCCCAGGGAGCAGTGAGCAGAGCCTGTGCCCCCCTCCTGGCAGCCTTCACATACTTATAAATATTTCTCAAATCCCCTCTAAGTCTCCTCTTCTCCAGACTAAGCAGCCCCAGTCCCTCAGCCTCTCCTCATCAGCCATGCCCTCCAGTCCCCTCATCATCTGAGGTCACCTCTCAGGCTCCTCTTCTCCCAGCAGCACAGCCTCAGCTCCCTCAGGCTCTCCTCATGACAGAGATGCTCCATTTCCTTCATCATCTTCATGGCTCTGTGCTGGACACTCTCAAGCAGTTCTATGTCCATCCATCAACCAGCTGAGCCCACCTCCTCAGCAGCCCCCACCCCCCAGCTGCCTCAGGCAATGCTTTCTCTCCTCCTTATGCCAAGCCCTGAAACGTTCCCACTGCCATTCCAGCAGAAGCTTCTCTCCTCCCCCCTGGGGTGCCAGAGCTGTTTTCTAATCTGGGACACAAAAGGCAGCACCATCATCTCCTTTGCACCCCATGGGCTGTGTGCTTTGCTCTGTAGACCTTGACCTCCCCCTAGTTAGATCTCCACGGGTGGGTTTGGAGGGTTGGGTTCGAGCTTGGCTGCTCACCTCCCCCCCCAGCGTGGGCTTCCTGCTGGCAGAGCAATCATCCTCTGATGGAGCAGCACCAGAGCAGCTTGGGCAAGTGAGCAGCTCCCACCACTCCTCACTGGATAGTGTTAGAAAAGCAGGGGATATGGAGCAGCTCATCCCTGCCTGTTCTGTGGGACCCCCAATGTGCTTTGAGAGGGGTTGGCTGAGTCCCTGGCTCCAGGAGTTCTGTTTTCATAGAATCAGAATTCTTTGGGGATGTCTGCTGGAAACCAGGGCTCAGAACTTGAGCAGTTTAGGTTTCTTGTGCTGCTTTCAGGCCAGGATCAGCTTTACAGTGAGAAGTGTCTAGATCGTGGCAGAGAGGCTGGAGTGGCTGTGGGAAGGGGAAGGAAGAGAAGGAAGGGAAGGGAAGGGAAGGGAAGGGAAGGGAAGGGAAGGGAAGGGAAGGGAAGGGAAGGGAAGGGAAGGGAAGGGAAGGGAAGGGAAGGGAAGGGAAGGGAAGGGAAGGGAAGGGAAGGGAAGGGAAGGGAAGGGAAGGGAAGGGAAGGGAAGGGAAGGGAAGGGAAGGGAAGGGAAGGGAAGGGAAGGAATGCATTCCTGTGTGAACTACCCTAGGGGATTCTGCCTTGGCAGGGAGGTTGGACTGGATGATCTCTGGAGATCCTTTCCAACCTCTAAAGTTCAGTAATTCTTTGATTCTCGTGGCTGAGAGCAGTGCCCTCAAGCTCCCTGCAGCCCTGCTGGCAGGGTTTAGACCATAGAACCATAGAATCAGGCAGGGTTGGAAGGGACCACAAGGAGCAGCCAGTTCCAACCCCCCTGTCATGCCCAGGGACACCTCACACTAGAGTAGGCTGTTCAGAGCCTCATCCAGCCTGGCCTTAAACACCTCCAGGGATGAGGCTTCCACCACCTCCCTGGGCAACCCATTCCAGGCTCTCACCACCTTCATGCTGAACAACTTATTCCTAACATCCAGTTTGACTCTCCCCTTTTCCAGCTTTGTTCTATCCCCCCCCAGTCCTATCCCTACCTGACAGCCTAAAAGCTCCCTCCCCAGCTTTCCTGTAGACCCCAGCCCTAAGAAGCTGTGTAGAAGCAGGGGGGAGATGGAAAGCTGAGCAGAGCCAGGATGAAATTCTGCCCCCAAGGTCATGAAGTTGGTCAATGAAGCAGCCAAGACTTACACACTGTGGGTTCAAAGTGCTCTTCAGCCAGGGTCACACTGCAGTGCAATGCCAAGGGATGTGCCTAGCATCAAATCATATTCCCCCTTTAGCTTCCTCTTCCCTGAGAGCTTTCAGAGACCATTAGGAGAAACAAGAGGTGTTTGCAAGGTTAAGAGACTCAGTGTCTAAACTCCCCACAAAGGCTTGCAGTAATTTACGGCTGCAGGCAGCAAGAGCTCTTGGTGGGGGGATGGGAAATGCAATTTAAGAGAACAGAAATAAATAAGAAGCTGCCAGAGCTAACACTCTCTGATTTAATCCCCAGCCCACGAGAAAGATTTATTCCTTTATCTGACAGTTTGATCACTTCAGGAATCCCAGAGGTCACCAAGTATCTGCTGTTATTATCTCTGGGCTCTTTCCATCGAGATGCAGAGGGAAGATCTGTTAAAGAAATGAACCCAAGAGGGGTGTTGAGAAGGAAGGTAATAGATGGGACCCCCCCTCCCCCCCGAGCCCTGTGTCGTGGTTAGATAACCCAAGTGATGCTTCTACACAGTGGTCTCTGAGCTGAGCTGTTTGAATCCTCCTGGGATTCAAACCTTGGGGTTTCAAGGAAAGCTTGAACCCAAATGTCTGCTTGGAAATAGAGAGGAGCAAGACATGGTGCCTGGTGGGGGGGTCAGTGCAGAGGCAGCAGCCCCTGCCCATCCTTGCTGTGCCATGGGCTGATCTCTACAGGTCAGTAGGGGTTGCCACAGGGAGCTGGCATGGCTCAGTGCCTGCAGACACCTCTGGGGGCTTATTGCCAGCTGCAGCCCATGGTCCTCTCTGGGAAGCTTCCTCATGTGCTGATCTCTGTCACCCTGTTGAGTCTGGAAGGTGAACGTTTGGCCACTGGCAACCTGTTGCAGTCAGAAGGGTCTCTGTGAAAGAGGAATCTGCTCTCTGCCATGGGGCTGAGCCTTTGCATGGAGGCTGTTGGCAGCCCCTGCTCCTTTGGCAGGGATGAGCAGACAAGTAGGAGGGCACACTTTGCACCCTCACCTGCGGAGAGGCACCTGGGAAGGGGAAATCTGGCCACAGGTGGTGGACAAGCCCAGACTGCAGTGTGGAGGAATCGTGTGGGGCTGGCATTAGGCACTCAGAACCACTGGAAGTGCTCTTGTAGGGCCATCAGGGCAGGGAAGAGCTGCCCAGCCTGTCAGTGTGGGCAGAGGAAAGCTCCTGAAGAGTGGAAATCATTAAGTCATTAACCTTCACCAGACAGGGCAGGGAAGTCTTGAGTGTTTCCCAGGTGATAGCAGTGAAGGAGGGCAAGACTCAGGGCCAGGGCATGTTCATGTGCAGACCTCTGGCAAGTGAGGAGCTTTTGGCTTGTTGGAGCCTGCTAGCAGTCATTCCCCCGCTCCCTTTCACCCTGCTTGGCCTCAGGTTCCTCTTGTGTAACCCCCAAACATTTGTTTTCTCTCTTCTATTCTTGTTGTGCATCCAAAGTGGCATCAGGCTGGTGGTTACACAGGCCAGGGGCACTCTCACTCACTGCATCAGAGGAGAAACTAGAGAGGTGTGCTGGGTTCTTTGGTGAACCACTGCCAGAAGGACCTTCCTTCCCCTTCTGTCTTCACAGATCCAGCTTTGCAACCACAGCACCTTCAGGAGATACCAAAGGGACACTCTGGGGCATTTGGATTCAGAGATTCATAGATTCAGAGAAGGGTTTGGGTTGGAAGAGACCTCAAAGCTCAGCCAGTTCCCCCCATAGGCAGGGACACTTCCCACTAGAACAGGTTGCTCAAGGTCTCATCCAACCTGGCCTTCAACATCTCCAGGGGGGTTGTGGAGCACAGAAGCACCCAGTGTGATCTTTGATCACACTGGGTGCTTCTGTGCTCCACACCCTCCCTGGGCAACCTGTGCCAGTGTCTCACCACCTTCAACCTGTGCCAGTGTCTCACCACCCTCACTGCAAACATCTTCCTAATCTCCAATCTAAATCTGCCCTCAGGATCACAGAACCACAGCACCATGCAGGCTGGCAAAGCCCCTCAGGAGCACCAAGTCCAACCTAGAACCCTGCTCTGCAAGATTCACCTGAAACCAGAGCCCTGAGCAGCACCACATCCAAACCACCCTGAAACACAGCCAGGCTGGGGGACTCCACCACCTCATGGGCTTCCAGGATCTGAAGGGGGCTACAAAAAAGCTGGGGAGGGACTTTTGAGGCTCTCAGGGAGTGAAAGGACTGGGGGGAATGGAGCAAAGGTGGAGGTGGGGAGAGTGAGGCTGGAGGTGAGGAGGAAGTTGTTGAGCAGGAGAGTGGTGAGAGGCTGCAATGGGTTGCCCAGGGAGGTGGTTGAGGCCCCATGGCTGGAGGTGTTTGAGGCCAGGCTGGCTGAGGCTGTGTGCAGCCTGCTCTAGGGTAGGGTGTCCCTGGGCATGGCAGGGAGGTTGGAACTGTCTGCTCCTTGTGCTCCCTTCCAGCCCTGCCTGATTCTATGATTCTGTCACTCCAAGCCCTTGTCCAAAGTCCCTCCCCAGCTTTCTCATAGCCCCTTTCAGCTACTGGAAGGCTACTCCCAGGTCTCCTTGGAGCCTTCTCACATTTGTTTTGCCATTTGGGTTTTCTCTGTGCATTGAGCACTGCTCAGTGTTTCTCCTCTTCTCCCCTCACTGATTAATAACTGCAGAATGAGCCTTTTGCTGTGGGAGCTGCCTGGGAATGGCACCAGAAAGCCACTGGGAAGCTCTCCTACACAATCAGGCACATAGCCACGGAGACATATGTGGAGGCAAACACAGCCTGAACAACAAACAGCCAGGATGGAGACACAGACAGACACAAACAAACAGCCCCACACTCCCCAGCAAGCCTGAAACGTGGCCACACCAGGAGGATGCTTCAGTCAACCTGAGAGGAAGTGCTCAGGGACCCAAATATCATCCAACCAGAGAACCACTGGGGCTGGGAGATGCCTTCAGTGCCTTTAGGAAGGTTGGGCTGGATGATGCTGCTGGTCCTTCCCAACCATTCGTAGTGATTAGATGTTGTGCTGAGGGATTTGGGTTAGTCAAGGACTTGTCAGGGTGAAACCAATGATTGGACTTGAGGAGCTTGAAAGCCTTTTCCAATCTAAGAAATTCTGTGAGTCTGTGATCCAAAAGCATCCAGGCCAACCAGTCTCTAGCTCAGCCAAGGCTAGACTGTGGCCCTCAGCACCACGTCTGTGAAACACCTCCAGGTCTGGGGGTTCAACCACCTGCCTGGGCTGCTGTGCTAGTTTGAAGCTAGCTGGAATGTTTTGGTGAGAAGAACTAGATCACAGGCTGTGAAAGGGAAACAATGGTGATGTCTGCTTCACTCCTAGGCTTGCTGAGAGGTATAAGAGCAAGAATCCAAACACAGATTAGGCACTTGGGCACTGCCTGGGCTTTGAGCTGCATTTCTCTCTAACAGTATCACAGTATCACAGTATCACCAAGGTTGGAAGAGACCTCACAGATCATCAAGTCCAACCCTTTAGCACAGAGCTCAAGGCCAGACCATGGCACCAAGTGCCACGTCCAGTCCTGCCTTGAACAGCTCCAGGGACGGCGACTCCACCACCTCCCCTGGCAGCCCATCCCAGTGTCCCTGGAGGGTTGCTCACTCTCTGTCTCTCTGATTAGTCCACTTTGCTCCCTAACCCCCTTGGCTGACCTCCATTCTTCCTTGGGGCACAAGGCAATGTCTGGGGTAAGGCAGAGAGGTGGAGAAGGTGGAAGGGTGGTTGGAAGCCCCTCCTGGGCACTCAGGTTTCTGGGAGGGCTGCTGTGTGTCTCTATCACCTTTTAGCTTGTCTATTTCTGCCCCTAGCTGCATATACTGCAAATATCTGCTTGTCTACTGTGCTAAGCTGTCAATATAAGCTTCAATCAATTCCCAGAGCTGGCTGAGTCTAGTCTGGGTGATCTCCAAAGTGTGGAGGGGGGCAGGGAACACCCAAACCATCCCAGCAGCCTGTGGCAGTATTTGAGAGACCTTTCAGTCAGAAAGTTTCTTCTAATCTCCTTCTGGTATTAGGAAGAAATCCTTTGCTGCAAGAGTGATCAGGCATTGAAACAGGCTGCCCAGGGAGGTGGTGGAGTCACATCCCCAGAGGTGTGAACATCCCCCCCAATGTCTAGGCATGGCACTCTGGAGCATTTGCCATTGGAATGGGCTGCCCAGGGTGGTGGTGGAGTCACCATCCCTGGTGGTGTTCAAGAAAAGCCTGGATGAGGCACTTAGTGCCATGGTCTGGTTGACTGGATAGGGCTGGGGGATAGGTTGGACTGGATGATCTTGGAGGTCTCTTCCAACCTGCTTGATTCTATGATTCTATGGTTTGATGGCCATGGTGGTGTTCAGCTGATGGTTGGACTTGATGATCTCAGAAGTCTTTTGCAACCTAAAGCAATTCATAGAACCACAGAATGGTTTGGGTTGGAAAGGACCTGAAACTCATCCAGTTCCAAACCCCTGCCATAGGCAGGGACACCTCCCACTAGAACAGGTCAGTCAAATCCTCATCCAATCTGGTTCTGATCACCTTCAGGGAGGTTGTGGAGCACAGAAGCACCCAATGTGATCAAAGATCACATTGGGTGCTTCTGTGCTCCACAACCTCCCTGGGCAACCTGTGCCAGTGTCTCACCACCCTCAACCTGTGCCAGTGTCTCACCACTGTCACTCTAAGGAGTTTCTTCCTAATCTCCAGTCTCAACCTCTCCTCTTACAGAATTCTGTGATAATGATGAAGTTTCATTTAAACCTAAGGAGGAATTTTTTTCCCTGTGAGGGTGACAGAGCCCTGGAACAGGCTGCCCAGGGGAGCTGTGGAGTCTCCCTCTCTGGAGATATTCAACCCCTACCTGGATGTGTTCCTGTGTGATCTGCTCTGGGTGATCCTGCTCTGGCAGAAGGGTTGGACTGGTTGAGGTTTGGAGGTCACTTCCAGCCTCTGACATTCTGATCCTGTAATGCCCAACCTAAGCCTTCCCTGTCTTATCACTTGTTGCTACCTCACTACAGCCTCCTTTCAGCTACCATGTGCACATAGAGGTTATCCCTTCTATCTCCTCCTTTTCTATGAAGACAGACTGAAAGAGTTGGGGCTGTGCAGGCTGCAGCAGAGAAGGCTCCCAGGGGACCTTCTTGTGGCCTTCCAGGATCTGAAGGGGTCTCCAAAAAAGCTGGGGAGGGACTTTTGAGGCTGTGAGGGAGTGGCAGGAGTGGGGGGAATGGAGCAAAGGTGGAGGTGGGGAGAGTGAGGCTGGAGGTGAGGAGGAAGTTGTTGAGCAGGAGAGTGGTGAGAGGCTGCAATGGGTTGCCCAGGGAGGTGGTTGAGGCCCCATGGCTGGAGGTGTTTGAGGCCAGGCTGGCTGAGGCTGTGTGCAGCCTGCTCTAGGGTAGGGTGTCCCTGGGCATGGCAGGGGGTTGGAACTGGCTGCTCCTTGTGCTCCCTTCCAACCCTGTCTGATTCTATGATTCTATGATCCTGCTCCAGCAAGAGCAAAGCTCAAATATCCTAAACTGCCTTAAATACTCATGGACCTGCTGCCCTGTAGAGAGACCTTTGGGCAAAAGTCTCTCTTGGGTTGAGTTTCTCTGGCTGAAACAAAACACACTGCAGAGATCCAGAAGCTGAAGCTGTTTGCATCTGGCCCTTGCCCAATTCTGTGGCTTTCATGAGCTTTTTGGTTTAGTGAGAGGCTGGCTGATGACTGCATGAGGGTGGGCAGAAAACTGTTGGCCCAGGAAGGGATGTGAGCTGGGTAGATGGAAGCCTAATTAGCAGTGTTGCCTTAATTAACTAGAGGAAGGAGTTGAAGACTGCATTTTTTTTTTGCAGTGGGAAAATGTTGTTTTTCTCCAGACCTGAGGTTTTTCCTGCATTAACTAAGCAACTCTTGACAGCCTGGCTGGCCTCTGTCTGCCGTGCCAAGAGGGGAAGGTGTTGGGCTTGGCTCCAGGAGGAATGAATTTGCATGGAAAAGCCTGCCAGAGTGTCCTCCCTGGGATGGATTTTCTCCTGGAGTGGGAGAGAATCACAGCATCACAGCAACATGCAGGCTGGCAATGCCCCTCAGGAGCACCAAGCCCAACCTAGAACCCTGCTCTGCAAGAGTCACCTGAAACCAGAGCCTTGAGCACCACATCCAAACCACCCTGGAACACAGCCAGGCTGGGTGACTGCACCTCCCCTGGGCAGCTCCTTCCAGTCCCTGACCACTCTCTCCATGAAATACTTTTTACTAATATCCAATCTAAACCACCCCAGCCTCAGCCCAAGGCCATCTCAACCTAAACCTCCCCAACCTCAGCTTGAGGCCATCCCAATCTAAACCTCCCAGCCTCAGTCTGAGGCCATTCCAATCTAAACCTCCCTAGCCTCAGCCTGAGGCCATCCCAATCTAAACCTCCCCAGCCTCAGCTTGAGGCCATTCCATTCTAAACCTCCCCAGCCTCAGCCTGAGGCCATCCCAACCTAAACCTCCCCAGCCTCAGCTTGAGGCCATTCCCCCTTGTTCTGTCTCCAGTTCCCTGTGAGCAGAGCCCAGCAGCAGCCTCTCCACAAGGTCTCTCCAGGTAGTTGTAGACAACAATGAGGTCTCTGCTCAGCCTCCTCTTCCTCAAACTAATCATTCCCATCTCCCTCACTTGCTCCTCATAAAGTTTATTCTCCAGGTCCTTCCCCAGCTTCCTTGCCCTCCTCTGGACCTCCTCCAGCACCTCCACATCTGAAGGGGTCTGTGGGAAGGTTGGGGAGGGACTGTTTAGAAGGGCTTGCAGCGGTAGGGTGAGGGCAATGGTTTGAAACTGGAGCAGGGGAGATATAGCTTGGGCATGAGGAAGAAGTTCTGCACAACAAAAGTGGAGGTAGTTTATAGAGGAGTGGGTTTGAGCTCTGCCCTACCTGTGGGAGCTGAGCTTTGCTTACACACAAGTGGTGGTGCAGGAAGCTGGAGATGCCCCAAGTGTGACTTCGTTCTGTAGAGGAAAAGGAGCTTAAAATACGCTGAGAGCCCCTGGGGAGCAAGAGGCAAAGCCAGGCAAAGAGATGTTGCTGCTTTTCATTTATTCAGTTATTTCCTTCTTTCCCCCATTCTGTAATTCCAGAGCTTTCCTTCGAGGAGCTCTCAGAACTTCATGTTGACTTTGGCTCTGCAGGCCAGAGTCAGCTTTGCGTCAGACCGCAAACTCTTTTTCAATCCAAACAGAAAGCAGCATCAAAAGGGCACTAACACAGCACTCTGAGGCTTGAAACCTGAGCTTGCCCTGGCCTTTTTCCTTTTTCCATGGCATTCCCTCAGCCCAAACCTCCAACTGTTGCAAAGCTTGGAGTTCAATTCCAGTGGAGGTGCAATGATGGATTTCTCTGGGGCTGGTTTTCTCTCTTGCCCTGTGCCTGGTCCCACCCAATGCCTCCTTAGTGCAGAATCACAGAAGGGTTTGGGTTGGATAGGACCTTAAAGGCAATCCAGTTCCAACTCCCTGCCATGGGTAGGGACATCTCCTGAAGCAGATTGCTCAAAGCTCCATCCAAGCTGGCCATGAACACAGGGTGAGTGAGTTGGGGTTGTTCTGCCCGCAGAAGAGAAGGCTCCAGGGAGACCTTCTGGTGGCCTTTCAATATTTCAAGAGACTGATCAGAAAGCTGGGGCCAGACTTTTGAGCAAGTCCTGTTGTGACAGGATGAGGGGTGATGGTTTGAACTAAGAGAGGGAGATTCAGACTAGAGAGAGAGAAGAGATTTTCAACAGTGAGGGTGGTAGGAGCCTGTCCCAGGTTGCCCAGAGAGGTGGGAGATGCCCATTCCTGGAAGCATCCCAAGTCAGTTTGTGTGAGACTGTGAGCAACCTGAGTTAGTTGGAGATCACAGAAGGTCAGGCAGTGCTCTAAGAGAAGGAGGGCTGAGTACTTGTGTGCACTCTCCTCTCCTCTCCTCTCCTCTCCTCTCCTCTCCTCTCCTCTCCTCTCCTCTCCTCTCCTCTCCTCTCCTCTCCTCTCCTCTCCTCTCCTCTCCTCTCCTCTCCTCTCCTCTCCTCTCCTCTCCTCTCCTCTCCTCTCCTCTCCTCTCCTCTCCTCTCCTCTCCTCTCCTCTCCTCTCCTCTCCTCTCCTCTCCTCTCCTCTCCTCTCCTCTCCTCTCCTCTCCTCTCCTCTCCTCTCCTCTCCTCTCCTCTCCTCTCCTCTCCTCTCCTCTCCTCTCCTCTCCTCTCCTCTCCTCTCCTCTCCTCTCCTCTCCTCTCCTCTCCTCTCCTCTCCTCTCCTGCTGTCTGTGGGGCATCTTGCCACCTTGCCCCGGGCACAGTCATCAGCACAGCAAAAGGAAAAGGGAAGGGCAAGCTGTTGGATAGTGTCAGAGCTGCCAGTTCCCCACTTCCCAGGGTGGTGCGGGCTGGCTCCTCTGTGCTACCCTGGCACAGCCATGTGAACGCAGCTCACTGCTCTCAGCTTGGACACGCCGAGGGGATGTTCTGCCCCTGACACAGAGTTTGGGGTCCCTCACCCCTGTTTTAGGTGCACCCTGTGAAGAAGGGATGCATCTCAGGAGGGAAGGCTGTTTGCAGAGCGGGAGGGTTTGTGCTTTGGCACTTTGCTCTGTGCTGTGCTCCGCCACCTGAGGCTGCACTTGGTGAAGGGACACTCTGGGGCTGTGCAATTAGCAGCAAGCAGCAGGCTGGGCTGCAGCACCAGAAGGTGCTTGGGCACTCACCCAGAGCTGGGACTCGCTGCTGAGCATTTAATTAAAGTCCAAGGAAATGAACTTATTTTTAAACCCCGTGGTGGAGGTGTGGGCAGCTCCCATCTGAGACACCTCTGCTGCTGCCAGGGAACAGCTTGGGAGGGAGGCAACACAGCCCTGCCATGCCCTGCCTGCAGCCCTGCTTGCTTTGCCTGGGGATATGTGTGGGGCAGCTCAGCTCCAGTTCCCACCACTCTGTCCCACTGCCACTTGATGCTGAGCTGAGCAGGAAGTGCCTGTGGCGTGTAGGAGATGTGAGTTCATCATCCCAGGGCTCCACCAACAGCGGCAGAAGAGCAAGACAAGAGGAGAGAACAAAGGCAAGGCAAGCATGAAGTGCCCTCTGTGGCAAGGGACTACTGGAGACCACTGTGTCCCAGGTAGTTGTGTGCCCAGCCCAGACCTGTGGATCCTTTCAGTGTCTTAAGGGGCAACAAGAGAGCTGGGGAGGGACCTTTGTGACATCAGGGACTGGGGGGGAATGGAGCAAAGCTGGAAATGGGAACATTCAGACTGGATGTTAGGAAGAAGTTCTTTGCCATGACAGTGGAGAGAGCCTGGAATGGGTTGCCCAGGGAGGTGGTGGAAGCCTCATCCCTGGAGGTGTATAAGGCCAGGCTGGATGAGGCTGTGGCCAGCCTGCTCTAGTGTGAGGTGTCCCTGGGCATGGCAGGGGGATTGGAACTGGCTGCTCCTTGCGGTCCCTTCCAACCCCAACTGATTCTATGACCCTAAAGGTTCCCTCCATGGGGATATGTATGGGGCAGCTCAGCTCCAGTTCCCACCACTCTGTCCCACTGCCACTCGATGCTGAGCTGAGCATCTGCATGTGCCCAGACTGTTTATATAGAGAAGCAAACACCAATCTGCACACTGGTGCTGCATCCCTCTGTACCCTTCCAGCAAGCATTTTGGGTCATTTACATCAACCAACCCTGACTGATTCTATGATTCCTGCTTCTGTGATCCACCTGCATCCATTCCCAGGCACTGGCCTCCTGCCTGTGGAGACTCTCCCTGTCTCTGATATGTTGTGCTGAGATGTCCAACACTGAGCAAGCTGCTCCAGTGAGAGGTGTCCCTGCCTTCCAAAAGAAAGTCCAATCCTTCAGCTTCCAAGGCTGAAAGCCCTGGGGCTGGTGAGCCTGGAGAAAAGCAGCCCCAGAGGGCATCTGATCAAGCTGAGCAAGAGCTAAAGGGTGGGGGGCAAGAGGATGGAGCCAGAGTCTTGTTAGTGGTGCCCAGGGACAGAACAAGGTCCAATGGGCACAAACTGGAACCTAGGAGGGTTGTTTGGTGTGAGGGTGCTGGAGGCCTGGAGCAGGCTGCCCAGAGAGGTTGTGGAGTCTCCTTCTCTGGAGAGCTTCCAACCCCCTCTGGCAACTCTGATCCTGGGCAAGCTGCTGTGAGTGTTCTGCTTCAGCAGTGGGCTTGGCCTGGGTGATCTCCAGAGCTCCTTTCCAACCCCACCATGCTGGGATTAGGGAATTCCTGGGCCATTCCATGCCACTCATACCCCTTGTCCTGCCATCCACATCCCTACCAGCAGCAATGGGGCTGGAGCTGTGGCTGTGCACAGTGGCTCTGAGCCTCAGCACGGGGTCAGGCAGTGCTGGGGGATGACAGAAGGGCTTAATGAGGGCTTGAAAGAAACATCTTGTAAACTTTGGAGCAAAGAAGCTGCAGTTTGATGTGAACATGTTTGCTTGGCAGGGGCTGGCCGGGCCCCTGCTGCTGCTGCTGCTTTACTGGCACTAATTAGGCAGATTTCCATCCTGCCAGTCACAGACACTTCTCCTGGAGCTGCTTCCACTGCTGAGCCCCTGTCTGCACTGGATCCCAGCCATGGGTGGTGGAAGGGGTCAGTGCCCTTCTCCCCTCCCCAGTCCTGGTTGGCAATGGTAATAGAACAAGGGGACACAGTCTCAAGTTGTGCCGGGGTAGGTCTAGGCTGGATGTTAGGAGGAAGTTCTGCACAGAGAGAGTGATTGGCATTGGAATGGGCTGCCCAGGGAGGTGGTGGAGGCACCGTCCCTGGAGGTGTTCAAGAAAAGCCTGGATGGGGCACTTAGTGCCATGGTCTGGTTGACTGGATAGGGCTGGGGGATAGGTTGGACTGGATGAGCTTGGAGGTCTCTTCCAACCTGGTTGATTCTATGATTCTATGTCCTGGGGTCAGCCCAGGAGCAAGAGGAGCCTCCTGAGATGGTGACTTGGCCCAAGCCCAGCTCAGGGATGTGTGTCCTGCATGGTGCCTGTCCCAGTGCCCAGACTGTTGCTGCTGCTGGAGATTTCTCCCATACCTCTGGAACCCCTAAATGGCCCCACTGAGCAGACACCAGCACCCAGCTTTGTACAGAGCACCCAGGTTGGCTCAGAGCACCCTGGGGTTTCAGTAAGTGGTGATGAAGAGCAGGGAGCAAACCTTAAGAAGCTTGGGATGAATCCTATTCCCACTGGAACCTAGCCCTGTGGCACTGCTGAGGTTGCACCTTGAGTACTGGGTTCAGTTTTGGAGTCCTCACTCCAGGAATGACATTGAGGGGCTGGAGAAGGTCCAGAGAATGGCAACGAAGCTGGAGAAGGGTCTGGAGAAGAGGGCTGGGGAGAAGCAGCTGAGGGAGCTGGGGGCGTTGAGCCTGGAGAAGAGGAGCCTGAGGGGAGACCTTCTGGATCTCTGCAACTGCCTGAAAGGAGATTGCAGTGAGGTTGGGGTTGCTCTCTTCTTCCTAGCCTCAGGTGATAGGAGAGGAAATGACCTGAAATGATGTCAGGGGTTGTTAGGTTGGATATTAGGAGCAATTTCTTTGCTGCAAGAGTGGTCAGGAATTGGCACAGGCTGCCCAGGGAGGTGTGCAAGAAAGCTGTAGGCATGGCACTTTGGGGCATGGTTTCAGGGCCAAGGTGGTGTTGTGCTGGTGGTTGGACTGGATGATCTGGGAGGTCTTTTCCAACTGAAGCAGCTCTGTGACTCTGTGAATCATCCTGTGTGCACTTTCCCTTCCTCTGCAGCCATCTGCTTCTTTTGAAGCTCGATAAATATTTCCTTTCCCCTGCTGTCTCTCCCCATCCCTCCTCCTCCCGGCTGATATCTTCCAATAACCCAAACATCTGCACTAACTCCTCCTCCCACCCCAAAGCACTTTCTGATTTCTCCTGGCACAGCTTCAGTCCTGCAGTGGCTGTGGTGAGATGAGTCAGGGCAGGGAGGGACACCAGTGCTGACCTGCCTGTCCCACAGCTGTGCCCAAGCTGGGGCAGCTGCTTTGCTGCTGTCTCTGCTCACAGGTCAGAATCCATCTCGTTTCTTTAATGCTTGCTGGGAGACAGGTCCCTGAGATGGGTCCCTCTTAATCTATTATGGTGTCATTAAAAGGGAAAATGTTTGCTCCAAGGGGCCTCAAATGGCCTTTTAAAACCACAGTAAAAATGTAATTACCAGCTCCTGGAGGAATGGAACCTTTCCCTGATGCTAACCTGCATGCCTCTGCTTCCTCACGAGTGGCAGCAGGTCTACAGAGATGGTTTTGATTCAGAAACTGGGTGGTGTGGCCACTGGGAGCAGGGAAGGGAATCTTACCCCTGCACTGGGCACTGGTGAGGCTGCACCTCGAGTGCTGGGTTCAGTTTTAGGGCTCTCGCTCCAAGAAAGACATTGAGAGGCTGCAGCAGGTTCAGAGGGGGGCAACAAAGCTGATGAGGGGTCTGGAGTGTAGATCTTGTGAGTAGCAGCTGAAGGACTTGGAGTTGTTCAGCCTGGAGAAGAGGAGGCTGAGGGCAGACCTCATTGCTCTCCACAGCAACCTGAAAGGAGGTTGGAGCCAGGCTGGGATTGGTCTCTTCTCCCAGGTAACAAGTGACAGGATGAAACAGCCTCAATTTGCCCATGGGGAGGTTTAGGTTGGGCATTAGGGAAAAAATCTTCACTGAAAGGGTGATCAGAGAGTGGAACAGGCTGCTCACAGCAGTGCTGGAGTCCCCATCCCTGGAGGTGCTTAAATGATGTTTGGATGAGGAGCTTAGGAACACGGTCGAACAGTTGTGTGCAGGGAGATGTTAGGCTATGCCTGCACTCCATGGTCTTAAGCTCTTTTCCAGCCAGGTGATCCTGTGATTCTATGAACAGCCTAAATTTGGCTGCTGGGTAGGTTCTGTGATGTCTGTGTGGCTGCTAGGGAGTTCATAGAATCATGGAATCAAACAGGTTGGAAGAGAGCTCCAAGCTCAGCCAGCCTGACCTAGCACCCAGCCCTGCCCAACCAACCAGACCATGGCACTAAGTGCCCCAGCCAGGCTTGGCTTCAACACCTCCAGCCACACAGACTCCACCACCTCCCTGGGCAGCCCATTCCAATGCCAATCACTCTCTCTGACAACAACTTCCTCCTCACATCCAGCCTCGACCTGCCCTGGCACAGCTTCAGGCTGTGTCCTCTTCTTCTGTTGCTGCTTGCCTGGCAGCAGAGCCCAACCCCACCTGGCTACAGCCTCCCTGCGGGCAGCTGCAGACAGCAATGAGCTCTGCCCTGAGCCTCCTCTGCTGCAGGCTGCACCCCCCCAGCTCCCTCAGCCTCTCCTCACAGGGCTGTGCTCCAGGCCCCTCCCCAGCCTTGCTGCCCTTCTCCAAACACCTTCCAGCACCTCAACATCTCTCTGCAATTCAGGAGCCCAGAACTGGACACAGCACTCCAGGTGTGGCCTGAGCAGTGCTGAGCACAGGGGCACAAGAACCTCCCTTGTCCTGCTGCCCACACTGCTCCTGAGCCAGCCCAGGATGCCATTGGCTCTGCTGCCCACCTAGGCACTGCTGCCTCCTCTTCAGCTCCTCTCTCCCAGCACCCCCAGCTCCCTCTCTGCCTGGCTGCTCTCAGCCACTCTGGCCCCAGCCTGTAGTGCTGCTTGGGGTTGTTGTGGCCAAAGTGCAGAACCCTGCCCTTGGCCTTGTTCAATCTCATCCCCTTGGCCTCTGCCCACCCATGCAGCCTGGCCAGGTCCCTCTGCAGGGCTCTCCTACCTCTCTCTATGTGTATATGTATATATACACACATGTATGCTGCTGGGATGGAACAGGTGAGTGTTTTACAGGAAGCTTTGGGACCCCCAGGTGAAAATGTTGGTGTTTAACAAAACATTCATCTTGCCCAAGCATCAGACACGTTGTGGCTTCCTGAGTTTGGATCCCATTCCTTTTAATTTACTCAGGCTGTCCAGGCTTGATCCAGGCTGGAAATAATCCCCTGTGGAAAGGTTCAGCCCAAGCTAGCAGATGGGATTTGGGGACAGCCTCCATCCAATCAGCCTTTGTACCTTGTGGGTGCCAGCATATGCCTCCCCTTATGGGGCCTCCTGGAGCTGTGCAGATGCACAGAGATGAGCCTGAGGCTGCATCAATCTTCCCCAGCCCAGGGAACCCTGGGGGACTGTTGTCATCGCCCCTCTGCCTCCATTTGTCACCATGGTATGGTGTGGGCAACAGCAGGGCCAGCTCAAGGGGGACTTTATTCCCAGGGGTATGCTAAACACGTTCTAGAAGCAGAGACAGTGTGAGGATGGCATCCAAACAATTCTCTTCTCACATCCATGAATGCTCCCAAAGACAGATTGCTCTGCTGGGGTTGTTCCCTTGTCTCTTAAGCTGCAAATTAGTTGGAAGTCACAAAATCACAGAGCAGTGGGGGTTGGGAGGGACCTTGAGATCACTGAGTCCAACCTGGAGTAGAGACTGCTTACAAAGACCTGTAAGCATAGGATCAAGCAGGCTGGAAGAGACCTCCGAGCTCATCCAGTCCAACCCCCCTGCCAGAGCAGGATCTCCTATACCAGATCACACAGGAACACCTCCAGGCAGGTTTGGAATATGTGCAGAGAAGGAAACTCCACAACCCCCCTGGGCAGCCTGTTCCAGTGCTCTGTCACCCTCACAAGGAACAAATCCCTCCTTGTGTTTAAAGAAACATTGGGAAGCTATCCCACATGGAAAAAAACCCAGACCCTGAGCCTGCCTGGCTTGGAGGGTTGGCTGCTGGCTGGTTTGTGGGATGCCCAGACTGTGGGGCAGAGCTGGGGGTGCATTTCCTGCCCCACATCCTGGTCTCCCTCACAACCCTCCTGGAGGGCAAACATTCCACCCACAGACATCTCTCTGCCTGTCAGCTACGCAGCATCCTGCGAGCATCTCGCTCCCCACTGAGAGCATTTAATTACCTTTAATTACCCCTGGCTTGTTTTTAATTGCTCCCCAACAACACGTCCTGATTAGGGAAGGAGCAGTGTGTTCTGTTACAACTACAGCACCCTGAACTTTTCTCCCCCGAGGTCAGAAGGCATGAACTTGTCACGCCAAAAGCTGTGGGTTTGTGCCTACCCTCCCTGGGCAGCATCTCCTCAGTGCAGTCACAGCCTCAGAGGGTTGGGAGTTGTTGTTCCAGTTTGTGATGGCAAAGCAGGGACTGAGGAGAAGGTAGAGGTGAATAGGCAGTGGCACTGAGGGCAGTCTCAGCAAGTTTGCTGCCCACACCAAGCTGTATGGTGCTGCTGACAGGCTGGAGTGCAGGGATTCATCCAGAGGGACCTGGGCAGGCTGCAGAGGTGGGCACAAGCCAAGCTCAGGAGGTTCAACAAGAGCAAGTGCAAGGTCCTGCAGCTGGGTCGAGGCAATGCCAAGCACCAATCCAGGCTGGGCAGTGAGTGGCTGGAGAGCAGCCCTGAGAAGAGGGACTTGGGGGTGCTGGTGGAGGAGAAGCTCAACAGGAGCCAGCAGTGTGCACTTGCAGCCCAGAAAGCCAAGCAGAGCCTGGGCTGCAGCAGCAGAAGTGTGGCCAGCAGGGCCAGGGAGGGGATTCTCCCCCTCTGCTGTGCTCTGCTGAGACCCCACCTGGAATCCTGCATCCAGCTCTGGAGCCCCTGGGACAAGAAGGATATGGACATGTTGGGGTGTGCCCAGAGCAGGGCCATGAGGGTGATCAGAGGGCTGGAGCTGCTCTGCTGTGGAGACAGACTGAGGGAGGTGGGGCTGTTCAGTCTGGAGGAGGCTCCCAGGGGACCTTTTTGTGGCCTGCCAGGATCTGAAGGGGGCTACAAGAAAGCTGGGGAGGGACTTTTTAAGATGTTAGGTAGTGATAGGATTGGGGAGGGTGGAGGAAAACGAGAAGTGGGTAGATTCAGATTGGATGTTAGGAAGAAGTTCTTCCCCACGAGGTGGTGAGACACTGGCACAGGTTGCCCTGCCCAGGGAAGTGGTGGAAGCCTCATTCCTGGAGGTCTTTAAGGCCAGGCTGGATGAGGCTCTGAGCAACCTGATCTAGTGGGAGGTGTCCCTGCCCATGGCAGAGAGGTTGGAACTGGCTGATCCTTGTGGTCCCTTCCAGCCCTGACCCCTCTATGATCTGACACACCACACCAGGGACTACAACAGGAACTCTCACTCCTCAGCTCTATCCTGCCCAAACCCCTTCTCAGTCCTTGGTCGAGGCCCTTCAGCCCTCTCAGGCTTTCTGCTCAAGAAGTTGTGAGTTTCACTCATTTCTCTCCACACAGGATGAAATTAAACTGCATCAAATCTCATCTGTCAGGAAGGGGATAAAGCAACCCAACATAAAATATCATAATGGCAAAGTCTGTTAGAGCATGGAACAATCTTGCAGGGGAAGTGGTGGCAGCTCAACTCCATCAGTCATTTACATCTGGGCTCGAGAGAAACAGCAGGGAAAAAGAACTACTGGAAGGAGTTCTATAAATAGGAGAGCACTTGGGGGATGAGAAGCTCTTACACTGGAGGATGTTTGACCTTGACTTGCTTCTTGTGTGCGTGGTGAGATGCTAAGGGGCAGGCAGGCTCACAAGTGGGACAGCCACTTGTAAACGAGGGGGTCTGCTCTATAATGAGATGGTGACATCCCTTGGATGCTCAGGTAGCACTTAAAGGAAGCCAGGCTGGCTCTGTCAGCCTGCCTGGGTGTTAGGCAGGCTTGGTAGCACTCAGCTTTTATTTTTATTGAAAATCAACAGTTAGGAACTGAAGCTGCTTTTAAGCTGCTGACTTTTATTGCTCAGATAATGTACAGCCACTCGCTTCCCTCCCAGCCATGCCAACACAGCTCCTGCACTGCTCCCCACGGAGCATCCTCAGGATGGTGCAGGTGGATTCAGCAGGGGCTGGTATCCCCACGATCACAGAGGGGAAGGGGCTGGAAAGGACCTTTTAGATTGAAAAGGAGGAGGTTGAGGGGAGAGCTCCTTGCTGTCTACATCTGACAGGACATTGCAGCAAGAGCAGTGTAGGCAGGAGGACAAGGGAGGGGATTCTGCCCCTTGGCTCTGCCCTCCTCAGACCCCATCTGCAGTCCTGGGTGCAGTTCTGGAGCCCCCAGCACAAGAAGCACATTGAAATGTTGGAGTGAATCCAGAGGAGGCCATGAACATGCTCAGAGGGCTGCAGCAGCTCTGCTCTGAGCACAGGCTGAGAGAGTTGGGGCTGTGCAGCCTGCAGAAGAGAAGACTTCCAGGAGAGCTTGGAGTGGCCTTGCAGGATCTGAAGGGAACTCGAGGAGGGCTGGGGAGGGAGTTTTGACAAGGTCTTGTAATGACAGGAGGAGAAGGAATGGATTTAAAGGGGCAGAGGGGAGATTGAAAGTGGCTGTTAGGAAGAAGTTATTTGCAGTGAGGGTGGTGAGACACTGGCACAGGTTGAGGGTGGTGAGACACTGGCACAGGTTTCCCAGGGAGGTTGTGGAGCACAGAAGCACCCAATGGGATCTTTGATCACATTCTGTGCTTCTGTGCTCCACAGCCTCCCTGGAGATGTTCAAGGCCAGGGTGGATGAGACCTTGAGTGACCTGTTCTAGTGGGAGGTCTCTGCCTATGGCAGGTGTTTGGAACTGGCTGAGCTTTGAGCTCCCTTCCAACCTAAACCATTCTATGATTCTATGATTGTGTAGAGGCTGCTGCTGGGCTCTTCTCACAGGTAACTGGTGGCAGAACAAAGGGGAATGGCCTCAAGCTGAGGCTGGGGAGGTTTAGATTGGACATTAGGAAAAAGTTTTTCATGGAGAGAGTGGTCAGGGACTGGAATGAGCTGCCCAGGGAGGTGGTGGAGTCCCCAACTCTGGCTGTGTATCAGGGTGGTTTGGATGTGATGCTCAGGGCTATGGTTTAAGGTGAATCTTGTAGAGTAGGGTTCTAAGTTGGACTTGATCCTGAGGGGCTTTGCCAACCTGCATGGTTCTGTCATTCTGTGACCATGAAAGCTCGTCCAGTCCAAACCCCCTGCAGAGCAGGATCTCCTATACCAGATCACACAGGAACACATCCAGGTGGGTCTTGAATATCTCCAGAGAGGGAGACTCCACAACCCCCTTGGGCAGCCTTTTTCAGTCTCCTGATAATGCACTATAAGGTGGTAGAAGGAGAGGAAATGGCCTGAAATCATGCCAGGGGAGGGTTAGGTTGGAGATCAGGGGACATGTCTTCACTCAAAGAGTAGTCAGGCATCAGAACAGGTAGCCCAAGGGGGTGCTGGAGTCATCATCCCTGAGCTGTTTTGCCACAGCTAAACCCTGCTCTGCACTCAGCATCCCGTTGAGTAGGTAACTCCCTGGGTTTGGTGCTTTGCAGCTGGGTGTTTATCAGGACCTTGTGGTTATTGACCCATCAATATTTAAACACCCACACGTCTTGCCACTGCAGCAGTTTGCCCTCCAGAGCTGAGATCCCCTTGGACCTGCTGCTGTTTTTCACTGCAGGACCTTAAAATACCAGGGTGGCTCCCAAGGTATCCGAGCAGCCAAACACAGATCTGTGTGAAGCTGCTGGGTTTAATCCTGGCTCTCATTCCCAGATTGGGGATAAATATTAGGGTCTCCAGGCTCATCCTGCCTTTATGAGCACCTCCACAGCTGTCCTTGGACTGTCCTCAGCCCAGGCCATGGTATTTGGAAGAAGCCTCTCTTTGATCTCCATTTTTCCTGCTGCTTTCCTTCTCTTCTCCAGATACAGATCCTTGGTGCTGCTGTTGCTGGGCTGCAAAGGGAAGGATTTGAGGCTTCAGTGCTTTTTGAGCCAGGGTGCTTTGGAGATGAGAAAGCAGGAAGGAAGGAATCCATTCCTGCAAGATGAAACTGCTCCTGGCCAAAGATGTTCAGAGCTGGGTGCATGTTGGAGATGCTGGTCTCAATTTCCTCCTCCTGCACCTCCATTTCGTTCTTCAGACCTGTTGGAGCAGGTCCAAAGAATGTCACAAAGATACTCAAAGGGCTGGAGCACCTCTTCAATGAGGACAGGCAGTTGGGTCCCTTCAGCTTGGACAAGAGGAGGCTCTGGGGAGACATTACAGTGGTCTCCCAATACCTGAAGTGGGCTACAGGAGAGCTGGGGAGGGACTGTGGTGGCAGGATGAGGAGCAATGTTTGAAACTAAAGCAGGATGGGTTTAGATTGGACATTGGGAAGAAGTTCTCATTGTGAGCGTGGTGCTGGAAGGTGTTTGGAGAAGGGCAGCAAGGCTGAGGAGGGGCCTGGAGCACAGCCCTGTGAGGAGAGGCTGAGGGAGCTGGGGGGGTGCAGCCTGCAGCAGAGGAGGCTCAGGGCAGAGCTCATTCCTGTCTGCAGCTGCCTGCAGGGAGGCTGTAGCCAGGTGGGGTTGGGCTCTGCTGCCAGGCAAGCAGCAACAGAACAAGGGGACAGAGGCTGAAGCTGTGGCAGGGCAGGTCTAGGCTGGATGTTGTTAGGAAGTTGTTGTCAGAGAGAGTGATTGGCATTGGAATGGGCTGCCCAGGGAGGTGGTGGAGTCCTCATCCCTGGAGGTGTTTAAAAGGAGGCTGCATGAGGCACTCGGTGCCATGGGTCAGTTAATTACAAGGGTTAGAATCATGGAATCATAAAATCAACCAGGTTGGAAGAGACCTCCAAGATCATCCAGTCCAGCCTATCCCCCAGCCCTATCCAGTCAACCAGACCATGGCACTAAGTGCTTCATCCAGCAATGAGTCCCAGAGATCTTCTCCAGCCTGCTTAATTCTGTGATTCTGTCCCTCAGGGAAGTTGCAGATGCCTCATCCCTGGAAGTGTTTTAAACCAGGCTGGATGAAGCCTTGAGCAACCTGGGAGGTATCCCTGCCTGTGGCATGGAATTGGAACTGGATGAGCTTTAATGTCCCTCCCAACTCAATCCATTCTGTGATTCTATGACTGTGCAGGCTCTTGTGGTGCTGCTCCCAGTTTACATCAGTGCTGAGCCTGTACTGAGACCTACTGAACCTCCAGCATCAATCCTGGCCGCAAAGCTGCTTAAACTTAGCCACACACCAGCAGGGGGAAAAGCCTCCCTGCTTGGCCAGCCTGGCTGGTGAGAGAGAGGGGAGCAGGACTCAGCCAAAGCAGTGGGAAGGCCACTTAGAGGAAGGGCGATTAGTGTTAATAGCAGCTGAAATCAATAGAAGCACCAACAGCTCCGTGTGTAACAAGCTGCCTGGAGAAGGTGAATGCAGCATCCAGAGATTAATAAAGCAGGTAAGTGTGCACTTCAGAGAGGTGCCAGTGGAAGGTGCATTAAGGAAAGTGCTGGTACAAGGACAATTTGGGCAGGAGAGAGAGAGAGAGAGCTTCCCAGCTGGAAAACAGTGGGGAAGAAGAGGTCAGCAAACTTTCCAGAGACTCCTTGGCTTAGGGTGGCTAAAAAAAAACCCACAACCCATCAATGTTCTCAGGGCAGAGCTTGTGAGTGTTGGAGCTCTGAGGAGTAGCTAACACTGTAGGCAGTTTAAAAGAGATGACAATGGTGAATCTTACACCAGGGGAGGAGTAATGTGGCTCTGTCCAGCTTGACCAAGACATGGAGCAGATGGATGCTGGGATGTCTGCTGATACCTGTCCAGCAAGAACACCTCAGATGGGATATGTGTTGCTGTCCCCATGGCAGGCAGCCTTGTCCCTGTACTTTAGGGTGTTCTGGAGCTACAACATTTAGCCTGGAGAAGAGGAGGCTCAGGGGAGACCTTATTGCTGTCTACAACTACCTGAAGGGAGGTTGTGGCCAGGAGGAGGTTGCTCTCTTCTCTCAGGTGGCCAGCACCAGAACAAGAGGACACAGCCTCAGGCTATGCCAGGGGAGATTTAGGCTGGAGGTGAGGAGAAAGTTCTTCCCTGAGAGAGTCATTGGCCACTGGAATGGGCTGCCCGGGGAGGTGGTGGAGTCACCGTCCCTGGAGCTGTTCAAGGCAGGACTGGACGTGGCACTTGGTGCCATGGTCTGGCCTTGAGCTCTGTGCTAAAGGGTTGGACTTGATGATCTGTGAGGTCTCTTCCAACCCTGATGATACTGTGATACTATGAACATTCCATCCCAGCTCCTGCTCTGCAGTCTGCTGGGCCTCAGTGTGCAGGAGATGATGTAGACGAGAGCAAAACACGGAGACAAAAGCCAGGAGGCACAAACCTCCCTGGAGAAATGGTTGTTGATTGGTGTGGTTTGCAGACAACCAGGGATGTCTGCTGTCAGCTCCATGCCCTTGGGAACCCTCTGTTATCACTGTGGTTTTCATGTCTTGGTGTCATCAGGCTTGTAGGAGAGACAGAGCTGATATGATTAAGAGGCAGCTCATCCCTCAGCCTCCTCTTGGCAGGCACTGAACAAATTGGGAGCTCAAATCAGGTTTATCTGGCAGCACGGGCACTGAAAGTGTTCTCCATCACAGGAGACTTCAATTGCTCTTTTAGCCTTTCCTCCTCATTTCCCAGTGCCTTTCCCTTTCTTCCTGCTCTTCATCCAACTTTTCTTGGGACTGATATTTAACATCCTGCTTACCCCCACCAAGGGAGAGTCAATTTCCCTTCCAAGGCCATTAAAAAGCTTGTAATAAAACTTGAAAAGGATGGATAATAGGGCTAGTTAGCAGCATTAAATTAATTAGATATGGAAAGCCGAGTCTGGGGGGGGTTCTTAATGCAGTTTAGCTTTATGAGTTGTTATTACCAGGCTCTCCTCATTGCTCAGAAGAGATGTCCTTCACCCTGAGCTCCAGAGGGACTGGCACACCAGGCAATGTGCTGAAAGCAGGATGCTGGGGATGGGTGATGCATCCTGAATGAGTGTTAAACATTTGCACTGCGTCTTCTGCTGTGGCTGAAGATGGGGAGCGACTGAAATGAGCTTCCCTGGTGCTGGAAAGCAAAACAGAGATGTTTGGAGGTGTGTGAGAGAAAGCAAGGCGGCAAAAGAAAGGAACTCACAAATCCTAGGGTCTTAAACAGTCCCTAAAGCCCTGAGTGAGATGATAACATGTCCTGGAAACAGACCAGAAAGGAGTTAAGGAAAGGATCAGCACAAGATATGGCTTCAAGAGAGCTTTTTTCCCCTTGGCTGAGAGTGGCACCCAGCAGAGCTGCCAAGGCTGCAGCCGTTTGCATGGGGCGTGGGTGGAGCTGGCCCCGCTGACATCTGCTGCACAGCCCCCGTGGCTCTGCTGCCTGCTTCAGCAGCAGCCACTTCTGCTGGGAAACGGCACAAGGGAGGTGGGGAAGGGAGGAAAAAGGTTCTGAGACAGGATCTGCCAAGGAGGGCTCTCCATGGGCTGCTACCAACTCATCCACTGAGGGAATCTGAGCTCCCTGGCCAGGACCTTCCTGGAGAAGGGTGTGGAGCACAAGTCTGGTGAGGAATGGCTGAGGGAGCTGGGATTATTTAGTCTGGAGGAAAGGAGGCTGAGGGGAGACCCTGTTCATTCTCTAACAGCTCCCTGAAAGGAGGATGGAGCCAGGTGGGGGTCGGTCTCCATTTCCAAGTAACAAGTGATAGAATGAGAGGAAATGGCCTCAAGGTGCACCAAGGTGAACTTGGGTGTCTTGCAGAAGAGACCAGCTCCACCTGGCCACAACCTCCCTTCAGGCAGCTGTAGCCAGCAATGAGCTCTGCCCTGAGCCTCCTCTTCTGCAGGCTGCTGCCTGCAGGGAGGCTGTAGCCAGCTGGGGTTGGGCTCTGCTGCCAGGCAACCAGCAAGAGAAGAAGGGGACACAGCCTCAAGTTGTGCCAGAGCAGGTCTAGGCTGGATGTTGTTAGGAAGTTGTTGTCAGAGAGAGTGATTGGCATTGGAATGGGCTGCCCAGGGAGGTGGTGGAGTGGCTGTGGCTGGAGATGTTGAAGCCAAGCCTGGCTGGGGCACTTAGTGCCATGGTCTGGTTGGTTGGGCAGGGCTGGGTGCTAGGTTGGGCTGGCTGAGCTTGGAGCTCTCTTCCAACCTGGCTGATTCTATGACTCCTCTTGGGCTGCTCCAGGAGTGCCTGGGAAGGTGTCTGCTGCTCTCGAGTGGAGGAAAGAATTAGAAGCCTCCGTGTGCCACATGTGCTTTATTTTGAGCAGCAGGCAACAGCCCTGCATTCCCAAATGAAATATTGAATTTTAAGGGAGATGCAAACAAGCCCAAATGAAATCTGTCTGTAATCATCAAGAAAGCATTGGCCAAAATTAAAGTGGAATGAGCTGCTGTCCACAGCAGAGACAGGAATGGCAGCAGAGCTCTGAAGGGGGAAGATGACTGCTTAGGTGACCAGATACATTCACTGTTTTCTTCCCATTAATGCCAGTGGCAGTGCTGGAGGGGAGGGGGAAAAAAAGAAAATCAAATTGTCTGACAACACTTTAGAAGTGAATTAAGTCCACTCCTTGCACAGATCTCCTTAACTTCTGTCTCAGCAAGAATGGAGACTTGAGCAGACTCCCATCCGGAGGAGCAAGGGTGGGGAAAGGGGGGGGGGGGGGGGGAATTAATTTTGCTGAGCAGAAATAATGTAGATAATGTCATAATAATCATTAAAAGGACAAGTGAGATTGGTCTGGCCCCTGAGCAATCAATATGGCCTATTATCCAGTTGAATTGGTGTTTGATGGGAATGGCTGCTGACTGGATTGGATGTGGCTGTGTCTCACATCATCAACTGCAGCGGAGCCAGAGGTGGGTTTGTACCAGGCCATGTGCACTAGCAGGGAGTTTGTGGCAGGTCTGTGTTCAGGGAAGTGTGGGTGTGGGTGATCTCTGCATGTGAGCATCCTGCAGTGTTCAGCTGAATGGCTTTGGCTGCTCCAGTGGAGATTGACCAAACCAACCTCATCCAGAGA
The DNA here is from genome assembly GCF_015220805.1 of Pogoniulus pusillus. NCBI lineage: Eukaryota > Metazoa > Chordata > Aves > Piciformes > Lybiidae > Pogoniulus > Pogoniulus pusillus. Next base: position 5,933,573 of record NC_087300.1, read on the forward strand.
CAGTTGAACTGATGGAAAGCACCGAATCATAGAACCATAGAATGGTCTGGGCCAGAAGGGACCTCTAGAGACCATCCAGTCCTGCCCCCCCTGCAGTCAGCAGGGACATCCCCACCAGGTCAGGTCACCCAGGGCCCCCTCACCTTGAATGTCTCCAGGCAAGGGACCTCAACCACCTTCCTGGGCAACCTGTTCCAGGGCTCCACCACCCTCATAGTAATGAACTTGTTCTTAACATCCAATCTCAATCTGCTCCTCTCAAGCTTGAACCCATCGCTCCTCATCCTGTCACTGCAGCCTTGGTAAACAGGGGGAATGGAGCTAAGCTGGAGGTGGGGAGAGTGAGGCTGGAGGTGAGGAGGAAGTTGTTGAGCAGGAGAATGGTGAGAGGCTGGAATGGGTTGCCCAGGGAGGTGGTTGAGGCCCCATGGCTGGAGGTGTTTGAGGCCAGGCTGGCTGAGGCTGTGTGCAGCCTGCTCTAGGGTAGGGTGTCCCTGGGCATGGCAGGGAGTTGGAACTGGCTGCTCCTTGTGGTCCCTTCCAACCCTGACTGATTCTATGATTCATCCCCCAGCACCCCCAAGTCTGGCGTCCAGAGAAGGGCAGCAAGGCTGGGGAGGGGCCTGGAGCACAGCCCTGTGAGGAGAGGCTGAGGGAGCTGGGGGGGTGCAGCCTGCAGCAGAGGAGGCTCAGGGCAGAGCTCATTGCTGCCTGCAGCTGCCTGCAGGGAGGCTGTAGCCAGGTGGGGTTGGGCTCTGCTGCCAGGCAGCCAGGGACAGAAGAAGGGGACCCAGGCTGAAGCTGTGTCAGGGCAGGTCTAGGCTGGATGTTGTTAGGAAGTTGTTGTCAGAGAGAGTGATTGGCACTGGAATGGGCTGCCCAGGGAGGTGGTGGAGTCTGTGTGGCTGGAGGTGTTGCAGCCAAGCCTGGCTGGGGCACTTAGTGCCATGGTCTGGTTGGTTGGGCAGGGCTGGGTGCTAGGTTGGGCTGGCTGAGCTTGGAGGCCTCTCCTAACCTGCTTGATTCTATGATTCTATGACACACCTGAGGGGTGGCTGTCAAGATGAAGGAGCCAGGCCCTTTTTGGTGGTCCTCAGTGACAGGACAAAGAACAACTGATACAAGCTGGAGCCCAGGAGGTTCCACCTCCAGCTTGCAGGTCTCTTCCAACCTGCTTGATTCAATGATCCTATTCTGTCCTATGACTTCTGCAGCTCATGAGACAGTTAACTCCCATTTTCTTCCAAGCAGGAGGAAGCACAGAGGTGAAGGGGGGGGATAAAAAAACCCCAACAACCAACCCAACCAACTCAACTCAGTGATTTCAGGCAATTAAACTGCAGCCTCCTGGCTCTGCTGCTTGGGGATTTTTTTTTATTTATTTATTTAATTTATTTTATTTAGTGTTTTTGTAAATGAGTCTTGCAGGGTCTTGGAGCACTTACCACTGGGAGTGACAATCACAATCCTCTGCCTCTCCTTCTCCCCATGCTGCCTCTCCACAGGAGCTCAAGAAATCTTAACATCCCATCAAAAGCTAATTACATTCTGACACACCAATTGGAGACAGCAAGAGATGGGGAATGGGGAAGGGGGGAGGGGTGGGGGAAGAAGAGAGCAGCTTACATAATGGGTTTAAAAATACATGGAGCATGCTGGATATGAAGCTGCTATGAAGCAACAGCAGCTTGGAGCAGCAGAGGCAGAAGGGCAATGGGAGGGAGCTGGAATGGGATTTGTGCTGGGAACCCACTGCAGGTTGTAGGTGCAAGGTCTGATCTTGGCATCTCTGCTTTCAAACACTGCAGCTTCTTTGGAAGGGAAGGATGTCCCCAGCCTTCTCCTCTTGGGTTGCTTTCTACCCATGAGATCAGGGCAGCACTGGAGCACACTGCAGAACTACAGAATGGTTTGGGCTGGAAGGGACCTTAAAGATTGTCTGCTGTAGGCAAGGACACCAGATGGGGTGGTGGTTGTCTCCTTGCCCTTTGGAAACCCTCTCCAGATCCCTATCATGAAGTTACACAATGGTAGGGGCTGAAAGGGGCCTCTGGAAATCATTGAGTCCAACCCCAGATGGAGAGAGAGGAGAGCTGTGGGCAGGGTCATCCATGGCAGGTCCCTTCTGTGGGTTATCCATGGCAGGTCCCACAGGAACATGTCCAGGTTGGTCTTGAAAGTCTCTGGAGAGGGAGATAGCCTTTGATGATCTGCAACCCCAGATGGAGAGAGGGGAGAGTTGTGGGCAAGGTGAGATGAGGAGTCAGAGAGTAACTGGGCAGAAGGATTTGTCCAGGGCTGTTCAGTGTGAAGATGCAAATTGCTAAGGGCTGGAAGTGATTCTGGGAAGGGTCCCTGTGTAGTCATCCTCTTCTTTCATCCTTCCCAAGGTATTTGCTGTTGGTCACTCCTGAGGACAGGACACTGGCTGAGATGAAAGGCATGCACTTGAGCCTGGACCTGGAGGTTGTGGTGCTGAGCTGATGGAGCACTGAATTACCTCGGATGGTTCAGGCATTTTTCTGCTCTGCAGTGCTTGACCTCAGCCCTAAAACCTGCTGAGAGGTGACAGACTCCCACAGGTTGGAGGTGTTGCATGCCAGCAGCTCTTGAAGACCCTGGGAGAGTGACACTTACCAAGCAAGCCCCTGAGAACCACTATTTGGCTCCTTGTCCTCAAGCTGGTGTCAGGGAACCCCCCCAAGCCCTTTTGGCTCTGGAAGAGAAGCACTGCAGCCACAAACACCCACCCTGTTGTGGCAGAGTAGTGCTCCAGGAGCCAGCAGAGAGGGCTGTGGGGCTGCACCACCGACCCCACCTCATCCTGGAGCAGATGCTGGGTTCTGAGAGGAGTTGCCCAGCTTGCCTAGGACCTGTGTGATCCTCTGCTAACGTTATTGCCTTGGGCACAGGAGCGTGGCAGGAGGGCTGCAGCTGACCAGGCAGCAAATTAACTGTGATTTCATTACCTAATTATTTATACATGATGCCTGTGTATCTTGGCAAGACACCTTCATTAATAGAAGATGGCCTCTGTCCACTGACTGTTTGCATTCCTGGTTCCCCAGAGCCCCCATGTGATGCTTCCCTTCGGAGTCACCTTCACAAAAGAGAGCAAAGTGCTCCTGCTTCCCCTCCAAGCATCTTTAGCATGCATTTGGTTCCCTTCTGCCTTGCAAAGGATTCAGTCCCCTGCATTTAAACCCCTCCACTTTCCCTCTGCACTGGGGGTGTAAATCAAGATGCACTCCCTGAGTGTGACTGACACTAACAAGGCTGCTGGGCAGCCCCAGGAAGATGGCAAAGTGTGGCTCTGCCTCTTGGGTTTGGTGACCTCAAAGTGCAGGACAAGAGGGTGGTGTTGGAGGGTAAGTGGCAGCATTTGTGTGATGCCAGCCAAGAGCAACAGGCAACATCTGCCTGCTAGAAAAGGACCTGGGAGTGCTGGTTGATAGTGGCTGAAGATGAGCCAGGGTCTGCCCAGGGGTCTACAATGACCTGAAGGGACACCCCCAAGGATGAGAGCCCCTCATGAATCCTTTGTTCCCAGTGTTTTCCCCCCCCCACTCCTGGATCCTTCCACTGAACCATGAGCAGCAGCAAAAGAGATGTCTACAACTACCTGAAGGGACCTTGTGGAGAGGCTGCTGCTGGGCTCTGCTCACAGGGAACTGGAGACAGAACAAGAGGGAATGGCCTCAAGCTGAGGCTGGGGAGGTTTAGATTTGACATTGGGAAAAATGTTTTTTGCTGAGAGAGTGGTCAGGGACTGGAATGAGCTGCCCAGGGGGGTGGTGGAGTCCCCCAGCCTGCATGTGCTTAAGGGTGGTTTGGATGTGGTGCTCAGGGCTCTGGTTTCAGGTGAATCTTGTAGAGCAGGCTTCTAGGTTGGACTTGGTGCTCCTGAGGGGCTTTGCCAGCCTGCATGGCTCTGTGATTTTGTGTCCAAGAAGGCCACCAGCATCCTGGCCTGGATCAGTGAGTGTGGCCAGCAGGAGCAGGGAAGTGGTTGTGCCTCTGTACTGGACACTGGTGAGGCCACACTTGGAATCCTGCATTTATTTTTGGGCCCCTCACTCCTAGAAGGATATTGAGAGGCTGGAAAAGGTCCAGAGAAGGGCAACAAAGCTGGGGAAGGGTCTGGAGAAGAAGGCTGGGGAAGAGCAGCTGAGGGACCCAAAGAGTGGCTGTCAACAGCTCCACGTCCAAGACGAGGCCAGTGACAAGTGGAGTCCTTCAGGGATCAGCCCTGGGACCAGTCTTGTTCAACTTCTTTGTCAGTGTCATGGACAGAGGCACTGAGTGCAGCCTCAGCAAGTTTGCTGCCCACACCAAGCTGTGTGGTGCAGCAGCCAGGCTGGAGGGCAGGATCCATCCAGAGCCACCTGGACGGGCTGCAGAGGTGGGCACAAGCCAACCTCAGGAGGTTCAAGATCACATTGGGTGCTTCTGTGCTCCACAATTTCCCTGGAGGTGTTCAGGACCAGGTTGGAGGAGGCCTTGAGCAACCTGTTCTAGTGGGAAGTGTCTCTGCCTATGGCAGGGAGCTTTGAGCTCCCTTCCAGCCTAAACTGTTCTGTGGTTCTGTGGCTTTGACCTGCTGTCCCCAAGATCTCTGATGCTAAGTTTTGCTGTCAGCCATCCTGATGCTCCCTTTTGCATCTGTCCTCGTGGAGGGACAATTGCAGTAACAGAGAAACCTGCTGGCTCCTCAGGATGCCTGAGACTAAGCTTCTTTGAGGTTGTTCTTAGCTGAAGAAAACAAAGGCTCATTAAATCCATTTTTGAGCTCTGGTGGTGTGGAGCGGTGACATCAGTGATGTGAGTCACAAAACACCAGCAGAAAAGCAGCAGCTAGGAGGGCAGGTTGGGCCTTTGTGCTGCTGGCAGAGAGGAAGGAGGAGGTGGCACCCTGCAGCCCTTGCAGGTGTCTGGAGGCACAGGGGCTGTGCCAAGGGAGCAGACAAACATCCCCATCTCCTTGGTGTCCTGCTCCCAGCTGAGCAGCCTGGGGAGGAGCTCTGCTGTAGGTGCAGGAGCTCATGGGGGCTTTACCTTCTGTGATGATCCTGACACTGTGTTTTCATTGCTCTGTGACCACTGCCAGCTGGTGGAGTCCTCATCTGTGGTGGAGGCACTGGGGCTGTGCCAAGGGAGCAGATTCTATCTCCTTGGTGCTCTGCTCCCAGCTGAGCAGCCTGGGGAGGAGCTCTGCTGTAGGTGCAGGAGCTCATGGGGGGGTTACCTTCTGTGATGATCCTGACACTGTGTTTTCATTGCTCTGTGACCACTGCTAGCTGGTGGAATCCTCATCTGTGGTGGAGGCACTGGGGCTGTGCCAAGGGAGCAGATTCCATCTCCTTGGTGTCCAGCTCCCAGCTGAGTAGCCTGGGGAAGAGCTCTACTGTAGGTGCAGGAGCTCATGGGGGCTTTACCTTCTGTGATGATCCTGACACTGTGTTTTCGTTGCTCTGTGACCACTGCCAGCTGGTGGAGTCCTCATCTCTGGAGGGATTTCAAAGCCTTGTAGATGTGGTGCTGAGGACATGCTTCAGTGGAGACCTGGCTCTGGCACTGCTGTGTTAATAGTTGGACTCGATCTTAAAGGCCTCCTGCAACCCAAACTATAACATGATTCTGTGATTCTAAGCTTGGGTCTATCTCCAGGTGCTAAAACATCCCAGGTCTGTTGCCATCCCTCATCTTGCATGCAGCAGGGAAGGCACTGCTAGCTCTGGGCACTGCTGATGGCTTCCTCTGTTGCCCAAGCCCAGCCTGGAGAGAGGTTGCTGGTGAAGGAAGTCCTCAGATTTACAACCCTCAGACACCCGTGGGCAGCATGATCCAAGCTCTCTGTGCCCTGAGGGTCTCCATGCCACCTGGTGGCTGCTGCCTCTACAGTTGTCTGTAGGCAGGGGCTAGACTTCTTGGTGGTTTCCTTGCTGTGCATCAGGCAGGGACTTCATCAACCATCCCCAGGGAAGGACAGGCAGGGGCAGGTTGTCCCTCTTCCCAGCCTCCCTCTCTGATTGATTTGCAGAGCACTATCAGCCAGTCGAGTGTCTCCATTTCCTAGTGCTGGAGGGCTGCAGTGAAAGCCTCTCCTGGAGAGATGAGGATGCTCCAGAACACCACAGCAGCAGCAGTGCCAGCTGGCACAGGGCATGGTAATGGGAGCTGGAGAGCCAGCCCAGCTGTCAGTGTGCCCAGGCCTCGCTGGGCTGCCGAGGCTCTTCTTGCCCTGTGCTGCCAGAAGGACCCTTATGGTCCCAGAAGGACCACATCCTCCAGAAATGAGACACTGCACAACAGGAAGAATCTCCCTGCACTGCACTTGTCCTTCCCTTCCTTTTAATTAGAGCTAAGAGGAGTGAGGATGGTGTGAGGTGGAGAGAGGGAAGCAGCAGAGTTTGACTCATGTCTCTGTTCAGAGGATGATGAGGAGCAGTGAGGGCTGGGAAGGTTGTTGGGCAGGTCCTGTCTGACCTCCTTTGCTGTTTTAACCTCTGTAAAGGACACAGGATCCTACAGAACTTCCTACAAAAGATGCTGCAATGACTGATGGTCATGAATGAATGCTGGAGTGTGGCCAGAGCAGGGCCAGGAGGATGCTCAGAGGCTGCAGCAGCTCTGCTGTGAGCACAGCCTGAAAGAGTTGGGGCTGTGCAGGCTGGAGCAGAGGAGGCTCCCAGGGGACCTTCTTGTGGCCTGCCAGGATCTGAAGGGGGGCTACAAAAAAGCTGAGGAGGGACTTCTTAGGCTGTGAGGGAGTGGCAGGAGTGGGGGGAATGGAGCAAAGCTGGAAATGGGGAGAGTGAGGCTGGAGGTGAGGAGGAAGTTGTTGAGCAGGAGAGTGGTGAGAGGCTGGAATGGGTTGCCCAGGGAGGTGGTTGAGGCCCCATGGCTGGAGGTGTTTAAGGCCAGGCTGGCTGAGGCTGTGTGCAGCCTGCTCCAGGGTAGGGTGTCCCTGGGCATGGCAGGGGGTTGGAAGTGGCTGCTCCTTGTGGTCCCTTCCAACCCTGCCTGATTCTATGATTCTGTGATGGTGTTACATGGGCACTGCCTGGGCTACCTTGAGCCCAGGGCTTCCTGTCCACAGTGAGCTGCTCTGCCCTGTGCCCCAGTGGTGCCTGGCACTGAATCCTGGCTGATATCTCCTGGGTAAATAAAATACAAACCATGGCCATGTTGCCACCAGGGGCATCAGTTTAGGGTCTTGTCTGCTCCTTTGGAGCAGTGTGAGCTGCACCCAGGGAGAGGAGGAGAGGCTTTGCCTTGGGCCAGCAGTAAGGATGCTGTGCATTTGTTAGTCTCACAGCTTGCTGGTGACCAGCTGCTCTCTGCTCTCTGCTCTTCCACAGCATGGTTTGCTTTTAATTATTTAACACCAACAAAAAGAGAGGATTAAACTGAAGCCAAAGCCCAGCAACTCAAAACCTACAGCTTCCTTGAGCAGGAGAACCCTTTGAATGCTCCAGAAGGGCCCTTATGGGCATCTGCCTGCCACAGGTCCCAACCTTTCCTGCCCTTTCTGCCTCCACCATTCTCTGCCACACAGTGGGAGCTGAAGGATGCTTCCCAGGCATGGGTAGGATGAGCTCATTTGGTCCTTCTCTCATAGGATGCTTGTCTGCATCCTCCTCTGTTTCCTGTAGTTAGAGGCCTATGTGCAACGTGTGAAATTCTCCTCTCTGGAGTGGGAGAACTTTCAAGCAGAGAGCTTTAGCGGCATGAAAGATCCTGAGTTTTGCAGGCTCAGGTTTGTGTTTGTGAGACGTTGTCACTCCTTGGGAACTTCTGTCAACTCTGTAAACAGGTAGGTCTAGGATGGTGAGAAGAATGCACCTAAGCCCAAGTGCAGGGACACAGAAGCATAGGATTGTTTTGGTTGGAAGGGACCTTTAAGGGCATTGAGCCCAACCATTCAGCCAGTACAGCCAGGTCACCACTTAAACCAAGTCTCTCAGCTCCACAGCTCTATGGCTTTGAAACCATTCCAGGCATGCCCTGAAGCATTCCACCACTGCCCTGAAGCAGCCTGTTCGAGGGCTTGACAACCCTCAAGGGGAAGAGATTGTTCCTTTTGTCTACCCTCCCCTGGCACAGCTTGAGACCATTTCCTCTTGTCTTGTCTCCTATTCCTTGGCAGAAGAGATCAACACCCCTCTGGCTTCCACCTCCTTCCGAGGATTTGTAGAGAGCCAAAAGGTCTCCCCTCAGCCTCCTTTTCTCCAGGCTGAACAATCCTAGTTTCCTCAGCTGCTCCTTGTAAGACATGATGTGAGGAAGCAGATGTTGGATCAGAGGAATGACCAAAGAAGCTCACATCCTCCCCGAGGTAGAACTGGGCACAGGGATGCAGCTTCGACGTTTTGCCACCGACCTAAAGAGTTTCAGAGCTCAGCAGCTCAGATGCTTAGATTTGAAGGGGTTTTGGTGTCACCTGCCTGTCATGGGTTGAGTTTCCTGAGGATGAAGGGGAAAACTACATGCAGTTCTCTGCCTCTGAGTTATGCCTGGCAAATTACAGACAAGCAGCCCAGAAAGTTTTGCAGCAGTATGAAGTCATCCCTGAGCTTCCTCTTCTGCAGGCTGCACACCCCCAGCTCCCTCAGCCTCTCCTCACAGGGCTGTGCTCCAGGCCCCTCACCAAGCTTGGTGCCCTTCTCTGGACACCTTCCAGCACCTCAACATCTCTCTTGAATTCAGGAGCCCAGAACTGGACACAGCACTCAAGGTGTGGCCGGACCAGTGTTGAGTACAGGGGAGGAATAACCTCCCTTGTCCTGCTGGCCACACTGATCCTGATTCAGGCTGATATCAATTACCTGCAGGGAGGCTGTAGCCAGGTGGGGTTGGGCTCTTCTGCCAGGCAACCAGCAACAGAATAAGGGTACACAGCCTCAAGCTGTGCCAGGGCAGGTTCAGGCTGTATGTTGTTAGGAAGTTGTTGTCAGAGAGTGATTGGCATTGGAATGGGCTGCCCAGGGAGGTGGTGGATTTACTGTCCCTGGAGGTGTTGAAGCCAAGCCTGTTTGGGGCACTTTAGTGCCTTGGTCTGGTTGATTGTCTAGGGCTGGCTGCCTGATTGGAGTGGCTGAGCTTGGAGCTCTCTTCCAACCTGCTTGATTCTATGAGTTTATGATTCTATGATGATGATGTGAAGCTTGGAACTGGAACCCTACCAATGAGTTGAGATGACCTGGAAATAGCTGATGAGCTCTTAGAGCCATAGAATCAACCAAGTTGGAAGATACCTCCAAGCTCATCCAATCCAACCTATCCCCCAGCCCTATCCAGTCAACCAGACCACGGCACTAAGTGCCTCCTTCAGTCTTTCCTTGAACACCTCTTGGTGTCAGGTGTCTCATTTCCAAGAAATAAATACAGAAACCACTCCCCAGACAGTTGCTGTCAGGTACCAGGAGCCCTCAAGCAGAGAGCTCCCTCGGAATTTGGTATTTTAGGTCAGCAGGCTTTAACTTATTGGAAACTGCAGGCAGATAAATATCAAGGATGCTCTGAGGCAGAGCTGCGCTGCACCGGAGGCATCCGGTTGCTCATGTGGGGGTTGAGTCAGTCTGTAAATGAATAAATGAAGTGCAGAACGGCACAACAGCCACTTCCCAAATTTCCCATGAAATTAAAAAGCAAACCTTCAGTTGTTTTCCTTTCCCTTCCCCATGAATATCAAAGGCGGCGAACAGCCCTGCCGAGCCCGGCGCTGGCTTGCCGGAGCCCCGCACGGCGCTGCGCAGAGCCTGGCTGCAAAGGGCAGGATTCATTTGCAGCGCTGGAAATGGAAATGCGGGAATCTCACTTTGCTGCCCTCGGTCCCGCAGGGTTGGAGATGAAACAGGCTGCCAGAAGTGCTGCTGGATGCTGCGAGGTGATGTCTCACCGCAGCTGAGCTCCGGCGGTCCTCTTTTGGTTGGTAAACATAGGATCATAGAATGGTTTAGGCTGGGAGAGACTTCAGTGCTCAGCCAGTTCCAAACCCCCAGCCGTAGGCAGGGACACCTCCTACTAGAACAGGTCGCTCAAGGTGACCAACCTGACCCTGAACACTTCCAGGGAGGTTGTGGAGCACAGAAGCACCGAACGTGATCTTTGATCACGTTCGGTGCTTCTGTGCTCCACAACCTCCCTGGGCAACCTGTGCCAGTGTCTCACCACCCTCAACCTGTGCCAGTGTCTCACCACCCTCAACCTGTGCAAGTCTCTCATCACCCTCACTGCAGAGAACTTCCTAACATCCACTTTCAGCCCCCTCTGCCACTTCAAACTCATTCCTCCTCCTCCTGGCATTACAAGACCATGTCAATAGTCTCTCCCTAGCCTGTGATTTTGTGCTCTACAAACTCCCCGGGCAACCTGTGCCAGTGTCTCATCAACATCACTGCAAAGAACATCTTAACATCTACTTTCAGTCTCCCTTCTGCCAGTTCAAACTCATTCCTCCTCCTCCTGGCATTACAAGACCTCTCCTCAGCCTGTGATTTTGTGCTCTACAGCCTCCCTGGGCAACCTGTGCCAGTGTCTCACCACCCTCATCTTGTTCCAGTATCTCACCACCCTCAACCTGTGCCAGTGTCTCACCACCCTCATCTTGTTCCAGTATCTCACCACCCTCAACCTGTGCCAGTGTCTCACCAACCTCACTGCAAAGAACATCTTAACATCTCCTTTCCATCTCCCTTCTGCCAGTTTAAACTCATTCCTCCTCCTCCTGTCATTACAAGACCTCTCCTCAGCCTGTGATTTTGTGCTCTACAGCCTCCCTGGGCAACCTGTGCCAGTGTCTCACCACCCCTCACTGCAAACAACTTCTTCCTCACATCCACTTTCAATCTCCCCTCTGCCACTCCAAACCCATTCCTCCTCCTCCTGGCATTACAAGATCTTCTCAATACTCCCTCCCCAGCCTGTGCTTTTGTGCTCTACAACCTCCCTGGGCAACCTGTGCCAGTGTCTCACCACCCTCAACCTGTGCCAGTGTCTCACCACCCTCACTGCAAACAACTTCTTCCTAACATCCAGTTTAATTCTCCTACTTTGAGGAGCTCTGCTTGGCTAATGGACTAGAGGAAAGGGAACTGCCTGAGCCTCTTCACTCTGCCCTGGCTAACCAGCGTGGCTCAAAACCTGGAGCCCAAATCCTCCTTGATGAAAGGCTTGTGGCTGGCCCCCTCGCCTCTGAACCAAAGCTCCTGCTGGCACTAATTCCACTGACGTCAGCTCCCACAGTCCCCAGCAGAGAATTTGCTCCTCAGAATGATTCCAAGCAATTGTTTAGCGAATAATTCTGGAGAATGAAAATGCAGAGGGGAGGAATTGGGAAGTTGTTCGCTGTCAGTTCACAAAAGAGGAGGCACGGAGGAATTTATCATGTCAATGGTTGGCTCATGAATTATTCACTGGCTCCACAACACAAAACTAAAACCCCTCTTTCTCTCCTCACCCCCACCCCCATCCAAGATGAACTTCTCCAGCTTTGTTTTAATGTGGTTTTGATGTGTTGGTGGCTGGTAATGACCCCACCAGCTCCCACATGTTGAGTTTCACATCACAGAGGCAGCACAGGAGTCCTGCTGCTTGAGGGGAGGTCGTCCCCGAAGCCGAGAGGGGAGGGAAAAGAGCAGAGAGAAATCCAGGACTGGTGCCAGGGAAGCTATAAACAAGTGGGAAGCTATTAACAGTGTAGAACCTGATGCTGCTGCTGCACCAATAATGGGAGGAGACTGTGCATCAACAAGGGACATTAGAGCAAGGTTTTACTGTCTCCACGCTCCTAAGCATCCATTTGGCAGCAGGAAAGAGAAATGCCATTGGAAAAAAAAACAGGTAGAAGAAATATGCTGTGGCAGAAGATGGGAGGTGAAGGAGGGTGGGATGAGAAAGGACAATATGAGGCTGAACATGAGCCAGCAGTGTGCAAAGGTAGCCAAGAAAGCCACCAGCATCGTGGTTTGGGTCAGCAATAGTGTGGCCAGAAGGACCAGGGCAGTGATTCTTCCCCTGTACTCGGCACTGGTGAGGCCACACCTTGAGTGCTGGGTTCAGTTTTGGAGCCCTCACTCCAAGGAGGACACTGAGGGGCTGGAGCAGGTCCAGAGAAGGGCAGCACAGCCAGTGAAGGATCTGGAGAGCAGGTCTGGTGAGGAGTAGCTGAGGGACCTGGTGTCATTCAGCCTGGAGAAGAGGAGGCTGAGAGAAGAAGCTCTTTACTCTCTACAACTCCTTGAAAGGAGGGTGGAGGGAGGTGGAGGTTGGTCCTTTCTTCCATGGAACAAGGGACAGCACAAGAGGAGATGGCCCCAAGCTGCACTAGGGGAAGTTTAGGTTGGACATCAGAAGACACTGAAAGGATTGTGAACCCCTGGAACAGGCTGCCCAGGGAGGTGGTTGGATTTGGGTCCCTGGAGGTGTTTAAAGGCTGCAGAGATGTGGTGCTGAGGGCCATGGTTTAGCATCAGCCTTGCTAGGGTTAGAGAATGGTTGGATTGGATGACCTTAAAGGTATTGTCCAGCCAAAACAATTCTGTGACTGTTTTCAGATGCTGACTCTCTGCTGTCCATGCTCAAACAGAAAACCTTCACCAGAGGCTGGGCAGAGCTGGGTTGAGCCTATGAACCAACCCCTCTGAGAAGGGGAAAGGGCAGCACCAGCCCTGCTGAGTGCTGAACCTGTGCTTAACTGCTTGGAGTTGGGTGAGCTGAGAGCCTGCAGCACTTCACTTGCAGCTGGGGAAGTAATCCAGGGAGTGGATAATTGGTGATGAGGAGCATGTGTTTGTTTTTCTCACTCTGCTATTTAAACTTGCATTGATTCAGCTGAAGGTGCTATTTAACACCCCACTTAAGTTACTGTAGTAAGAAATATCCACACAGGGGCTTTCAGGATGTTCACTGAATCAGTTTGAAAGCTCAGCTATGAAGTGGTAACATTTCCTGGAAGAAGCAAGGTCTTACTCTCTCATTTTCACACAATAGCAGTGCTAAAGTAAAGCTGATTGAGGTGCTGGAAGGTGTCCAGAGAGGGGCAACGAAGCTGGTGAAAGGCCTGGAGCACAAACCCTGTGAGGAGAGGCTGAGGGAGCTGGGGGTGTGCAGCCTGCAGCAGAGGAGGCTCAGGGCAGAGCTCATTGCTGTCTACAACTACCTGAAGAGAGACTGTAACCAGGTGGGGTTGGGCTCTGCTGCCAGGCAAGCAGCAACCAAGGGGACATAGCCTCAAGTTGTGCTGGGGGAGGTCTAGGCTGGATGTTGTTAGGAAGTTGTTGTCAGAGAGAGTGATTGGCATTGGAATGGGCTGCCCAGGGAGGTGGTGGAGTCTGTGTGGCTGGAGGTGTTGCAGCCAAGCCTGGCTGGGGCACTTAGTGCCATGGTCTGGTTGGTTGGGCAGGGCTGGGTGCTAGGTTGGGCTGGCTGAGCTTGGAGCTCTCTTCCAACCTGCTTCCAACTTGTGGCCAGTTGGGGCAATGCCATTCTGGGGTGGATTAGAAAGGCTGTGTTAAAAGGGGTATTAAAAGGTGTTTTAAAAGTGCTGTGGTTAGTAGGTGGAGAGAGGTTCTCCTGCCCCTCTGCTCTGCCCTGCTGCAGACATATCTGGAGGACTGTGTCCAGTTCTGGGCCCCCCAGTTCAAGAGGGACATGGAACTGCTGGAGACAGTTCAGCACAGAGCCACAGAGATGCTGAAGGGAAGGGAACAGCTCTGTTAGGAGAGCCTGAGGGAGCTGGGGCTGGGAGCTGGGAGCAGAGGAGCTGAGAGGTGACCTCAGCAATGGTTCTCAATGTGTGCAGGTGAGTGGCAGGAGGCTGAGCCAGGCTCTGCTGGGGGATGCCAGTGCCAGCACAAGGGGCAGTGGTGGAAGCTGAGGCAGAAGAAGTTCCCTTTAAACATGAGGAGGAATTTTTTCCCTGTGAGGGTGACAGAGCCTGGCACAGGCTGCCCAGGGGGTTGTAGAGTCCCTCTCTGGTGATATTCCAAACCTCCCTGGCTGTGTTGCTGTGTGATCTGCTCTGGGTGATCCTGCTCTGGCAGGGAGTTGGACTGACTGAGCTTTGGAGGTCCCTTCCAGCCCCTGTCATTCTGTGATTCTATGAATGTCTTCCACTAACAGACACCAAATAAGCTTTGCTGGTTTGTTTTGGGGGGAAAGTACCTAACCCACCACAAGAGCCCTTGTGGCAGGCAGTGCACCTGGTCCACTCTCAGGTAGCTCTAAAGGATGAGTTGATTTCTCTGGGGGTCCCTTTGCTTTCTCACCATTTCACCACAGCAGGCTGCAGAGCCCTTTACTGCTCCCATTAAAACCAGTTGCCTGTGCAGGGATTGATTTCAGAGGAGCACACAGTTAAATCATCCCCAAAAGGAAAGGCTCTGTATCCATACAGAGAGGAGAGGTGGGCACAAGCCAAGCTCAGGAGGTTCAACAAGAGCAAGTGCAAGGTCCTGCAGCTGGGTCAAGGCAATGCCAAGCACCAATCCAGGCTGGGCAGTGCGTGGCTGGAGAGCAGCCCTGAGGAGAGGGACTTGAGGGTGCTGCTGGAGAAGCTCAACAGGAGCCAGCAGTGTGCACTTGCACCCAGAAAGCCAAGCAGAGCCTGGGCTGCAGCAGCAGCAGTGTGGCCAGCAGGGCCAGGGAGGGGATTCTCCCTCTCTACTCTGCTCTGCTGAGACCCCACCTGGAGTACTGCATCCAGTTCTGGATCCCCTGGGACAAGAGGGCTGTGGAGATGCTGGAGAGTGTCCAGAGCAGGGCCAGGAGGATGCTGAGAGGCTGCAGCAGCTCTGCTGTGAGGACAGACTGAAAGAGTTGGGGCTGTGCAGGCTGGAGCAGAGGAGGCTTCTTGTGGCCTTCCAGCATCTGAAGTGGGCTACAAAAAAGCTGGGGAGGGGCTTTGGAGGCTGTGAGGGAGTGCCAGGGCTGTGGGGAATGGAGCAAAAGTGGAGGTGAGGAGAGTGAGGCTGGAGGTGAGGAGGAAGTTGTTGAGCAGGAGAGTGGTGAGAGGCTGGAATGGGTTGCCCAGGGAGGTGGTTGAGGCCCCATGGCTGGAGGTGTTTGAGGCCAGGCTGGCTGAGGCTGTGTGCAGCCTGCTCTAGGGTAGGGTGTCCCTGGGCATGGCAGGGGGGTTGGAACTGTCTGCTCCTTGTGGTCCCTTCCAACCCTGCCTGATTCTATGAGTCTATAATTCATCCAGGGAGCTGTGTCCCTCTCCCCTCCACCCCTGGGGCTCGGTGAGCCTGAGGATTTCAAGCCATTTGCATGCAGCCCTGAAGGCTTGGAGGAGATGGCAGCGGTGCCAGGGGGCTCCTACTTCCCCTGCATGTAGATGGAAGGCTAAAACGACAGATGTCTTTCATTAAACATCCCCAGAACGAGCTGTTCAGGAGGCAATATGTATTCAGCCGCTATCAATATTTCATAAAGCCCTAATAGATGTTATCATAGATCCTCCATCCAATATTTATTGCACCATAATGACTGATCCATCTTGCCAGGCTTCTCCCTTTCCCTCTCCTCCCCCTTCCCCTCTTCCTTCGGCAGGCACTCACCCAGGTGCTCAGGATTTCAATGAAGTGCAGAGCCTGGTGCCACGATAGAGTCGAGAGGAGTTTGGAGCTGTTTGTTGCTGGAGGCACTGTCGGGCCCCACCGTAATGAAACAAATCTGTTTGCAGAGGGAGTCTCTATGGAAGGGTTTCAAAGGGAGTTGGCTCTGTGTAAATCTCTGGGTTGAGGCCATTAGAAAGCATTTAAGCTGCAGCCAGGCTGTGGGCTGTGGCTGCCAGTCTGTGGGTGCTGGAAAGCAGAGAACCTGAAACTAGCAGTGTGGAAATGAGAAAGCCTTTGGGGAGTCTGCTGCTAGGTCAGCACAGGTAGGAGAGATTGGAGATCAGCTGCAGCTGGATCATTCCCTGCCTGACCCCTACCAGCATCCCACTGAACGTTCTGAGCATCAGTGGTGCTTCCAGGGGAAAAGGATGAATCCTTTGAGGAGCCTGCTGCTAGGTCAACACAGGTAGGGGAGGTTGGAGATCAGCTGCAGCTGGATCATTCCCTGCCTGACCCCCTACCAGCATCCCACTGAACGTTCTGAGCATCAGTGGTGCTTCCAGGGGAAAAGGATGAATCCTTTGAGGAGCCTGCTGCTAGGTCAACACAGGTAGGGGAGGTTGGAGATCAGCTGCAGCTGGATCATTCCCTGCCTGACTCCCCCCCAGCATCCCACTGAACGTTCTGAGCATCTGTGGTGCTTCCAGGGGAAAAGGATGAATCCTTTTGGGATGTGCTGCTAGGTTAAAACAGTAAGGAGAGACCTGAGTATAGCTGGAGCTGGATCATTGCCTGTCTGAGCCCACCAACATCCCACTGAACGTTCTGAGCATCTGTGGTGCCTCCAGGGGTAAAGGATGAATCCTTTAGAGAGTCTGCTGCTAGGTCAACACAGGTAGGAGAGACTGGAGACCAGCTGCAGCTGGATCATTCCCTGCCTGACCCCCTACCAGCATCTCATTGAGCATTCTGAGCCTTTGTGGTGCTTCCAGGGAAAAAGGAGGAATCCTTTTGGGAATTTCTGCCAGGTCAACACAGTTAGGAGAGAACTGAGTATAGCTGGAGCTGGATCATTCCCTGCCTGAGCCCACCAGAGTCCCACTGAATATTCTGAGCATCTCTGGTGCTTCCAAGGGAAAATGATGAAGCCTCTGGGAAATCTACTGCTATGTCAACACAGACAGGAGAGACCTGATTGTAGCTGGAGCTGGATCATTCCCTGCCTGACCCCACCAGAATCCTACTTGGCTTTCTGAGCAGCACTGCTGCTTCTAGGGGAGCTCTGGAAGGAAAAAGATTGAATCTTCAAGATTTAGAGTTGAGATTCTCAAAGAAACCCAATGGGTGGACTTGATAATCTCGAAGGTCTTTTCCAACCTGGTTAATTCTGTGACTCTGTGGAGGGGATTTTATAGCTGGTGCCACTCTGGAGGTCAGAGCCCTGATTGTGATAATCCTTTGTGCCCTCAAAGCCCATCAGTCTAAGGGGAGCCACCTCTCACCCTCTACACTTACTCTCATGTTGGTCAAACTTCTCCAAAGCCTTTGGCCTCCTGTCAGAGGATGTCTTGATGCATAAAGTGGAGCCACTCGACACCAACATGTTAAATAAATGAGGTTTGTAATTGCCTTCCAAATGGAGTCCTAAAAGGAGATTCCACATCAAGCAGCTCAGTTTCTCTTGGAGACACTAAATGACAGGTCTTGACCCTATTCCATTTAATGTCCCCAGCAACGAGCCAAGGCAAAAAGGGAAGGATCTGTTAAGTCCTCACTGATAAATGTTGAAGGTGACACAAAGGCTGGGGAAGAAAAGCAACCCTGGCAGAGCCCCAGTTAATGATGCAGAGCCTTGGGTTTGTTTGGCAGCCCTGGGGCAAGCAAACAGGGGCGTGTTGGTATGGTCAGATGTCAGAGCATCCATCTCGCTTAACTGAGGCCATCTGAATGCCAGTATCTGGGCTCCACTTGTAGTCTAGGAAGGGTGGAGGCACCTCCAGAGCGTGAATTATTCATCATACCCTAGATATCCCCCAGAGAGGCTTGAACCACCTCTGGACAGCCTCTATTTCTCCCTACTGACAGAGGAGACAACTTTGATGAGTAGTTCACAACATCCAACTCCCAGGGGGCTGAAGCTGGGAAAAGAATGAGGGTGGTGAGACTCTGGAATAGGCTGCCCAGGGAGGCTGTGGCTGCCTCCTCCCTGGGGATGTTCAAGGCCAGGTTGGATGAGGCCTCGAGCAGCTCAGTCTAGTTGAGAAGTGTCCCTGCCCATGGTGAGGAGGTTGGATTAGATGATCTCTGAGGTCTCTTCCAGCTTAGAATCATAGAATCAGGCAGGGTTGGAAGGGACCACAAGGAACAGCCAGTCCCAACCCCCCTGCCATGCCCAGGGACACCCTACCCTAGAGCAGGCTGCACACAGCCTCAGCCAGCCTGGCCTCAAACACCTCCAGCCATGGGGCCTCAACCACCTCCCTGGGCAACTCATTCCAGCCTCTCATCACTCTTCTACTCAACAACTTCCTCCTCACCTCCAGTCTGAATCTCCTCACCTCCACCTTTGCTCTATTCCCCCTTAAGCCATTCTATGGTCCTATGAAGGGAATCCAACTGCAGAGCCAGGGAATGCAGAGAATAATTGCAGGGTTGGTTAACTGCTGAGTCAGGAAAGCCCTGGGGAGGCACTGGGGCAGTGATGAGCAACTCATGACCCTCCAGGCAGTTTTGTACAGGAAGGTTTTGTTACCCCTGCCCTTGGCCCAGGATCCACAGTTCCAAAAGGGTGTGGAAGCGGTGGAGGAAAATTGAGAGGAGAGCCAAACCAAGATTAATGATGAGGAAAACACAGCTTTTGGAGGGCAAATCAAGGGGTGTGATAGATTTCCACTTAGAAAAGAGAGGGCAGCAGCTGGCTGGTGGCCCCATGACACCTGCACATCCTGGGAAGCTTCACAAGAAAGCTGGGAAAAGCTTCAGTGTTTGAATAGCTTTGCCAGGACAGCCCAGCCCAGGAGGAGGGTGGTGGTTTTTTAAGAGGGAAGGGAATGATTTGGTCATAAAGTCATAGGATCAAGCAGGTTGGAAGAGAGCTCCAAGCTCAGCCAGCCCAACCTAGCACCCAGCCCTGCCCAACCAACCAGACCATGGCACTAAGTGCCCCAGCCAGGCTTGGCTTCAACACCTCCAGCCACACAGACTCCACCACCTCCCTGGGCAGCCCATTCCAATGCCAATCACTCTCTCTGACAACAACTTCCTAACAACATCCAGCCTAGACCTGCCCTGCCACAGCTTCAGGCTGTGTCCCCTTCTTCTGATGCTGGCTGCCTGGCAGCAGAGCCCAACCCCATCTGGCTACAACCTCACTTCAGGTAGGCTGCAGACAGCAATGAGCTCTGCCCTGAGCCTCCTCTGCTGCAGGCTGCACCCCCCCCAGCTCCCTCAGCCTCTCCTCACAGGGCTTGTTGCTGGATTCCTCCTTACTGGATGTTTTGGAAGCAATTAACTCCAACACATCCTCTTGTTGTTGCAGTTGGTTTTGAGGGCTGTGTGATGCATCTCACTGTGTCCCTCACAGGGGTTTAAACAGGGTCATGAACTGTAGGAAATGGCTAAGAAACAGCTTCTTTACCAGGATTTTATCACCTCCTCAGGCTCATGGGGCCCTGAGGGGAAGCAGACCACAAGGAATGTCTGCATGTGTGTGTGGAGGGAGGGATGATTTTTTCAGGATGTGCAAGAAATATTAGCCTGAAGGCTCACAGCACTCCCAAAATCTGGAGTGCAAGTGAGGGAAGAGCCTTGCTTCAAAATAAGGTGCCCATGGAGAGACTGGAATGGGTTAGGGGATGTGGAAGAGGATGGAGGTGCTGGGGAGAAGAAGCTTTGAGTAGGACCAGAATTCCAGAGGAGGTTGGAGATTGAGTGTGAAATAGGCTAGGGGATGGGTGAGGAGATGGAGGTGCTGGAGAAGAGGAAGTCTGGACATGGGTCTAGATTGGACCAGCATCCCAGACAAGGTGGGACATATGGTATGGAATGGGTTAGAGACTTGGAAGACATAGGTATGGGATGGGTTAGAGACTTGGAAGAGGCTGGAGCTTTGGACTGGGATCTGGATTGGACCAGCATCCCAGACAAGGTGGGACATAGGGTATGGAATGGGTTAGAGACCTGGAAGACATAGGTATGGAATGGGTTAGAGACTTGGAAGAGGCTGGAGCTCTGGACTGGGGTCTGGATTGGACCAGCATCCCAGACAAGGTGGGACAATGGGTGTACGATGGGATAGAGACTTGCAAGAGGGTAGAGGTTTGGATGGAGGTCCAAGTGGGACCAGCATCCCAGACAAGGTGGGACATTGGGTATGGAATGGATTAGGGGGCCTAAGAGAAGCTGGAGGTGGTGGAGAGGAGGAGATCTGTGGTCTGGATTGGGCCAGCATCCCAGAAAAGGTGGGACATTGGGTGTGGAATGGATTAGGGGGCCTAAGAGAAGCTGGAGGTGGTGGAGGGGAGGAGATCTGTGGTCTGGATTGGGCCAGCATCCCAGAAAAGGTGGGACACTGGGTGTGGAACGGGTTAGGGAGCCTAGGAGAGGCTGGAGGTTGTGGAAAACAGGAAGTCTGGGCTGGGGGCTGGGTTGGGCCAGCATCCCAGAGGAGATGTGAGTGAGGAGCACTCTCTAGTCTCCACTGCACCCCTTTAAACCAACACCCTGAAGCCAAGCATCACATCTGTAAACAAATGGGGCTTTAGCTTCGATCCTCCATGAATCACCTGCCCTGCTTTCACTTCGGAGAGCAGGGTGAGGGCTGGAGCCTAATGAGCTGCTTTGTGGGGCAGGCAGGCAACATTTTTTATTCCACTCTTTGGGGGCCCCCTGAGCCCTTAGGTTTGCTTTTGAGTTTCCTGTGCAACAGAAAACATTTGCTGATGTAAGGCAAGCTGAAATAACGAGGCAGGCTCGGGGGCTGCTGACACTTGAATAAATCCAAATGTCCTGGTATTTGGTTAAACCTGAAGCTGAATATTTGTGTGGTTTTTTACAACCATTGCTTGCCTCAGGGAGCAATTTGTGGAGCTGAAATAATCCAAGAGCCTTTTTTCCCCCACTTTTTTACTCTTTTTTTTTAGGGGTATGTGTGTGTGTGTGAGGTGGGGGCTTTTCCCTCCCACCCCCTGCCTGGTATTTCCACCCTCCAGGAAATGAAGAGCCTTGGGAAGATTGGATCATGCATTATTTTTTACCCTTGCAAATAGTTCCCAGGTGAAAGGGAGCTCAAGCTGTGAAAAATGCACACCCTCAGCGTGCACTGAGCTCTGGAAATGCCAAGCAGGGAGCTGAGGTTGGACCATTCCTCTCACTGATAAAAACTCCACGGGGGCCCAGCTGGGAGTGCACCACCTTTGAGGTGGCTTAGCAGAAATATGTCCCCAGGTTCCCCAAATATGCACACACAGAATTTCAGAGGCTCATAGAACCAAGCAGGTTGGAAGAGAGCTCCAAGCTCAGCCAGCCCAACCTAGCACCCAGCCCTAAACAAGCAACCAGACCATGGCACTAAGTGCCCCAGCCAGGCTTGGCTTCAACACCTCCAGCCACACAGACTCCACCACCTCCCTGGGCAGCCCATTCCAATGCCAATCACTCTCTCTGACAGGAACTTCCTAACAACATCCAGCCTGAACCTCCCTTGGCACAGCTGGAGGCTGTGTCCCCTTGTTCTGGTGCTGGTTGCTTGGGAGAAGAGCCCAACCCCACCGGGCTACAGCCTCCCTTCAGGCAGCTGCAGGCAGCAATGAGCTCTGCCCTGAGCCTCCTCTGCTGCAGGCTGCACACCCCCAGCTCCCTCAGCCTCTCCTCACAGGGCTGTGCTCCAGGCCCCTCACCAAGCTTGGTGCCCTTCTCTCAACACCTTCCAGTACCTCAACATCCCTCTTGAACTGGGGAGCCCAGAACTGGACACAGCACTCAAGGTTGTTCAGTTAGAAAAGAGCTTTGAGATCGTGCAGTCCGCAGCTGTCAACCCAGCACCACGATGGACATCAAACCATGGCCCAAGTGCCATGGCCACATGTTTTTTGAACACCTCCAGGGATGGTGACTCCACCCCCCCCCCCCCCAGGCAGCCTGTTCCAATGCCTGACCAATCTTTCAGGAATGAATTTCCCCCCACTATCCAGCCTAAACTTCCCCTGGTGCAACTTGGGGCCAGTTGCTCTTGTTGCAGAATCATTGAGGCTGGAAAAGACTTCTGAGATCATCAAGTCCAGCCTGTGACCTAACCCCATGCCATCAGCTAAGCCATGCACCAAGTGCCACATCTAAGCTGTCCTTAAAGACCTCCAGGGGTGGTGTCTGCAGTATCTCCCTTGTCCTATCACTTGTTACTTGGCAGAAGAGACCAACTCCCACCTGGCTCCAACCAGCTTTCAGGGAGTTGTTGAGATTCAGAAGGTCTCCCCTTAGTCTCCTTTTTTTTCCAGGCTGAAATCCCCCCACATCCCTCAGCTGCTCCTCCTTGGGCATTGGAACAGGCTGCCCAAGCAAGTGGTCCTCTGTGCAGTTCTGGAGCCCCCAACACAAGCAGGACATGGAAGTGTTGGAGCCAGTCTAGAGGAGGCCACCAAGATGCTGAGAGGGCTGCAGCAGCTCTGCTCTGAGCACAGGCTGAGAGAGTTGGGGCTGTGCAGGCTGGAGAAGAGAAGGCTTCCAGGAGACCTTGGAGTGGCCTTGCAGGATGTGCAGGGGGCTGCAAGAGGGCTGGGGAGGGACTATTGACAAGGTCTGGGAAAGACAGGTGGAGGAGGAATGGGTTTGAAATGGCAGAGGGGTGAGAGAAAGTGGCTGTTAGGAAGAAGTTGTTTGCAGTGAGGGTGGTGAGAGACTGGCACAGGTCGAGGATGGTGAGACCCTGGCACAGGTTTCCCAGGGAGGTTGTGGAGCACATTCTGTGATTCTGTGCCCCACAACCTTCCTGGAGATGTTCAAGACCAGGCTGGATGAGGCTTTGAGTGACCTGTTCTAGTGGGAGGTGTCCCTGCCTATGGCAAGGGGTTGGAGCTGGCTGAGCTTTGAGGTCCCTTCCAACCTAAACCATTCCATGACTCTATGACTGATTGTCTGGGGACAGTGTGGTCATGCCTCTGCCAAGCCTCCTTGAGGTGATGCAGCCCCATCTAGGGCCCCAGTGAGGTTTTATCCATGCAATGAAGGGCCCATCCTCAGCTCCCCTGGTGCCCTCTCACCCCCTCTGCATGGCCGGAGGGGGAAGCTGCAGACACTTTGGTTCCTTCCAGCAGATTCCTGAGCAAACCTGGCTCCTTGACAACTTGGCTCCTTCAGCTTGCTCTGTGTAACACACAACCTCCTGAACGCTACACATGGTGTCTTTAGCTGCTGAATTTACTCGGGTGAGGACTGCCAAGCTCAGCTCCTCTGTTGACACAGCATTTGCATGACAAACTGCTGTATTTTGAGCCCCAAATAGGATGTTCCTGCGAGCTATTTGTCTAGACTTCCACAAGCTACCAGCAGTGGAGTGTCTGCACTCCTTACACAATGTAGCCCCACGTCATGCCCAGGGAGAGAATGAATGATCCTCTCCTCCAGGAGCAGAGCAGAGACTCATGGCTTGTCTGCAGCAGGGAGTCAGGTTGTGGAGCTCTCCTGGAATAAATTCTTGCCTAGACACTTCCTTTGGACAAAAATAAATGGTTTTGTTTTTCCCCTCAGAACAACTTTTCTTGTTTGGGCAAGATTGGAAATGGTGCTTTAATCCCCTAGACAAAGATTGTGGAAGCACAGAGTCATCTGGGT
This sequence comes from Pogoniulus pusillus, assembly GCF_015220805.1. Lineage (NCBI taxonomy): Eukaryota > Metazoa > Chordata > Aves > Piciformes > Lybiidae > Pogoniulus > Pogoniulus pusillus. Next base: position 5,956,960 of record NC_087300.1, read on the forward strand.
TGGAAAAGACCTTTAAGATCATTGAGTCCAACTACTAACCTGGCACTGCCAGGTCACCACCAAACTATGGGCATCACATCTTTGAAGCCCCTCCAGGGATGGTGAATCCACTTTGGGCAGCCTGGGCCAGGGCTTCATCACCCTCACTGCAAACAACTTCTTCCTAGCATCCACTTTCAGTCTCCCCTCTGCCACTTCAAACCCATTTCTCCTCCTCCTGGCATCCCAAGAAATTGTTCATAATGCTCAACCTGGTGCAACTTGAGGCCATCTCCTCTTGTCCTGTCACTTGTTACTTGGGGGAAGAGACTGATCCCCACCTGGCTCCAACCTCCTTTTAGGGAGTTGTAGAGAGCCAGGTCTTCCCTCCAGCCCCTCAATATCCTTCTTGGAGTGAGGGCCTCATTGAATCCAACCACTAGCCTGGCACCCAGGTCACCACCAAACCATGGTCCTCAGCATCACATCTTTGAAGCCCCTCCAGGGATGGTGAATCCACCTTGGGCAGCCTGGGCCAGGGCTTCACAGCCCTTCTAGGAAAGAAATCGTTGATACTCAACCTGAATCTCCCCTGGTGCAACTTGAGGCCATCTCCTCTTGTCCTGTCACTTATTACTTGGGGGGAGAGACTGATCCCCACCTGGCTCCAACCTCCTTTTAGGGAGTTGTAGAGAGCCAGAAGATCTCCCCTCACCCTCCCCTTCTCCAGACTGAACACCCCCAGCTCCCTCTGCTGCTCCTCCCCAGCCCTGCTCTGCAGACCCTTCCCCACCTTCATTGCCCTTCTCTGGACCTCCTCCAGCCCCTCAATATCCTTCTTGGAGTGAGGGCCCCCAGACTGAACCCAATATTGGAGATGTGGCCTCAGCAGTGCCCAGTACAGAGGTTTCCTTTGCTGTGTGAGTGTTTGCCAGAGAGGTTCACTGCAAGGAGTCTGCAGCTGGTGGCTCTGACTTGGGCAAACCTTCACATAGGAGCAGACCCAACCTGCTTCCTTTGGATCTCAGCTCTGCTCTTTAAAATTACAGAATCATAGAACCACAGAACAAGTCAGGGTTGGAAGGGACCACAAGGAGCAGCCAGTTCCAACCCTCCTGCCATGGGCATAGACACCTCACACAAGATCAGGATGTCCAGAGCCTCATCCAGCCTGGCCTTAAACACCTCCAGCATGGGGCCTCAACCACCTCCCTGGGCAACCTGTTCCAGCATCTCACCACCTTCATGGTTTGAGATCTTTGACTCCCCCAAACTCCTTCCTCTGCCCTCTTGTGTCTGTGTGCCTGCCTGCCCCCTTTTTACAGATGCCAGGCGCTGCTCTGCTGTTCAGCAGCCACTAACAAGCACATTCCACTCTCCCCATGCCCTGCTCGATGGGATGGTGTCACCTCCCAGCTCCTCATCATCTCAGCCTCTCTGTCACACAGCATCCCATAAAGCTTCTAGGCCTTTGAAAACCAAAGGCTGACATCTTGAAGTCTAATTTGACACATTTCCAGCCAGGGAAAAGCATTTATTACATTAGACAAGTTGATGCAGCTCTCAGGTTGGGAATTGCACTTATTTGCTGTAATAATGGTGTAAAGTCCTCTTCCTTTTATTGTGTTATCTCTCTTTAATCATGCAGAGACGCTCCCCAGCAATTTTAATCAAAGGCTCAAGCATCACTTATCTGAAAACTAATGACTCAACTCAATGAGAGGAGAAACTTTGAAGAGCCTGCAGTTGAGCTGGGAGGGAGGAGCCAAAAGGGGGGAAAAAAAAAAGGCAAAGAGAGGGGAGATTGTTTGAAACTCGAATTATTCCCCCCCCCTTTTTTTTTTTCCTTTAGGGCCATCATTATTTCACCTGATTTGAGCTGGAGAACCTTTGTGTGGCTGGCGAGCGGGGACGAGCGGTGCCTTCCCGCTCCTCCTGAGCGTGCTGTGTTTAGACAGGTGGCTGTGAGAACGAGATGTGCTTTCAGAGGGAAGCTGTGCCTCTTGCAAAATGATGATGTGGTCACCATTGTTCTGCTCCAGAGAGAAAAATGGCAGCTTGCCTGGATCTTTTTCCTTCCCCCACCCCCACCACCGAAACACAGAATGGTAGGGTTGGAAGGGACCTCTGCAGAGCATCCCCCTGCCAGAGCAGGGTCACCTAGGAACACATCTAGGAAGGTTTTGAATGTCTCTAGAGAAGGAGACTTTACAAATCATAGAATAATAACATCTTAGAGTCACAGAATCATCTTAAGGTCATAGCATCACAGAATCATCTTAAGGTCATAGAATCACAGAATCATCTTAAGGTCATAGAATCACAGAATCATCTTAAGATGATAGAATCACAGAATCATCTTAAGATGATAGAATCACAGAATCATCTTTAGATGATAGAATCACAGAATCATCTTAAGATGGTAGAATCACAGAATCATCTTTAGATGATAGAATCACCGAATCATCTTAAGGTCATAGAATCACAGAAGCTTAGGATCATAGAAACTTAGGATCAGAATTGTAGAACTACAGAGTTGGAGTAACTTAGGATCTTAGAATCATAGAATCACAGAATCACAGAATCTTAGAATCTTGGAGTCATGGAATCTTAGAATCTTTGAACTGTAGAATCTTAGGATCATAGAATCAAAACATCACAGAATCTTAGGAGCATAGAATCAAAGCATCACAGAATCTTAGGATCATAGAATCTTAAGATCGTGGAACTAGAGAATTGTAGAATCTTAGGAGCATAGAATCACAGAATCTTAGGATCATAGAACCAAAGAATCACAGAATCTTAGGATCATAGAACCAAATAATCACAGAATCTTAGGAACATAGAATCAAAGCATCACAGAATCTTAGACTCATAGAATCTTAGGATCGTGGAACTAGAGAATTGTAGAGTCTTAGGAGCATAGAATCATAGAATCACAGAATCTTAGGATCAAAGAATCACAGATCATAGAATCTTAGGACCATAGAATCTTAGAATCTTGTAATGATGGAATCTTAGAATCATAGAATCTTAGGATCATAGTACTATAGAATTGCAGAGTCTTAGGAGCATAGAATCTTAGAATCTCAGAATCATAGAGTCAGGGAATCATGGAACCATGGCATCTTGGAACTATAGAATATTAGGATCATAGAATCAAAGGATCACAGAATCTTATGATCATAGAACTATAGAATTGTAGAATCTTAGGATCTTAGAATCTCAGGATCTTAGAATCATGGAATCTTAGAATCTTTGAACTGTAGAAACTTAGGATCATGGAACTATAGAATTGTAGAATCTTAGGAGCATAGAACCATAATCTCAGACTCATAGAATCTTAGAATCTTGTGATGATGGAATCTTAGAATCATAGAATCTTAGGATCATGGAACTATAGACTTGTAGAATCTTAGGAGCATAAAACCATAATCTCAGACTCATAGAATCTTAGAATCTTGTGATGATGGAATCTTAGAATCACAGAATCTTAGGATCATGGAACTATAGACTTGTAGAATCTTAGGATCATAGAATCACAGAATCTTTGAACTATAGAATCTTAGGATCATAGAATCAAAGAATCACAGATTCTTATGGTCATAGAACTATAAAATTGTAGAATCTTAGGATCATAGAATCTTAGACTCACAGAATCTTAGGATCATGGAACTACAGAATTGTAGAATCTTGGGAACATAGAATCTTAGAGACATGGAATCTTAGAGTCTTTGAACTATAGAATCTTAGGATCATAGAATCAAAGCATCATAGATCTGTAGAATCTTAGGATCATAGAATCTTGGACTCACTGAATCTTGGGATCATAGAATCAAAGAATCACAGAATCTTAGGATCATGGAAGTAGAGGATTGTAGAATCTTAGGAGCATAGAATCAAAGAATCACAGAATCTTAGGACCATAGAATCTTAGGATCATAGAACCATAGAATTGTAGAATCTTAGGAGCATAGAATATTAGACTCACAGAATCTTAGGATCATAGAATCAAAGAATCACAGAATCTTAGAATCATAGAATCACAGAATGTTAGGGGTTGGAAGGGACCTCTGGAGATCACCCAGTCCAAGAGGAATGCATCCAGGCAGGCTTTGAAAGTCTCCAGAGAAGGAGACTCTACAAATCCCCTGGGCAGCCTGCTCTGGAGCTCCAGCACCTTCACATCAAAGAAGTTTCTCCTCCTGATCCAATGGGCTTCAGCTTGCACCTGTTGCCCATTTTTTCCTTGTCTCCAGACCCTTCACCAGCAGCTTTGTTGCTCTTCTCTGGACCTCCTCCAGCACCTCAGTGTCCTTCTTGGAGTGAGGGGCTCAAAACTGAGCATGGTATTCAAGGTGTGGCCTCACCAGTGCTGAGTACAGGGGAACAATCACTGCCCTGCTCCTTCTGGACACACTATTTTTGATCCAAGCCAGGATGCTGTTTGTCTTCTTGGCCACCTGAGCACATTACTGGCTCATGTTCAGTCTGGAAACCCCCCTTAGGACCATCAAACCTAACCATTATCCAACACTTTCCACTTGGGACAAAGGCTCATCTGGCTGAAGGAGAACCTATTGTCCCCCAGCACTTGCAGTCTCATCTCCACAAAGCTGCTTTCCAGCAGCTCAGCTCCTAACCTCTTATGGTACATGAGCCTAGAAAAGATCCAAATCCACCTTCAGAGAGAGCCAGAACAGAGCCTTAATGCCAGAAAACAGATATAGCCCCAATCTGCTTCAAGATCAACAACTCATTAATGTCCCCACAATTCATTAATGAGGCTTTCAGCCTCCCATGCCAATTTCCTGTGAAGCTGGGCATCCTCCCCAACTCCCACAGCTTTCCCCAGGCTCTGACTCATCACATGAATCTTCTCCCAAATGCTTCTCTGGAAATCAAGATGTGTTGCCACTGCATCATTAGTTGTCAGAGTAGGCAGCACAATTGATAGTCATCATCAGCTACTAGGCCAGCAAGTGTGCTCAGGATGCTTTGTGTTCCTGCCTGCAGTGCTGTGTTTGTGTTAATATCATCCTGATAAATACTACTAATAGTAACTGCATCAATAACAACACCACAGTTGTGAAGTGTTTACACAGCCTCCATCTGCTCCGAGCTCCACCATGGCAGATAACTCTGCAACCATCTGGCATCACTGAGTGTGTTTGGCTCCTGCTTACCAGCAAGGCAGAGCAGACAAGCATCTCCAGCCCAGGATCTCCCACTGCTTCCACCTAGCCAGCAGCTATAAGTTACTACCAAACTGCAGCCACTCCTGGTGAGGAAGATGATGGAAAGCCACAGGCAGGAGATGGGAGCGCCAAGATGTTGAAGAGTGAGAGCTTCTTGCTGCAGCTTGTGAAGAGGTGTGGAGAGGGGAATCTGCAAAGCCAGGGTGAGGAAGCAGAGCCACCAGTGCAGGAGCAGGGCCACTTGCAGATCTGGTGTGGGTTAGTTTCTATTGCCTACAGTAGTAGCCTTTGCAGGGCTTCTCTCTGTGCCTGGGCAGGTGGGTACTGCACTAAGGAGGCCTCCCCAGGACAAATGCAGCATCCCACTGGATGAATGTATCCAGGCTGGAAAACATCTTGAGAAGCAGAGGTGTCACCTGCCTCTGTGCAAGTTCCCTCCATCATTTTATCAGTCTCACTGCAAAAACCAAAAGCAGGGAAGGGGGAAGTCATCCTATGAGCCAGCAATGTGCCAGTAATGCACATTACTGGGGTACCCTGGGGAGCACTGAGAAGACTGTGGACAACAGGTCAAGGAAAGTTCTCTTTTCCCTCTACTCTGTCCCAGTGAGACTACATAGAATGATAGAATCATAGAATCAACAAGGTTGGAAGAGAGCTCCAAGCTCATCCAGTCCAACCTAGCACCCAGATCACTGCACTAAGTGCCTCATCCAGTCTGTTCTTGAACACCTCCAGGCACACAGACTCCACCACCTCCCTGGGCAGCCCATTCCAATGCCAATCACTCTCTCTGACAACAACTTCCTCCTAACATCCATCCTGAACCTGTCCTGGAACAATCTCAGACTGTGTCCCCTTCTTCTGTCCCTGCTTGCCTGGCAGCAGAGCCCAACCCCACCTGGCTACAATCTCCCTGCAGGCAGCTGCAGACAGCAATGAGCTCTGCCCTGAGCCTCCTCTGCTGCAGGCTGCACACCCCCAGCTCCCTCAGCTTCTCCTTACAAGGCTTTGCTCCAGGCCTCTCACCATCTGGATGGAGTACTGGGATCAGTTCTGGGCTCACCAGTTCAAGAGGGACAGGAACTATCAGAGACAGTCCAGTGGAAGTTACTAAAGGGCATCTCTGTGAGCAGGAAGGGCTGAGAGAGCCCTGGGGCTGTTGAGCCTGGAGAAGAGCAGCTCCAGAGGGCATCTGAGCAATGCTCAGCCATAGCTGAAGGGTGAGGGGCAAGAGGATGGGGCCAGACTCTTGTCAGTGGTGCTCAGTCACAGGACAAGTAGGTTCCATCTGAGCAGGAGGAGAAACTTGTTTGGTGTGAGGGTGCTGGAGGCCTGGAGCAGGCTGCCCAGAGAGGTTGTGGAGTGGAGAGATTCCAACCCTGCCCAGGCCATTGTGATCCTGGGGGAGCTGCTGTGGTTGCTCCTGCTTTGTCAGGGGGGCTGGGCTAATTGATCTTCAGAGGTCCCTTCCAAACCCACATCCTGGGATTCCAAAACATCTAGGCCAGAGCTATTTTGAGTGTTTGGTTTGTGCCTCAGAGCCAAAGGAAAAGCACTAACTGAGGGTTCTCAGACCTGTTACTTGCCTGAGCTCTCATTTCAGCTCTGCTTCTGACCTGCTCTGAGACTTGCCATAAATCTCTGCCTCCATCTCTCTTGTCTAGTTTGGCTGCAGTCTTTTTCTGGAGCCAGAGCTTGGCTCTGTGTCTGTGTGCAGCCCCTAACACAACTCAGCACCTCTAGACCCCCTAACAACACAGGCAAGGAGCGGATGATGGCAGCTGTTGGTTGGAGCTCAGGGCTGGATGGTGGCCCAGGGGCAGGTTTAGTCTGGCCCAACCTGGAGCCCTGACACATGTTCAAGCCTGAGCTAGTTCCTACAGCTGTGTTTACCTTAGAGCTGGCTGCAGTATGAGATAATTTCTTGGCTTTGTTTTTTGTGGGGGTTTTTTTCCCTCCTTTCTCCATCAGGATTCTGGAGAGGGCTGAAGGTGTGGTTCAGTGCTCAGCTTTCCCATGCCCAGGGTAAAGTGAATGAAAGTCATTCCAAGCCTGATTGGAGAGCAGGGACCCATTTCCTCCTGAAGGTGTACAACTACTGCAGTGACTTCAGAAAGAGGTGAGTTTTACTGAGGTACAGAGAGACAAAAAAGGTCTTTCAAAAGCCTTTCCAGCACCTTCCTGCCCAGTAGGTCCTGCCATGGTATAGCCTCTGGTGTGGCAAACCCCAGATGGAAAAGCTCTCAGAGGGGCAGTGGGCATCCTTTGATTGCCAGTATATGCCATGAAGCCCCTAAAGCTTCCTGGTGCTAAGACTCCATCTCACAGTCTCACAGTATCATCAGGGTTGGAAGAGACCTCACAGATCATCAAGTCCAACCCTTAACCACAGAGCTCAAGGCCAGACCATGGCACCAAGTGCCATGTCCAACCTTGCCTTGGACTATCTCTGGAGGGTTGTACAGCCCTGGGGAAGGTCTCTGAGTGGGGTGATGGAGCTGCTATCCTGGAGACATTCACAACTTGACTGGACAAGAGCCTCAGCTGACATGAGGAGGAATATTTTCACTTTGAGGGAGACAGAGTACTAGAACAGGCTGCCCAGGGGGGCTGTAGAGTCTCCCCCTCTGGAGATATTCAAGGGCTGCTTGGCTGTGTTGCTGTGTGATCTGCTCTGGGTGCTCCTGCTCTGGCAGGGGGTTGGACTGGCTGAGCTTTGGAGGTCCCTTCCAGCCCCTGACCTTCTGTGACTGTGATTCTGTGCGTAACTAACCTGCAGATTAACTGACCTTCAGGATAACCATCCTGCAGATTAACTAACCTGCAGATTAACTGACCTTCAGGATAACCAACCTGCAGATTAACTGACCTGCAGATTAACTGACCTTCAGGATAACCAACCTGCAGATTAACTGACCTGCAGATTAACTGACCTTCAGGATAACCAACCTGCAGATTAACTGACCTTCAGGATAACCAACCTGCAGATTAACTAACCTGCAGATTAACTGACCTTCAGGATAACCAACCTGCAGATTAACTGACCATCAGGATAACCAACCTGCAGATTAACTAACCTGCAGATTAACTCTGCTTGAGTGCTGTTGGGTATTGACCTGCCTGATTGCCAAGGGAACTGATGGAGCCTTTGCTAAGTGCACAGAGCTGTTTGCTGGCATAGGAAAACCTGCTCTGGCAGGGAGGTTGGACTGGCTGAGCTTTGGAGGTCCTTTCCAGCCCCTGACATTCTCTGGTTCTGTGGGGTCCATCAGTGATGCCAAGGCTGGGGATGTTCCTCCTGGCACCCATGGCCATGGGCTGTGTATGGGGTGCTGCTAGCTGAAACCCTCTGAGAAGGCCAAGCTACAGAGGTGCCTTCAGCCCCAGATGCTCTGACACTTGTCAAAGATGCCTTTTCACATGCATCTCAATCAGGAGAGCTCTCAAAACCAAAACAGACCTAGGACCTTTCTGCTCCAGCAGACCCCTTGGGAAAACCCAGGGGAGCCTATGAATGGCTTTAGAAAACATTTCCCACCCATAAATGTCAAATGCAATGAGGGAGTTGGAGGTTCCTGCCCAATACAACAACATGAGAAAGATTCATGGTTATGAGCTTTGTCCCCTGCCCAGAGAACTCCTTGGCTTCCCAGAGCTTTGTTAATGAGCATTGATTATGTTCTGATGACTTTACTGCATCCTTAGAAAGTCACTTAGGGATTTATTGGGCTGGCTTGAAATACTGGAAGTGAGTCACTGCCCTCACCCACTCGTGATGTGCCTCAGTCTAATGCCCAAGGTGGAACCATAGAATCATTTAGATTGGAAAAGACCTTCAAGGGCACAGAATCAAAGAATGGATTGGGTTGGAAAGGATCTTCAAGATCATCTAGTTCCAAGTCCCTTGCCATGGGCAGAGACACCTCACTGAATCCAACACAACTAGGAAAGGGCTACAGTGGAGGCTGGAAGAGCTCTCTTGTGAGGAAAGATGGAGGGAGTTTGGTAGCTTTAGTCTGGCAAAAAGCAGACTGAGGGGGGAATCTCACCAATACTTAAAGAGTGGGTGTCAGGAGGATGAGGACCAGACTTTTTTCAGTGGTGCCCAGTGACCAGGGCAAGGTTGGACTCGTTGATCTTGAAGGTCATTTCCAACCTGATCAATTGGTTCTGTAATGAGCACAAACTTGAAGGTAGCAATTTCCATCCAAACACGAGGAGGAACTTCTTTGATTTAAGGGTGATGGAGCACTGGAGCAGGCTGCCCAGGGAGGTGGTGGAGTCTCCTTCTCTGGACACATTCCAAACCTGCCTGGATTTGTTTCTGTGTGACCTTTTTGTGGTGAACCTGCCTTGACAAAGGGGTTGGGCTCAATGATCTTCAACTCCTACTACACTGTGTTGCTGTGAACCATTAACCCTGTCCCTGCCCATGGCAGGGGGGTTGGAACTGGCTGATCCTTGTGGTCTCTTCCAACCCTAACTGATTCTGTGATTCTGTAACCCTTCTCTACCCAGTAGAAGCTACAAGTGGATGATGAAAACATCCCCAGGAAAGTTTGAAGGCAGCAAATGGGTTACACAGAGCTTGTTATGATCTCTGTCCCTGCCCATGGCAGGGGAGTTGGAACTGGCTGATCCTTGTGGTCCCTTCCAACCCTGATTCTATAACCCTACTCTACCCAGGAGAATCTACAAGTGGACAATGAAAACATCCCCAGGAAAGTTTGAAGGCAGCAAATGGGTTACACAGAGCTTGTTAAGAGCTCTGTCCATACCCATGGCAGGGGGGTTGGAACTGGCTGATCCTTGTGGTCCCTTCCAACCCTGATTCTATAACCCTACTCTACCCAGGAGAATCTACAAGTAGAAAGTTTGAAGGCAGCAAATGGGTTACACAGAGCTTGTTAAGAGCACACAGGAGTCGCCTAATTTCCTCTTCCACCCCACTTAATCAGAGATAATAACAGGATAGCACCAGGAATTCAGAGAGCTTAGAACAAAGCAGGCAGAGCCTGGCTCCGGCAGGCTGGGGACAGGGATCCAAGGATTTTCCACTGAAGGATTTTCGCTGAAGATCAATGGGACCTGGCTGGCTGCCTCCCATCATGAATTTGAATGTCTCAGATCCAGACGATTATGGGCGAGAAGTGTTGGCACTTCCCCTTCAAAGGGAAGGGGGATGCCAGAGATTTTCTTAGAGGTTAGGATTTGGCTCAAGCCGAATCATGGGGGTGGGCTATTAGCCAAGAGAAATGTAAATCCTTTCTGGAAGGATCAGGACAAGAGGACACAGCCTCAAGCTGTGCCAGGGCAGGTTTAGGCTGGAGGCTAGGAAGAAATTCTTCACGGAAAGAGTGATTGGCACTGGAATGGGCTGCCCGGGGAGGTGGTGGAGGCACCGTCCCTGGAGGTGTTTAAGGAGAGTTTGCATGAGGCACTCCGTGCCATGGGTTAATTAGAAGGGTTAGATGATAGGTGGGACTCGATGATCTGAAAGGTCTTTTCCTACCTGGTTGATTCTGTGATTCATATTGGTATTTTATTTCTTCCTTCCTTTGTTCTTCCTTTCCTCCTCTCCTCCTTGCTTTCTTCCTTTCCTTTTCTTTCTTTCATTCCTCCCTTCTTTCCTTTCATTCCTTCCTTCTTCCCTTTTCTTCCTTCCTTCTTCCCTTTTCTTTCTTTCATTCCTCCCTTCTTCCCTTTCATTCCTTCCTTCTTCCCTTTTCTTCCTTCCCTCCTTTTCTCCCTTCTTTCCTTTTCTTTCTTTCCTTCTTCCCTTTTCTTTCTTTCATTCCTCCCTTCTTCCCTTTCCTTCCTTCCTTCTTCCCTTCCTTCTTTTCTCCCTTCTTTCCTTTTCTTTCCTTCCTTCTTCCCTTTTCTTTCTTTCATTCCTCCCTTCCCTTTTTTTTCCTTCCTTCTTCCCTTTTCTTCCTTCCCTGCTTTTCTTCCTTTCCTCCCTTCTTCTGTTTTCTTTCTTTCCTTCCTTCTCTTATTTCCTTCTCTTCCTTCCTTTTCTTTCTTTCCTTTTCTTTCTTTCTTTTCTTCCTTCTTTCCCTTTCTTCCTTCCTTCCTTCCTTTTGTTTCTTTTTCCTTCATTTCCTCCTTCCTTTCCTTCCTTCTTTGCTTCTTTCCTTCTTTTCCTCCTTCCTTTCATTTCTTTCCTTCCTCCTTTCTTCCTTCCCTCCTTCCTTTCCTTTCTTTCCTTCCCCCTTTCTTCCTTCCCTCCTTTCTTTCCTCCTTTCCTCCTTTCTTCCTTCCCTCCTTCCTTTTCCTCCCTTCCTGTTTTTTTTTTCTGGTTGTGTGTTCTGCTTTTCCCTTTCCCCCCCATGGCTGCAGGGGCATGCTCAGGGGTTCTGGCTGATAGAGTAATGGTAGCAATCCTAACACCAATCATCAGGATGGGGATGATAATGCTGAGACACTGAGATGTGCCCTGGCACTGTGCAAACCAAGCTGTGATGTTTGATTCCCAGTCCAACAGCTTCCACTGGGCCAGGGAGCTGAGCTCTGTGGTTGTGCTCAGAGTAAAAAGCAACCTTAGCATTTGCCTCTCCTTTTCCATTCAGGCTTCTGCTGCTTTTCACAGGATCCCAGGATGTCAGGGGTTGGAAGGGACCCAAAGAGACCCTCGAGTCCAACCCCTCTGCCAGAGTAGGACCACACCATCTAGCTCAGGGCACACAGGAACACATCCAGACAGGCCTGGAAAGGCTCCAGAGAAGGAGACTCCACAACCTCTTTGCTTTTGGAGTCTGCTGAGGCCTCGTTTCCAACTGATCACAGAATGTCAGGGGCTGGAAGGGACCTCCAAAGCTCAGCCAGTCTAGGATCACCCAGAGCAGATCATGCAGGAACACATCCAGGTGGGGTTTGAATATCTCCAGAGGAGGAGACTCCACAACCCACCCTGGGCAGCCTGTTCCAGGGTTCTAATGAACCTCCCCACCAAAACAGGCAACAAAACCATGCAAATCTGGGAAGGCTGAGGCAAGCTCAGGTGAGTCCAGCACTGCCAGAGATCATTTGGATGGCTTCTTGTTCCCATGCCAGGGTGGTATTGGTGGCAGGTCTGTAATTTACATCATTTGGCTACATCCCTCTTTCTGCACACAGTGAGCTTGGAAACTCTCCTGCTTTGCCAGGCCAAAACACACATTTATGCCAAGTGGAAATATCTCCATGAAGGGCTCAGTGATGTCCTGCAACACCATTGCTTGCTGAAGCAAGGAGCTCTTTTAATGCAGCCACTTCAGCTCGAGAGGTGAGATTCCTTTCTCTCCACCCTGCAGAGACCTGGCCTGTGTCCAGTCATGAGGTGAACCACAGCAGACTTGCAGGGGAAGGACAAGACAAATCCTATCTAATTTGTCCAGAGTTAAGGAGAAAATACTTAGCAGCAGAAAAAGGGGAAGAAAAATAGCCTAAAGGTCAAAAAAGAGTTAAAATCAGCCAAGGAAACACAGCAGTGTGAGGAAACCTTCATCCCCCCCCCCAACTTTCAGAGCTCTGGGTCACTCAGCTCTCATCATCTTAACAAGGGAGACACATCTCACCTCAACACAGGATGGGGTTTTGGGTACTGCTGGAGCAGGCCTGACCTGGTGAAGTTGGAAGGCAGTGCCTGGTCTTGGCATCCTCAGAAGCATTCAAGAAGAAAAAGGAGTTTCTTGCTCTGGAGGGATGGGCTCAGGGTGGCTGTCCTGGAAGGAGGGGGTGAGGGGGCGGTGGGTGGCCATAAATCAACTCTCCTAGGAAGGATGCACTGCAGTGCTGCTGCATGGCTGGGAGCTGGTCCTCCTGGCTACAGAAGCTGTGGCTTTGCACAGACATTTACATCTATCTTTCCACCCCACCTGAGCAAATCACCCCTCCCAGAGACAGGGAGAGACATATGGGGAGGACAGCACAAGATTTACCCAGGGCGAGCGCTCAGCAAGGGGCAGAACATGGGTAAGGACTGGGGGGCAGGCTCTCAGCTGCTACAAATTAATGTCACTCCATCAACGTCAGGAAACACATGCTGGAGTGCACCAGCCCTTTGCTTTGCAGCTCCTGAGGCCCTGCTTGCCTACCAGCAGCTGAACATTGCCTCCCACTTGCTGAAGCTGTGGAGCCTGCAAATGGCTCTGCGCATCCGCGAGGCTGCTCCAAGGCTTTGAAACCAGATGCTGCGGTCTGGGGAGGGCAAGCTTCAGGTGAGGTCAGGGGATGCACTGAACATGGCCAAGATTTGTTCCATTTAAACAACCTTGCTCTGTTATTAAAAAAAAAGAAGAGAGAGATTTCTCCCCCTGTAAGTGTCAATTTTGTTGGCAGTGTTCATTTCTTTTCTGCGGGAGAGCAAGACTGAAACACTTCCCCCTAGGCTGATGTTAAACTGTTTTGTCTGAGTTGCCACAAGCAGAGCTTTCTGGGTAAAAATTGTCACCTGAAATGCTTCTGACAGAGGGGAGAGAAAAAAATAATCAAAAATCAGAACGGGTTTAGTCAAAGTGTTTTGCAAATTCACAGTGAATTGTGACAAGGAACAAAGAAACCTCTGCACAACACCTGCCGTTCTCTGCCTTCCAACGCGCTGGAAATGAAATGAGCCTTAATTCAGAGGAGCTCCTTTCCTCAGACTCTTAATTCCTTGTCACACACACACATATATATATAGAGATGTATGTTAAAACATGAGTATTTCCAGGCTAAAGCAGAGATTTGATCCCTAGCAAAAAGGGTTGCCTCATCTTTTGTGTGGTTTGCAGCCAAAAGGGGACTCAGGTATTTAGGAGCCTAAGGAGAGATGCTCAAGATGGGTGAGAGGCAATGGACACATCCAGAGAAGGGTGACAAAGCTGGGGAGGGGCCTGGAGCACAAAACCTGTGAGGAGAGGCTGAGGGAGCTGGGGGGGTGCAGCCTGCAGCAGAGGAGGCTCAGGGCAGAGCTCATTGCTGTCTGCAGCTGCCTGCAGGGAGGCTGTAGCCAGGTGGGGTTGGGCTCTGCTGCCAGGCAAGCAGCAACAGAAGAAGGGGACACAGTCTCAAGTTGTACCAGGGCAGGTCTAGGCTGGATGTTGTTAGGAAGTTGTTGTCAGAGAGAGTGATTGGCATTGGAATGGGCTGCCCAGGTTGGTGGTGGAGTGGCTGTGGCTGGAGGTGTTGAAGCCAAGCCTGGCTGGGGCACTTAGTGCCACGATCTGGTTGCTAGGTTGGACTGGATGAGCTTGGAGGTCTCTTCCAATCTGCTTGCTTCTATGGTTCTATGACACAAACTGGAACCCAGGAGGTTCCATGGAAAGGTAAAGAAAAAATCTTCACTTAGGGTGTCAGGGCCCTGGAGCAGGCTGCTCAGAGAGGTCTCCTTCTCTGGAGAGATTCCAAATCCAGCTGGACATTGTGACCCTGGGCAAGCTGCTCTGGGTGCCTCTGCTTTAGCAGGAGGGCTGGACTGAGTGAGCTCATAACCACATTTCAATTGAGGACCTACAGGAAGGCTGAGGAGGGACTCTTTAGCAGGGCTGGTAGTGATAGGATGAGGGGCAGTGGTTTGAAACGGGAGCAGGGGAGGTTTAGATTGAACCTCAGGAGGAAGTTCTGCACAATGAAGGTGGTGAAATACTGGAACAGGTTACCCAGGCTTGAGACCCCATCCCTGGAGACAACCAAGATTGGACTTGATATGCCCCATGGCAGCCTGATGTGTCTGCAGGTGTCCCAGAGGTGGCCTTTGAGGGTCCTTTCCAACCCCATGCAATCTGTGACTCTCGAGGTCCCTACCACCCTTGCTCCATTCTGGACTTCAGTGAAGACCACCACCTCATCTGTGGCTCAAGACTCACCACAATCTGGGGCTTTTTTCCCCTCTGTCTCAGGCTCCTGAGGTGGCAGCCCAGCCTTGTGTCTGTCCCACAGCTTTCCTGAGCTGAATGGCAGCGTGGGCAGAGGCTCGGTGCCGCCTTGCTGCTCCCAAACGAGCTGTTTTGACACATCCAAATGGAAATGGCATGAGATCCCTCTGCTGCCATTTTACAGCTCTCTTCCCTATGGCGTGTTTTGAATTCCCTGTCCTCATCTGGGACAAGCAAATGTCAAAACAGCAGGTTTGGATTTTTCTCCCCTCTTGTCTCCCAGCCTCTCTGACAAAGCACTGATTTGCTCCCTCGTATCGCCCAGGCTCGAGAGATCAGGCACAGAGAGACAGGCTCCTGCCTGCTCCCAGGAGGGATTTTTCCATGTCAGCCTGGAAAACAGCTGCTCTTTACTCATGTCTTGAAGCAGGTGCTCTGCTGTCTCCAGTCCTGCCCCAGTCTGGCAGCATAGCCCTGCCTGGATCTGCCCCACCAGCATCCAGTCTAACTTCTGCTGCCTGCACCTGGAAATGCAGGGGGAAAGCACTGCCTGGGCAAATCCCAGGGCAACTGCAGCAGGAGAATGGGATGAGAAGCTGGGGAAGGCTATCTTGAGTTGTTCAGGCTTGAACTGGTCCATGACAGGGCCAGCACAGAATCATAGATTAATTGGCTCAGTAACACCTCTAAGATTCAAGATCAGACTTGATGCAGCCCAATCTAACTGGAGGTGTCTCTGCTGATGGCAGGGGTTTGGAGAAGATGACCTTTGAGAGTCCTTTCTAACCTCTTTATCTGTGAATCAACAAATCCAGCTCACCACCAAGGGCAGCCAACCCATTCCTCCCACAGAAACTTTCTGCCCCTCATTTAAACCACAGAGACTTGCAGAGTCCACACCAGGCTCCAGCTCCCCCCCATTTATTTCTGTTCAAGCTGGGTGGAGGTGGCTGTGGGCAGAGAACTGCCTGACCTGGACTGCCACTCTTCCTTGGCTGGGGGAGTTTTGCTCTGCTGATGCCTAATTACATCCAGGCAAACGTTGCTGGTGGAGCTGGGCTCCAGCCTCAGCTGCTAAATCAAGCCCTCGGCGTGGTATGGAGGAAGGGGAAGGAGCAGGCACAGGACCATTAGTGCTGGCATGGGAGTTAATGAGCCCAAAAGAAAGCCTGCCTTTCAGTGGCTGCTTGGAGCAGTGGTCTGTCAACCTGTGAGCTTCCCTTCTCTTTCTGAAGTTAGTCCATGTTTTATGAACACCTGTAGGGCAAGGCAGTAGCTTCCTTCTCCACAGCAGCCCTGTAGAGCTTGCTGAGTTTAGTGTGCATTAAATCCTTTATGGGAGCCATTGTGAAACCTTCAGAGGGGCTTCCAGGGCAATCTTTATTGAGGTCCCCTCCATAGGGTGGCAGCCAGTAGTGGGACATGCTGCTCAGTGGTGTACATCTCTCTTGATGTTGCAGGTGGCATCTGAATGTCTCCAATGGGGAGCCTGTGTCAATGAAGAGAAGTCTCTGCTCTGGAGGGAGAGAGAATCATTACAAAGACACACTGGGGAGATTGGAAGGCACCTCTGGAGATCACCCAGTCTAACCCTCCTGCTGAAGCAGGGCCATCTGCAGCAGCTTGCCCAGGATCACAATATCCAGGTGGATTTGGAATCTCTCCAGAGAAGACAACTCCACAATCTCTCTGAGCAGCCTGCTCCAGGGCTCAGCATCCTCACACCAAAGAATTTTCTCCTCCTGTTCAAATGGAGTTTCTTTTTGTTCCAGGTTGTGCCCATTGTCCCTTGGCCTGTCCCTGAACACCACTGACAGGAGGCTCAGCTCATCTTCTTGTTCTTGCTGAGCATTGACCAGATCCTGTCTGGAGCTGCTCTTCTCCAGGCTCACCAGCCCAGGGCTCTCAGCCTTTCCTCCTCACAAATGTTCAGTTCCCTCAGCATCTTCAGAGCCTCCACAGGACTCTGTCCAGTAATTCCCTGTCCCACTTGAACTGGGGAGCCCTGAACTGGGCCCAGTTCCCCAGAAGTGGCCTCCCTAAAGCAGGGCAGAGTGGGAGGAGAACCTCTCTCAACAGTGCTGGGTTGAATCTCATGCTGCCTGTGGGCAGGCAGCAACAGGCAAGGGAAGCTGTGGTGTCTGCTAGCTGTGAGCTGGTGTGAGCTCAGGAAAGGTTTGTCATCAGAGGGCATGATGGATGTGCACAGTGCTGTGTCCTGACACTTTGGAACCCATTAACAGCCAGGGGAGAACCTCACTGGGGCACCTCTGGTGTCTCTGTTTGCTCCTGGAGGAATCCTAAAGTGGCAGTGATGTAAAAAGCAAGGAGAGAGAAACTGCTGAGTGTGACCCCTGCCTGTGAGGTTTGCAGCAGTCCACAGAGAGCCCTGCTTTTGCTCCTGCTTCATCTTGGAGGTGCTCCTGATCCATTGAGCTCTGCTCTGAAATTTCAGGTGGGGGAATAGGGTTGGGGTAGTGGAGCACATCAGGACAAGTGCCAAGTCTACAAGGCAGCTTGTTTGATTTCAGGTCTCTTTGACTTCACTTGCCAGCTGCAGGGATGCATGGCAGGCAGGAGCAGCTAGGGAAAGAGAAGCTCCAAAAGAATACTAAGAACATGGAAGCGTGGAGAATGGCCTTTAAAATGTACAAACAGAGCTAATCACACTGGAAATGTCATTCCAAGAGGTACTGTGCTGAGGTTTTATACAGAGACTGCTCTGGTGAGACTTTACCTGCAGTACTCTGCAGTCCTCAGCATAGGAAGGACATGGAGGCAGTCCAGGGGAGGGCCACAAAGATGATCAGAGGGCTCTGTGTGTGAGACACCTCTCCTGTGAGGACAGGGTGAAAGAGTTGGCTCTGTTCAGCCCGGTTGGGGTTGGACAAGATGACCTTTGAAGGTCCTTTCCCACCCAATGCAGTCTGTGATCAGTGTCCTGTCACTTCCATTTGTCACCTATAAAGAAGAGGGCTCTGTGTGTGTGAGACACCTCTCCTGTGAAGACAGGGTGAAAGAGTGGACTCTGTTCAGTCTGGTTAAGGTGTCCAGGGAGACCTTAGAGCTGCATTGCAATGTCTGAAGGGGAGCTGGGGGAGGGACTGTTCAGAAGGGCCTGTGGTGGTAGGATGAGGGCAGCAGTTTAAAACTGGAGCAGGGCAGAGTCAGGTTGGACATCAGGAGGAAGTTCTGCACAGTGAGGGTGGTGGAATATTGGAACAGGCTGTGCAGGGATGTGGCTGAGCTCCCATCCCTGGAGACATTAAGGATTATGGCTTCAGGTCTCTCTGTGCTACCTGCTCTAGTTGATGTCCCTGCTGCCTGTAGGGGGTTTGGACAAGTTGACCTTTGAGGGTCCCTTCCAACCCAAAGCAGTCTGTGATCAACCTCCTGTCGCTTCCACTTGTCACCTACAAAACCTTGCTGAGGCAGGGAGGTCACAGAAGGACCTGAGCCTGCAATGATGGGTCCCAGAACTCAACTTCTGGAGCTTACCTTTGCTGTACCCCAAACTCAGCACTTGGAATTCAGAGGTGAGGAGCGTGTGAGCAGAGCTGGGATCCGATGAAAAGCCAATTTGCTGAGAGGGACCCCGACTGCTCATTGTAGCTGGCAAAGCTTCCACAGCACCTCAGGGGAGACACAAGCCTGAAATCTTAATTAAAAAGCAGAAACCAGGGTTTCATGCTAGGCTGATATTGTGACTCTCTTCCCTTTATGGACAGCTCTTATGCAAGCTCCTACTGTGTCTGTGGAATTGCTAATTTAAAGGAAGCTACAGATCTGTGCAGCACAGGGCCTGTGTCAGCAGTGTTTAACATCAGGAGAAGGAGGTGTGTGCTGATCCCTTTCCTTGCTAGGAACTTTTTATTTCTCCCAATCTTGCCTTTCTTGTCATCTGCTTCAGAAACCACCCGAAGGAACATTGTCACCATCTGGGGCGCGTGGAGACGGCACTGATGGAACAAAGCATCCCCACTCAGCACTGAGAGCTGTGTTTGTGCCTAGGTAGTGATAAGGGCTGTACCAGCAAGAGATCTCCCATGTAGGCTTCTCAGAATCATAGACTCATAGAATAGAGCAGGTAAAAAGAGAGCTCCAAGCTCAGCCAGCCCAACCTAGCACCCAGCCCTAGACAACCAACCAGACCATGGCACTAAGTGCCCCAGCCAGGCTTGGCTTCAACACCTCCAGCCACACAGACTCCACCACCTCCCTGGGCAGCCCATTCCAATGCCAATCACTCTCTCTACCAGGAACTTCCTAACAACATCCAGCCTAGACCTGCCCTGGCACAACTTGAGGCTGCGTCCCCTTCTTCTGTTGCTGCTTGCCTGGCAGCAGAGCCCAACCCCACCTGGCTACAGCCTCCCTGCAGGCAGCTGCAGACAGCAATGAGCTCTGCCCTGAGCCTCCTCTGCTGCAGCCTGCACAGCCCCAGCTCCCTCAGCCTCTCCTCACAGGGCTGTGCTCCAGGCCCCTCCCCAGCCTTGCTGCCCTTCTCTCAACACCTTCCAGCACCTCAACATCTCTCTGCAATTCAGGAGCCCAGAACTGGACACAGCACTCCAGGTGTGGTCTGAGCAGTGCTGAGCACAGGGGCAGAAGAACCTCCCTTATCCTGCTGCCCACACTGCTCCTGAGCCAGCCCAGGATGCCATTGGCTCTGCTGCCCACCTGGGCACTGCTGCCTCATCTTCAGCCTACTATCTATCAGTACCCCCAGGTCCCTTTCCTCCTGGCTGCTTTCCAGCCACTCTGGCCCCAGCCTGTAGTGCTGCTTGGGGTTGTTGTGGCCAAAGTGCAGAACCCTGCACTTGGCCTTGTTCAATCTCATCCCCATGGCCTCTGCCCACCCATCCAGCCTGGCCAGGTCCCTCTGCAGGGCACTCCTCCCCTCCAACAGCTCCACAGCTGCTCCTAGCTTGGTGTCATCTGCAAACTTACTGCTGCTGGACTCAATCCCCTTGACTGCTGAGCTGGAGTCTCCTAGGGTACTTTTCAGGGGGAAGAGGATAGGGTTGCCTGAACAAATGCACAAGCATCTCTGACTGAGAATACTCAGCACAGGCTTTGAGAGACCAGCAATTTGTTTTTCTGCTTGGCTACAAGCCTGGTGGAAGCTTTTGGCAAGCCAAGCTGCCACTGTCAAATCTGGCCCAGACTGTAAGCAGCCTGATGTGACAGAGCTGTCCCATCTCCAGCTGAAAATGGACTGAGGATAGCAGCCTCTGGAGAGGCTTGGCTTTCTTTTCATGTCTTATTAGGGATGTACAAGCTCCTCTTTTGATGCATGACTTTGAAAAATGTAACTTTATTGCCTTAGCTTCTCCATTTCTGGAAGAAAATAAAATCCCCTGTCCCATTAGATCAGTGGAAAGAAAGATTTAGAAGGAATCTGGTGTCAGTGACAAAGCCTTCACAAGCTTAAACCTGCACTTCTTTGGGATCATCAAATTATGGGATGGTTTGGGTTGGAAAGGACCCTTAAAGGTCATGTAGTCCAACCCCCCTGCAGTCAGCAGGGACATCTGCAGCTACAGCAGACTGCTCAGACCCCATCAAGCCTGATCTTGCAGGTCTCCATGGATGGGGCCTCCACCACCTCTCTGGGCAACCTCATCCAGCATTCCAACACCCTCAAAGTAAAGAATTTCTTCCTAATGTCCTAAAATGGACAGACTTTGCCAGAATTAGGGAGACTTCAGGGACAGGCTGCACCTTTATGAAGACAGATGATGCTGGGGAGGCCAATACCTCCTTGGGTGATCCCTTGGGCACCCAGACCCTGCCACACACCAGCCTTTGTCTAGAAATGACTTGCACTTCCTTGCAGAGATTGGAGAAAGATCTGAGCTCAGCCTGATGCCAGCAGGAGATGGCATACAAGATAACTTTATCTCTCCCTTTAAGGAGGAAGGACTTTTCCAGACATGGCTAATTCAATTGTGATGCTCACTGCCAGGGCCAGTGGAGATCAAAAGCAGAAATGGGTCTGAGAAGTCATTAGATAAATATGTAGAGACAAAGGTCACCAGTGGCTTTCAAACACGAGTCAGAGTTTCTCCTCCTGCCTCAGGAAGGGCCTGAGCTGAACATTGCCTGGACTGGGAAGAGTTTATGGCCACATGCTAGTCCTGTTCCTGTGCTGGCCATACAGGAGACTGACCTGGGTGGGCTTGGAATCATAGAATCAAGCAGGTTGGAAGAGAGCTCCAAGCTCAGCCAGCCCAACCTAGCACCCAGCCCTGCCCAACCAACCAGACCATGGCACTAAGTGCCCCAGCCAGGCTTGGCTGCAACACCTCCAGCCACACAGACTCCACCACCTCCCTGGGCAGCCCATTCCAATGCCAATCACTCTCTCTGACAACAACTTCCTAACAACATCCAGCCTAGACCTGCCCTGCCACAGCTTCAGGCTGTGTCCCCTTGTTCTGTTGCTGGTTGCCTGGCAGCAGAGCCCAACCCCACCTGGCTACAGCCTCCCTGCAGGCAGCTGCAGGCAGCAATGAGCTCTGCCCTGAGCCTCCTCTGCTGCAGGCTGCACCCCCCCAGCTCCCTCAGCCTCTCCTCACAGGGCTGTGCTCCAGGCCCCTCCCCAGCCTTGCTGCCCTTCTCTCAACACCTTCCAGCACCTCAACATCTCTCTGCAATGGAGGAACCCAGAACTGGACACAGCATTCAAGGTGTGGCCTGAGCAGTGTTGAGTACAGGATCTGATCCAGGAAGCTGCTCTTATACCCTTATCACCAACAGCCTCTGCTAAAGGCTTAGAGATTGATCAAAATGAGAGCCCCCAAGAATACTTAGTCCAACCCACCATGGCCATCAAAGCATGTCCCTAGATGCCACATCCATACTTTTCTTGAACATCTCTAGGGTTGGGGACTCCATCACCTCTCTGGAAAGCCTGTTTCAGCCCCTGGCCTCTCTTGCAGAAAAAAAATGCCTTCTATTCTCCAGCCTAAACCTCCCTTGACACAATTCCAGGCTATGAAGATGCTCAGAGGGCTGCAGCAGCTCTGCTCTGAGGACAGGCTGAGAGAGTTGGGGCACTGTAACCTGGAGAAAAGAAAGCTTCCAGGAGAGCTTGGAGTGGCCTTGCAGGATCTGAAGGGGGTTGCAGGAGGGCTGGAGAGGGACTATTGACAAGGGCTTGTGATGACAGGGCAAGGAGGAATGGGTTTGAAGTGGCAGAGGGGAAATTGAAAGGGGATATTAGGAGGAAGTTCTTTGCTTTGAGGGTGGTGAGACACTGGCACAGGCTGCCCAGGGAGGCTGTGGAGCACAGAGGCACAGAATGTGACCAAAGATCCCATTCTGTGCCTCTGTGCTCCACAACCTCCCTGGAGGTGCTCAAGATCAAGTTGGATGAGTCCTTGAGCAATCTGTTCTAGTGAGAGGTGTCCCTGCCTATGGCAGGGGATTTGAACTTGCAGAGCTTTGGGGTCCCTTCCAACCTAAACCATTCTATGATTTCCTCCCTTTCTATCACCTGATACTAGAGACTGATCCCAAACTTATCTACAGCTCCCTGAAAGGAGTTTGGAGTGAGCACCTCCAAGCTGCAAACAGAATGGGGAGCCAGGCTGAGGGCAGTGTTAGGTGGCTGTGCTCAGAAGTGCTGTTGCAGACAGAGCAGGTTGATGGATTGTTCTATCATCTCACTGAAGAGAGGTTTGCCTCTGCCTAAGGGCATGGCTGTAAATGAGCCCCTAATGGATTCTGCTCCTAAAACTTCCCTGTAGTACAGAAATAGCTGCATCCCCTGGAAGTAGGGAAAGGGGGGGGGGGGGGGAAGGGGGGGGGAGAGAGACAGGCTTTGAGTTACACTGAAGGGATGGTGAAGCCCCAAAGTGACTAGGGTGGCAAACAAATGTCTCTTGAAGCAGCCTGCCCCAGCCCTGGGTGATGCCAAGGCTGGTTAGAGACTGTTAACTACAAGACATGGCTGTTCCTACGACCCACCCCCCCCAAACTTGGCTGGGAGGTGTTGAGAGAAGGGCAGCAAGGCTGGGGAGAGGCCTGGAGCACAAAACCTGTGAGGAGAGGCTGAGGGAGCTGGGGGGGTGCAGCCTGCAGCAGAGGAGGCTCAGGGCAGAGCTCATTGCTGTCTGCAGCTGCCTGCAGGGAGGCTGTAGCCAGGTGGGGTTGGGCTCTGCTGCCAGGCAGCCAGGGACAGAATAAGAGGACACAGCCTGAAGCTGTGGCAGGGCAGGTCTAGGCTGGATGTTGTTAGGAAGTTGTTGTCAGAGAGAGTGATTGGCATTGGAATGGGCTGCCCAGGGAGGTGGTGGAGTCTGTGTGGCTGGAGGTGTTGAAGCCAAGCCTGGCTGGGGCACTTAGTGCCATGGTCTGGTTGGTTGGGCAGGGCTGGGTGCTAGGTTGGGCTGGCTGAGCTTGGAGCTCTCTTCCAACCTGCCTGATTCTATGATAACAGATCCTGGAGTCCAACCATTCTCTAATACATGGCTAGGAAGAGCTGATGGCCACAGCATGCTGGCTTGGAGGCTGATGATCTTAGAGAGCTTTCCCAACCTGGTCAATTCTGGGATGCTTTCCCAACCAAACCACTTCTATGACCACACAATACTGCTCCCCTATGAGCCTCCAGCTCAGCTAAGTACTTCAGCTCATCACAAGTGAGCAGAAATAAGCAGCTAAACACAGAGGAGCTCAGCTAAGAGGCCCAGCCAGCACCCGTGGGTGATGTTAGTGACCATCAAGCTTTGTCCTACCTAACCAGGGGGCCACCAGGCCCCCCAGCCTTTAGATCCCCTCCACCACTCACCCAGTGTGCACCATGGGCACTCACCTGTGATGCCAGGAGGAGGATCCCTCTGCCCAGTTGGGCAAGCTTGGGGCTTCTGCCCTTCCTGAGGCTGCTTATAAAGGGGAGTGGGCAGGGAAGGCAAAGTGGTCACACCTGGGCTGGGAGGAGGCTGCAATAGCACCCAGGTGCTGTGGGTTTGGGGGAAGATAAGGGGTGGGAAAGGGGAGGTGTTGCTGAAAGGAGGGAGATAATCAATGGCACAATGCCCACCTGGAGACCAGTGCCAAGTGGCTCCCTCAGGGGTCAGTGCTGGCACCAGTGCTGTGTAACATCTTTGTCAGTGCCATGGACAGAGGACTGGAGTGCACCCTCAGCAGAATCTGCAGATGGCACCAAGCTGTGTGGCATAGTCAACTTGTAGAGGGCAGGAATCCATCCACAGGGATGTAGACAGGCTGCAAAGGTGTGCTCAGGTCAAACTCATGACATTCAACAAGACCAAGTGTAAGGTCCTGCACCTGGGTGGGTGCAATCCCAAGCACAACTCCAGGCTGGGTGGGGAATGGCTGAGAGCAGCCCTGAGGAACAGACCCTGGGGGTCTGGGCTGATGCAAAGCTCCACAGGAGCCTGCAGTGGGAGTGCAGCCCAGACACAACCCTGTGCTGGGTGCAGCAAGAGCAGTGTGGGCACAGGGCAAGGGAGGGGATTCTGCCCCTTGGCTCTGCTCTCCTCACACCCCACCTGCAGTCCTGGGGGCAGTTCTGCAGCCCCCAGCACAAGCAGGACATGGAAGTGTTGGAGGCAGTGCAGAGGAGGCCACCAAGATGCTGAGAGGGCTGCAGCAGCTCTGCTCTGAGCACAGGCTGAGAGAGTTGGGGCTGTGCAGCCTGCAGAGGAGAAGGCTTCCAGGAGACCGTGTATGAGCTGTCCAGGATTTGCAGGGGGCTCCAGGAGGCCTGGGGAGGGATTATTGATAAGGTCTGGGAATGAGAGGAGGAGGAGGAATGGGTTTGAAGTGTGAGAGGGGAGATTGAAAGTAGCTGTTAGGAAGAAGTTGTTTGCAGTGAGGGTGGTGACAGACTGGCACAGGTTGCCCAGGGAGGTTGTGGAGCACAGAAGAACAGAATGTGATCAAAGATCCCATTCTGTTCTTCTGTGCTCCACAACCTCCCTGGAGATGTTCAGGACCAGGTTGGATGAGGCCTTCAGCAAACTGTTCTAGTGGGAGGTGTCCCTGCCTATGGCAGGGGTTTGGAACTGGATGATCCTTGAGATTCCTTCCAGCCTACATCATTCTATGATTCTGTGAAAAGAAGAAGGTGAGGAAAGGAGAGATATGGCGAGATAAAGGAGGGAGATGAAAAGAAGAAGCTGAGGAAAGGAGGGATATGGAGAGGGGAAGGAGGGAGATGAAAGGAAGAAGCTGAGGAAAGGAGGGATATGGAGAGGGGAAGGAGGGAGATGAAAAGAAGAAGCTGAAGAAAGGAGAGATATGGAGAGGGGAAGGAGGGAGATGAAAAGAAGAAGCTGAGGAAAGGAGAGATATGGAGAGGGGAAGGAGGGAGATGAAAAGAAGAAGCTGAGGAAAGGAGAGATATGGAGAGGGGAAGGAGGGAGATGAAAAGAAGAAGCTGAAGAAAGGAGAGATATGGAGAGGGGAAGGAGGGAGATGAAAAGAAGAAGCTGTGGAAAGGAGGGATATGGAGAGTGGAAGGAGGGAGATGGGAGAAAACGGAGAGGAAAAGAGGGAGATGGGGGAGAAGTGAGATAAAATAGAACAAAGATGAAAACTGGGCTGCAAACCAAACACACAAACAAGCAAAAAGGTGGCCCTGCTCTGGCAGGGGGTTGGACTGGATGATCTGTCAAGGGTCCTCCCAGCCCCTAACATTCTGTAGTTCTGTGATGTGAGGAGGAAAGATTCACATCTGCCTTCAAAGGACATGGCTTAGCATCAGGCTTGTTCGAGTTAGGCAATGGTTGGACTTGGTGGTCTTAAAGGTCTTTTCCAACCATGATTCTCTGATCTCCATCTTGCAGAGGGGTTAACAGCAGCAGGGAAACGCAGAGCCACTGCAGCAATGCCCTCTCGTGGGGACTTCTTCAGCAGTTGAGCTCAATTCTCTTCTCGAACGAGCTGGAGCTTCAGGATGCTCCAACCACCGTCAGCTTCATCTGTGCAGGGCTGCTCTCTTTTTATTTCCTCCTCCTTTTGCCAGCTTCCCTTTCATCAGGATGTGATTTTGGTTCTTCCTCACTGTGCATTTACACTTAAGCCATGGCAGAGATCTGCTTCCAACCTGGTTGATTCTATTCTATAACATCTATAATATATATAAAGGAGGTTCTTCTGCTCCTATACTCAGCACTGGTCAGGACACAGCTTGAGTGCTGTGTCCAATTCTGGGCTCCTCAATCCAAGAGAGATGTTGAGGTGCTGGAAGGTGTTTGTAGAAGGGCAGCAAGGCTGGGGAGGGGCCTGGAGCAGAGCCCTGTGAGGAGAGGCTGAGGGAGCTGGGGGGGTGCAGCCTGCAGCAGAGGAGGCTCAGGGCAGAGCTCATTGCTGTCTGCATCTGCCTGCAGGGAGGCTGTAGCCAGGTGGGGTTGGGCTCTGCTGCCAGGCAAGCAGCATCAGAAGAAGGGGACACAGCCTCAAGCTGTGCTGGGGGAGGTCTAGGCTGGATGTGGGAGGAAGTTGTTGTCAGAGAGAGTGATTGGCACTGGAATGGGCTGCCCAGGGAGGTGGTGGAGTCTGTGTGGCTGGAGGTGTTGAAGCCAAGTCTGGCTGGGGCACTTAGTGCCATGGTCTGGTTGGTTGGGCAGGGCTGGGTGCTAGGTTGGGCTGGCTGAGCTTGGAGCTCTCTTCCAGACTGCTTGATTCTGTGATTCTATGAAATACCTGAGGGGTAGCTGTCAAGATGAAGGAGCCAGGATCTTTTTGGTGGTCCCCAGTGATAGGACAAGGAACAATTGATACAAGCTGGAGCCCAGGAGATTCCCCCTCAACATAATGAAAAGCTGTGAGGGTGCTGGAGCCCTGGAGCAGGCTTCCCAGAGAATTTGTAGAGTCTCCTTCTCTGGAGACTTTCAAAGGCTGCCTGGATGCATTCTTGTGTGACCTGTCCTGGGTCATCCTGCTTTGGTGGGGGGGACACACACTCGACTGGATGATCTCCAGAGGTCCCTTCCAACCCCTAACATTCTGAGAGTCTATGATTCTAATATTCTATGATTCTTTGATTCTAAAATTCTTAGGTTCTATGATTCTCTGACTCTTCAATTCCATGATTATTTGCTTCTAAGATTCTATGATTCTTTGATTCTCAGATTCTGAGCATCTAAGATTCTTTGATTCTAAGATTCTATGATTCTAAGTTTCCAAGAGTCTAAGATTCTTTGATTCTAAGATTCCAAGGTTCTTTGATTCTATGATTCTAAGATCCTTGATTCTAAGATTCTGTGATTCTAAGTTTCCAAGAGTCCAAGATTCTTTATTCTAAGATTCCAAGGTTCTAAGATTCTATGATTCTTTGATTCTGAGATTCTAAGCATCTAAGATTCTTTCACTCTAAGATTCTATGATTCTAAGTTTCCAAGAGTCTAAGATTCTTTCATTCTGAGATTCCAAGGGTCTAAGATTCTTTCATTCTAAGATTCCAAGGTTCTGTGATTCTAAGATCCTTTGAGTCTCTGATCCTTTGAGTCTCTGATTCTCTGATTCTTTGATTCTTTGAGTCTCTGAGTCTCTGATTCTCTGATCCTTTGATTCTCTGATTCTAAGATTCTCAGATCCTTTGATTCTCTGATTCTAAGATTCTCAGATCCTTTGATTCTCTGATTCTAAGATTCTCTGATTCTAAGATTCTCAGATCCTTTGATTCTCTGATTCTAAGATTCTCTGATTCTAAGATTCTCAGATCCTTTGATTCTCTGATTCTAAGATTCTCTGATTCTAAGATTCTCTGATCCTTTGATTCTCTGATTCTAAGATTCTCTGATTCTAAGATTCTCTGATCCTTTGATTCTCTGATTCTAAGATTCTCTGATTCTAAGATTCTCTGATCCTTTGATTCTCTGATTCTAAGATTCTCAGATCCTTTGATTCTCTGATTCTAAGATTCTCTGATCCTTTGATTCTCTGATCCTTTGATTCTCTGATTCTAAGATTCTCAGATCCTTTGATTCTCTGATTCTAAGATTCTCTGATCCTTTGATTCTCTGATCCTTTGATTCTCTGATTCTAAGATTCTCAGATCCTTTGATTCTCTGATTCTAAGAGTCCGACATTCTTTGCTTCTATGATTCTCTGATTCCACCTCTACCTACTTACAGGCCACAAAGACAACCTCAGCCCTTCTACAAACTCTGGCAGGCTTTATTCCTCCAAAGGACTCCTCTTAACCTGCCAGCTGATTCCCTTCCCTCATTTTCATGGCCCTTCTCCCCTGTGTGGCTCCCGCCGCGTCCCAGCGGGAGGTGGGGAATCCAGCTCGGCACCCAGCGCCTGATTCATCACTCTTAATTCCTTTTTTACCACTTGCCATAATAACAATAATCCAAATGAATTAATTTCCTCTTAGTGGAGACAGAACACTGCTACTGCAGGGGCACAGTGCTGCAATCAAACAGCAGACGTGTCGATTGCGAGGCAGATCTCTTTATCTCTTTAATAGCTGTCTGCCTACCTACCACTCCAGTTTATTCTCCAGGACAGGCTATCACATTAATACAACTTACACTTCTTCCATCTTGCACAGCTGCTTCTAAATATTTTAGTAAACATAAAGTGGATTTCTTCCTTTCATTCTCCCTTAAAACCAGGCAGAAGATGATTAAACCTCCAGTTCTTCCCCCACTGCAACCAAGGTATCTTTTTTATTATGGCTTATTGGGAATTGAGGGGAATCTATCAATTAGATGATGGTGGGAAGCAACTTCTTCTTTATGGGGTGATAACTCCAGGCAGATAGAAACAAACTCTGTGGGTATATGGCCATGGTGTTTATTAGCCAAAGAGATGTATTTATATGAGGGGAATAGAAAGCAGCAGCTCTTTATTGTTAGCGCTAGGGAAAAGGTCAGAGCTAATAAAGGACCTTTAAAATGGGCCTTGGGTGCCAGGTTTAGGGACTTGCTTAAAAGAGATGCACTCCCCCCCCCAAGAGGCTTCCAGTTGAGGTTCACCAGCCCTGGTGTGCCTGGGCTGGGGGAAGAAGGGAGGACAGCAAGTACAGGATTTGGGGATTGTCACCTCAGTTGAGATGGGATCCAGACCCTGAGTGATAATAGGAAACAGGGATCCAGACCCTGAGTGATAATAGGGAACAGGGATCCAGACCCTGAGTGATAATAGGAAACAGGGATCCAGACCCTGAGTGATAATAGGAAACAGGGATCCAGATCCTGAATGATAATAGGAAACAGGGATCCAGACCCTGAGTGATAATAGGAAACAGGGATCCAGACCCTGAGTGATAATAGGAAATAGGGATCCAGATCCTGAGTGATAATAGGAAACAGGGATCCAGATCCTGAGTGATAACAGGAAACAGGGATCCAGACCCTGAGTGATAATAGGAAACAGGGATCCAGACCCTGAGTGATAATAGGAAACAGGGATCCAGATCCTGAATGATAACAGGAAACAGGGATCCAGATCCTGAGTGAT
Source organism: Pogoniulus pusillus (assembly GCF_015220805.1). Classification (NCBI taxonomy): domain Eukaryota; kingdom Metazoa; phylum Chordata; class Aves; order Piciformes; family Lybiidae; genus Pogoniulus; species Pogoniulus pusillus. Next base: position 5,986,424 of record NC_087300.1, read on the forward strand.
AATAGGAAATAGGGATCCAGATCCTGAGTGATAATAGGAAACAGGAATCCAGGACCTGAATGGTAATAGGAAACAGGGATCCAGATCCTGAGTGATAATAGGAAACAGGGATCCAGACCCTGAGTGATAACAGGAAACAGAGATCCAGATCCTGAATGATAATAGGAAACAGGGATCCAGACCCTGAGTGATAATAGGGAACAGGGATCCAGACCCTGAATGATAATAGGGAACAGGGATCCAGACCCTGAGTGATAATAGGAAACAGGGATCCAGATCCTGAGTGATAATAGGAAACAGGGATCCAGACCCTGAGTGATAATAGGAAACAGGGATCCAGATCCTGAGTGATAATAGGAAACAGGGAACCAGACCTTGAGTGATAATAGGAAACAGGGATCCAGATCCTGAATGATAATAGGAAACAGGGATCCAGACCCTGAGTGATAACAGGAAACAGAGATCCAGATCCTGAATGATAATAGGAAACAGGGATCCAGACCCTGAGTGATAATAGGGAACAGGGATCCAGACCCTGAATGATAATAGGGAACAGGGATCCAGACCCTGAGTGATAATAGGAAACAGGGATCCAGATCCTGAGTGATAATAGGAAACAGGGATCCAGACCCTGAGTGATAATAGGAAACAGGGATCCAGATCCTGAGTGATAATAGGAAACAGGGAACCAGACCTTGAGTGATAATAGGAAACAGGGATCCAGATCCTGAGTGATAATAGGGAACAGGGATCCAGACCCTGAGTGATAATAGGAAACAGGGATCCAGACCCTGAGTGATAATAGGAAACAGGGATCCAGACCCTGAATGATAATAGGAAACAGGGATCCAGACCCTGAGTGATAATAGGAAACAGGGATCCAGATCCTGAATGATAATAGGAAACAGGGATCCAGACCCTGAGTGATAATAGGAAACAGGGATCCAGATCCTGAATGGTAATAGGGATCAGGGATCATAGAATCCCAGCATGGTGGGAGTTGGAAGAGACCTCTGGAGATCATCCAGTCCAACCCCCTTGGTAAAGCAGGGATGCCTGCAACATATTCCCCAAGATCACAATGTCCAGGAAGGTTTGGAATCTCTCCAGACAAGGAGACTCCACAATCTCTCTGGGCAGCCTGCTCCAGGGCTCCATCAGCCTCACAGCAAAGTTTTGAGTCATAAAAAGTGAAGATCCTGCATCTGTCCTGGGCATGCTGCTGTCTTGGACCCATCCAACCTCTGGTGGCTTTTCCATGATGCTCTAGGGTGGTTGTGACTGTCAGTTGCTGGTGTTCCCCACTTCCTCTCTGCCTTGTAGGACATCTTTAGTCCTACAAAGAATAGTGATGTGATGATGCCAACCTCCCAGATGAGGTTTTTCATCACTCAGAAGAGGTGTTTGAAGCTCTCCTTTGAGTGAAGGGCTTTATTGTTATCCTTCTGCTTTGCAGGCAGGAAACACTGGATGGGAAGAAGTTACTGTGAGAAATGCAGCACACACAAGAACCAGCTGAGCCAGCAGCCCTCCTTTGGGGATCAGAAATGTCCTCCATGGGAGGTAGTAGACTCATGTGGGCTTTGATTTGCACCAGCGTTGTGCAGAAGCTCTGCTGGAAAAGCTCAGTGTGAGCTGGTACTATGTGTATGCAGCCCAGACTGCAACTGTATCCTGGGCTGCAGCAAGAGCAGTGTGGGCACAGGGCAAGGGAGGGGATTCTGCCCTTTGGCTCTGCTCTCCTCACACCTCACCTGCAGTCCTGGGTGCAATTCTGCAGCCCCAACACAAGCAGGACATGGAAGTGTTGGAGCCAGTGCAGAGGAGGCCACCAAGATGCTGAGAGGGCTGCAGCAGCTCTGCTCTGAGCACAGGCTGAGAGAGTTGGGGCTGTGCAGCCTGCAGAGGAGAAGGCTTCCAGGAAAGCTTGGAGTGGCCTTGCAGGATCTGAAGGTGGCTCCAGTAGCACTGGGGAGAGACTATTGACAAGGTCTGGTAATGAGAGGATGAGGAGGAATGGGTTTAAACTGGCAGAGGTGAGATTGAATGTGGATCTTAGGAAGAAGTTGTTTGCAGTGAGGGTGGTGAGACACTGGCACAGGTTGCCCAGGGAGGTTGTGCAGCACAGAAGCACCCAATGTGATCAAAGATCCCATTCTGTGCTTCTGTGCTCCACAACCACCCTGGAGATGTTCAGGACCAGGTTGGATGAGGCCTTAAGCAACCTCTTCTAGTGGGAAGTGTCCTTGCCTATGGCAGGGGGGGTTGGAACTGGCTGAGCTTTGAGCTCCCTTCCAACCTAACTCATTCTATAATTCTATAACTCTATGATTCTATGATTTTATGATTCTATAATTCTATTATTTAATGGCTCTATGATTTAATGATTCTGATTAATGATTTAATGAGTCTATGATTTTGTGATTCTTTGATCCTATGATTATATGATTCTGTGATTATATGATTCTGATTCTATGAGTCTATGATTTTATGATTCTATTATTCTGTGAGTCTATGATTCTATTATTCTGTGATTCTATGATTCTATTATTTAATGGCCCTATGATTTAATGATTCTGATTAATGATGTAATGATTTTATGATTCTGTGATTCTATGATTCTATTATTTAATGGCTCTATGATTTAATGATTCTGATTAATGATGTAATGATTTTATGATTCTGTGATTCTATGATTCTATTAATGATGTAATGATTTTATGATTCTGTGATTCTATGATTCTATTATTTAATGGCTCTATGATTTAATGATTCTGATTAATGATGTAATGATTTTATGATTCTGTGATTCTATGATTCTATTATTTAATGGCCCTATGATTTAATGATTCTGATTAATGATGTAATGATTTTATGATTCTGTGATTCTATGATTCTATTATTTAATGGCTCTATGATTTAATGGTTCTGATTAATGATGTAATGATTTTATGATTCTGATGCTATGATTCTGATTCAATGAGTTTATGATTCTATGATTTTATGATTCTATGATTCCATAACTCTATGACTCTATGACACTATGACTCTATGATTCTCTTAGCTCCCCAAGAACTGTCCTGGACCCAATATCTCCCCTTTTTCACAGGCTCCTTAGCCCCATCCAGCAAAGCAGCCAGCAGCAAATCATCCCCTGGCACTATGTTTAGCTGGGAGCCGTTCTAGGATCTTGTCTCTATTTTCTTCCCGTCATTCAGAGGAGAGCTTCATGGGGGAAATATGAAAGAAACAAATTAGAATTGCCTGGCTGCTGTGACAGGGAGGAAAGCTCTGAGTTGGAGGAGCTGAATGGAATGATAAATCCCATCACTTAAACCGCGTAATGAATTTTCCCGGAGATTTGTCTCAGTGTAAAAAGAGAGAGAAGGGAGTGGGAAGGATGGGGGGTGGGGGGGGGAAAGAAGAAGGGTTGCAGGCAGCTCTGAGTGAAAAAAGTGTAAGTCTGAAGAGTTTGTGCCTGCAGCACATCCAAATAAGTTCCCCTGCTTTAATAGGCCTGGGTGCAATATTCAGCGAAACGTCAAATGGTCTTTGGCTCCGCTGGCAGTTGAGCTAATAACATGATTTTGTCCAAGGAGCCCTGCAGAACCAACGTGTTCCAGGAGTAATGCTGGAGCTAAATAGAGAAAAGAGGATTTGGGGCATTACAAGAAAACATTTCCTTGCTCTGAGGGGACTTCTTGGAGGGGGGGGGTTTGAAGAAGCCTTTGCTGTTGATTTGTTGGGTGAGCTTGGCTAGATCGCTGTCCCTCTCGCTGCTGAGTTCTCCATCCCTCTCTGAACTTCTGGAGTCTCTCTATGGTAGGGATAGAATCATAGAATCATAGAACCAACCAGGTTGGAAGAGAGCTCCAAGCTCAGCCAGTCCAACCTAGCACCCAGCCCTAAACAAGCAACCAGACCATGGCACTAAGTGCCCCAGCCAGGCTTGGCTGCAACACCTCCAGCCACACAGACTCCACCACCTCCCTGGGCAGCCCATTCCAATGCCAATCACTCTCTCTGACAACAACTTCCTAACAACATCCAGCCTAGACCTGCCCTGGCACAGCTTCAGGCTGTGTCCCCTTCTTCTGTTGCTGCTTGCCTGGGAGAAGAGCCCAACCCCACCTGGCTACAGCCTCCCTGCAGGCAGCTGCAGGCAGCAATGAGCTCTGCCCTGAGCCTCCTCTGCTGCAGGCTGCACCCCCCCAGCTCCCTCAGCCTCTCCTCACAGGGCTGTGCTCCAGGCCCCTCCCCAGCCTTGCTGCCCTTCTCTGGACACCTTCCAGTACCTCAACATCTCTCTTGAATTGAGGAGCCCAGAACTGGATGATTCTTGAGGTCTCTTCCAACCTAAACCATTTTATGTTTCTAGATTTGAAGGTGTTTGGGGCAGGGGACAGTTTTTGCTGTGCTCTTCACAACAGTCAGGTTTGTCCATGGCTCATCCAGCAATGTCAGGGTAGATTTAGGATGGATATTAGAAAGAGATTCCTTCCAGTGAGGCTGAGGAGACACTGGAACAGATGGCCCAGGGAGGTTATGGATCCTGCCTCTCTGGAGGTGTTTAAGGCCAGGTTGGATTGTGCCTTGAGCAACCTGGGCTGGAGGGAGATGTCCCTGCCTATGGCAGGGGGTTGGAAGTAGATGGACTTTAAGATTCCTTCCAACCCAAACCATTTTATGAATCCATGAATCTATGAACCAGAGTGAACACCAACAACAGCCAGGTTGGGCCATGAGCACTGCAGACCAGCCAGTGGAGTTGGGAGTACTTTGTTATTACACAGAATCACACAATCACAGAACCTCAGAGGTTGGAAGGGACCTCCAGAGACCATAGAGTCCAACTCCCCTGCCAAGGCAGCATCACCCAGGGTAGTCTTCCCAGGAATACATCCAGGAGGGTTTGGAAAGTCTCCAGAGAAGGAGACTCCACAATCTCTCTGGGCAGCCTGCTCCAGGGCTCTGTCACCCTCACTGCAAAGAAGTTTCTCCTCATCTTGAAGTGAAATCTTCTCTGTTCCAGATTTTGTCCATTGCTTCTTGGCTTACTGCTGCTGACCACTGCAAAGAGATTGGCTCCAGCCACTTGCCCTCAACCCCTCAGATATTTGTACACATTGATCAGATCCCCTCTCAGCCTTCTCTTCTCCAGACTAACCAGCCCCAGGGCTCTCAGTCTCTCTCCACAGGGGACATGCTCTAGTCCCCTACTCATCCTCGTGGCTCTTCACTGAACTCTCTCCAGCAGGTCCCTGTCTCTCCTGAACTGGAGAGCCCCAAACTGGACACAGTATTCTAGGTGTGGTCTCACTGGGGCAGAGTAGAGGGACAGAAGAACCTCCCTAGAACTGCTGGACACACTTTTCTTGATGCACCCCAGGGTGTCATTGTTGTTGTGATGATGATGATGATTGCTGTAACATAGCTCTGTATGGCCCATTACAATATAAGGTCCATAAATTGGATCATATCTGCTGCTCTCATGTTGGGTTTTCCAAAGGAGCCCATAGGAACGAGGTGCACAGCTCCATAAGCCTGGAAAAGGGAGTACCCCATGACATGGAGCCTTTCCTTGGAGGGATCTGCAGTAAACCAGGCAAGAGGCATGAAACAGTCAGACCTAGCCTCAAAAGTAGACTCAAGGAACCAGCAGAGCCTTCCTATTGCCACCTCCCTTTGCAGGGAACTCTAAAGAAGCAGATGTTTAATGAATGCCCATCCAAAATATTTATGCTGTTCCTCTGCATTATGCATTCCAAGACAGGAGTGGATCCATCTGTCTGTGGAGGTACTTTGATGACCACAAACCCAGTTCGTTCCCATGAAGGCTGAACCTGCAGTAGGAAGGTGGGAAATGAACTTGGGGGCTCACCAAACCTTTCTGGCAGGATGGAGACCTCAATTCACAACTTTTAAACTCAGAAAAGACAAGGTCTCTGTCCCATTGCTACCCCCTGGCTCTCCCATTGCTACCCCCTGGCTCTCTCATTGCTACCCCCTGGCTCTCCCATTGCTACCCCCTGGCTCTCTCATTGCTATCCCCTGGCTCTCTCATTGCTATCCCCTGGATGTCCCACTGCTACCCCCTGGCTCTCACATTGCTATCCCCTGGCTCTCCCATTGCTACCCCCTGGATGTCCCACTGCTACCCCCTGGCTCTCCCATTGCTATCCCCTGGCTCTCCCATTGCTACCCCCTGGCTGTCCCACTGCTACCCTCTTGCTCTCCCATTGCTATCCCCTGGCTCTCCCATTGCTATCCCCTGGCTCTCCCATTGCTACCCCCTGGCTCTCCCACTGCTATCCCCTGGCTCTCCCATTGCTACCCCCTGGCTCTCTCATTGCTATCCCCTGGCTCTCTCATTGCTATCCCCTGGATGTCCCACTGCTACCCCCTGGTTCTCTCATTGCTGTCCCCTGGATGTCCCACTGCTACCCCCTGGCTCTCACATTGCTATCCCCTGGCTCTCCCATTGCTACCCCCTGGATGTCCCACTGCTACCCCCTGGCTGTCCCACTGCTACCCTCTTGCTCTCCCATTGCTATCCCCTGGCTCTCCCATTGCTATCCCCTGGCTCTCCCATTGCTATCCCCTGGCTCTCCCATTGCTATCCCCTGGCTCTCCCATTGCTATCCCCTGGCTCTCCCATTGCTACCCCCTGGCTCTCCCATTGCTATCCCCTGGCTCTTCCAGTGCTACCCCCTGGTTCTCCCATTGCTATCCCCTGGATGTCCCATTGCTACCCCCTGGCTGTCCCACTGCTACCCTCTTGCTCTCCCATTGCTATCCCCTGGCTCTCCCACTGCTATCCCCTGGCTCTCCCATTGCTATCCTCTGGCTCTCCCATTGCTACCCCCTGGTTCTCTCATTGCTGTCCCCTGGATGTCCCACTGCTACCTCCTGGTTCTCTCATTGCTATCCCCTGGATGTCCCATTGCTATCCCCTGGTTCTCTCATTGCTATCCCCTGGCTCTCCCATTGCTACCCCCTGGCTGTCCCACTGCTACCCTCTTGCTCTCCCATTGTTACCCCCTGGCTGTCCCACTGCTATCCCCTGGCTCTCCCATTGCTACCCCCTGGCTGTCCCATTGCTACCTCTTGGCTCTCCCATTGCTATCCCCTGGCTGTCCCACTGCAACCCTCTGGCTCTCCCATTGCTAGCAGAACCTCCCATCCTCCTTCCCACACCTGAATCTCAATCCAGATCATATTTTCTTCTTAAACAAGAACTTTTTCTTCCTTTTAATAGAGACTGCTGCAAGTTATCTCCTGTGGGAATGGAATGCAGGGCATGAGCAAGCCTACAGATTTCTGCTAGGGAAAATCCACACAAATATGGTACTCCCTGAGGTTCCTCTGTGTTCAGACTTTCCTTCTCACTTCACTGCTGGCTTCAGACAGAGCTGAGGGAACTGTATGTGTTGCTCACACCCAGCCAGTGGGGCTGGGGAGGTCTTTTGAAGGGATCCTGAGGATCCTCTGCAAAGTGCACGTAGGAAAAAGGAAAAGGACAGTGATTCATTCCAGTGAGCCTCTCAGGTTGCTGATACATCACCTGGCCACATCTCACCAAAGAAAGGCAAAGGTCTGAAACACCTGGAGGTGCTCAAGAAACGTGGAGGTGGTGCTTTGGGGCACAGTTGAATGGCCATGGGGGTCTTAGGTTGATGGTTGGACTTGAAAATTCATAGATTCATAGAATGGTTTGGGTTGGAAGGGACCTCAAAGCTCAGCCAGTTCCAACCCCCTGCCATAGGCAGGGACACCTCCCACTAGCCCAGGTTGCTCAAGGGATCATCCAGCCTGGCCTTGAACACCTCCAGCTGCTTCAGACCTTTGCCTTTCTTTGGTGAGATGTGGCCAGGTGATGTATCAGAGACCTGAGAGGTTCATTTGACTGAATCACTCTCCTGCTCACTGTTTGAAATCCAGCCTAAATCTACCCTCACATTGCTGGATGGACTGTGGATGAACCTGATTGCTGAGAAGAACACAGCAAAATCTGCCCCCTGCCCCAAACACTTTCAAACCTAAAACCTCCAGAAGTTAAGAGAGGGATGGAGAACTCAGCAGCGAGAGGGACAGCAACCAAGCCAAGGTCACCCAACAAATCAACAGCAAAGGCTTCTTCAACCCCCTCCCCCCAAGAAGTCCCCTCAGAGCAAGGAAATGTTTTCTTGCAATGCCTCAAATCCTCTTTTCTCTATTTAGCTCCAGCATTACTCCTGGAACACGTTGGTTCTGCAGGGACATCTGCCGCCAGCCCAGGTTGCTCAAGGCATCATCCAACCTGGCCTTCCAGGGAGGGGACATCCACAACCTCCCTGGGCATCCTGTGCCAGTGTCTCCCCACCCTCACTCGAAAGAATTTCTTCCTAATCTCCAGTCTAAATTTCCCCTCCTCAATCTCAGAGGTCTTTTCCAACCAAAGCAAGGAGCAGCAACAACAATCGTCTGAGCCTCAGGGGGAGCTTTGCCTCCAGCTCCCAGTGGCAGCCACCACAGGTTGAGTGGGAAGGAACACTTAAAGGTCATCAGGTCCAACCCCCTGCAGTCAGAAGGGACATCTGCAACTAGAGCAAGTTGCTCAGAGCCCCAAACAACCTGACCTGGAATAGTTCCAGGAATCTCCAACCTGGGACAAGATTTCACCACCCTCAGCGTAACAAAACTTCTTCCACCTCTCTTGTCTCCATCTCCCCACTTTTCATCTCCTCCTCTACCCCTGCTCCTAACAAGCACTCTGAGCCCATCCATCTAGGCCAAGAAGGGACAATTACAGCTCTGTGGCACGGGGGACATTAGTTACATTGCTTTGGCTTCACAGCACCAGCAGAGCCACCTTTAGTTTCACGCAGAACATTAATGGGAGCAATGGGCATGACAACTCTTACACACAAAGGCACCAGGCTACTTACAGCTGCTAAATGAACCTTGGAACTTACATAAAGCAGAAGGTAATGAAGAGTAATAGAAATTTTAAGCAATTCATTTTTCTCTCTCTTTCTCTCTCTCTCCCACTCTCCTTCCCCTTCCTTCCTTTTCCTTCACCCCTTTCCTTCGAGGGCTGAAGGTGAGTGGTCCCATGCCTTGCTCAAAGGGACAATGTCTTCATCAGTACCATTGTTAACACAATCAAGGCTTGGGGAAAGGGGGGTGGGGATCAGTGACACATGAAGGAGAGGCCACTGAGCAGTCACCTTGCTCCTCCCAGCTCTGTTAAGTGAAGATCTACACCCTAAAAGTGTTGCAGAATATTGCAGAAAGAAGAAAATCACAGAATCAGTCAGAGTTGGAAGGGAGCACAAGGAGCAGGCAGTGCCAACCCCCCTGCCATGCCCAGGGACACCCTACCCTAGAGCAGGCTGCACACAGCCTCAGCCAACCTGGCCTCAAACACCTCCAGCCATGGGGCCTCAACCACCTCCCTGGGCAACCCATTCCAGCCTCTCACCACTCTCCTGCTCAACAACTTCCTCCTCACCTCCAGCCTCACTCTCCCCACCTCCACCTTTGCTCCATTCCCCCCACTCCTGCCACTCCCTCACAGCCTCAAAAGTCTCTCTCCAGATATTTTGTAGCCCCCTTCAGATCCTGGATGGCCACAAGAAGGTCCCCTGGGAGCCTCCTCTGCTCCAGCCTGCACAGCCCCAGCTCTTTCAGGCTGTGCTCACAGCAGAGCTGCTGCAGCCTCTGAGCATCCTCCTGGCCCTGCTCTGGACACTCTCCAGCATCTCCACATCCCTCTTGTCCCAGGGGCTCCAGAGCTGGATGCAGGACTCCAGGTGGGGTCTCAGCAGAGCCCAGCAGAGGGGCAGAATCCCCTCCCTGGCCCTGCTGGCCACACTTCTGCTGCTGCAGCCCAGGCTCTGCTTGGCTCTCTGGGCTGCAAGTGCACACTGCTGGCTCCTGCTGAGCTTCTCCTCCAGCAGCACCCCCAGGTCCCTCTCCTCAGGGCTGCTCTCCAGCCACTCACTGCCCAGCCTGGATTTGTGCTTGGCATTGCCTCCACCCAGCTGCAGGACCTTGCACTTGGTCTTGTTAAACCTCATGAGGTTGGCTTGTGCCCACCTCTGCAGCCTGTCCAGGTCCCCCTGGATGGATCCCTGCCCTCTAGCCTGGCTGCTGCACCACACAGCTTGGTGTGGGCAGCAAACTTGCTGAGGCTGCACTCAGTGCCTCTGTCCATGGCACCCACAAAGATGCTGAACAAGACTGGTGCCAGGACTGATCCCTGAGGGACTCCACTTGTCACTGCCTCCTCTTGACCATGGACCCACTGACAGCCACTTGCTTGTAAAGACTCCTTGTGTGATGTCAGGCAGAGTTTGTCTTCCCATTCCCTTTTGGATAAAGGCATCCCCTTGCTTTCACAGGGCCCAGGCTGTCAAACAGGAGAGTGCTTTGCTGTGAATGCAGCTGATATTTGCTCCTCTGCCCAGGCAAGAGGCAGCGTGGCACAGAGTGGTGCAGTGCAACTCACAACTTGCCTTTATTTGGGCTGTAGATTATGGAACTAGAAGGAAATTTAAACTCATTGCAGAAAGGTAATTTTTCCTAATCACTCACACACTGCTGCACAGATCTCTATGACTTGATTACATTCTAATTAGATTAATTGGAAGGAGAATAATTTCTTTCTCCAGGAAGATCAGTGACTGAAGACAAGCAATTCTAGAGTCTCTGCAGGGAAAATGAAGTCCAACAGACATAAAACCAACAAAACCCCAACCCTAACTCATTCAAACACTAAAAAAAACCCAAAGCAGAAAATGCACAGTAATTAAATTGGGAAAGAATTTGTGAGCATCTCTGGATGAACTAAGGCTGGGGGTTTATTTTCCCTTCCCCCCACTCCCTCTTTCATCATTTCCCCCTCCCTCCTGCTCTCCCTCTTTTTTGCTTTCATTTTCTTTCCTCCTGACCATAAAATGAGATGTGGAATTCCAATTCCTTCATTGATTTTTGAGATAAAAATGTAAGAAACTCGAGTAACAAAAGGTTGCACTCCCTCCTTCTGCATGCAAAATGGCATTGCCTTTGTTCCAGGGGCAGAAAATATTGAACTGTATAGCTCTGGGAGGTCTTTGGCCTGAATACTAATAGCCATTACTTAACAGAAGGGAACACAAGCCAAGGAGGATCAGCATCTCCCCATTGGCTTTGGCATCCCAACAAAGGCAGTGAGTGAGGGATGTTGGACTCTGAAAGCAGGTCCAGGGCTCAGTTTCTCTTTCTGGCCCAACATGACCCATCTGGGCTGTGTGGGAATTGATGCCACACAGCTTTGTGTTGGATGCATCTGGTTGGTAGCATATGGAGTTTGTTCAAACCAGGCTGCAATGAGCTATGAGGAGGTTGTGCTGCCAGGCAAGCAGCAACAGAACAAGAGGACACAGTCTCAAGCTGTGCCAGGGCAGGTCTAGGTTGGATTCTAGGAGGAAGTTGTTGTCAGAGAGAGTGATTTGCATTGGAATGGGCTGCCCAGGGAGGTGGTGGAGTCTGTGTGGCTGGAGGTGTTAAAGCCAAGCCTGGCTGGGGCACTTAGTGCCATGGTCTGGTTGACTGGATAGGGCTGGTTGCTAGGTTGGGCTGGCTGAGCTTGGAGCTCTCTTCCAACCTGGTTGGTTCTATGATTCTATGATGTCCTCACTGGACTCTTTCATTTTCACAGACTCACAGATTGCATTGGATTGAAGGGACCCTTAAAGATCTTCCTGTCCAACTCCCCTGCAGGCAGTAGGGAAACCTTCAGCTAGAGCAGGATGCCCATGCATCAGGTCTGATCTTGAATGTCTCCAGGAGTGAGGCCTCAGCCACATCCCTGCACAACCTTTTCCAGTGTCTCTCCACTTTCATTGAGCAGAACTTCCTCCTGATGTCCAACCTAAATCTCCCCTGCTCCAGTTTCAAACCATTGCCCTCATCTTACTACTGCAAGCCATTCTAAACAGTCCCTTCCCAACCTTCCTGCAGACCCCCTCCAGTTGTGGAGGTGCTGGAGTGGATCCAGAGGAGGGTAACAAAGCTGGGGAAGGACCTGGAGAATAAACCTTATGAGGAGGACCTGAGGGAGCTGGGAATGGTTAGTGTGAAACAGAGGAGGCTGAGAGGAGACTTCATTGCTGTCTACGACTACCTGATGGGACATTGTGGAGAAGCTGCTGCTGGGCTCTGCTCACAGGTAGCTGGAGACAGAACAAGGGAGAATGGCCTCAAGCTGAGGCTGGGGAGGTTTAGATTGGAATGGCCTCAAGCTGAGGCTGGGGAGGTTTAGACTGGAATGGCCTCAAGCTGAGGCTGAGGAGGTTTAGACTGGAATGGCCTCAAGCTGAGGCTGGGGAGGTTTAGATTGGATATTAGTAAAAAGTATTTCATGGAGAGAGTGGTCAGGGACTGGAAGGAGCTGCCCAGAGAGGTGGTGGAGTCCCCCAGCCTGGCTGTGTTTCAGGGTGGTTTGGATGTGGTCAGGGCTGTGGTTTCAGGTGACTCTTGCAGAGCAGGATTCTAGGTTGGGCTTGGTGCTCCTGAGGGGCTTTGCCAACCTGCATGTTGCTGTGATGCTGTGACATTGAAAGGTAATTATAAGGTCTCCCTGCAGCCTTCTCTTCTCCAGGCTGATCAGTGCCAGTTCTTTCAGCCTGCCCTTCCCTCAGGCAGTGTCACCTTCGCTGGGCACAAGTTCAAGCTGAGGTGGCAGAATTTGTGGCTATCAATTCAGCCTTCCCTTAGAGGCAGAGTCCTTGAGCAGTGTGGCTCTGCATGGATGAAAGATGCTGGGCTGCAAATGCAGCCTGCTGGTGGCTGGGGACCCCCAAGGGCTATGGGGAGGCCAGCTGGAAATTCATCCTTGCAGCTCCTGATGTCTCTCAGCACCGGGATGAAAGGCGTCAGGGCCCGTTAACTTCTGGGAAGGACACAGAGGCTCCTCAATTGCGCTCTCTTGCCTCTTAAAAACCCATCTGTGATTAGATCAGAAAGGAAACTTTGCCACTTGACCTTCAGTATGCCCAAGCAGGTCAATTCTAAGGGCACAAATGGGAACAGATTTGTTCTGGTGACTCTCAGCTCAACCCTACCTCTTTTCAAGCTGCCCTGCAATGATGCTGAGGAAATGCTCCCTGCTGCCTTCCAGTGAAGGAGAAATCCATGACTATCCCAGCTCAGGAGTGACAACAAGGGCAAGTGCCACACACTGCCCCTGGGGAGGAACAACTCCTGCACCAAGGCAGGTGTGGGGCTGACCTGCTGGGAAGCAGCTCTTCAGAAGAAGGACCTGGGAGAGCTGAGAGACAACAAACTCCCCACAAGCCATCAATATGTTCTTGTGGCCAAGAAGGTTAATGGTGTCCTGGAGTGCATGAGGAAGACTGTGGCCAGCAAGTTGAGAGATTTTCTCCTGCCCCTCTGCTCTGCCCTGGTGAGGTCACATCTGGACTACTGGGTCCAGTCCTGAGCTTACAAGCTGAAGAGAGATGAGAAACTGCTGGTGTGAGCCCAGTGCAGGGCCACGAAGATGCTGAAGGGACTGGAGAATCTCTGTGTGGAGGAAAGGCTGAGAGCCCTGGGGCTGGTAAGCCTGGAGAAGAGCAGCCTGAGAGAGGATCTGAGCAATGCTCAGCAAGAACTAAAGGGTGAGGGGCAAGAGAATGGGGCCAGGCTCTTGTCAGTGGTGCCCAGCGACAGGACAAGGGGCAATGGGCACAAACTGGAACCTAGGAGGTTCCATCTGAGCAGGAGGAGAAACTTCTTTAGTGTGAGGATGCTGGAAGCCTGGAGCAGGCTGCCCAGAGAAGTTGTGGAGCCTCCTTCTGCAGGGAGCTTCCAAACCCACCTGGACACCCCCCCTGCCACAGGTGCCTTGCTTTAGCAGGGGAGGGGGTCAGACTGGCTACTCTCCAGAGGTGCCTTCCAAGCCTCCCTACGCTGTCATTCTGTGCAGCTGCCCTGGTGATTGCTGCTGCCAAGCAGCCCAGCCTGCAGCTCTCTCCCTCTCCTCCTGCAGCCATTCGTTTCGCCGCGAGTCGGGCGGCAGATTTATGCCTGGCTCCTCCGGCAGCTCGGCGAGGTGCTGGGCTGGCTGGGCTGAATGCTAAGTGTGCTGGGGATCTTGAAATATGAAAAGTATTTGGATAAAGCAGATAGGCCACCTTGAAGACATAATCCACAGGAATAATGACAGGGCCTGGGAAAGGCAAAGCAAGAGCTGAAATTAATAGCGAGAGATCTATTAAAGGGATTAGCTGCGTGGAGTAACACTTACAATGCTTTATCTCTGGGTGGTGGTGGCAGGGACCATCCATTCCCCCCCTAACAAATGGTGGGGGGATGATTTATGGATTAGAGAGGGTGCAGAGGAGCTGTGCACGCTGGAATTTTCCTCCTCTGAGCTTTGAAGAGAGGGATGGCAACTCGGTCCTCGAGGCATGTTTCATTGGTATCTTAATTGCCATCGAGTTGTGTCTGTGGAGGGATCCTCATAGAATCAGGCAGGGTTGGGAAGGACTACAAGGAGCAGCCACTTCCAACCCCCTTGCCATGCCCAGGGACACCCTACCCTAGAGCAGGTTGCACACAGCCTCAGCCAGCCTGGCCTCAACCACCTCCAGCCATGGGGCCTCAACCACCTCCCTGGGCAACCCATTCCAGCCTCTCACCACTCTCCTGCTCAGCAACTTCCTCCTCACCTCCAGCCTCACTCTCCTCACCTCCAGCTTTGCTCCATTCCCCTGAGTCTTGTCACTCCCTGATATCCTGAAAAGTCCCTCCCCAGCTCTTTTGTAGCCCCCTTCAGATCCTGGAAGACCACAAGAAGATCACCTGGGGCTCCTTTGCTCCAGACTGCACAGCCCCAACTCTTTCAGTCTGTCCTCATAGGAGAGCTGCTGCAGCTCCTTGCTGTCTCCATTGGTCACATCCCTCAGAAGTTCTTACTGCTCCCAGAGTGTTTAATGTCTTCATCAGCAGCATCCTTATCATGTTTGCAGATGACACCAAGCTGAGTGGTGTGGTTGACCTGTCTGAGGGATGGAATCCATGCAGAGAGATCTGGTCAGGCTTGAGATGTAAACCTCATGAGGTTCAAAAAGGCCAAGTGCTTCTGTGCTCCACAACCTCCCTGGGCAACCTGTGCCAGTGTCTCACCACCCTCAATCTGTGCCAGTCTCTCACCACCCTCACTGCAAACAACTTCTTCCTAACATCCACTTTCAATCTCCCCTCTCACACTTCAAACCCATTCTCATCATCCTGTCATTGCAAGATCTTCTCAATAGTCCCTCTTCAGCACTCCTGGAGCCCCCTTCAGACTCTGCAAGGCCACTCCAATGTCTCCTGGAAGCCTTCTCCTCTGCAGGCTGCACAGCCCCAACTCTCTTAGCCTGTGCTCAGAGCAGAGCTGCTGCAGCCCTCTCAGCATCTCATACAACACAGTCATTAATGTAGACAAGGCCAAGCACACAATCTGGCCAAGTGATGGGACAGGCTGCCCAGGGAGGTGATGGAGACTGGCTGAGGCACTTAGTGCCATGGTTTAGTTAATTTGAAGGTGTTAGGTGATAGTTTGGACTTGATGATCTCAAAGGTCTTTTCCAGCCTGGTTAATTCTGTGATTCTGTGGCATCACCATGCCTGGAGGTGTAGGCATGGCACTTAGGGAGATGGAGGTGTTGGGTTGGCAGTTGGGCTGGATGGTCTTGGAGGTCTTTTTTTATCCATACTGATCCTGTGACCCTCTGATCAGTGCCTTTACTTCTGAAAGGCAGCTGTGCTTTTGGGCACACTCACCCCTAAGGGAGAATCTTCTTCTGGGAGCCAGTGGTGCTTGCTGCCTTCTGCACATGGGATGTGGTATAGTGGGCATGGAGGTGTTGAGTTGGCAGTTGGACTGGATGATTTTCAAGGTCTTTTCCACCTGTACTGATCCTATGACCCTCTGATCAGTGCCTTTGCTTCTGAAAGGCAGCTGTGCTTTTGGGCACACTCACTCCCAAGGGAGTATCCTCTCCTGGGAGCCAGTGGTGCTTGCTGCCTTCTGCACTTGGGACGTGGTTTAGTGGGCATGGAGGTGTTGCTCTGGCAGTTGGACTGGATGATTTTCAAGGTCTTTTCCACCCATACTGATCCTATGACCCTCTGAAGCAATGCCTTTGCTTCTGAAAGGCAGCTGTGCTTTTGGGCATCCTCACTCCTAAGGGAGAAGCTCCTCTTGGGAGCCAGTGGTGCCTGCTGCTTTCTGCACTTGGGACATGGTTTAGTGGGCATGGAGGTGTTGCTCTGGCAGTTGGACTGGATGATTTTCAAGGTCTTTTCCACCCATACTGATCCTATGACTCTCTGAGCAATGCCTTTGCTTCTGAAAGGGCTTTTGGGGCCCCTCACTTCTAAGGGAGAAGCTCCTCTTGGGAGCCAGTGGTGCCTGCTGCTTTCTGCCCCCACAGCACATCTGAGCCACGGCTCTGCTCTATCCTCCTGGGCAGCTCACACACTGTGAGTCACTCCTGCAAAGGTGAGGCCCTGACATTTTGTCAGCACTGAGTGGACAGCTTTAGTGTCACTGTGCACACAGAGCTCTCTATCTACAAACATTAAAATGGCAGATTGGAGCTGTCAGAGGTCTGAGTGCTGAGTGCTGGGCTTTACAGCCTCGACCTGGGCTTTTTGTTGGGGGGGGGGAGATGTAATTCTGTCTGTGCCAGTTGTGAGATCAAATGAAAAGTGAAGTAGAAAATGACAAACTCATCCCCAGGGCCAAGCAGCAGGGGTGCAGGACCTCTGCATCTCCAGGTTGCTAATATTTAACTGGGTTCCTCCCCACACCTGGCTCAGGATGCTAAGAGCAAAGAGTGCCCTGGAAGGAGAAAAACATCTTTTAACCTTTAATGTCTTATTGGCACACAGTAAATGCTGAGATGTTCACAAGCTCTTGAACCTCCTGGTTCACAGCACAGCCTAAACAGGTCCTTTTCTGCTTCCTGAAGCTCGTTAGACAGTTTTAAGAGGATGGAAAGAACAGAAAAATCAAATTTAGTCATTTCTTTTACAATATGCCCCTAAAAGGAGCCTCATAAAATATGAATTCCACTCAATGTGCTTGTTTCTAAATTCAGAACATGTGTCCAAGTGAATTTGTAGCTCAGGAAATGAAGGACAAACTGCCTGGGACAGGAGATCTGCAGACAGGCAGCTGCCCTCTCCCTGCCCTGTCATGCCTGCTGGCCTCTCCAGCCTGCCTGGGCATCTTTGCTGGCAGCTCCCTAAATACACTGCACCCAAAGCACCTTACCCTTGCCTGGTCCAGCCAGCCAGACCTCCCCCTCAGCTCCTGGTCCTGGGTTTGCAAGATTGGTTTAGATGCTGTTGGCTGATCCCCAGCAGTGTGGGCAGCAGGTGAAGGGAGTGGATTCTGCCCTTCTGCTATGCTCTGCTGAGGTCCCACCTGCAGTGCTGGGGCCAGATCTGGAGCCCCCAACACAAGGACATGGAACTGTTAAAGCAGGTCCAGAGGAGGACATGAGGATAATCAGAGGGCTGGAGCACATCCCCTATGGGGACAGGCTGGGGGAGCTGGGGATGTTCAATCTGGAGAAGACTGCAAGGAGACCTTAGAGCAGCTTTCCAGGACCTGAAGGGGATACAGGAGAGCTGAGGAAGGACTGTTTGCAATGACATGGTGTGATAGGACAAGGGATGATGGCTTCAGACTGGAAGAAGCTGAATTTAGATGAGACATTAGGAAGAAATTCTTCCCCATGAAGTTGGTGAGGCACTGCAACAGGTTGTCCAGAGAAATTCTGGATGCTCCAAGCCTGGAAGTGTTCCCTGCAAGGCTGAACGACCTCATTGCTGTCTACAACTACCTGTAGGGAGGCTGTAGCCAGGTGGGGGTTGGTGTCTTCTCCCAGGCAAGCAGCAGCAGAACAAGGGGACACAGCCTCAAGCTGTGCCAGGAGAGGTTCAGGCTGGATGTTGTTAGGAAGTTGTTGTCAGAGAGAGTGATTGGCATTGGAATGGGCTGCCCAGGGAGGTGGTGGAGTCTGTGTGGCTGGAGGTGTTGAAGCCAAGCCTGTTTGGGGCACTTAGTGCCATGGTCTGGTTGGTTGGGCAGGGCTGGTTGCTAGGTTGGGCTGGCTGAGCTTGGAGCTCTCTTCCAACCTGCTTGATCCTGTGATTCTATGATTCTAAGCATTGAGCAACCTGGTGAAGCAGGAGGTGTCCCTGCCCATGGCAGGGGGTCAGAACTGGCTGATCATTCAGCTCCTACCTGACCCAAACCATTCCAGGATTTGCTGTGCACACAGGACTGTGATGATGCCTCATACTTGGCACTTCATTGGGGCAGCCCCCAGGTCTTGCTCCCTGGCTTGCTGAGACCTCCTTTGTTTCCAAGTCAGGAGCCTGACACTTAACCTGGATGAAGAGAAAAAATTTCTCCTGCCCTGCCAAATGCTTTGAGTTCAGAAAACCTCTTTTGCCAGCCAGGCTGGGATGGAAAGAGGAGATCTCAAATACCATTTGCAATATGAAAGCTTGGCAGAGTGAATTGCTTTTGATCTGTACAAATAATTCCCTTGGCGATTTCAGGGAGGGTTTTTTTCCTCCTGGTTTCCCATTCTGCTGTGTTAACTTCATGTTTGTAATCATTAATTTCACCAGAATCAGCTCAGCCTTGTGAAATGCAGACTCATTTCCAACCAGAGATCTCTTTCAGTTTGCAAATAGCAAGGCTGAAACATGAACAAAGATGAAAATGTCCCCAGGGGAGCAGGAGGAAGGAGGGGGCTTGATACAGCCTCCCCTTGTGCAAAAAAAAAAGTCAGTTTTACCAAATATTAATTTCCTAAAGTTGCAGCTGTGTCCTTGAGTAAGGATTCATTGGCTTCTAGGTTATGATTTTTCTCCTCCTCCTTTAATGTTCTTAGCTTTTAGGGTTTGATATTGATGCTGGAGCATTTGGCAGAGCAGCAACAAACCTGCACCTCCTCTACTCTGCCCTAAGGAGGTCACATCTGGAGTATTGTGTCCAGTTCTGGGCTCCCCAGTTCAAGAGAGACAGAGAACTACTGGAGGGAGTTCAGTGGGGGTGATTAAGAGACTGGAGCAGCTCTGTGAGAGCCCTGGGGCTGGCAAGCCTGGAGAAGAGCAGCCCCAGAGGGGATCTAACCAATCCTCAGCAAGAGTTAACGGGTGGGGAGCAAGAAGCTGGCACCAGATTCTTGTCAGTGGTGCTCAGTGACAGGACAAGGGGCAGTGGGCACAAACTGGAAGCCAGGAGGTTCCATCTGGAGATGAGGAGAAACTTCTTCAGTGTGAGGGTGCTGGAACCTTGGAGCAGGCTGCCCAGAGAGGTTGTGGAGTCTCCTTCCCTGGAGAGCTTCCAACTCCTCCCCATGCCATTGTGATCCTGCGCAAGCTGTTGTGGGTGCCCTGCTTTAGCAGAGGGCTTGGACTGGATGACCTCCAAAGGTCCTTTCCAACCCCCTCTGTGCTGGGATTCTGTGGTTTTGTTTGATCTTCAAGCTGATGATTGAAATGGCCTCC
This sequence comes from Pogoniulus pusillus, assembly GCF_015220805.1. Classification (NCBI taxonomy): domain Eukaryota; kingdom Metazoa; phylum Chordata; class Aves; order Piciformes; family Lybiidae; genus Pogoniulus; species Pogoniulus pusillus. Next base: position 6,005,972 of record NC_087300.1, read on the forward strand.
AGGTCAATATTTTTCTCCTCCTCCTTTAATGTTCTTGGGGTTTAAGTCCTGTTACAGTCTTGCTGGAACCTTTTCCAGGGCAGCAGCAATCGTCACTAGCTGAGCTTGTTTCTCTTCAGTGGGGGATTAGTGTAGCAGGGAGGGAAAAGTGCTGCAGAGCAGTAGGGAACATGTACAATAGTCTGTTGTGAGCCCTCATAAATTACCCAGCACGACATGAGAGAGAGAGGATGGAAGCAGAGTGTTTAATCAGACCCACATCAAGAAGCTGCAGAAGCAAAGCTTCCCTCCCTCATGGCAAAATTGCCCAGTGCAGGGCTGCTTTTAACTGCTGATTTACACATTGGTGTCACCCAAATGGAGCTGATCTACTGATGCCAGGGGACCTATGGAGTGGGTTTTTTTGGGGGGCTGGGGTCCCTTGTGTATCCTTGGCCTGTCTGGATGCAGGCCTCCTGCTCTTGTCTTCCTGGTGCTGATTAACCTGGTGTTTAATTGGAGAGAGAGTTGGGTATTTGGTAGCTTTCAGGCTCTGCTTCTCTCCATTAAAAGTAGAGCAAACCCAAGGAGCAGTGCAAGTAATTTTATGGGTAAGGAAAAGGGTCAAATGCATTTGCTCCTGGATGAAAGGAGCTGTAGGAAATCCTTAACTGGGAACTGGCTGGATCAGGGCTTCTGAGCAGAGACAGGCAGAGAAAAATATTAGGAGGCAAGATGGGCTGCTAGGTCAGTCTGGAAAGATAGATGGATGGACAGATTAACTAAAGATCTACTTAGCCATCCATCTATCTGTCCTCAGTCTTCATCTGGGAGGAGAGCTCCCTCCTGGTGATGGGAAATGCATCAGGGGTTTAAGAAGCGAGATGGATAGGTGGAGGAACAGATGGATGGTTGAGTAGCTCTCTACCAATTCCTCTCCATCCATCCTTGCACCTAAATCTTTATCTAATCTAGTTGATGCAAGCAGATAAATAGCTGGGAAACTAAGTGGAGAGAGAGAGAGAGAGAGAGAGAGAGAGAGAGAGAGAGAGGAAGAATTCAGGATAGTGTGGAGAAAAAGGAGATCTGTGCACCTCAACAAGGTGGGAAGCATGTGGAGAGAGGGCACTGCTTTAGGAGCAGAGGAGAGTGAAGAGGAGAGAGGACACTGGTTTTGAGGAGAGTGAAGAGGGAGAGGACACTGGTTTTGGAGCAAAGGGGAATGAAGAGGAGAGAGGACACTGCTTTTGGAGCAAAGGGGAGTGAAGAGGGAGAGGACACTGCTTTTGGAGCAAGGGGGAATGAAGAGGAGAGAGGACACTGCTTTTGGAGCAAAGGGGAGTGAAGAGAGAAAGGACACTGCTTTTGGAGCAAAGGGGAATGAAGAGGAGAGAGGACTGCTTTTGGAGCAAAGGGGAATGAAGAGGAGAGAGGACACTGCTTTTGGAGCAAAGGGGAATGAAGAGGAGAGAGGACACTGCTTTTGGAGCAAAGGGGAGTGAAGAGAGAGAGGACACTGCTTTTGGGGAGAGTGAAGAGAGAGAGGATACTGTTTTTGGAGCAAAGGGGAATGAAGAAGAGAGAGGAGACTGGTTTTGGAGCAGAAGAGAGTGAAGAGAAGAGAGGACATTGGTTTTGGAGCAGAGAAGAGAGGACACTGGTTTTGGAGCAGAGGAGAGTGAAGAGAAGAGAGGACACTGGTTTTGGAGCAGAAGAGAGTGAAGAGGAGAGAGGACACTGGTTTTGGAGCAGAAGAGAGTGAAGAGGAGAGAGGACACTGGTTTTGGAGCAGAGAAGAGAGGACACTGGTTTTGGAGCAGAGGAGAGTGAAGAGGAGAGAGGACACTGGTTTTGGAGCAGAGGAGAGTGAAGAGGAGAGAGGACACTGGTTTTGGAGCAGAAGAGAGTGAAGAGGAGAGAGGACACTGGTTTTGGAGCAGAGAAGAGAGGACACTGGTTTTGGAGCAGAGAAGAGAGGACACTGGTTTTGGAGCAGAGGAGAGTGAAGAGGAGAGAGGACACTGGTTTTGGAGCAGAAGAGAGTGAAGAGGAGAGAGGACACTGGTTTTGGAGCAGAGAAGAGAGGACACTGGTTTTGGAGCAGAGGAGAGTGAAGAGGAGAGAGGACACTGGTTTTGGAGCAGAGGAGAGTGAAGAGGAGAGAGGACACTGGTTTTGGAGCAGAAGAGAGTGAAGAGGAGAGAGGACACTGGTTTTGGAGCAGAGAAGAGAGGACACTGGTTTTGGAGCAGAGAAGAGAGGACACTGGTTTTGGAGCAGAGGAGAGTGAAGAGGAGAGAGGACACTGCTTTGGGGAGAGTGAAGAGGAGAGAGGACACCATGCTCATGGAACAGTGCTTGTCCTGCCCTTGCTCCCTGTGAGGTCCCATCTCTCTGGCCATGCTGAGAGCAGCTGCTGACCTTCCTGTCCTCCCCTGCTTGCTCAGGCTCTGCTGTCAGAGGTATTTCAGAATAGGGTGGAGGAAAAAAAGAAAAATAAAGAAGTAAAATTAAAAATACCTCTTATGGTATTTTTCTTTGCCTTGCCAGCTGCTGCTGTCCCTTTCCTCAGGCCTGGATGCAGGAAGTTGTTGGGAAAGTCACTGCCTTGGCTTTTCCTGTCCCAATAGCAGCGGATTGCAGCGCCTGGGAAATGGTGACGTGAATCAAAGTAGGCAGCTGGAGTGTGGGCACCATGAGCCTCCTGCTGCACACACACCAGGCCCTGCTCTGCCCCTCAGATGTTGGCAGCCACCCAGAGGTGATGGCTCCGGGAGGTGACTCCAAAGATGTGTGCTCAGCTGTGAGAGCAGCAGCTCGCTGAGTGGCTCCTGGAAAGTGAGCAGCTTCGCTCTGCCTTGCCAGTGCTGATCCAGGAGCTGCTAAACAGTGAATCCCCTCAGGCTTCCAGGGAGAAGGATGCTAATGTAGAGATGCTTCACAGAATCCCAGCATTCTGAGGCTCAGAAGGGACCATCAGAGCTCATCCAGTCCAATCCCCACTGACAGTGCAAATTCACCCACAGCAGCTTGCCCAGGATTGCAATTTCCAGGTGGGTTTGGAATCTCTCCAGAGAAGGAGACTCCACAGCCTCTCTGGGCAGCCTGCTCCAGCACCCTCACAGCATCTGTGTTCAGATGGAAGCTCCTGGCTTCCAGTTTGCACCCACTGCCCCTTGTCCTGTCACTAGGCACTGCAGACAAGAGCCTGGCCTCATCTCCTGGCTCCAGGGCTCCAGCAGTGCTGTGCATCTCCAGCAGGCATCCTACTTCAGAGCACTGTGAAGGATCAGGGCCGGGCTGGCCACTGAATGAGTGCCAGAAGCTCTCTATGGGTCCCTCTGCTACCTAAAGGGAAGAGAAAGGGAAGAAGGGAGAGAGACTGATGGGGTGGGAAAGAATTGCAAACAGCTTGAGTGAAAATAACAACCAACACCAACAAAACTAACACAGAGCTCAGCCCCTGCTGGCAGAATCAGAGAACCAGAGAATGGTTTAGGTTGGAAGGGAGCTCAAAGCTCAGCCAGTTCCAGCTCCTTGACATAGGCAGGGACACCTCCCACTAGAACAGGTTGCTCAAGGCTTCATCCAGCCTGGCCTTGAACATCTCCAGGGAGGTTGTGGAGCACAGAAGCACCCAAAGTGATCTTTGATCTCATTCTGTGCTTCTGTGCTCCACAACCTCCCTGGGCAACCTGTGCCAGTGTCTCACCACCCTCAACCTGTGCCAGTCTCTCACCACCCTCACTGCAAACAACTTCTTCCTAACATCCACTTTCAGTCTCCCCTCTGCCACTTCAAACCCATTCCTCCTCCTCCTGTCATTCCAAGCCCTTATCAGTGGTCCCTCCCCAGCCTTCCCACAGCTGCAGGAGCTTCAGGAGCTCCATTTAGATCTCTGGACACTACCTCTCCCCACCTCCTCCCCCTCCAAGGACATTGTCTCCTCATGTGCAGTGGTTTGGGCTGGTTTGCTGTATGCTCCAGCTTCTTTTCCACTAGGACAGTGCCTTCCCTAAAGCCTCTCTGCTGATGAGACAGAACCCTGAGCTAAGCCAGTTGCTCAGCATGGATGAAAACCAACAGGGAGCTGAGAGGGTGGAGGATTTTAATACCTTCCCCCTCTCTAACTGCTATGGGAAGGGGAAGTTCATTGGCTGTCGATATTGCCCTGCTGTGATAAAAGCTTAAGAAGCTGCTTTGCAGATGCCCACTGTGAGGAGCCTGCTATAAATGTTTCCAGAGTGAAGTGATACATCACAGCTCATGGTTGCTCCCACTGAGAATGAGCCCAGCTCTGTCACCTTCCAGGGACACCTTTAGGAAGTGCAATCTATTGGCACTGGCACAATCAAACCCATATTGTTCTCAGGTAGGGAATTGGCCACCTGGGAATTAAGAGTGCTTTGCTCTTAGGGTGCTCTTCCAGATGGCAGTGGCAAAAGGAGGGGGAAGAACAAAACAAAACAAAAAGGGTATCATCACTAACCTGCCAAGGAGGGAAACTGAGGCAAGGAGAGTCCCACCCATCACTGCTGTGCCTCTGTGTTGACCATTGAGGTGGTCATCCTGGTGAGACCCCACACACAGACATCATAGAATCATAGAATCAAGCAGGTTGGAAGAGACCTCCAAGAGCATCCAGGCCAACCTAGCACCAAGCCCTGGCCAAGCAACCAGACCATGACACTAAGTGCCCCAGCCAGGCTTGGCTGCAACACCTCCAGGCACAGCCATTCCACCACCTCCCTGGGCAGCCCATTCCAATGCCAATCACTCTCTCTGACAGCAACTTCCTAACAACATCCAGCCTAGACCTGCCCTGGCACAGCTTGAGACTGTGTCCCCTTCTTCTGTTGCTGCTTGCCTGGCAGCAGAGCCCAACTCCACCTGGCTACAGCCTCCCTGCATGCAGCTGCAGCCAGCAATGAGCTCTGCCTTGAGCCTCCCCTCCTGCAGGCTGCACACCCCCAGCTCCCTTAGCCTCTCCTCACAGGGCTCTGCTCCAGGCCCCTCCCCAGCCTTGCTGCCCTTCTCCAAACACCTTCCAGCACCTCAACATCTCTCTTGAATTGAGGAGCCCAGAACTGGACACAGCACCCCAGGGGTGGCCTGAGCAGTGCTGAGCACAGGGGCAGAAGAACCTCCCTTGTCCTACTGCCCACACTGCTCCTGAGACAGCCCATAATAGCCTCTTTTTTCTCCTTTTCCCCCCCCCTTTGATTTTTATGAATTATTATCTTTGTGTGCCTGTGTAGGGATGTGGAGGTGAAACTCCACTGCACTGCTCAAAACCCAGGCAGGGAGGCTGAAGGGTGGTGGGAGAGGGATCCACCAAGAATCTCTAAGGACCAGGACCTGTGAGAATGTTTGGGACAGATTTTTGAGCAGGGCCTAATGTGAAAGGACAAGGGGTGATGGTTTGGACTAAAAGAGGGAGATTCAGAGTGGAGAGAGGGAAGAAATACTGAACTAAAAGAGGGAGATTCAGGGTGGAGAGAGGGAAGAAATGCTGAACTAAAAGAGGGAGATTCAGGGTGGAGAGAGGGAAGAAATACTGAACTAAAAGAGGGAGATTCAGAGTGGAGAGAGGGAAGAAATACTGAACTAAAAGAAGGAGATTCAGAGTGGAGAGAGGGAAGAAATACTGAACTAAAAGAGGGAGATTCAGGGTGGAGAGTGGGAAGAAATACTGATCTAAAAGAGGGAGATTCAGGGTGGAGAGAGGGAAGAAATACTGAACTAAAAGAGGGGGATTCAGAGTGGAGAGAGGGAAGAAATACTGAACTAAAAGAGGGAGATTCAGGGTGGAGAGAGGGAAGAAATACTGAACTAAAAGAGGGAGATTCAGAGTGGAGAGAGGGAAGAAATACTGAACTAAAAGAGGGAGATTCAGGGTGGAGAGAGGGAAGAAATACTGAACTAAAAGAGGGAGATTCAGAGTGGAGAGAGGGAAGAAATACTGAACTAAAAGAGGGAGATTCAGGGTGGAGAGAGGGAAGAAATACTGAACTAAAAGAGGGAGATTCAGAGTGGAGAGAGGGAAGAAATACTGAACTAAAAGAGGGAGATTCAGGGTGGAAAGAAGGAAGAAATGCTGAACTAAAAAAGGGGGATTCAGAGTGGAGAGAGGGAAGAAATACTGAACTAAAACGAGATGCAGGGTGGAGAGAGGGAAGAAATGCTGAACTAAAAGAGGGGGATTCAGAGTGGAGAGAGGGAAGAAATATTGAACTAAAAGAAGGAGATTCAGGGTGGAGAGAAGGAAGAAATACTGAACTAAAAGAGGGAGATTCAGGGTGGAGAGAAGGAAGAAATGCTGAACTAAAAGAGGGAGATTCAGGGTGGAGAGAGGGAAGAAATACTGAACTAAAAGGAGATTCAGGGTGGAGAGAGTGAAGAAATATTGAACTAAAAGAGGGAGATTCAGGGTGGAGAGAGGGAAGAAATGCTCAACACTGAGGGTGGTGAGACCCTGTACCAGGTTGCCCAGAAAGGTGGTTCCATCCTTGGAACCATTCTGGATCAGATTGTGGCTCTGAGCAACCTCCTCTAGTTGCAGATGTCCCTGATGACTGCAGGGAGGTTGCTCTGGATGAGCTTAAATGTCTCTTCCACACAAACCATTCCATGATTCTATAATCCTATGAACTTCAGGTTGAAATTTCCATGGCCAATTTCCATGAGAGTAGCTGAGATGAGATGAGTGCACTTGAGAGCTGCCTCTGAAGGGATCCTATGGGAAGGGACTCTTAATAAGGGTATCTAGCAATAGGGCAAGGGGGAATGTTTGAAGCTGAGAGAGAGCAGGATCTTAGGAAGAAGTCCTTCAGTATGAGGGTGGTGAGACTCTGGAATGGTGTGATGGATTGGGTGTTACCTGTCCCCCACTCTTAAGAAAATCACCCAAACTGGACTCAGCTGAGCTGAAAATTAAGCTGAAGCTTTCCATTCACAGCTTGGCACAAGATATGAGCAGATAGCTACAGCTATAGACAGAAATATACAGCTTAAAAGTAGTACAGAAACACAGAAGCCCTCCCAGAAACCAGAGTCCCCAGGAGGGGCTCCCAACCACCCTTCCACCTCCCTTCCACCCCTCTATTTTATCCCAGACTTTGCCTTATGTTCAAAGTGAGTTTGGTGAACTGGCCAGGGGGGTTAGAAAGCAGGTCAGGGAGAGCAGGTTAGGGAGAGAAGGTTAGGGAGAGAAGGGCAGGCAGCCAGAGGCAGAGAGCAGCTCTGTTATCTATGCCTGTGTTCATGTTTTCATGCATCTCAGCAAGCCTACGAGTGCAGTAGACACCAGCATTGTTTGCTTTTCACAGCCTATCATCTAATTCTTCTCACCAAACAACTCCAGCCAGCTTCAAACTAGCACAAATGGGTTGCCCAGAGAGGTAGTGGATACCTTCTTGGTGTTGTTCAAGGCCAGATTGAACAAGGACTTAGCATCAATGTCTAGTTGAGAAGCATCCCTGCCCATGGTGGGGAGGTTGGAGCAGATGATCTCTAAGGTCCCTTCCAACCTGAGCCACTCTATGATTCCTCATGGCCAGCCTATAGCCATGCCCCTGCCTCTGCCCTATCTCACATGGACCTAAATCAGTTTTCTCTACAGAAACATGGATTTCATTTCATGGTTTCAGCAGGTACCACTTAGTTGTTCTGGAGCTCCAGAAGGTTATTTATTTCAGCTTATTTAAAGTGATTTCACTTAATATATGCTGCAGAGGGGGTTCCTCATCTCAGTTCTTCAGTAAACTCATCACTCTGTTAATGAGACCTAACCTAAATGCACCAAACAAGGCTTGAAAGGAATCTCTCAGAGCTGCTATTGAGATGGATGGGAGAAGACAGAGTGTGTTTGTAAAGTTAGACTCAGGCAAATCTAACTGGAACTCATTAAATACAGCAAAATAAATCACTGAATAACTCACTCCAGTTGAGTATGAAAGATTTGGAGAAGCTTGGGTTGTTTGACTGAAAAAAAAAACCACCCACCAACAGTGGCTTATTTTTCTGCTCCTGTGTATGTGACAAAGCAAATAGATGAGTTGAAGGTGGAGAGCTTTGGCACCTTGGTGTCAAGAGTCTTGCTTCCAAGGAGCGAGGTTCCTAAGGGCTGAAGATTGACAAACTGTGCCTGGAGAGAAGGGCAGCACCCACAGAGACACAGGATTTCTTAGACTGGAAAAGCCCTTCAAGCTCTTTGAGTCCCATCATCAGTTTCACACTGACAAGTCCTTGACTAAACCCAATCCCTCAGCACAACATCTGATCACTCTGAATGGCTGTGGTTGGAAAGGACCACCGGGATCAGCCAGCCTGATCATCCCAGCAGCCTTCATCACCAGACCATAGCCTCAAGCACCACATCCACTCTCTTTTGAAACACCTCCAGGGATGGTGACTCCACCACCTCCCTGGGCAGCCTGTGCCAGTGCCTGAGCACCTGCTCAGGAGAGAACTTCCTCCCCACAGCCAACCTAAACCTCCCCTGATGCAACTTGAGGCCATTTCCTCTTGTCCTGTCATTAGTAATTCACGAGAAGAGACCAGCTCCAGCCTCACTACAACCTCCTTTTAGGTAGTTGTAGAGGGCAATAAGGTCCCCTCTCAGCCTCCTCTTCTCTTCATAAGTCATGTTCTTCAGACCTCTCCCCAGCCTCATTGCCCTTCTCTGCACCAGCTCCAGCACCTCCTGTACTGTGGTGACCAAAACTGGGCACAGTACTGGAGGTGTGGGCTCAGGAGTGCTGAGTACAGGGGCATGAGCACCTCCCTCCTCCTGCTGGTCACTCCATTCCTGATACTCCTGTTGGGGAGGGCAGCTCCCCTGCCCTGGGGACATGGGGATGTGGAGTCGCCGTCCCTGGGGCAGTTCAAGGCAGGACTGGACGTGGCACTTGGTGCCATGGTCTGGCCTTGAGCTCTGTGGTAAAGGGTTGGACTTGATGATCTGTGAGGTCTCTTCCAACCCTGATGATACTGTGAGACTGTGATACTGTGATCTCTCATGCTGATTGGCATTCCAGTACTAAACAGCAACAGCTAAGCCATTCATAATGCAACCCCCCCCCACCACCCACCCCACCAGACCTGATGGAAAGATTTGATTCAGGTTTCAAGCAAGACTGATTCAAAACTCTGTGCTCTATAAATCAGAGCAAATGTCCCTGATAAAAAAAACATAGCCAGAGCCCAAATGCAGGATCAGAGCCATGATTTATGCCTGTATCCCATTAAAGTGAAGGACAAGTGAGGGGAGCAGCAGGCTGCCACTGAATAGGAGATTCCTGGCTGCCCTCTGATGAACATGTTCAGCAACTGTGGGAGCAGCCTCCCTGACTGAGGGACACTTGGGGACATTATGTTTTCCTTCACTTCTGCAACTCTTGATTTGAAGAAGCTTAAGGTAGGAAGAGCCACTTTGGAGCAGAGAGGAAAGCCTCAGATGCAAATTTGTCTGCCCCCAGCTCAGGCTATAAAAGTTCTTAATAGGAGAAGAGGAGAGCAGGACTGTGCTGCCCTTTCAGGACTGATTTACCACCTGGGTTTGTACCTTTTGTCTCTCTCTGTCATCATTCAAGTTGTTGGGGTTGTTCTAGGAAGGAGCTTCGAAGTTTTCTTGCTGGTTTTGTGTGTGTGTGAGAAGATGTTCACAGCCCCCAGCAACACCCAAGCTGCACAGAAGCCTTTATCAGTCAGCCCTAAGAGAAACAGGTTCAGATCTAGCAGTTGGATGTGACCTGTCCTGCTTCTTCTGAATTGGTCATTTGATCCTCTCCTCTCCTCTCCTCTCCTCTCCTCTCCTCTCCTCTCCTCTCCTCTCCTCTCCTCTCCTCTCCTCTCCTCTCCTCTCCTCTCCTCTCCTCTCCTCTCCTCTCCTCTCCTCTCCTCTCCTCTCCTCTCCTCTCCTCTCCTCTCCTCTCCTCTCCTCTCCTCTCCTCTCCTCTCCTCTCCTCTCCTCTCCTCTCCTCTCCTCTCCTCTCCTCTCCTCTCCTCTCCTCTCCTCTCCTCTCCTCTCCTCTCCTCTCCTCTCCTCTCCTCTCCTCTCCTCTCCTCTCCTCTCCTCTCCTCTCCTCTCCTCTCCTCTCCTCTCCTCTCCTCTCCTCCCCTCCCTCTCCATCTCTCTCTCCCTTTCTCCTTCTCCTTCTCCTTCTCCTTCTCCTTCTCCTTCTCCTTCTCCTTCTCCTTCTCCTTCTCCTTCTCCTTCTCCTTCTCCTTCTCCTCCTTCTCCTGGCTGCCTTATGATGAACATGTTCAGTGACTTTGGGAATAGCCTCCCTGACTGGGGGACACCTGGGGACATTATAATCATAGGCTCACAGGATGTTAGGGGTTGGAAAGGACCCAAGGAGATCATCCAGTCCAACCCCCCTGCCAGAGCAGGACAATCCTGTCTAACACAGATCACAGAGGAACACATCCAGACAGGCCTTGGAAGGCTCCAGAGAAGGAGACTCCACAACCTCTCTGGGCAGCCTGTGCCAGGGCTCTGGGACTCTTCCAGGCAAGAAGTTCCCCCTTGTATTGAGGTGGAATCTCTTTGCTGCAGCTCACACCCATGTTTTCCTTCAGGGGAGGAGCACAGCTAAGTTCTGAGATCCCACAGCCCAGACAGCACAGCACAGCTGCTCCCAGCCAGGCTGACACAGCAGAAGGCTGGCATCAGCCTACAGGAAGCCACATGGTGACAAGGCTGGAATGGGCAGGGGGTCACAGCCCAAATACTGGGCACAGCACCTGGGTGGGGTCAGCACCATGAGATCTTTGACAAGTAGGGAGATAAGGCCCTGACAGCAAGAAATAGTCTCTGACTCTCAGCCTGAAGGTGAGGAGGAAGTTGTTGAGCAGAAGAGTGGTGAGAGCCTGGAATGGGTTGCCCAGGGAGGTGGTTGAGGCCCCATGGCTGGAGGTGTTTGAGGCCAGGCTGGCTGAGGCTGTGTGCAGCCTGCTCTAGGGTAGGGTGTCCCTGGGCATGGCAGGGGGGTTGGGACTGGCTGCTCCTTGTGCTCCCTTCCAACCCTGACTGATTCTGTGATTCTATGATTCTTACAGAAACACAGGATGGGTTGGAAGGGATCTGAAGATCACCCAGTCACAACCCCCTGCCATGGGGCAGGGACACCTCCCACCAGCCCAGGTTACTCAAGACCTCTTCCAATCCCTTCAGGTAGCTGTAAACAGCAATGAGGTCTGCCCTGAGCCTCCTCTTCTCCAGGCTGCACACACAATCACAGAGTCAGAGACTCACAGAATTTCTTAGACTGGCAAAGACCTTCAAGCTCCTCGAGTCCAACCATTAGCTTCACACTGACAAGTCCAAACCCCTCAGCACAACATCTGACCACTATGAACAGCTATGGATGGAAAGGACCACCAGGATCAGGATCATCCAGACACCCAGATCACCCCCAGCTCCCTCAGCCTCTCCTCACAGGGCTGTGCTCCAGGCCCCTCACCACCCTTGCTGCCCTTCTCTAGTTCATAAAGCATTAGATGGAGCAGTGGGGGTGGGGGGGGAGGAGGGGAAGCTGTTAACATCTGTTGGCACTCTCCAGCTCCCAGGGAAAAGGATTCCATCTTTCAGAAGCTGGCAGTGACATTTAAAAGCTGTGTCTGAAATCCCCAAACAATTAAGAGGCATCTTTTTTTTTTTCTCTTTCTCCTTCCTCCCCCCCCCCCCCCCCCATCCCCTCCCTGTCTGAGGCACTGCAGAAGGAAGGCAGCAGCTGAGATGTGCATGTTGATCTCGACAGGAAAAGCTACGACTGATGAATAATGGAGCAGCAGCAACAGAGAGCTTGCAGGCGGAGCCATCGTAATTCAATCCGAACGGTAACATCAGGTCCCTTCCTTGGAGGAGTCTAAGCAGCAGTTAAGTATTACATAAAAGGTGGGAGGAAAGGAAAAAAAAAGGGGGGAAAAGGGGACAGTTGATTTGATTTTCCTCTGGCAGTTCTGCATCTTTTGATTTGAAGAAGCTTAAGGTAGGAAGAGCCACCTTGGAGCAGGGGGGGAAAGCCTCAGGTGCAAATTTGTCTGCCCCCAGCTCAGGCTATGAAAGTTCTTATTAGGAAAAGAGGAGAGCAGGACTGTGGCACTCTGCTGCCCTTTCAGGACTGATTTACCACCTGGGTTTGTGCCTTTTGTCTCTCTCTGTCATCATTCAAGTTGTTGGGGTTGTTCTAGGAAGGAGCTTCGAAGTTTTCTTGCTGGTTTTGTGTGTGTGTGAGAAGATGCTCACAGCCCCCAGCAACACCCAAGCTGCACAGAAGCCTTTATCAGTCAGCCCTAAGAGAAACAGGTTCAGATCTAGCAGCTGGATGTCACCTGTCCCTGCTTCTTCTGAAGTGGTCATTTGATCTTTCCTCTCCCTCTCCCTCTCCCTCTCCCTCTCCCTCTCCCTTTCCTCTCCTCTCCCCTCCTCTCCCCCTCTCTCTCCCTCTCTCTCTTCTCCTCCTCCTACTCCTCCTCCTAGAATCATAGAATCAGTCAGGGTTGGAAGGCACCACAAGATCATCTAGTTCCAGCCCCACTGCCATGGGCAGGGACACCTTACCCTAGGTCACCTATTCTCTTCTTTCTCCTCCTTCTCCTCCTTCTCTTTCTTCTTCTCCTTCTCCTTCTCCTTCTCCTTCTCCTCCTCCTTCTCCTTCTCCTTCTCCTTCTCCTTCTCCTTCTCCTTCTCCTCCTCTTTCTCCTTCTCCTCCTCCTTCTCCTCTTTCTCCTCCTCCTTCTCCTTCTCCTCCACCTTCTCCTCTTTCTCCTCTTTCTCTCCTCCTTCTCCTTCTCCTCCACCTTCTCCTCTTTCTCCTCTTTCTCTCCTCCTCCTTCTCCTTCTCCTTCTCCTTCTCCTTCTCCTTCTCCTTCTCCTTCTCCTTCTCCTTCTCCTTCTCCTTCTCCTCCTCCTCCTCCTCCTCCTCCTCCTCCTCCTCCTCCTCTTCCTCCTCCTCCTCCTTCTCCTCTTTCTCCTTCCTTCTCTTTCTCCTCCTTCTCCTTCTCCAAAGTTCTGCTGCTGTGCAGTGTCCCAGGGGCATCTCCTTGCTGCTCCACCACCCTCGAGGTGAGGCTTCACTTCAGCTCTCTGCTTCAGGCCATTGCCTTTCAGATCACCTCTTGCACTCCCCGAGCCATGCCTGGGGCCTGGCCCTCTCTCCCACCCCACCTTGTTATTAGAGCAGAAACCTCAGTCGTGGCCTCTCCACATCTCCACCTCATTGACTCCTCATTTCTTTCCAAATCTCACTTCATCCCTTCCCTTTCTCCCCTCTTCCTGGTGTCAGGGTTGAGCAGTTTCATTAATTCCCCCCAAGCACTGCCCACTTCACTGCCTTCACTAACGACTCCATCAAGCATCCTCTGACATCTGGTATTTAACTCTCCGGGCTATTTTCACACACCCTTGGCACATGAACGTTCCTGACCTGCCCATTGCAGCGCTGCCTGGGTCAGCTCTCAAGGTGACATCAGCTCTCTTGCATTAATATTGTTAACTACATTGTGGTGACTCCTCCACTGCTGGCCACAATTCCCTCTTGTGCTAAAGGCTGTGGGAAAATGATGCTTCCTGCAAGGAGCTGTGAGGACAGGGAAGGCAAATGGAGTAGGGCAAGGAAGTTTCATGGAAACATCAGGAGGAATTTTTCCCCTGTGAGGGTGACAGAGCCCTGGAACAGGCTGCCCAGGGGGGTGGGGGAGTCTCCTTCTCTGGAGGTATTCAACCCCCACCTGGATGTGCTGCTGTGTGATCTGCTCTGGGTGCTCCTGCTCTGGCAGGGGGTTGGACTGAATGAGCTTTGGAGGTCCCTTCCAGCCCCTGTCACTCTGTGATTGTGTGATTCTTTAGGTGAGTTGATCTGCAGGGTAGTTATTCTGCAAGTTAGTTAATCTGCAGGGTAGTTATTCTGCAAGTTAGTTAATCTGCAGGGTAGGTGATCTGCAGGTTAGTTACTCTGCAAGGTAGTTATCCTGCAGGATAATTAATATGCAGGTTAGATATTCTGTAGGGTAGTTAATCTGCAGGGCAGTTAGTCTTCAGGTTAGTTATTCTGCAGGTTAGTTAATCTGCAGGGTAGTTAATCTGCAAGGGAGTTGATCTGCAGGGGAGTTAATCTGCAGGGGAGTTAATCTGCAAGTTACTTATTCTTCAGGGTAGTTATTCTGCAAGTTAATTAAACTGCAGGTTAGTTATTCTGCAGGTTAGTTAATCTGCAGGATAGTTAATATGCAGGGTAGTAATTCTGCAGGTTAATTAATCTGCAGGTGAGTTATTCTGCTGGTTAGTTATTCTGCTGGTTAGTTATTCTGCAGGGTAGTTAATCTGCAGGGGAGTTAATCTGCAGGTTACTTATTCTTCAGGGTAGTTATTCTGCAAGTTAATTAATCTGCAGGTTAGTTATTCTGCAGGTTAGTTAATCTGCAGGGTAGTTAATCTGCAGGGTAGTTATTCTACAGGTTAATTATTCTGCAGGTAAATTATTCTGCTGGTTAGTTATTCTGCAGGGTAGTTAATCTGCAGGGGAGTTGATCTGCAGGTTAGTTATTCTTCAGGGTAGTTATTCTGCAGGGTAGTTAATCTTCAGGTTAATGAATCTGCAGGTTAGTCAATCTGCAGGTTAGTTAACTTGCAGGCTAATCCATTTTCCCAAGCCTTTCCAGCCAGCCTGCCCCACGAGCAGATGTTGTTTTGTTCCATGGTTCTTCCCAGCCACCTATTCAAAGCTTCATAACTTTCCCAGCTCTCCTATTCCAGAGGTCAGGCATTGGAACAGGCTGCCCAGGGAGTTTTTGGAGGTATCATCCCTGCAGGTGTTCAGGAAATGCATGGCCATGGCAACTGGGGACATAGGATCACAGGCTCACAGGATGTCAGGGGTTGGAAGGGACCCAAAGAGATCATCCACTCCAACCCCCCTGCCAGAGCAAGACAATGCTATCTAACACAGATCACACAGGAACACATCCAGACAGGCCTGCAAAGGCTCCACAGAAGGAGACTCCACAACCTCTCTGGGCAGCCTGTGCCAGTGCTCTGGGACCCTTCCAGGCAAGAAATTGCCCCTTGTGTTGAGCTGGAACCTCTTTTGCTGCAACTTACACCCATTGCTCCTTGCCCTACCCCAGGGAGCAGTGAGCAGAGCCTGTCCCCCCATTCCTGGCAGCCCTCAGATAATTATAGCCATTCATCAAATCCCCTCTCAGTCTTCTCTTCTCCAGACTAAGCAGCCCCCAGATCCCTCATCCTCTCCTCATCAGCCATGCCCTACAGTCCCCTCCTCATCCTTGTGGCCCTCTACTGGATCCTCTCCAGCAGATCCCTGTTGCTTTTCAACTGGGGAGTCCAAAACTGAAGGCAGTGCTCAAGCTGAGGTCTCAGCAGGGCAGAGTAGAGGGAGAGGAGAACCTCCCTTGATCTGCTGGACACATCCTTCTAATACACCCCAGGACCCCATTGCCCTTCTTGGCCAGCAGGGCACATTGCTGTGCCATGGGTAACATGGTTTAGTGGTCACAGTGGTGTTGAGTTGATGGTTGGCCTGGGTGATCCTGAAGGTCTTTCCCAAGCCAAACGATTCCACGAGTCACAAAAAGGACACCAATTTACCAATCAGCTTTCCCTGGGAGGAGGGAAAACAATTCAGCTTTTAACTCAAGTGTTTGTTGGGTTTGTTTTTCCCCTTGGAGTTTCTTTTTCCTTCTGAAAGATTTGAAGTCTGGAGCATTTTTGTGGGGAGTGGGGAGGAGTTAAGAGTGGTGGTAAAAAAACCCCAACCCCCACACAGCAAAAGCCTTTAATTCCAACCAGATAAGAGAACTGCACTAAATCATTTCCCCAAAGAGAGCAAAGGTTAAGATAAGGCTCTGTGCTGCTCAAAACTATCTCAGTAATTCCATTAAGGAATGAACTGGTAAAAAGCAAGCAGCTGAAGATGGAACAAAATAGATTTTTTTTTTTCCTGGGAGTTGAACATAATTTTTGTCTCACTGGAATTAGAAGGAGCTCTCTGAACAAACAGCCTTTTATCCCAGAGGATAAAAGACACAGAGAGGCAGCTTGAGGACAGAGGGAGTGTACCTGAAAGGGGCTACAGGAAGGCTGGGGAGGGGCATTTTGTAAGGGTCTGTGGGGCACTGGTTTGAAAGTGGAGGTTAGGAAGGGATTTAGACTGGAGGTTAGGATGGGATTCAGATTGGAGGTTGGGAAGGGATTCAGACTGGAGGTTAGGATGGGATTCAGATTGGAGGTTGGGAAGGGATTCAGATTGGAGGTTAGGATGGGATTCAGATTGGAGGTTGGGAAGGGATTCAGATTGGAGGTTAGGGAGGGATTCAGATTGGAGGTTGGGAAGGGATTCAGACTGGAGGTTAGGGAGGGATTCAGATTGGAGGTTAGGGAGGGATTCAGATTGGAGGTTGGGAAAGGATTCAGATTGGAGGTTGGGAAAGGATTCAGACTGGAGGTTGGGAAAGGATTCAGACTGGAGGTTAGGAAGGGATTCAGACTGGAGGTTGGGAAGGGATTCAGATTGGAGGTTGGGAAAGGATTCAGACTGGAGGTTAGGAAGGGATTCAGATTGGAGGTTAGGGAGGGATTCAGATTGGAGGTTAGGAAAGGATTCAGATTGGAGATTGGGAAGGGATTCAGTCTGGAGGTTAGGAAAGGATTCAGATTGGAGGTTGGGAAGGGATTCAGATTGGAGGTTAGGAAGGGATTCAGATTGGAGGTTGGGAAGGGATTCAGATTGGAGGTTAGGAAGGGATTCAGATTGGAGGTTGGGAAAGGATTCAGATTGGAGGTTAGGAAGGGATTCAGATTGGAGGTTAGGAAAGGATTCAGATTGGAGATTGGGAAGGGATTCAGACTGGAGGTTAGGAAGGGATTCAGATTGGAGGTTGGGAAAGGATTCAGATTGGAGGTCAGGGAGGGATTCAGACTGGAGGTTAGGAAGGGATTCAGATTGGAGGTTGGGGAGGGATTCAGACTGGAGGTTAGGAAGGGATTCAGATTGGAGGTTGGGAAAGGATTCAGATTGGAGGTTGGGAAGGGATTCAGACTGGAGGTTAGGAAGGGATTCAGATTGGAGGTTAGGAAAGGATTCAGATTGGAGGTTGGGAAGGGATTCAGACTGGAGGTTAGGAAGGGATTCAGATTGGAGGTTGGGAAAGGATTCAGACTGGAGGTCAGGGAGGGATTCAGACTGGAGGTTAGGAAGGGATTCAGATTGGAGGTTGGGGAGGGATTCAGATTGGAGATTGGGAAGGGATTCAGACTGGAGGTTAGGAAGGGATTCAGATTGGAGGTTAGGAAGGGATTCTTTGCTGTGAGAGTGGTGAGACACTGGAACAGGTTGCACAGGGAGGCTGTGGCTCTTTCATCCCTGGAGGCCTATAAGCCCAGGCTGAAGGAGGCTTTGAGCAATTTGGGCTAGCAGGAAGTTTCCCTACCCAGGACAGGGGGGTTGGAAATGGATGATCTTTAAGCTCCTTTCAAACCCAAACCATCCCATGAATCTATGACACTTTAAGGTCCCTTCCAACCCAAGCCATTTCATACCTCTATAACTTACAGCCCCTCACAAGGTTTGCCCCCAGCCCCTTGCCTGCCTGCTGCAGCACATCCACAAAGCTGCTGTGATGCTTTTCTGCTGTGTAAACTCCTTCCCAGGGGATCCATCTCTTGGGATCCTCCTTTGGAGAGCTGCTGGATGCTGGTCAGCTCTGCAGTGAGGGCAGACACAGTTTATGGGAGAGGGGATTGTAGGAGGAGGTTTCCCTACCAAGGCTGGAATTTGCTAAGCTTTTGCCAGAGTCATTTCTAGTTGTTCCTATTTTTCTTTTTCCACGAGGTCTGCCTGCTTCCTGCTGCAAATTTCAATCTGTCACTGGGAAAACAACACAAAAATCCTTGGCTTAGGGTTGACATTTTATTTGTTTTCAAGCAGGATGTTGTGCCACAAGGCTGATATGTTTCCAAGGAAAATGAAAACTCCTCCTGCAGAAGCTGTCTGCAAATCACTGCTCCCTTCCTCATACCAGTTCAAGCCACCTCCATCCTGAGCTTGATTTCCTCAGCCCAATAAAAGGGAAACTGCTGTGCCCAGGGCTATTTACAACTCACCCTGTGACGCACGAGTCACTCGCAGGCTCTGCAGACAGCAGACCCAGCACAGCTGCCTGCCCCTCCTTGTGCTGCTGAGAGATGGATGAGAGCTTAGTGCTCTCCCACTGCTTCCTCTCCTCTGGATCAGCTTCCTGGCTGTGTGTCTTGCTGAGTCCCACTCAGGCTGCACTGCCTGCTGACAGTGGCTGGACAGCTGAGGAACAGAAGTCCTGGTGACTAGCAAGTGGCTTAGATGGATGCCTTCTGTGAACAGAATGTGCTACACCACATCACATCCTCAGCCCAATCAAAGATCACATTGGGTGCTTCTGTGCTCCACAACCTCCCTGGAGGTGCTCAGGACCAGGTTGTGATCTTTGATCACATTCTGTGCTCCACAATCTCCCTGGAGGTGTTCAAGGCCAGGTTGGATGAAGTGTTCCTGCCCATGGCAGAGGGGATGGAACTGGATGAGCTTTCAGGTCCCTTCCAACCCAACCCATTCTCTAAGTCAGAGACCATTCCTTGCAGTCAGAACCTCATCTCCCTACTTGTCAAAGATCCCATGGTGCTGATCCCACCCAGGTGCTGTGCCCAGTATTTGAGCTGTGACTCACTGCCCATAGAATTATAGAATCAGTCAGGGTTGGAAGCAGCCAGATCCAAACTCTCTGCCACGGGCAGGCACACCCTACCCTAGATCAGGCTGGCCACAGCCTCATCCAGCCTGGCCTTAAACACCTCCAAGGATGGAGCCTCAACCACCTCCCTGGGCAACCCATTCCAGCCTCTCACCACTCTCCTGCTCAACAACCTCCTCCTCACCTCCAGGCTGAATCTTCCTGTAGGCTGATGCCAACCTTCTGCTATGTCAGCCTGGCTGGGAGCAGCTGTGCTGTGCTGCCTGGGCTGTGAGCACAGGGAGGGATTTCTGCTGAGGCAGGAGTGTGTGACACGACTCTGGTATGGACCTGGGCTTGTGCAGTGCTCTCCTGATGGCCATGGAAAACCAGATCAGTCTGGCTGGCTGTAAACGTTTCAGAAACACAGATATTTAATCCAAAAGCTGTCATTTTGTTCCCATCTGCTTTTCCCTTCATGATCTGTCTGTGGAGACTGGACAGACCTCACCAGCAGGCTGTGTGATGGCCCTCTGGAGAGGGATTGCTCTGAAGTCCTCTCTGTGCCATGTGCAGAACCTGCTCCTCTCTGCAGAGGAGCTTCAGGGCAGCCTTCCCTCTCCCCAGGGTGCTCTGGGGAGAAATGACCTAAAAACGGCTTAGCAGAGAGCTCAGATAGGTGCAGCAGGACTTGGGGAGGCACTGAGTGCTGTGGCAGCATCTGTCCTCTTTCCTCTAGCACTCCTGGTCTTCAGAATCCCTCTGGGCTGGAATGAGCAGCCAAAAAGGAACGAGGAGGACACAGCCTTGGTGGGAAGCTCTGGCTGAAATTCAGGCAAGTGCAGCTACTGGGCTGGGCTGCAGCCAGCAGCCAGCCTGGGCCAGGCTTTGGCAGAGCTCAGCCCCTCACATCCTCTGTGCCTTCTTCAAAGCCTTTGCTCAGAGAGAGCACCAGACAAGCCCAGTCCATGCTCTCCCACCCCTGCTTCCTGCCCAAGAGCAGGGACAGGTCAGGTTTCTTCTCCAGTGACAAGAGTGAAGGCAGGGAAAGAAGTGCAGGACAGGGGAGAGGGCAGGGGAGAGGAGAGGAGAGGAGAGGAGAGGAGAGGAGAGGAGAGGAGAGGAGAGGAGAGGAGAGGAGAGGAGAGGAGAGGAGAGGAGAGGAGAGGAGAGGAGGAGAAGGGAGGGGAGAGGAGGGGAGGGGAGAGGAGGGGAGGGGAGAGGAGGGGAGGGGAGAGGAGAGCAAGGGAGAGGAGAGGAGAGGAGAGGAGAGGAGAGGAGAGGAGAGGAGAGGAGAGGAGAGGAGAGGAGAGGAGAGGAGAGGAGAGGAGAGGAGAGGAGAGGAGAGGAGAGGAGAGGAGAGGAGAGGAGAGGAGAGGAGAGGAGAGGAGAGGAGAGGAGAGGAGAGGGGGAAAGGAAGGGGAGAGTGAAGGGGAGGCCAGTCCCTCACCATCTCTGCTTTGGAAAACTCCTGGGAAAGACAGCCAGGACCTCAAGGAGCCAAAGCAAAGAGGTGCCTCACCAAAACAACACCCTTCATCTGTGCAGCATTCCCAGGGGATTGGGTGTTAATGGGGTGTCACGTTTGCCCTGCTGACAGCTGGCACCCCCGATAAGAAGGAATCAGCTGGAAAGCAAGCAATGATAAGGACAAACCCCCCTCCAATACCCACTAACAAGACTATTTGTGCTTTTCATTTTTTTTTAACGTTATTTTTAGTGTTCCTCTTATCTTACAGAGAGGATGAGGTGGGGAGGAAAACAGCAAGGGAGATAAAAAGGTTGGGTAAATCCAGCATGGTTGGATTATGCTGCTGGACTTGAGCACTTCAGTGCTCTGGAGCAGACATCTGCTTCGTGCTCCTGGCTGATAGCAAGCACAGGAAGCTTTATCACTTTGAGTTTGCTTTCCAGGCAAATATATATATATATATGTATTTTAGCCCCCAAGTGCAAGCAGAGTTGTGCAAAGCCTTGCACATGTGCCCAGGAACACATAACACACACAGAGAGCAAATCTCTTTCTGTAAGATTAGGGCTGGTCTGAAGGGAATGGGGAGGTGGGGGGGGGGAGGGCAGGGGGGTTTCTCTTAAGAGTAGTTGTTAACAAGCTGGAGCACCTCTCCTGTGAGGATAGACTGAGAGAGTCAGGGCTGTTCAGTCTGGAGAGGAGAAGGGTTCAAGGTGAACTAACTGAGGCCTTTCATAGAATCATAGAATCAAGCAGGTTGGAAGAGAGCTCCAAGCTCAGCCAGCCCAACCTAGCACCCAGCCCTGGCCAAGCAACCAGACCATGGCACTAAGTGCCCCAGCCAGGCTTGGCTTCAACACCTCCAGCCACACAGACTCCACCACCTCCCTGGGCAGCCCATTCCAGTGCCAATCACTCTCTCTGACAACAACTTCCTAACAACATCCAGCCTCAACCTGCCCTGCCACAATTCCAGACTCGGTCCCCTTCTTCTGTTGCTGGCTGCCTGGCAGCAGAGCCCAACCCCACCTGGCTACAGCCTCCCTGCAGGCAGCTGCAGACAGCAATGAGCTCTGCCCTGAGCCTCCTCTGCTGCAGGCTGCACCCCCCCAGCTCCCTCAGCCTCTCCTCACAGGGCTGTGCTCCAGGCCCCTCCCCAGCCTTGCTGCCCTTCTCCAAACACCTTCCAGCACCTCAACATCTCTCTGCAATTCAGGAGCCCAGAACTGGACACAGCACTCCAGGGGTGGCCTGAGCAGTGCTGAGCACAGGGGCACAAGAACCTCCCTGCTCCTGCTGCCCACACTGCTCCTGAGCCAGCCCAGGATGCCATTGGCTCTGCTGCCCACCTGGGCACTGCTGCCTCCTCTGCAGCTCCTCTCTGCCAGCACCTCCAGCTCCCTCTCTGCCTGCCTGCTCTCAGCCACTCTGGCCCCAGCCTCTGGTGTTGCTTGGGGTTGTTGTGGCCAAAGTGCAGAACCCTGCACTTGGCCTTGTTCAGTCTCATCCCCTTGGCCTCTGCTCACCCATCCAGCCTGGCCAGGTCCCTCTGCAGACCTCTCCTACCCTCCAACAGCTCCACAGCTGCTCCTAGCTTGGTGTCATCTGCAAACTTACCATTCTCCATTTGCATTTCTTGGCTCTCAGATTCATGGCAGTAAGTCCCATGCCCACTTGTTCATGGGGGCAAAGGCTCCCTCAAAACTCCCCAGACCACTCTGGTGACCATCTCTGAATATCCTGGGAGGATGCAGCTGTTGGTAGGGCACCTCTGACCACCCTGAGCTGTAGCAGAGCTCCATTTCTAAGTCTTCAAGCCCTTATCAACAGGATCTTGACTGTTAAAATCCCATCTAGTTGAGCATATAATTTTCCTGGAGTCAGAATCCATTAGTGAAATCTCAGCCCCCCCTACCCCCCCCACCCATGACAAGATAAGAGACTCCTCAAATTAAACAGGGTTTCCACAATTACAGCTTCCCCCTTTGCTTCCCCCAGAATTAACACCACAAACGCTGCTGTCAGCCAGGATAAGATCTGAATTCCATCCTGACAAGGCAAATGGTATCAGAGATCAGTTAATTACATCACTGGATTTCAACAGAAGTAAATAAACCCTGGCTTGGGTTAGTGTGGAAACTGCTGTCTTGCCACCAGCTTTTCCCTGGGCCACCAGGAAGCTTTCTCTCATCCATCCTTCCCTCTCCATCATGCTAAGGAAATGGAATCCACCTTTTCTGCCTGGTTGTAGACAAAGCCTCAGGCTGAAAGTGGTGTCCCACAGCAGGATGCTGGCACTGAGGACATGGACCTGTTGGAGCTGGGCCAGAGGAAGCTACAACAATGATCAGAGGCTCACAGGATGTTAGGGGCTGGAAGGGACCCAAAGAGCTCATTGAGTCCAACCCTCCCTGCCAGGGCAGGACAATACTATCTAGGACAGCTCACAGAGGAACACATCCAGACAGCCTTGGAAGGTTCCAGAGAAGGAGATGCAAGGGCTGGAAGCCCTCTGCTGTGAGGCCAAGCTGAGAGAGTTGGCATTGCTCAGCCTGAAGAGGGGAAGGCTCCAGGGAAACCTTCTGGCAGACTTCCAGTGCCTAAAGGGGAGCAACAAGAAAGCTGAGCAGGGATTGTTCAGAAGGGCCTGTAGCAACAAGACAAGGGGGGATGGCTTCAACGGGAAGAAAGCAGACCTAGATCAGATGTAAGGAAGAGATTCTTCAGCTCTGAGGCTGGTGAGACACTGAAACAGGTTTCCCAGAGAGGCTGTGGATACCCCACCCCTGGAAGCATCCAGGGCTATGTTGGATGGGGCTGTGGGCAGCCTGCTCTAGGAGGTAAATGAGATAACAGAATCTCACAGGATCAGGCAGGGCTGGAAGGGAGCACAAGGAGCAGGCAGTGCCAACCCCCCTGCCATGCCCAGGGACACCCTACCCTAGAGCAGGCTGCACACAGCCTCAGCCAGCCTGGCCTCAAACACCTCCAGCCATGGGGCCTCAACCACCTCCCTGGGCAACCCATTCCAGCCTCTCACCACTCTCCTGCTCAACAACTTCCTCCTCACCTCCAGCCTCACTCTCCCCACCTCCACCTTTGCTCCATTCCCCCCACTCCTGCCACTCCCTCACAGCCTCCAAAGTCCCTCCCCAGCTTTTTTGTAGCCCCCTTCAGATGCTGGCAGGCCACAAGAAGGTCACTGGGGAGGAGGTGACAATAAGCCTCCTCTGCTCCTAAGCTGAGCAGCATTTCCACCATTCCTTCTGACTCTTCTCTCTTGAATTCTCATCCTCTGCCTCAGGATAGGTCTCAGTCTGCTTTCAGGAAGGAAAACCAATTACTGCTGCCTCTGTAGTTGTTTCCTCCCAAGAAGTGGCAGGATGGGCTCTCACCTCTCAGCCTGCAGCTGGCTCTCTGCAGCTGTGAGTTTGGGGTTATTTTTTCTTCCCTCTTTCTTTTTTTTGGCTCTGTAGGAAAGGTTTTTAATCCCTTATTTTTATGCCTTGATTTGAAGAGCAGCCTGTGCTGTATGAGAGTGTTTCTGAGGTTGGAGGGAGTTAGCATGGTGCTCTACTCAGATCATCTACTGCAGCACTGCAGGTGGATGGGACACTTAGTACTGGTGCAGCCCAGGAGACTGATGAGGGCATTAGAAACCTGCCATTAAGAGTTGTCAACCACAATTGTTGTGCAGCCAGGAAATAAGGGCTGAAGTCAGAAAATTATAGGGCAGAGCAGAGGCCATAGGTGTCTCTGCTTGCTGCATCAAGAATTGTGCTCTGTCCTGCGTGGTAATTGCAGAATCAAAGAGGCACAGAATGACAGAGCTTGGAAGGGACCTCTGGAGTACATCTTGTCCAGTCCCCTGGAGCATAATGGGGATAGCTCAAGGGAGGTTCCCCTCCCCCTCTACTCTGGCCTGCTGAGACCACATCTTGAGTACTGCCTTCAGTTTTGGGCTCCCCAATTTAAAAGGGACAAGGATCTGCTGGAGAAGGTCCAGTGGGTGGCTACAAGGATGATTAGGGGACTGGAACATGCCCATTAGAGGCCAGCAGGGAAGAACAATGCAGAGGTACCAGAATCCTGCCACCCTTTGTGCTCGAGACAGAGGGCAAGAGTGTGTCCAGAAGATCAAGGGAGGTTCTCTCCTCCCTCTACTCTGCCCTGCTGAGACCTCATCTTGAGTACTGTGCTCAGTTCTGGGCTCCCCAGTTGAAGAGGGACAGAGATCTGCTGGAGAGAGTCCAAGGGAGGGCTATGAGGATGATGAGGGAACTGCAGCACTGCCCAAGGAGAGGCTGAGGGCCCTGGGGCTGCTTAGTCTGCAGAAGAGAAGACTGAGAGGGGATTGAATCAATGGTTCTAACTATCTGAGGGCTGGGGGTCAGGACAGGGGGGGCAGGCTCTGCTCACTGCTCCCTGGGATAGGACAAGGAGCAGTGGATGCATCCCTGAGCAGAGCCTCTGTAATGACACCATCATAGAATCAGTGAGGGTTGGAAGGGAGCACAAGGAGCAGCCAGTCCCAACCCCCCTGCCATGCCCAGGGACACCCTACCCTAGAGCAGGCTGCACACAGCCTCAGCCAGCCTGGCCTCAAACACCTCCAGCCATGGGGCCCCAACCACCTCCCTGGGCAAGGATGAGGAGGAATGGGTTTGAAGTGGCAGAGGGGAGATTGAAAGTGGATGTTAAGGAGAAGTTGTTTGCAGTGAAGGTGGTGAGAGACTGGCACAGATTGAGGGTGCTGAGACACTGGCACAGGTTGAGGGTGGTGAGACGCTGGCAAAGGTTTCCCAGGGAGGTTGTGGAGCACAGAAGCACCCAATGTGATCGAAGATCACATTGGGTGCTTCTGTGCTCCACAACCTCCCTGGAGGTGCTCAGGACCAGGTTGGATGAGGCCTTGAGTGACCTGTTCTAGTGGGAGGTGTTCCTGACTGCACTCCAGCCTCACAGCCAAGCAGATGCGCAGTGACACCTGGAGCGCAGAGAGCTGCCACAGGCGTGGCTGGCAGCCCGAGGGCTGTAAATGCTCTCTCGATTAAGTGCCTCATTGAGGTAAGTTGATGATGCTCCATTAGGCTGAAGTGATAGACTTCTGGTCCTCCTCACTCACAGTCAGTGGGGAGAAGGCTTTAGTGCTGGAGTAGGCAGCGTCACACTCCTGCTTTCGCTGCTCTCCTGCGGTTCTCTTCGCTCTTCCCCGCCCCACAGCTTCCACACTCCTGGCAAGGGGAAGGCTTCTTCATGATCCCATCACACCCAGTCACCAGTGGTGTCACCCAGGGATCAGTGCTGGGCACAGTCCTGTTCAATATCTTTATTGATGATCTGGACCAGGCGATTGGGTCCAGCAGCAGTGAGTCTGCAGATGACACCAAGCTAGGAGCAGCTGTGGAGCTGTTGGAGGGGAGGAGAGGTCTGCAGAGGGACCTGGCCAGGCTGCATGGGTGGGCAGAGGCCAATGGGATGAGACTGAACAAGGCCAAGGGCAGGTTCTGCACTTTGGCCACAACAACCCCATGCAGCACTACAGGCTGGGGCCAGAGTGGCTGAGAGCAGGCAGGCAGAGAGGGAGCTGGGGGTGCTGGCAGAGAGGAGCTGCAGAGGAGGCAGCAGTGCCCAGGTGGGCAGCAGAGCCAATGGCATCCTGGGCTGGCTCAGGAGCAGTGTGGGCAGCAGGAGCAGGGAGGTTCTTCTGCCCCTGTGCTCAGCACTGCTCAGGCCACCCCTGCAGTGCTGTGTTGAGGTCTGGGCTCCTCAATCCAAGAGAGATGTTGAGGTGCTGGAAGGTGTTTGGAGAAGAGCAGCAAGGCTGGGGAGGGGCCTGGAGCAGAGCCCTGTGAGGAGAGGCTGAGGGAGCTGGGGCTGTGCATCCTGCAGCAGAGGAGGCTCAGGGCAGAGCTCATTGCTGCCTGCAGCTGCCTGCAGGGAGGCTGTAGCCAGGTGGGGTTGGGCTCCGCTGCCAGGCAAGCAGCACCAGAAGAAGGGGACACAGCCTCAAGCTGTGCCAGGGCAGGTCTAGGCTGGATGTTAGGAGGAAGTTGTTGTCAGAGAGAGTGATAGGCATTGGAATGGGCTGCCCAGGGAGGTGGTGGAGTGGCTGTTGCTGGAGGTGTTGAAGCCAAGCCTGGCTGGGGCACTTAGTGCCATGGTCTGGTTGACTGGATAGGGCTGGGTGCTAGGTTGGGCTGGCTGAGCTTGGAGCTCTCTTCCAACCTGCCTGATTCTGTGATTCTGTGATCACCCTGCTCAGGGGTGGACAATCTGCTGCAGCTCTGTGGAGTTAGGCAAATCTCACCATGTGCTGTGGCATGGGAATATCTCAACAACATGACAGGACTGGTAGGAGCACAGCATGAGGAGAAACATGTTTGGAGTGAGTGTGCTGCAGCCTTGGATCAGGCTGCCCACAGAGGATGTGGAGCCTCCTTCTCTGGAGAGATTCCAACCCCCCTGGCAATGCTGATTCTGGGTAAGCTGCTGTGGGTGCTCTGCTTTAGCAGGAAGGTTGGACTGGATGACCTCCAGAGGTCCTTTCCAACATGCACTGTGCAGGGATTCTGTGATCTTGTTTGATCCTTGTGTGGAGGACTGAAGTGGCCTCCAGGTCAATAATTTTCTTCACCTCCTTTAAAGTTCTTGGGTTGTAAGGTATGTTAGAAAAGGGAAAGGAAGGGGGAAAATTGAGGGAGGGAGGGAGCAAGGAAGGAAGGAAGGGAGGGAGGAAGAAAGGAGGAAAGGAAGGAGAAATGAAAGGAAGAAAGGAAGAAAGAGCAAGGAAAGAAATAAAAAAAGAAGGAAAGAGAGAAAAAGGAAGGAAAGAAAGAAGGAAGAAAAGACAGGAAGGAAGGAAGGAAGGAAGGAAGGAAGGAAGGAAGGAAGGAAGGAAGGAAGGAAGGAAGGAAGGAAGGAGGGAAGGAGGGAAGGAGGGAAGGAGGGAAGGAGGGAAGGAAGGAAGGAAGGAAGGAAGGAAGGAAGGAAGGAAGGAAGGAAGGAGGGAAGGAAGGAGGGAAGGAAGGAAGGAAGGAAGGAAGGAAGGAAGGAAGGAAGGAAGGAAGGAAGGAAGGAAGGAAGGAAGGAAGGAAGGAAGGAAGGAGGGAAGGAAGGAAGGAAGGAAGGAAGGAAGGAAGGAAGGAAGGAAGGAAGGAAGGAAGGAAGGAAGGAAGGAGGGAAGGAAGGAAGGAAGGAAGGAGGGAAGGAAGGAGGGAAGGAAGGAGGGAAGGAAGGAAGGAAGGAAGGAAGGAAGGAAGGAAGGAAGGAAGGAAGGAAGGAAGGAAGGAAGGAAGGAAGGAAGGAAGGAAGGAAGGAAGGAGGGAAGGAAGGAAGGAAGGAAGGAGAGAGAGTTGATGTGTGGATGCAGGGTGCAGTGAGGGTCCTGGCTGCACAACAGCGACCTCTCAGCAGTGGTTCCCAGGTTTCTGCTCGTGGAATCAGCATCGCTGTGGTTAAGCTTTGCCCAGGCAGCTCCTCCAGCTCTCTGCTGGAATGATCTCAAGCACACTCAGGCCCAGCCCAAGTCAAGCAAGAAATTAAGCTTCTCATTATTTAAACGTGAGCCAACTGCATGAGAGTGGCAGGCAGTGGTACCCCCACTACTAATTGCTTCGGTTCCACTCGTGATTGGTGACAGTTGCTGTCACGCCTGCTGGGACACAGGAGGAGCTCCATCCATCACAGACCTGTTAGTGGTGCACACTGGGACTGGCAGCACTGCTGCCTGATTTCTCGTTGCCATTCCACACACTGAGTGCTTCCTCTCCCTTATTAAGCCAGGGGAAATGGAAGAGCAAATTGGAATATGTAAAGTGCTTGTTACTTGCATTTTCCACCTGGCTGGAGTTTCCCAACAGGCTGTTTGTGGGGTGCCCATTATTGTTATTCACCAAGAGAGCTTGGCATGCTTTTTGTTGCTTCCTGATTGAACATGATGGCACAAACTGCCCCTTTCACCTTGATAAAACAGGATGTGAGGATGCTTAAGGGACTGGAACATCTGTCTGATGGGGAAAGGCTGAGAAACTTGGGGGCTGTTTAGCTTGAAAAAACTGAGAGGAGACCTGTGAGGGTTTGGGTGTTACCTGCCCCCTCCCCCCTCACTCTTATGAACTCACCCAGACTAGACTCAGCTGCTGGAAATTGAAGAATGGAGCTTTATATTCACAGCTGAGCACAAGATACGAGCAGCAAGTTCCAATCTATACAGCTCTAGACAGAAATAGACAAGGTAAAAAGGTAATACAGACACACAGCAGCCCTCCCAGAAACCTGAGTCCCCAGGAGGGGCTCCCAACCAACCTTCCACCTTCTTCCCACCCCTCTACCTTACCCCAGACTTTGCCTTAGGTTCAAGGTGAATTTGGAGGATCAGCCGGGGGAGGTTAGGAAGCAGAAGGATTAATCAGGCAGCAAGTTAGGTTAGAGAGAGAGAAGTGCAGCCCAAAAACCAGAGAGCAACTCCCTTATCTATGTTTGTGTTCTTGTCCTTGTCCATCTCAGCAAGCCTATGAGTGCAGCAGCCAGCACCACTGTTTCCTCTGCACAGCCTAGCATCTAATTCTCCTCACCAAAACACCCCAGCTAGGCTCAAAGGAGCACCAGACCTCATTAATGTTTACAAATCTCTGAAGGGTGAGGGTGAAGAAGAAGGGGGCAGGCTCTCTGCAGTGATAGGAGGAGAGGCAATGACACAAACTGGAAGCCAGGAAATTCCACCTCAACATCAGGAAAAACTTCTTTGGTGTGAGGGTGCTGGAGCCCTGGAGCAGGCTGCCCAGAGAGGTGTTGCAGCCAAGCCTGGCTGGGGCACTTAGTGCCATGCTCTGGTTGGTTGGGCAGGGCTGGGTGCTAGGTTGGGCTGGCTGAGCTTGGAGCTCTCTTCCAACCTGGTTGATTCTGTGAAACCATCACTTCTGCTTTGGAGTGGTGGATTTCACACCGAGGCATTAGATGCAGCCATCAAAAAGCAGCACCTAGCTGCAGGATAAAACCAACAACAAAACAACCCCAAACCCCCACCAGGATGGGAAAGTGAAAACAACTTCAGGTTTCATTTGCTTGCAGGAAGCAGAAGAGGTGAGGCACTGCCAGTCACTGACTGGGGAGGAGCCTGAAGATCCATTCCTGGAGAAGCCTGCCCAGAATTTACACCAAACCCTCTAAGTAGAGGCTCCAAGAGGACTTCCATCATGTCAGACTTGTCAGAAGCTGGTAATGCAGATGAAACACTTTCAAAGGATCTCATTTTCAGGACAAGCTGATCACTCTTTCCTTGAAAATAAAGCCCTTGTAAAAGATCTTAATTTAAGCAGTCAAAGATTAAGCTGCCCAGAATAATTGCCTGCTTTTGCTGGAGAATTTACTGGCATTTAGCAAGCAGCACAAGGCTGCTAATGGTGTTGTCACCCTGCCTCTGAGAGCCATCAGGGTGAGAGATATCAATGGGGGGACATAAAAGGAGACCACAGGGCAGATTGTGTGGTGAAACCTCCCAATGTGAGGCTCTTGCTAAGAAAAACCCCACCCCAACAACCCAGAGGCATGTCCCAGATTTGCTGAGGTCAGGGGTTCAGTGCTGCTGTTGTTGCCTGAGCTGGATGCTGGCACTGAGCAGGTGAGCATCAACCTTGGTGCAAGAAACCATTTTGGAGGTGATTATTCTGCAGGACTGAAAGTGGCTCGAGGGTGAATCTGCTGTCAGGGTGGACTTAATGTCCCTAGGAATTAGAATCATAGATTCAGTGAGGGTTGGAAGGGACCAAAAAGATCAGACAGTTCCAACTCCCCTGCCATGCCCAGGGACACCCTACCCTAGAGCAGGCTGCACACAGCCTCAGCCAGCCTGGCCTCAAACACCTCCAGCCATGGGGCCTCAACCACCTCCCTGGGCAACCCATTCCAGCCTCTCACCACTCTCCTGCTCAACAACTTCCTCCTCACCTCCAACCTCACTCTCCTCACCTCCAGCTTTGCTCCATCCCCCCCACTCCTGCCACTCCCTGACAGCCTCAAAAGTCCCTCCCCACCTTTCTTGTAGCCCCTTTCAGATGCTGGCAGGCCACAAGAAGGTCCCCTGGGAGCCTCCTCTGCTCCAGCCTGCACAGCCCCAACTCTTTCAGTCTGTGCTCACAGCAGAGCTGCTGCAGCCTCTGAGCATCCTCCTGGCCCTGCTCTGGACACTCTCCAGCACCTCCACATCCCTCTTGTCCCAGGGGCTCCAGAGCTGGATGCAATTCCTATGTGAGCTACCCTGGGTGCTCCTGCCTTGGCAGGGGGGGTTGGACTGGATAATCTCTGGAGGTCCCTTCCAACCTCTAAGATTCTGTGATTCCATATTTGACCTCCTGGGCAACCTCAGTAGCAGCGAGGAGGAGGAAGCTTTATTTATATACTAGTTATTTTTGGCTGAAAAAGGACTGTTCCTTGTTTGACAGCTTCTGCCTGCATTTTTCTGCCATTTCACTTTCTTTGTATTCTAGATTTGCTTAACATATTAAAACCACACAGACACACACACACATATATATATATTTGGGTATCTTAAGAGAGCCACTCTGCTTCTTGTAGAGATGACTTGAAGGCATGACCTCAGTGGTGCCACTTTTCAGTAGGGAACTCAGATTAGCCTCAGGCTGGAAGCAGCTTCTGCCTTGCCCCTGCTTCCCTCTCCTTTGCCCCTGCTCTGATCTGCCTGTGCTTTGTATCACAGCCTCCACGTGTCCAGGGACACTTTGTGCCGCTGATGTGTAAGCGACAGAGTCGAGCATGTTGCCTGCTGTCCCCCCGGGGGATAACTTCTCATTATTGATGTGGAAAGTGGAAAATAAAATAGAACTATTACACTTTTTATCTTCAGGGAACACTTTTGCTTTTCCTTTCCCCCCCCCCCCCCCCTCCCACCCCTCCTCTCTCTCCTCATCCTCTCCCTTCAGATCTGAATGCGTTTCAGTTCAGAGGATCGTTTGAGCATGAGGAGGAGAAGTCAGCTCAGAGAGCAGCAGGCACATTTATTTACAGAGCAGGTGACTCACAACCTGTCTCCACCATCTATGCCTTTATTATTCCCTAACAATCCCCCCAGCCAGGACACCTTGTACCTGGAGTGCCACAGCTCTGCTGCTCTTTTCCCATCGTTTAAAGCTGCCTTTGAAGTCAGAGGAGAAAAATCAAGTCCTCAGATGCAGCCAGGTTGCTGTCTGCAGCTACCTGAAGGAAGGCTGGAGCCAGGTGGGGTTGGGCTTTTCTGCCAGGCACCCAGCAACAGAGCAAGGGGACACAGTCTCAAGTTGTGCCAGGGGAGGTTGAGGTTCGATGTTGTTAGGAAGTTGTTGTCAGAGAGAGTGATTGGCATTGGAATGGGCTGCCCAGGGAGGTGGTGGATTTGCCATCCCTGGATGTGTTGCAGCCAAGCCCGGCTGGGGCACTTAGTGCCATGGTCTGGTTGCTTGTCTAGGGCTGGGTGATTGGATTGGTTGGGCTGGCTGAGCTTGGAGCTCTCTTCCAACCTGTTTGATTCTATGGTTATGATTCTATGATTAAATGAAGGTGAACAACAGGCAGAAGGAGGTGAAGAACATTACTGGGGTTGAAGCAGAGTCAAAGAGAGATCACAGGGCAGTGGGTGAGGAAAATTGACCCAAGCCATCCTCTAAGGGCTTTGGAAGAGCTCCCTGCCTGTCCTCACCCCTCGCAGCCGCTGCGCCACGCGAGGAGAAGGCAGCAGCCCACGCGCCGCAGATGGCAGTGCCCACGGACAGCTGTGCACAGCTGGCACGCAGCAGGGCTTGCCTTCAGCAGCCAGCTGGCCGAGTGGAAAATGGGTATTTGTAGGTACAAGGCCTTTGATTTTCCACTGGGAAAAGAGCAGAGGCAGTGGGGGATGCGAGTGTAAATCAGAGCTCACTGAGACGGAGCCAGGAAAGCTTCCAGATCAATATTTAACAGAGGGAGCTGGTAAGAGCAAACCTCTCTCCCTCACCACCCAACAGCACTGCACAGGGCTGCTTATCTACCTGCTATCTCCTCCCAGCCTTCTCTCTGGCCTAATCTGCAGCTCCATCTCACCCTCTAATCACTTATCTCTGTTCCAGCCTCACTTCTGTGAAGAGAAGAATCAGGACGTTTGGCACCCAACGCTGAGACCTCTCTTCACTATTTACTCAGACAGGAAGAGGCTTGGGAATGGAATTAGAGTGAGAGATGCTGGCACTGAGCTGTATCCTGCTCAGCTGGTGGAGCCCAGCATCAGTGAGTTTGCAGATAACACCAAGCTGGGAGCATGTATGGATCTGTTAGAGGGCAGGAGGGCTCTGCAGAGGGACCTGGCTCTGGTCAGCCCAGTCTAGGGTAGGGTGTCCATGCCCATGGCAGGGGGGTTGGAACTGGCTGATCCTTGTAGTCTGTTCCAACCTTGCCTGATTCTATGATTCTGTGACCTGGACAGACTGCACAGATGGGCACAGTCCAACACCAGGAGTTTTAACAAGGCCAAAGGCCAGATTCTGCACTTTGGCCACAACAACCCCAAGCAGCACTACAGGCTGGGGTCAGAGAGGCTGAGAGCAGCCAGGCAGAGAGGGAGCTGGGGGTGCTGGGAGAGAGGAGCTGCAGAGGAGGCAGCAGTGCCCAGGTGGGCAGCAGAGCCAATGGCATCCTGGGCTGGCTCAGGAGCAGTGTGGGCAGCAGGATAAGGGAGGTTCTTGTGCCCCTGTGCTCAGCACTGATCAGGACACACCTTGAGTGCTGTGTCCAGTTCTGGGCTCCTCCATTGCAGAGAGATGTTGAGGTGCTGGAAGGTGTTTGGAGCAGGGCAGCAAGGCTGGGGAGGGGCCTGGAGCAGAGCCCTGTGAGGAGAGGCTGAGGGAGCTGGGGGTGTGCAGCCTGCAGCAGAGGAGGCTCAGGGCAGAGCTCATTGCTGTCTGCATCTGCCTGCAGGGAGGCTGTAGCCAGGTGGGGTTGGGCTCTGCTGCCAGGCACCCAGGGGCAGAAGAAGGGGACACAGCCCTAATCTGCGCCAGGGCAGGTTGAGGCTGGATGTCCAGAAGAAGTTCTTCCCAGAAGGAGTGATTGCCATTGGGTTGGGCTGCCCAGGGAGGTGGTGGAGTCCCCATCTCTGGAGGTGTTTAAAAGGAGGCTGCCTGAGGCACTTGGTGCCATGGTTTAGTTAATTAGCAGTTGTTAGGTGCTAGGTTGGACTCGATGACCTTGGAGGTCTTTTCCAACCTGCTTAATTCTGTGATCCTGTGATTCTGTGATGTCCTTCCAAGTACTTCTGGGCACTAGCTCAAAAGAAGAACAGTGAAGGGCAGGAATATGAGTGTGAGTGTGAGTTTCATTGGGGGGTGTGTGTGTATTCTGGGTTGATACAGGAACTTTGATGTCACTCTGGCAAGCTTGCCCAGGCAGCAAACTTCACATCTATGTGCAAATGAGGAGACAGTCCTAGGGAACTGGAGGGAGAGAGGATGCTAATGAATGTTCTTCTGGGCTTTAAGGAAAAGATATTGGCCAATGCTGTGGAAAATTAAGCTTTGTTTCTAATAGGTATGGTAAATTTAATGCTAAAGACCAAAGATAAATGGGAAGAGAGTTTAATCTGAGCTGACCCCTTTCTGCTGGAATGTCATTTGCCATGGCTCATGCTGCCTCTCAGAAAGCAAGGGGCAGGCTAATTAGTTCTTGCACATAAATTACTGCACCCAAGCATTGACAAGAGAAAGGGAGGGATGCTGGGAAAGGCACTGAGGGAAGTGTCCTGCGTGCAGGGTGGGCTTGCATGGGATCCTCAATCCCAGGGCTGATACTTGGAGAGTCATTAGTGACCCTCAGGAGGAATCATAGAATCAAGCAGGTTGGAAGAGAGCTCCAAGCTCATCCAGTCCAACCTATCCCCCAGCCCTATCCAGTCAACCAGACCATGGCACTAAGTGCTTCATTCAGTCTTGTTCTTGAACACCTCCAGGGAAGTTCTCTTCATCCCTGACTGCTCTGCACCTTGGTGAGTGAGGTCACTATGATGAGATGTGGATGAAGAGGATTACATTCACTTTGGGATGAGAAAGGTCTCCTTGATAGAGAGGATCTTGGCTGGGCTTAGAGCTCCTTCAGAGGGATGCAAGGTTCAGCTTTGTCAAAGCCTAAGACACCAACCACTTCTCCCACCTGGCCCTGGATGCCCTTCTGCATTAACCTGTGTGACCACAGAAGCTGACCCAGCTAGCTGACAATCTGCCTTGCAAAAAATATCCCTTGCTAAGTGAAAGATCAAACCAGAGGACCTCTTCTGGCCTTTCTGCTGAGAGATTGAAAAATAACCTGATTTATGGAAATTCCCTAGAGAATGAGTCAGAGAATTGTGCAGGCTAGAAAAGACCTCCAGGATCAGCAATTCCAACACTGCCAAACCTGCTGCTGGACCATGTCCCTCAGCACCACATCTACACAGCTGGAAAAGGCTTTTACAGTGAGGGTGATGGAGCACACTGGCAGGGGTTGCCCAGGGAGGTTGTGGTTGTTCCCTCCCTGGAGGTGTTCAAGGACAGATTAAATGAGGCCTTGAGGGACTTGTTCTAGTGGGAGGTGTCCCTGCCTATGATGGGGGGTTGGAGCTGGATGAGCTTTGACATCTCTTCCAACCTAAACCATTCTCTGATTCTATGTTTCTATGATCATCCAATCCAGCACAGCACTGCCAGGTCACCACCAAACCATGTCCCTCAGCACCACATCTCCATGGCTTTGAAACCCCCTCCAAGGAAGGAGATTCCATCACTGCCCTGGGCAGCCTATTCCAGGGCCTGACAACCCTTTTGGGAAAGAAATTGTTTCTCATGTCCAACCTAAACCTCCCCTGATGGAACTTGAGGTTGTTGATAGAATCATCTTGAGGTTGTTGATAGAATCATCTAAACATTGGGGTTGTGGAGCCTTCTTCTCTGGGAATATTTAAGAGCTGCCTGGGTGTATTCCTGTGTGATCTGCTCTGGGTGATCCTGCTCTGCAGGGAGGTTGGCTTGGATGATCTTTTGAGGTCCCTTCCAGCCCCTGACATTGATCCTGTGATTCTTTGTAGATGAGCTCTGAGGTCCCTTCCAACCTGAGCCATTTTATAGTTCCATGATAACCAAACAACAAAACCTTGTGGCTGCTGACTGCTTTTAAATGGATCCTGTTCAAGTGGCTCCCACCTCGAGAACATGAGACAGGGCAAGCTGGTTGGGAGTGGGAGGGATACACACAATCTACCTTCAGGAGCCACCCAGCAGTGCTGCTCCTTCAGGCACTTTGCCAGTGTGAGCAGGGAGTGGGGAGCTCTGGGGAGCCAAGCTCTGCTGGGTGAGAGCCTGAGGGAGCTGGGGCTGGGAGCTGGGAGCAGAGGAGCCTGAGAGATGACCTCAGCAGTGGTTCTCAATGTGTGCAGGTGAGTGGCAGGAGGCTGAGCCAGGCTCTGCTGGGGGATGCCAGTGCCAGCACAAGGGGCAGTGGTGGAAGCTGAGGCAGAGGAAGTTTTATTTAAACATAAGGAGGATTTTTTCCCTGTGAGGGTGCCAGAGCCTGGCACAGGCTGCCCAGGGGGGCTGTGGAGTCTCCCCCTCTGGAGATATTCAAGAGCTGCCTGGCTGTGTTGCTGTGTGCTCTGCTCTGGGTGCTCCTGCTCTGGCAGGGGGTTGGACTGGCTGAGCTTTGGA
Organism: Pogoniulus pusillus; assembly: GCF_015220805.1. Lineage (NCBI taxonomy): Eukaryota > Metazoa > Chordata > Aves > Piciformes > Lybiidae > Pogoniulus > Pogoniulus pusillus. The sequence continues at coordinate 6,041,846 of NC_087300.1, forward strand.
GGTCCCTTCCAGCCCCTGATGTTCTGTGATTCTGTGATTTAACCTGGGAAGGACCTCTCCGATCAACTCCAACCATTAACCTAAGACTAAAGATCAGAGTTTGATCTTTATCTCACTTAAATACATCCCTGTGAGCTCCAAGAAAGCTCTTCTGCCACGCTGGGGCTTGGGAGAGATGGGACAAGTTCCCCCCTAGAGGCACTGAACTCGCACAGCTCAATGAAATGCAAAAGGTGGCTGGAACTGACCTCCAAAGAGCATCACTAACACAGATGCACCACATCCACGAGAGGATGACCAAACCCAGCTGTCACAGTGACCTTCTCCTGCCAGCTCCCCTGTCAGCAGCTCAGCCCTGCTGGCCTGTGCCGCGCAGGCGGATGGCACTGAGCCTGTCTGCGGCTGATGGGAGCTGGCCAGAAACTCATCAGCAGATGATCAAAGTTTAGAGTTCAGATGAAAGGCCTCAAAACTTGTTTGAGAGAGGTTTGGGGTCCTTTGTGCCCTGTCAGTGGAGTTTCATTAGTGTGTAGCTCTGGCAGGTTGTAATCAAGCTGTCCAATTTTCATCTTGGCCATGGCTATGCTGCAGGGGAGGGGGTCAGTTTTTTGGGTGTTTTTGGGGGGGTTTGTGTAAAAGAATCATTTGCTTTATTGGAATTGTGACTGTAGGCTGCTAAAGGAAAAGTCTCCCTCACCTGTATCCTTCAGGCAGGCTGGGAAAAGTTCCTTACACCAGCCAGCCACTGATGGCTCCCAAGGGACACATGGCAAGGGAAAGTGGTTTGTTAGAATCAGAGAATCAGTCAGGGTTGGAAGGGAGCACAAGAATCATCCAGTTCCAACCCCCCTGCCATGGGCAAAGACACTTCACACTAGATCAGGCTGGCCAGAGCCTCATCCAGCCTGGCCTGATCCCTGATTCCAGGGATCATAGAATCAAGCAGGTTGGAAGAGAGCTCCAAGCTCAGCCAGCCCAACCTAGCACCCAGCCCAGGCCAATCAAAAGACCTTGAGCCCAACCTATCTCCTAACACCTCCTAATGAACTAACCCATGACACTAAATGCCTCATCCAGGCACCTCCAGGCACAGCATCTCCACCTGGGCAGTCCATTCCAATGCCAATCACTCTCTCTGCCAACAACTTCCTAACATCCAGCCTAGATCTCCCCTGCCTTTCCCTTTGTTCCCTGAAGATTCAGTTGCAGTGCACCAAACTTTAAGTTTGATTTTGGCCCCTGATGGAGAACTTAACCTCTCCAGCACCTAGAAAAGGGTCACTTGTGCTTGGCAGGAAGGACTGCCCCAAAAGATCACTCAGCTGCAGCACACAGCCCTCCAGGGAAAGATCTAACTCCATCCAACCAGGACAGGCACTTCAAACCCTTCCCCGGGGTCAGCAGGCACAGGTAACTCTCCTGGCTGGAAATGAGGTGTGAAATGAAGCTGTCATTCTTCTTGTGAGCTCCTGTTCTCACCCTGAATGTGTGGCAAAATAGTCAGGGAAGCCTGAACACTCCAAATTTGTGTGAGGCATCCTATTTTAGGACTTCTTCTGTGTGACTTTTTGGGAAGTGGGACACTGAGACCATGAGGAAGGAAATTCGAATCCTGTGCCATCTGCTTTAGGTGATCCTGCTCTGGCAGGGGCTTGGGGCTGGGCTTGATGATCTTAGAGGTCCCTGCTATTCTGTGATGTTGTGATCAGCACTCATCCTCCAGTAGCCTCATGAGTCAAGGTCTAGGTATCTCAGAATGTCAGGGGCTGAAGGGACCTCCAAAGCTCAGCCAGTCCAACCCCCTGCCAGAGCAGAAACACTCAGAGCAGATCACACAGCAACACAGCCAGGCAGGTTTGGAATATCTGCAGAGAGAGAGACTCCACAGCCCCCCTGGGCAGCCTGTGCCAGGCTCTGACACCCTCACAGTGAAGAAATTCTTCCTCATGTTTCCATGGAGCTTCCTCTGCCTCAGCTTCCACCACTGCCCCTGGTGCTGGCACTGGCATCCCCCAGCAGAGCCTGGCTCAGCCTCCTGCCACTCACCTGCACACATTGAGAACCATTGCTGAGGTCACCTCTCAGCTCCTCTTCTGCCAGCTCCCAGCCCCTGCTCCCTCAGGCTCTGCTCCTAACAGAGCTGTTCCATTCCCTTCAGCACCTTTGTGGCTCTGTGCTGGACTCTCTCCAGCAGTTCTGTGTCCCTCTTGAACTGGGGGGACCAGAACTGGACACAGTACTCCAGATGCAGCCTCCCCAGGACAGTGTAGAGGGGCAGGAGAGCCTCTCTCGACCTACTAACCACAGCACTTCTAATCCATCCCAGAATGGCATTAGCCCTCCTGGGCACGAGTGCACATTGCTGGCTCAAGCTCAACCTCCCATCAGCTAAGACCCCCAATTCCTTTTCCCCTTCACTGCCTAGGTATGGGCTGGTTTGCTCTCCCTGGGAAGAAAGAGCAGCTGAGTCCAGCAGTGCTTTGGTGCAGCTTAGTCTTCATTTGAACAGAGACCTCTCACCCCACTGAGCTGCCAGCAGAGTGAGGAGGGCTGGGAGGTGAAGGGAGCCACCCAGCTCCAGCTGCCCATCAGCTGATGTCCTTTGTGCCAGTCACTCCAAAAGCCCAGGCTGCCAAGGGAGGTCATGGATGCTCCCTCCCTGGAGGTGTTCAAGGCCAGGTCAGATGAGGCTTTGAGCACCCTGGGCTAGTGGGAGCTGTCCCTGCCCAGGGCAGGGGGTTGGAGCTGGCTGAGCTTTAAAGTCCCTTCCAACCTAAACCACTCTGTGAATCTCTGAGTCTGTGCAAGCCTCTCGGTGTCAGGGTGAGAAGTGCCAACTCCCTGGGACATGGCTTTGCAGGCAATGATCTGGAACTGTCTATCATCATTAGAGCACTTAGCTGTCAGAAACCAACCTGACAGAAGGGTTTTGCTCTTGGGGGGGAGCGAGGAGATGATCTAAGAGGACATCTCTCAGGGCCACCTCGAGGGCTTGGCGCTTCCTTGCCTGTTCCTGGCACGGTGCAGCAGGATCACACCACGCAAATGGAAGTTAATAATTCATCATTTCCCCTGTTCTGGGTGGAAGATGCTTGTTGGGCTTGGAGGTGTGTGGGGTGTTAGGGTGGGCAGAAGCACGTTGGAGGTGTCAGGACACCACTTGAAAGCGTGGGGGGAGCGGAGGAAAGCAGCACGACCCTGCAGAGCCTTTAGAGCAGAGTAATTACCTCTGCTAGGCATGCAGGATATTTTTAGCCTGCTTGCCTGAGGAAATGAGGCTCCTATGATCATGCAATGAACGTGTGAAGTGTGTGGCTGCCTGTTTATTCTGACCTTCATCAGTTTTGAACCTAGTGGTGGTTTCATGCAGGTTTGATGGGGAAGTTAAAAACAGCTAACATATGGCTCAGGTTTTCTATACACACTGAAGTTAGTGGTCAGGCAGGAGAAACAAAGCCTCTAAACACTCCAAATCAGCTTCTCACAGCCTCACAGAACTGCCTAGGTCGAAAAAGACCTTTAATATCATCATTAGTCCAACACTGACAAGTCCCTGACTTAAACCATGCCCCTCAGCACTGTTAAACATCTTCAGGGACGATGACTCCATCACCTCCCTGGGCAGCCTGCTCCAATGCCTGAGGACCCTTTCAGTGGAGAAATTCTTCCTAATATCCAACCTAAACCTCCCCTGGAACAACTTCAGACTATTCATAGAATCATAGAATCAGCCAGGTTGGAAGAGACCACAAGGATCAGTCAGTTCCAACCCCCTGCCATGCCCAGGGACACCCTATCCTAAGTCAGGCTGGTCAAAGCCTCATCCAGCCTGGCCTTACCTTCAGGGATGTGGCCTCAATCACCTCCCTGGGCAACCCATTCCAGGCTCTCACCACTCTCATGCTTAACAACTTCCTCCTCACTTCCTCCTGTTGATGTTGCCCAGGAAGGTGATGGGAGGCCCCATCCTTGGAGACATTCAAGATCAGTCTGGATGGGACTCTGAGCAACCTGATCTAGTTGGACACATCCCTGTTTACTGCAGAGGGGTTGGTCTAGAGGACTTCTAGAGATCCCTTCCAACCCAGAGCATTCTATGATTCTGTGATTTCTTTACTGAAGGAGTCATCAGGCATTGGAAGAGGCTGACAGGGAGGTGGTGAAGTCACCATCCCTGGAGGTGCTCCAGCAAAGTGTGGATGTGACGTTCCAGGTTTAACGGCCACAGAGGTGCTGGGTTTATGGTTGGGCTCAATGATCAATTCTATGATTCTTCTCTGAACACCAGGCCAGAACATGAACTTCTACCTTAGCAAACATCAAAGCCTCCACACACCAGGGGAGAGAACTTAGAGCTTAGAGAAACCCACTGGAACAGCAGGAAAGGATTTGATCAGAGCTTGCGCCCAAGCACGAAATGCAGACCTGAAGGCAGCAGAGCTTTGGTGCTCCTGGTGCTGGTGGCACTGCATGTCAACTGCTTATCAGCTGTCTCAGCACAAATGCAAGACTGGCTTTGGGTGGAAGCTCTAAAGTTGTTCCCAGTCCAACAGCCTCTTCTTTTTCCCCAGGTAAGGGCACTGCTGCCAGCAAGGCTGCGTTCTGCATGCAGGGAGTTAATTCTGCTCTTGCTCTGAGGCATAAGCAGGGCTTGAAGCCTTGGAGTATTTCACATGGAGATTTCTGTGCTGGAGGAGACCAAAGCAGCTGTCAGATTTGGCTCTTTGCTGTACTTCAAGTGACAAGGATTAGGAGGAGGGAAGGGAGGTCTCATGGCAAATCCTCCACCTTGCTCTTCCTCAGAGACTGTGACAGAGCTGTGCTGCTGTCTGCAGTGAGGCAGGGGCTGAAGGACTCAACTCTTGGAGCTTTGGAGAGAGACCTACACCCTGGGCATGGTCCTCTGCCTGCAGCTGCTGAGCTTCCTTCTGCACTTAAAACTACTCAAGGTGGAAGAACCACATCTGTTTGTCCAAAGGTCTCCCACATTCTGTAATGAGTAGCAGGTGCCTGCATGGCCCCCAACATCCCAGCTTTCCCCCAGCATCCCAGCTCCTCTCAGCATCCTGACTTACTCCCAACATCCCAGCTCCTCTCAGCATCCTGACTTACTCCCAACATCCCAGCTGCCCCAGGCATCCTGACTTGCCCCCAGCATCCTGATTTTTCCCCAGCATCCCAACTCCTCCCAGCATCCTGACTTTCCCCCAGCATCCCAGCTTCCCCTCAGTATCCCAGCTTTCCCCCAGCTTCCCCCAGCATCCTGACTTTTCCTCACCTTCCCCCAGCATCCTGACTTCCCCCCAGAACCATCTTCCCAGCTTTCCTTTAGCAGCCGGGTTTTTCCTCACTTGCCCCCAGCGTCTCAGCTTCCTCCCAGCATCCCAGCTTCCCCCAGCATCCTGACTTTCCCCCAGTATCCCAGCTTCCCCTCACAGCATGCCAGCTGTCCCTTAGCATCCTGTTTATTCCTCACCTACCCCCAGCATCCCAGCTTCTCCCCAGCACCCCAGCTGTCTCCAGCATCCTGACTTCCCCCCAGTAACCCAGCTTCCTTCCAGCATCCCAGATTTTCCCCACCTTCCCTCAGCATCCTAACTTTCCCCCAGTATCTCAGCTTTCCCCAGCATCCTGTTTTTTCCTTACCTTCCTCTAGCATCCCACTTTTCCCCCAGCATCCCATCTTGTTTGTCTGCAGAGAGATCCCCACTAGGATGAATGCCCCTGGGAGCACTCCTGGGATGCAGGTAGTCCTAATTCACATTGGGGTTTAGTGCAGTGCAGTAAACCCACTGCAAATTCAGACTTTTGCCTGATCCAGATTGCTTTTCCAGAGAGCTCCTGCGTGGATAAGGCTTCTGAGGAGCCTGGCAGCAGCCAGGGGTTGGCACATGTGGCTTGCAGGGACAGACTGGTTGGAATTGGCCAAGATGGACTTTGTTTGCCCTCTCTCATGCCATGGGACAAGCTCCCAGCTAAACGATGGGCAAGCAACCATGCAGCTGCAGGCAATCTCTTCCAGCCTCCTCATCCTCACATCCAGCCACTGCCTGAGACAATTGGGTCATAGCAGCTGCCCCCAAAGCCCCACAGCAGCAGGGGGAGAAGTGATGATGATCTGCCAGGCAAAGCCACCAGAGCTCAGAGGTGGGAAAGCTGCCTGAAAATCCTGTGCCAGAAGGGATTTCAGTATCTGAAGGGGAGCTACAGGAGGGCTGGGGGGGCACTAAGAGAAGTGTGGCCAGCAGACTGAGGGAGGTTCTCCTCTCCCTCTGCTCTCTCATGGTCTATTGTGTTCAGTTTTGGGCTCCCCAGTTCAGGAGGGACAGGGATCTGCTGGAGAGACTCCAAGGGAGCACCACAAAGATGCTGAAGGGGACTGCAGCACTGCCTGGTGAGGAGAGGCTGGGGGCCCTGGGGCTGTTTGATCTGTAACTATCTGAGGGCTGGGGGTCAGGAGGGGGGGGACACAGGCTCTGCTCACTGCTCCCTGGGACAGGACAAGCAGCAATGGATGGAAGCTGCAGCACAGGAGGTTCAGCTCAGCACAAGGGCAACTTCTTGCCTGGAAGGGTCCCAGAGCCCTGGCACAGGCTGCCCAGAGAGGTTGTGGAGTCTCCTTCTGTGGAGCCTTTGCAGGCCTGTCTGGATGTGTTCCTGTGTGCCCTGAGCTGCATTGTGTGGCTCTGCTGTGGCAGGGAGGTTGGACTGGATGATCCCTTTGGATCCCTTCCAACCCCTGCCATGCTGTGAGCCTGTGACTGCCTCCAAGGGCATGGAGCTCCAGTACCAGGGCAATAGTTTGAAGCTGAAGCAGGGTAGAGGTAGATGAGACATAAGGAGGAAGTTCTTTACTATGAGGGTGATTAAATCTTGGAACAGGCTGCCCAGGGAGCTGGTGGAGGCCTCAACCTGGAAGACATTCAAGGTTGAACTTAATGTGTCCCTGAGCAGCATGACCTAGTTGGATATGTCCATGCTCACTGCAGGGGTGGGGTGGGAAGGGACAACCTTTGAGGGTTCCTTCCAACCCAGTGCATTGTGGAATTGCCCTGGTGTGCTCATCTGAGCCTAGCTGGGGTGTTTTGGTGAGGAGAATTAGATGCTAGGCTGTGCAGAGGAAACAATAGTGCTGGCTGCTGCACTCATAGGCTTGCTGAGATGGACAAGGACAAGAACACAAACATAGATAAGGGAGTTTGCTCTCTGGCTTTGGGCTGCACTTCTCTCTCTCTAACCTAACTTGCTACCTGATTAATCCTTCTGCTTCCTAACCTCCCCTGGCTGATCCTCCAAATTCACCTTGAACCTAAGGCAAAGTCTGGGGTAAGGTAGAGGGGTGGGAAGAAGGTGGTTGGGGGCCCCTCCTGGGGACTCAGGTTTCTGGGAGGGCTGCTGTGTGTCTGTATTACCTTTTTACCTTGTCTATTTCTGTCTAGATTGTAACTAGCTGCTTGTATCTTGTGCTCAGCTGTAAATAGAAAGCTCCATTCAATTCCCAGCAGCTGAGTCTAGCCTGAGTGATTTTTCTTAGAATCACAGAATCAGGCAGGGTTGGAAGGGAGCACAAGGAGCAGCCAGTTCCAACCTCCCTGCCATGCCCAGGGACACCCTACCCTAGAGCAGGCTGCATACAGCCTCAGCCAGCCTGGCCTCAAGCACTTTCAGGGACAGTGACTCCACCACCTCCCTGGGTAGACTGCTCCAATGCCTGAGGACCCTTTCAGTGAAGAAATTCTTCCTAATTTCCAACCTAAACCTCCCCTGGAACAACTTGAGGCTATTCATAGAATCACAGAATCAGTCAGGACCACAAGGATCATCCAGTTCCAACCCCCCTGACGTGGGCAGGGACACCCTGTCCTAAATCAGGATGTCCACAGTCTCATCCAGCCTGGCCTTAAACACCTCCAGGGATGAGGCTTCCACTACCTCCCTGGGCAACCCATTCCAGGCTCTCACCACACTCATGCTGAACAACTTCCTCCTCACTTCCAGTCTGAAGTGTGGGGGGAGGCAGGTAACACCCAAACCATGACACCTGGGAAATGCTCCAGAACCCAGCCTGGCAGAAGCAGCATCTCCAAAGGAAGGAGCCCTGTGGAGGGCAGGGTGACTTTTCCCAAGGCTCCCCACTCTGAAGCCTGCAAGAGGATTGGTGATGCCTTAATAAAGTGCCTTTAATTACTGCCCCTGTGAGCCTGTGTTAGCACAGCACTCTGCACCCCAGCAAACGAGCTGGAGAGCCCATAAACACATCTCTTCCCACCAGCTTGCCAGCTTCTAACAGCTGGAATTAAACTGATGCCAACACAACGACTCTGAGATCATTAAAGCTTTCCAGGACAATAGGACTGGATCTCAAGGGGCTGTTTGGCATAAACAAGCTGGGTGAAAACAACAGGAAACACTGAGCAATAATATCCCTGTGAAGAAAACCTTGCTCAGCTCAAATGTGCCGCAGGGAATTGGGGCAGATGGCTGCCTACAGCCTCTGCAGGGCTCTTAAACTAACACAGCCTGAGCCTGGGGCTTGGGGCTGGGAAGAGAGGAGGTGGGCTGAACATCTGCCACTGCCAGGGGCTTTTGGGGACAACAGGAAGAAGCTTCTTTGAGTGCACAGAGCTCTGAAGCACCATGGCATCTTGAATGAGTTGGTCCTCATAATTAAGCAAGAGTGGCTGTAGAATCAAGCAGGTTGGAAGAGAGGTCCAAGCTCAGCCAGCCCAACCTAGCACCCAGCCCTGCCCAACCAACCAGACCATGGCACTCAGTGCCCCAGCCAGTCTGTCCTTGAACACCTCCAGGCACAGCTACTCCACCACCTCCCTGGGCAGCCCATTCCAATGCCAATCACTCTCTCTGCCAGGAACTTCCTCCTAACATCCAGCCTAGGCCTCCCCTGGCACAGCTTGAGGCTGTGTCCTCTTGTTCTGTTGCTGCTTGCCTGGCAGCAGAGATCAACCCCATCTGGCTTATGACCTCCCTTCAGGTGGTTCACAGGCTCACAGGCTGTCAGGGGTTGGAAGGGACATAAAGAGATCAACAAGTCCAACCAAGACCATGCAATCTAACACAGATCACAGAAGAACACATCCAGACAGGCCTGCAAAGGCTCCAGACAAGGAGACTCCACAACCTCTCTGGGCAGCCTGTGCCAGGGCTCTGGGACCCTTCCAGGCAAGAAGTTGCTCCTTGTGCTGAGCTGGAACCTCCTGTGCTGCAGCTTCCATCCATTGCTGCTTGTCCTATGCCAGGCAGCAGTGAGCAGAGCCTGTGCCCCCCTCCTGACCCCCAGCTCTCAGATAGATCTAAACATCGATTGAATCCCCTCTCAGTTGCACCATTCCAACCAAGGAGTCAGCATGAGAGTGGAAGAGGAAGTCCAGGAGTGGTTGCTGGCTTGCAGAATCACATCATGGTTTTGGTTGGAAGAGACAGAAGCACAGAATGGTTTGAGTGGGAAGAGACCTTTACAGGTCATCCAGTGGAACCCCCCTGCAGTCAGCAGGGACATCTGCAACTGAGCACAGCATCACAGAACTGTTAGGGCTCAAGGATCAGCCAGTTTCAACTCCTCTGCCATGGCAAGGACACCTCACACTCGATCAGGTTGCTCAGAGCCACTTCCAGCCTGGCCTAAAAGACCTCCAGGGATGAGGCTCCACAACCTCCCTGGGCTGCCTGTTCCAGTGTCTCACCACTCTCATGCTCAAGAACTTCTTCCTAACATCCACTCTGAATCTATTTCTAGTTTTGCTCCACTCCCCCCAGTCCTATCACTACCTGACATCCTAAAAACCCCTTCCCCAGCTTTCTTGTAGCCACCTTAAGATACTGGAAGGCCACAATAAGATCTTTTTGGAGCCTTCTCTTCTCCAGACCTTTAAGATCACTAACCCAAGCCATTAACTAGCCCTGCCAGGTCATCACTAAACCATGTCATACAATCATAGAATCATTTAGGTTGAAAAAGACCTTTAAGACCATCAAGTCCCACCACAAACCCAGCAATGCCAGGTCACCACTAAACCATGCCCCTCAGCACCACATCCAAATGGCTTTTTGATCCCTCCAGGGCTGGTGAAGGACCTGCCAGAGTGACCAGGTGCTCAGAGTGGGGTACAGGACCTGTTGGATGTGATAAGCAGTAGCCTCATCACTCTCCAAGGTGAAAGCACAAATGCATTTCAGTCTGTTGGGCTCTCAGAGGGGTTGGGAGAGGTGAAGGTGCTGAGAGGTTTAGTTGCTTTGAATCCAACTGGAAAAGTGAATAAAGGGAAAAGAAGCTCCAGCTTTTGCCAGTACATCCAAGATGTAGTTATTTGCCCTTGCAGGTGATGGATTTGGCTCCTGTTTGGGTTATTAATTGTTCTTGAGATGTTGTTTTCTCTGTCTTCCTCCAGAAGGTCAAACTCAAAGTGACAAATGCCACTGCACAGTGTAATGTGAACAACTCCCAGTGAAAAAAAAACCCACACAGCTCAAATGTAATTTCTGGACCTTGCCCAGAAATTTCATCTGCCAAAGCAGTTCCATCCATCCTGATCTGAATTCACTGAAGAGTTTCCCTCCTTCAGGCCTGGTTTTGAGTGAGGCTTTTTGTTAAGGAAATCACAAATTGCTCTCTGCTGCCCTGCTTAAGAACTCAACACTGAAGCTCCTCTAACTGGGAGAGATCTTCTTAGTCAAACTGCAACAAGCAAAGGTCTCCATCAGCTTTCATGGTGCCACTGAGTTGGATGTGCAAGTCACAAGCTGTGGAGTTGCTCTCTACAGATAGCAGAAGGGAAGTTGTAGCCAGGTGGGGTTGGGCTCTTCTCCTAAGCATCCAGGGACAGAGCAAGAGGACACAGCCTCAAGCTGTGCCAGGGGAGCTTCAGGCTGGATGTTAGGAAGAAGCTCTTGGCAGAGAGAGTGATTGGCATTGGAATGGGCTGCCCAGGGGGGTGGTGGAGTCACCATCCCTGGAGGTGTTTAAAAGGAGGCTGCATGAGGCACTTAGTGCCATGGGTTAGTTCATTAGGAGGTGTTAGGAGACAGGTTGGGCTCAAAGGTCTTTTCTAACCTGCTTAATTCTGTGATCAAGTTGCAAGGGACCTCTGAAGGTCATCTTGTCCAACTGTCCTGCTGTAATCAGGGGCACCAGCAAGTATATCAAATTGCTCAGGGCCTCATCAAGTTTGACCTTGGATATCCCCAGGGATGAGGCCTCCACCACCTCTCTGGGCAACCTGTTCCAGTATTTCACTACCCTCACTGTAAAGAACTTCTTTCTAATGCCCAAATGATTCAGGTCCACCTACAATGCTGCTCACTGTGCCCCAACTTAAAGACCTGTTTTAGGATGGGAGAAGCCTCTCTGAAGGTGCTGGTCCCTGTTACAGAATGCTTGAGGCTTTGGTTGGAAAAGCCCCCTTAGATCAGCACTTCCATCCCCCTGACACCACCATGGCCATTAAGCCATGTCCCCAAGTGCCACGGCCACTCATTTCTGGAACACCTCCAGGGATGGTGACTTCACCAACTCCACTGGCAGCATGCTCCAATTCCTGACCACTCCTCTGGGAAAGAAACTGTTCCTAATTTCCAAGCTAAACCTCCCCTGGCACAATTTCAGGAAGGTGTCCAGAGAAGGGCAACAAAGCTGGTGAGGAGCCTGGAACACAAACCCTATGAGGAGAGGCTGAGGGAGCTGGGGGTGTGCAGCCTGCAGAAGAAGAGGCTCAGGGCAGAGCTCATTGCTGTCTACAACTACCTGAAGGGAGGCTGTAGCCAGGTGGGGTTGGGCTCTTCTCCCAGGCAACCAGCAACAGAACAAGGGGACACAGTCTCAAGTTGTGCCAGGGGAAGTCTAGGCTGGATGTTAGGAGGAAGTTCTTCCCAGAGAGAGTGATTGGCACTGGAATGGGCTGCCCAGGGAGGTGGTGGAGTCACCAACCCTGGAGGTGTTCAAGAAAAGCCTGGATGAGGCACTTGGTGCCATGGTCTGGTTGACTGGATAGGGCTGGGGGATAGGTTGGACTGGATGATCTTGGAGGTCTCTCCCCACCTGGTTGATTCTATGATTCAGGCCATTTCCTCCTCTTTTATCACCTGACACTAAGAAGAACAAACAACCTCCACCTCACTCCAACCTCCTTCCAGGGAGGTTTCGGATCTATTCCTTCACGGCTTGGCTCATCCACTGGTGCCCACCACACAAAGGAGCTGCCTGCTTCCTTCCACAGCTCCAAAGAGCAAATTAAACTCCCTGATGAAACATATCAGACCTGCAGCTGGCTCCAAGGGAAGAGAAGAGCATTAAGCAGCCTTGGTGCTCGTTAACCGCCTCTGCCGAGGAGGATGTAATGAACCAGGCTTTATTACATTTCTTCCTATCACATTTGGTGGTTATATATTCATGGGGGAAGGGAGGAAGAGGAGTCCAGACTGGTGCATTGAGATATATTGAGTGTGGAAAAGATGCCAGCAGGGAGTGTGTGGCTGACAGATAGCCGAGAGGGGAGGAGGAGAGCAGAGTATCCCCAGGTCTGTTGTAACGGTGTCAAACTGACCTTTGGAAAAATTACACCACCAGTAAGAAGGGGACCCTCTGCTCTGGGCTTCTGAACCACCAACCAGCAGCTCCAGAGATGCTTTAAGGGCCTGTGATCATTAGGAGCCTGCCAAGAGCTGCAGCTGAGCTATCGTCTACCTCGGCTGCCCCAGGCTAAGAGGGGATGTGACTTTGTGCCCATGCCATGAGAGATAGAAAGCTCCAGGCAGCTGCTGGGACCTCCACCTGGAGCTCTGCTTTACAGCTAGGAAGGGGAAACTCTAAACTTTTGTGTCAGAAGAGTGCAACCAGCAGGAATAGAGAGGAGAGTGTCTCCCTGTAATGGTTATTGGGGAGGTACCTTGAGCACTGGGTTCAGTACTCAGGGGTTATTGGTGAGGTACCTTGAGCACTGGGTTCAGTACTCAGGGGTTACTGGTGAGGTACCTTGAGCACTGGGTTCAGTACTCAGGGGTTATTGGGGAGGTACCTTGAGCACTGGGTTCAGTACTCAGGGGTTACTGGTGAGGTACCTTGAGTACTGGGTTCAGTACTCAGGGGTTATTGGTGAGGAACCTTGAGCACTGGGTTCAGTACTCAGGGGTTATTGGGGAGGTACCTTGAGCACTGGGTTCAGTACTCAGGGGTTACTGGTGAGGTACCTTGAGCACTGGGTTCAGTACTCAGGGGTTACTGGTGAGGTACCTTGAGCACTGGGTTCAGTACTCAGGGGTTATTGGTGAGGAACCTTGAGCACTGGGCTCAGTACTCAGGGGTTATTGGGGAGGTACCTTGAGCACTGGGTTCAGTACTCAGGGGTTACTGGTGAGGTACCTTGAGCACTGGGTTCAGTACTCAATGGTTACTGGTGAGGTACCTTGAGCACTGGGTTCAGTACTCAGGGGTTATTGGGGAGGTACCTTGAGCACTGGGTTCAGTACTCAGGGGTTACTGGTGAGGTACCTTGAGCACTGGGTTCAGTACTCAGGGGTTATTGGTGAGGAACCTTGAGCACTGGGCTCAGTACTCAGGGGTTATTGGGGAGGTACCTTGAGCACTGGGTTCAGTACTCAGGGGTTACTGGTGAGGTACCTTGAGCACTGGGTTCAGTACTCAATGGTTACTGGTGAGGTACCTTGAGCACTGGGTTCAGTACTCAGGGGTTATTGGGGAGGTACCTTGAGCACTGGGTTCAGTACTCAGGGGTTACTGGTGAGGTACCTTGAGCACTGGGTTCAGTACTCAATGGTTACTGGTGAGGTACCTTGAGCACTGGGTTCAGTACTCAGGGGTTATTGGGGAGGTACCTTGAGCACTGGGTTCAGTACTCAGGGGTTATTGGTGAGGAACCTTGAGCACTGGCTTCAGTACTCAGGGGCTATTGGGGAGGTACCTTGAGCACTGGGTTCAGTACTCAGGGGTTATTGGGGAGGTACCTTGAGCACTGGGTTCAGTTTTGGAGCCCTCACTCCAAGAAGGACGTTGAGGTGCTGGAGCAGGTCCACAGAAGGGCAACAAAGAGCAGTTCTGGTGCCAGTGCAGGTTGAGGCTGGATGTTGTTAGGAAGTTGTCAGAGAGAGTGATTGGCACTGGAATGGGCTGCCCAGGGAGGTGGTGGAGTCTGTGTGGCTGGAGGTGTTGCAGCCAAGCCTGGCTGGGGCACTTAGTGCCATGGTCTGGTTGGTTGGGCAGGGCTGGGTGCTAGGTTGGGCTGGCTGAGCTTGGAGCTCTCTTCCAACCTGCTTGATTCTATGATTCTCTGAGGGGAGACCTTCTGGCTCTCTACAACTCCTTTAAGGGAGGTTGGAGCTAGGTGGGGGTTGACATCTTCTCCCTAATATCAGGAGATAGGATGAGAGGAAATAACCTTGAGTTGTGCCAGAGAAGGATGAGTTTGGACATGAGGAATAATTTCTTCTCTGAAAGGGTTGTCAAGTCCTGGCCCAGGCTGCCCAGGGCAGTGGTGGAGTCTCCATCCCTGGAGGGGTTTCAAAGCCATGGAGATGTGTTGCTGAGGGACCTGGTTTGATGGTGCCCTGGCACTGCTGTGCTGAGCTGGATGCTCTTAGAGCCTAAGCAATTCAATGACAGAACCCTCAAAGTTTCAACCCTGAACTTCTCCTCCTCTGTCCTTCAGTCTGGTCGTAACTGAGGTAGCTTTCTAAATCCGTAGGAAGAGATAACCCAGGCTGGATTGGCACCTTGATAAATGGCTAATCAATTACTATGGCTTGCCATGGAGGCCCATAAATCAAAGGCAGGTGGATGAAAAGCATGGCTCGTGGCCATCTTGCAGTGCCTTCCTCTGATGTGCTTACAATAACCTGTAACATCCTCTGCCCCTGTCGGTAACTCATTTAAAACATCAGCCTGTAGGGTCCCCACCCCCCCCCCCCAACCTGCTAAAAGCCCAGGCTGAATAAATGCTCTTCAGTACTTGTAAGTCATGTGAGCTTTCATGCTTGCAAATCTGGGGCCAAATCAATGTCCATCAAAGGGAAGCAAAGGCTCCTGTGGCTTGAAAAAGATGCTGAGGGAGTGATTTAATGGTAAGAAAGGTGATGCTGAGATGGACTTGAGCCCTGTGCTGTCTGAGAGAGGCCAGGAAAGAATGCTTGGGAGGAAGAGTGGAGAAGAGTGGAGGAAAGAGGGCAGCCAGATCCACCCCACAACCCCTCCCCTCCTCCTCCTCCTCCTCCTCCTCCTCCTCCTCCTCCTCCTCCTCCTCCTCCTCCTCCTCCTCCTCCTCCTCCTCCTCCTCCTCCTCCTCCTCCTCCTCCTTCTCCTCCTCCTCCTCCTCCTCTTCTTCCTTCTCCTCCTCTTCCTCCTCTTCTTCTTCTTCCTTCTCTTCTTCCTCCTCCTCCTGCAATACTGAAATGTGCCTGGAAAAGAAATCAAATCCAGGACCAATTTCTTACTGCTTGATAATATCTCTACCAGATCACAGAAAAAAAAGGCACCATCTGTGGCCATCACAGGATGTTAGGGGTTGGAAGGGATCTCTATAGATCATCGAGTCCAGCCCCACTTCTAGAGCAGGACCATAGAATCCAGCTCAGGTCACACAGGAACACATCCAGACAGGGCTGGAAAATCTGCAGAGAAGGAGACTCCACAACCTCTCTGGGCAGCCTGTGCCAGGGTTCTGGGACCCTTCCAGGCAAGAAGTTGCCCTTTGTGCTGAGCTGGAACCTCCTGTGCTGCAGCTTCCATCCATTGCTCCTTGTCCTAGCCAGTGTCCTTGCCATTGTTCTGGTCTGTCTGTCCACCTCTCAGCATCAACAGTGCTGAGGGTCTGCAGAGAGCTGAAGGTGGTTCTCAGTTTCATGTTCCACAACCATGGGTAGATTGGTCCTGATGAGCATCTCCAGGCTCTCCTTTCACAACAACTGAGGCTGGGAAGGATCTGCAGAGGTCATCTGGTCTTACCTCCTGCTCCAGCAGGGTCACTTTGCTTTAGTGATGGAAGGGTCACCTTCTAATCTATCTTTTCTCTGACCCTGCAGCAACACATCCCACCATATAATCACAGAGCACGTGGAAACCACAATCAAGTTAACATTTATGTGATGAGACAGACACAAAACCAGGGGAAATGACTTGCTGAACCCCCCAGAGTTTGGCTGCAAAGCCCCTGGAGTGCTTCTGGTGCCATTTAGCAGCCTGCATGTCCCAGCTGGCATCCAGCTGCCCCTAAAAGGACACCCCTGATGTGCACAGGGCTGTGTCCTGCCAGTCATTAAGGACAGCTATTTTCCAAAGGAGAAAGTGAAGCACTTAAATGGAGCTCTCAGAGAGCCTGGGTCAGAATTTCCACCTGCAGTCCTGTGTGCAGTTCTGGAGCCTCCAACACAAGCAGGACATGGAAGTGTTGGAGGCAGTCCAGAGGTGGCCACCAAGATGCTGAGAGGGCTGCAGCAGCTCTGCTCTGAGCACAGGCTGAGAGAGTTGGGGCTGTGCAGGCTGGAGAAGAGAAGGCTTCCAGGAGAGCTTGGAGTGTCAGAGAAGGCTTTCAGAAGACTCCAGGATCTGAAGGAGGCCACAGGAAGGCTGGAGAGAGACTACTGACAAGGGCTTGGAATGACAGAACGAGGAAGAATGGGTTTGAAGTGTGAGAGGGGAGATTGAAAGTGGATGTTAGGAAAGGGTTCTTTGCAGTGAGGGTAGTGAGAGACTGGCACAGGTTGAGGGTGGTGAGAAATTGGCACAGGTTGAGGGTGGTGAGACACTGGCACAGGTTGAGGGTGGTGAGAAACTGGCAGAGGTTGAGGGTGGTGGAACCCTGGCACAGGTTGCCCAGGGAGGTTATGGAGCACAGAAGCACCCAATGTGATCGTTGATTACATTGGGTGCTTCTGTGCTCCACAACCTCCCTGGAGGTGTTCAGGACCAGATTGGATGAGGCCTTAAGTGACCTGTTCTAGTGGGAGGTGTCCCTGCCTATGGCAGGAGGGTTGGAACTGGCTGATCCTTGAGGTTCCTTCCAGCCTGACCCCTTCTAGGACTGCTGGCTTCCCAAGCCCTCCTGACAACAGAGATGAATGACAGACTTAAAAACCTGGAGCAAGCTGTTTAAAATCCCAGGATTTGCTTTTCATCTCCCACTTTTTTCCCCCCCTCTTTTTGCTTCTCCCTTCTCCTCTTCCTTTCTGACTGGATTCACTCAACTCTTTGGAAGAAGGTCTGCTTGCTAAATATAGCCTGAAACCTGTAGCTGCCTGGAAAGAGAAAGCCTGCTGATTTCTGCAAAGCTCCAGCCCATAAAAGCTGCCACACAACCCCTCACACTCTGTAAAAAGAAGAAGAAACCCATCTCCAGGTGGATTTATTAGTCTCAAGCAACAGCAGTTGGGCTGCAAAAGAAACTGTGTTTAACCTTTGTTTTTAATTGGCACACTGTTAACCTGTCAGTTCTACATGGGGCCATTAATAATTCCACTTTAAATGCCTCCAAAGGAACTTTCAGGCTCAGATATTGAAGGTGGAAACTTGTGTACAGCTAGAGAGGAACTGATGGCAGCACTTGCAAGGGGCAGCATGGCTTGATCCAGAGTCCATTGGAGGGCTTGGGAATTGTCCCATGGAGTTAAACAAGCCCAGACACAGCAAATCCTGATCCTGGGGTCAAAGCCCCTGGAGCTTTAAAGCAGGGAGAAGAAATAGGGGGGTTAGCCTTGGGAAGGACAGAGTTAGACTTTTAGAGTCTTCACCTTAAGGTAAGATGCACAATGAGAAGGAGAATGAATTCATTTGGCTCAGCTAATTAGATGTTAAACAGCTACTGCAAAATAGAAGTGAGAACAAAGTGGGCTTTAGAGGAGGTTTTAGCTGGGGATCAGCTTTGCAGCTGTGTCCTGCATTAAAAGGCAAACTGGCTCTGCTCTGGCTGTGGCTTTACTCCATCCCTGTTGCATCTCTCTGTTGTAGAAGGAATCAAAGGTTTATAGAATGGGTTAGGTTGGAAGGGAGCTCAAAGCTCAGCCAGTTCCAACCCTCCTGCCACAGGCAGGGACACCTCTCACTAGAACAGGTTGCTCAAAGCCTCATCCAAGCTGGCCTTGAACATCTCCAGGGAGGTTGTGGAGCACAGAAGCACAGAATGGGATCTTTGATCACATTGGGTGCTTCTGTGCTCCACAACCTCCCTGGACAACCTGTGCCAGTGTCTCACCACCCTCAACCTGTGCCAGTTTCTCACCACCCTCACTGCAAAGAACCCTTTCCTACATCTAGTTTGACCTTGTGTTATTTCCATCCTTGCCTCAGATGTCCCTGCCTGTTCTTACCAGCCCCCAAGCATCACACTGCTTGGCACCAGAGCCAGGTATCCACAGGGCTTGGCAGACCTGGTCCCTGGAGCTGCTAATCTGGTTTGTGTTTTGCTGGTGTGAACAGGGAGTGGAGAGCTCTGGGGACCCAGGCTCTGCTGGGGGGTGCCTGATGGCAGGACAAGGGGCAATGAGTGGAAGCTGAGGCAGAGGAAGATTCCTTTAAACAGCAGGAGGAATTTTTGCCCTGTGAGGGTGACAGAGCCCTGGCACAGGCTGCCCAGGAGGGTTGTGAAGTCTCCCTCTGGAGATATTCCAAACCTGCCTGGATGTGTTGCTGTGTGATCTGCTCTGGGTCATCCTGCTCTGGCAGGGGGGTTGGGTTGGGTGAGCTTTGGAGGTCCCTTCCAGCCCCTGACATTCTGTGGTTCTGTGATTCTATTGTAACCAGCAGCCCATGCTGGGGCAGCAGTGCCCTCCTCAGCCGGTGGTGCCTGCTTGCCACCACTCACACCATCTGCTCTACCTAGAGACCTTCTCCTCCAGCACGAAGTCATCCCACTCTGGTTCATGCACCCAGCAGCTCTCTCCCACCCCTCTTCAGGAGGGATGCTTGGGAAGCCTGTGCCAGCTGGGTGATGGTACAAGCCTTGGTGACACCTCCAGACCTCCCTTGGCAGGAGCCCGGCAGCAACCCAACCAACATCAGTCTCGTGGGCTCTGCTCTACCCCTTCCAAGCCAAGGGATAGAATCTTGGAGTCCTTAGGAGTCTTGCCAGGACATCCTGGACTGTTCATATGGGTCAGAAAAGCAGGAGAGAGGTGATAACTGCATTCATATCACATCTTGGCGCTTTAAGCCATGATGCTCACAGCACCCTGGGATGCCAGGGGGCAAATTTGGTGGTGCTGTCCAGGGTGGTGTGATTTAGAGCCTCTAAGGTTTGCTGAGGCTCCCTGGGCATTTCTTACACCCTGTCTTCTGATGCATAAAGCAGTCTGAGTAAGTGTAATTTATGCACCAAAGAAAAGGTGCCAGTTAAAATAAACTCCCAGCCTAAAATAGCCTCTAAGTGGGGAGAGAGAGAAAGGGGACTCATACTTTGTGCCATGCTGAGCAGCAGCTCTGAATTTGGCCCTGGGCCTCAAAGCTTTTAAGAATAAAGAGTAGATGCAGGTTTGGGGGAGGTCACACTTTGCTCTCTGCACCTCTTCAGGACTTGGATCATCCCCTAGTACTCATCAGTGCTGAGGCTGCACCTCAAGTACTGGGTTCAGTTTTGGGGCCCTCACTCCAAGAAGGACATTGAGAGGCTGAAGCTGGTCCACGGAAGGGCAACAAAGCTGGGGAAGGGGTTGGAGAACAGGGCTGGGGAGGAGCAGCTCAGGGAGCTGGGAGAAGAGGAGGCTGAGACCTCATTGCTCTCTACAGCTCCCTGAAAGGAGGTTGGAGGCAGGTGGGGATTGGGCTCATCTCCCAAAGAAGAAGTGGTAGGACAAGAGGAATGGCCTCAAGGGAGGTTTACTTTGGACATGAGGAAAAAACTCTGAAACAGGCTGCCCAGGGCAGTGGTGGAATCCCCACCCCTGGAGGGGTTTCAAAGCTGTGCAGATGTGGTGCTGAGGGCCATGGTTCAGTGGTGACCTGACAGTGCTGGGTTAATGGTTGGGCTTGATGGTCTTAATGGTTTCTTCCAACCTAAATGATCCTGTGATCCTATGATCCTTTGACATGGGTTAAAGTGACCTGGCAGTGCTGCCTTAATGGTTGAACTGAATGATTGTAGAAGCATAGAAAGGTTTAGGTTGGAAGGGACCTCAAAGCTCAGCCAGTTCCAAACCCCTCCCACTAGAACAGGTTGCTCAAGGCCTCATCCAACCTGGTCCTCAACACCTCCAGGGAGGTTGTGGAGCACAGAAACACCCAATGTGGTCTTTGATCCCATTCTGTGCTCCACAACCTCCCTGGGCAACCTGTGCCAGTCTCTCACCACCCTCACTGCAAACAACTTCCTAACATCCACTTTCTCTCTCCCCTCTGCCACTTCAAACCCATTCCTCCTCCTCCTGCCATTCCCAGACCTTCTCAACAGTCCCTCCCCAGCCCTCCTGCAGCCCCCTGCACATCCTGCAAGGCCACTCCAAGCTCTCCTGGAAGCCTTCTCCTCTGCAGGCTGCACAGCCCCAACTCTCTTAGCCTGTGCTCAGAGCAGAGCTGCTGCAGCCCTCTCAGCATCTTGGTGGCCTCCTCTGCACTGCCTCCAACACTTCCATGTCCTGCTTGTGCTGGGGGCTGCAGAACTGCCCCCAGGATTCCAGGTTTTTCCAACCTAAGCACTTCTGTGATTCTGAGTCCTGGCCTAAGCAAGGCAAGCAGCATCCCAGGAGTGGCACTGCCTGAGAGGCAGCTGGACAGTCTATTTTTCCACTCCTGCTTCCTCCTCTGCCTGTTTACACCTCTGCAAAGCAGAGATAAAGCAAGACCATTCCAGTGGACACCTGCTGTACATAAGCACACAGGGAGCAGTGAAGCAGCAGACCCTTCACACCCAGCTGGCTGCTTTTACTCACATTGATGCTCCCTTTACACAGAACCTGTTGCTTTCCAAACAGGCTGCTCCTTGGAACCCATGGATTTCTTTTTATCCGTACTTTATATTGACCTGGATAGACTCCAAACCCTGCCTGATGCACAACTTGGTGCTTAATTGTCACACTGCTGGTATTGACAATCCCTGACCTGTCTGCAGCCTGCCCCAGTCAGTATCACTGGGGGGAGCTCAGTCTGCTAAGTGCCCCCTCATAGAATCACAGAATCAGGCAGGCTGAAAGAGAGCTCCAAGCTCATTCAGCCCAACCTAGCACCCAGCCCTGCCCAACCAACCAGACCATGGCACTAAGTGCCCCAGCCAGGCTTGGCTGCAACACCTCCAGCCACACAGACTCCACCACCTCCCTGGGCAGCCCATTCCAATGCCAATCACTCTCTCTGACAACAACTTCCTAACAACATCCAGCCTCAACCTGCCCTGCCACAGCTTCAGCCTGGGTCCCCTTGTTCTGTTGCTGCTTGCCTGGCAGCAGAGCCCAACCCCACCTGGCTACAGCCTCCCTGCAGGCAGCTGCAGGCAGCAATGAGCTCTGCCCTGAGCCTCCTCTGCTGCAGGCTGCACCCCCCCAGCTCCCTCAGCCTCTCCTCACAGGGCTGTGCTCCAGGCCCCTCCCCAGCCTTGCTGCCCTTCTCTGGACATGTTCTCTGGACACATCTCTCTTGAGCTGAGGAGCCCAGAACTGGGCACACTGCTGATGCTCAGCTGATAACATCCTGAGCCTGTGACACATGAGGCCACCTCAGGGTGAGTGAGCTGATTTAGAACATAATGAGTAAATATCCCCAGGTTTGAAAAGGGGAAGCTGTCAAAGGCTTGCTAAAAATAGGTGGTAATTGGCTCTGTGTTAGGCTTAGTATTGCCTCTGCTGCTCCCTGGGAGTTTGGGGAGCAGAGCTGCCTCCTGGGTTGCATCCCTGCTCTCCAGAGCCATGCTCTCCAGGCACAGGCACTGCCTCTCCCAGCTCTAGATGGCCTCAGCACTGGGCCATGCCTTGCTCCACACAGCATGAAAGCAAAACTCCTTAAACACATTGCTGGAAGTGGCATCTCCTGGTCTTTGGGGATGTTTGTTTGGTTGGGGACAGCTGTGAAGGATCAGGTGCAGGCTGTCCTGAGTGACCCTGCTTGGGCTGGTGGGGGGGGCTGGGCCAGATCATCTCTAGAGGTCCCTTCCAACTCCTGACATTCTGTGACTGTGACTGACTCAGTGAGACTGATTTTGTGATTCTATGACTCTGTGACTGTGATTCTATGACTCTGTGACTGTGACTCCATGTGCAGCCCAGGGAGGTGGTGGAGTGGCTGCCCCTGGAGGTGTTGAAGCCAAGCCTGTCTGGGGCACTTAGTGCCATGGTCTGGTTGGTTGGGCAGGGCTGGGTGCTAGGTTGGGCTGGCTGAGCTTGGAGCTCTCTTCCAACCTTCTTGATTCTATGATTCTATGATCAGCCTTGATATGGCCCTGGGCAGCCTACTCTAATTGGGGTGTCCCTGCTGCTTGCAAGGGGGCTGGACAAGATGAGTTTTGAGGGTCCCTTCCAGCCTGATGCAGTCTCTGATTTTCCAGCCTGACTCAAACCACGAGGATCATGACTTTTCCCACCTGAAGCCACTGTGCTGTCTCCTGCTCTGTGATCCAACTCCTAGTGCCTCTGCTAGGCTTTAGAGGAGGTGTTCCTTCCACAGGCTGTCACATCCCAGTTCATCTGTGTCTTTAAGCACACATGGAGGAAAGCCTGGAGCACAGCAATTCACCCAGATTATGATGACTCCTTTTATTTTTACATTAAATGTTGTGGTGTTGCTTTCCCCCCCCCCCCCCCTTCCCCTTATGAAATGAATAAAAGAAGTCTTAACAACCACAATGAAATCAGAAAGTGAATGCCTAGAGGTAGCTACAATATAAAATCATATTCATCATCTCACAACCTTGTACATTGGCTCGTGGCTTTGTGTGGATTAAAACCTGCTCGATGCCATCTGACAGCAGCAAGAAGAGCTGAGCAAGGGGGAATGGGGCAAGCAACACAGCCCAAGCAGCTGGGAATGGAGACCACTCTCAGGCAGTTTGCTGGTGGTACAGAGCTAGGAGGAGTGGCTGGCACCTTGCCAGGCTGTGCTGCCAGCCAGTGAGACCTGGGCAGGCTGCAGAGTTGGGCAGAGAGCAACCTCATGAAGTTCAGCCAAGGAAAGGATAAGGTCCTGCCCCTGATGTGGGGGGAAATCCCTGCACCAGTGTCAGGGAGGGATGATCTGCTGGGAGCAGCTCCATGGAGCAGGACCTGGGAGCCCTTTTGGGCAAGAAGTTGCCCATGAGCCAGCAATGTGCCCACATGGCCAATGGTCTTCTGGAGTGCACCCAGCACATCAAAGGAGCTGGGACAGCAAGAGCTGAGCTTAGGAATGGAGACCACTCTCAGGCAGTTTGCTGGTGGTACAGAGCTAGGAGGAGTGGCTGGCACCTTGCCAGGCTGTGCTGCCAGCCAGTGAGACCTGGGCAGGCTGCAGAGTTGGGCAGAGAGCAACCTCATGAAGTTCAGGCAAGGAAAGGGTAAGGTCCTGCCCCTGATGGGAGAGAAAATCTCTGCACCAGTGTCAGGGAGGGATGATCTGGTGAGAAGCAGCTCCATGGAGCAGGACCTAGGAGCCCTTTTGGGCAAGAAGTTGCCCATGAGCCAGCAACGTGCCTGCATGGCCAGTGGTCTTCTGGAGTGCACCCAGCACATCAAGGGAGGTTCTTCTCTCCTTCTGCTCTGCCCTACTATGGCCACATCTGGAGTACTGGGTCCAGTTCTGGGTTCCCCAGTTCAAGAGAGACAGGGAACTACTGGAGAGAGTCTCCTGGAGGGACACTAAAATGCTGAGGAGCCTGGAACATCTGTGAGGAGCAAAGGCTGAGAGCCCTGGGGGTGCTGAGCCTGGAGAAGAGCAGCCCAGAGGGCATCTGAGCAATGCTCAGCAAGAGCTAAAGGGTAGGGGGTAAGTGGATGGGGCCAGACTCTTGTCACTGGTGCCCAGTGACAGGACAAGGGGCAAATGGGCACAAACTGGGACCTAGGAGGTTCCACTTGAACATAATGAAAAGCTTCCCTGAGGGTGCTGGAGCCTGGAGCAGCCTGCCCAGAGAGGTTGTAGAGTTTCCTGCTCTGGATACTTTCAACCCCCCCCCCTAGCCATTGTGATCCTGGGTAAGCTGCTGTGGGTGCCTCTGCTTTAGGTGATCTCCAGAGGTCCCTTCTGCCCCCTACCATGCTGGGGTTCTGTAATTATGTGACCTCTGGCTGGCAAGACTTGCATCTGACTGTGGGACAGAGTTCTGCATTAGAGGAACACCCCCACATGCCCTCAGCTGTCCTCAGCCCCAGCCACTCATGCAAACATTCTTGCTCTGCCTCATACCTGGCAACTCATAACGTGATCAGTGTGGAGGTTTCATCTCCAGGAGTAGCTGCCCCTGCTCTTGGGTCTCCTCTGCTCTCTGGCCAGCTTCAGTGAACCCCTCCCAGGGCTGCTGCCACCAGGATTGGCTGATTTTAAATGAAAGGAGAGAAAGTGAAACAAATGACTGGGGGAAGCAGAGCATTCTTCATGTCCTGGAGACTTCAGGCCAAGATTAAAAGCCTTCCTGGAAGCTCATCTTTTAATAATGAGTGCTGGATGAGGTGCAGCAGTGGAGAGCATGGACTGCATTTAGCTAACCTCTTACAAAGGGGCTGGCCCAGATGCTCAGGTGGTCTGAGGAGCCCTGGGTGCAGGAGCATTTGCAGTGAACAATGCTGGTTGCTGACTTCCATGCAGCTCCCCACGTTCTTCTGCCCCTGTGCTCAGCACTGCTCAGGCCACAGCTTGAGTGCTGCGTCCAGTCCTGGGCTCCTTAATTCAGGAGAGATGCTGAGGTGCTGGAAGGTGTCCAGAGAAGGGCAGTAAGTGCCCCAGCCAGGCTTTGCTTCAACACCTCCAGGGATGGGGACTCCACCACCTCCCTGGGCAGCCCATTCCAATGCCAATCACTCTCTCTGACAACAACTTCCTCCTAACATCCAGCCTAGACCTGCCCTGGCACAACTTGAGACTGTGTCCCCTTGTTCTGTTGCTGGTTTCCCAGCAGAAGAGTATCTTAAGGGGCCCTATCTCAATTCAAGAGAGATGTTGAGGTGCTGGAAGGTGTTTGGAGAAGGGCAGCAAGGCTGGGGAGGGGCCTGGAGCACAGCCCTGTGAGGAGAGGCTGAGGGAGCTGGGGGGGTGCAGCCTGCAGCAGAGGAGGCTCAGGGCAGAGCTCATTGCTGTCTGCAGCTGCCTGCAGGGAGGCTGTAGCCAGGTGGGGTTGGGCTCTGCTGCCAGGCAGCCAGCAACAGAATAAGGGACCAGAGTCCCTTCCAACCCTGACTGATTCTCTGGCTCTACAATTCTAAATGTCACTCAAGTAGGTCAGGACAAACAGAACAGAGCTACAGAATGTAGCAGTATCTCTTATCTTGCAATTATTGTTTGACCATTCCTTAGGATAGGCTAAACAGAAAGGACATTTAGCAGCTGTTTTGAAGCTCTCTTTATGCAATTTACCTCTGTTCTCTAAGTGAGGTTTAACATGATTAATGAAGAAGTGTCAGTGGTAGGAGCTGCATAAAGGGATGGACTGGAAAGAACTGATGGCACCAATTCACCACCTCTGGAGTTTAAAATGTGAGTAATGTGGGACTGTACTGGAACAAGCTGCCCAGGGAGGTGGTGGAGTCTGTGTGGCTGGAGGTGTTGCAGCCAAGCCTGGCTGGGGCACTTAGTGCCATGGTCTGGTTGGTTGGGCAGGGCTGGGTGCTAGGTTGGGCTGGCTGAGCTTGGAGCTCTCTTCCAACCTGCTTGACTCTATGATCCTCTGATCCCCTGAATTATCCATGTGCCATTTTTCACATGCCAGAAAGGCACTGCAGTGTTTTGGTCCTTTGTGGGGCCAGTCAGAGCAATGCTGGCTGGGGTTGGTTTGTCTGAAGTGAGCCTGGGTGGCAGACAATAAAAGCACCCCAAACCTCATCGACCCAACCCTGCTGCACATTGATACCATTGTGCAACTTCTACAGCTACAGCTCTTGCCATGGCAGTTTGTAAACACGGTGCTGGCATTAATGAGCCATGAGAGCCTTCCTGCTGTGCGAGCATGTGGATCAAACTGCAGCAGGAGCTGCAGCTTGGGGTGCCTTGAGTGATCTTCCAGTCCCACCTAGTGAGGTCTCAGCAGAATTCAATATCATAGAACCACAGAATGGCAGGAGCTGGAAGGGACCTCCAAAGATCATCTGGTCCAGCCCCCCCTGCAACAGCAGCAGCACCCAGAGCAGGTCACACAGCAACACAGCCAGGCAGCTCTTGAATATCTCCAGAGGGAGAGACTCCACAACCCCCATGGGCAGCCTGTGCCAGGCCCTGGCAACCTCACAGGGAAAGAATTCCTCCTCAGGTTCACATGGAACCACCTCTGCCTCAGCTTCCACCACTGCCCCTGGTGCTGGCACTGGCATCCCCCAGCAGAGCCTGGCTCAGCCTCCTGCCACTCACCTGCACACATTGAGAACCACTGCTGAGGTCACCTCTTAGGCTCCTCTTCTCAAGCTCCCAGCCCAGCTCCCTCAGGCTCTCCTCATGTACCTGAGCTTGCAGCCTGTGATGTCCATCATCCCACAAGCACATGGCTGTCAGAGATAATGACTTTTTTCCCCCTTCCCTTCCCCTTTCCCTTCCATTCCCTGAGGGTTTGAACTAAAAGAGGGAAATTCAGACTGGAGAGGAGGAAGAAATGTTTGACACTGAGGGTGGTGAGAGCCTGGCCCAGGTTGCCCAGAGAGGTGGGAGAGGACCATCCCTGGAACCATTCCAGCTCAGGGTGTTTGTGGCTCTGAGCAACCTGCTCTAGTTGCAGATGTCCCTGCTGAGTGCAGGGGAGTGGAACCAGGTGACCTTTAAGGGTCATTCTAACCCAAACCATTCTGAGATGCTCCTAGTGAGCAGCCAGCCCATCACTGCCCATTGCCTTGCAGGCCAGGCTGGTGCTCTGCAAAGCCAACAGCCCTGGCAGTGTAGTGGATTTCACTGCATTGAGCTGGTGGTGACCCCATCCCTGGAGACATTCAAGGTCAAACCTGATGGGTCCCTGAGCAGCCTGATCCATGGAATCATAGAATCACAGAATGAGTCAGAGATGGAAGGGACCACAAGGAGCAGCCAGTTCCAACCCCCCTGCCATGCCCAGGGACACCCTACCCTAGAGCAGGCTGCACACAGCCTCAGCCAGCCTGGCCTCAAACACCTCCAGCCATGGGGCCTCAACCACCTCCCTGGGCAACCCATTCCAGCCTCTCACCACTCTCCTGCTCAACAACTTCCTCCTCACCTCCACTCTGACTCTCCCCACCTCCACCTTTGCTCCATTTCCCCCCAGTCCTCTCACTCCCTGGGAGCCTATAAAGTCACTCCCAAGATTTTTTGCAGCCCACTTCAGATCCTGAAAGGCCACAAGAGGATCGCCTGGGAGCCTCCTCTTCTCCAGCCTGCACAGCCCCAACTCTCAGTCTGTCCTCACAGCAGAGCTGCTGCAGCCTCTGAGCATCCTCCTGGCCAGGGATGATCCAGTTAAGGATGTCCCTGCTAACTGCACTAGTGCTGGCCAAGAGGACCTTCAACAGCCCCTTCCAACCTTCTTCCTTCAATGATTCCATTAATTCCTTTAGCTTTCCAGATGCAGCCCATGTTGTGCCACCCCTGTGCTGCTGCACAGGAGCTCTGAGGGGGTCAGGAACTGGTGCTCTCCTGGATGTTCTGCTCACAGAAGGCTTTGCCTGCCTGCTGCTCGCCTGTCAGTGTGGGCACAGGCAGGGGAAGAGAGCAACAAGGAGCAAAGAAAGGAGACAAAATGAGATGTGGTAATTAAGTTATTCTTCATCTTTGAGATTGCTGCTGAGGACAAGATTGGTACAATGAGCCCCAGGCACTTCTGCCTTCACTGCTCTCCATCTCAGTGCCTGTGACACAGGAGATGAATATGCAGCACTTTCTATTTGTGCTACTGAAATGCCCATTAAATGCCAGCAGGGAGAAGCAATGCAGAGGTACCAGAATCCTGCCAGCCTTTGTGCCTGAGACAGAGGGCAAGAGCATCCCTTCATCAGCAGAGCTTTGGCTGGGCAAGGGGCTGCTGATGGGCAGAGCTCCCACATCCCATATTGAGAGAGTCTAAGGGAGGGTTATGAGGAGGGGACTGGAGCACTGCATGAGGAGGAAAGGTGAAGGACCTGGGGCTGCTTAGTCTGGAGAAGAGAAGACTGAGAGGGGATTGAATCAATGTCTATAACTCTTTGAGGGCTGGGGGTCAGCAGGGGGGGACAGGCTCTGCTCACTGCTCCCTGGGATAGGACAAGCAGCAATGGATGGAAGCTGCAGCACAGGAGGTTCCAGCTCAGCACAAGGGGCAACTTCTTGCCTGGAAGGGTCCCAGAGCCCTGGCACAGGCTGCCCAGAGAGGTTGTGGAGTCTCCTTCTGTGGAGCCTTTGCAGGCCTGTCTGGATGTGTTCCTGTGTGCCCTGAGCTAGACTGTGTGGCTCTGCTCTGGCAGGGGGGGTTGGACTCCAAGAAGAAAGGGACCTGGAGGTGCTGGTAGATAGTAGCTGAAGATGAGCCAGCAGTGTGCCCAGGATGGCATCCTGGCTTGGATCAGGAGCAGTGTGGGCAGCAGGACAAGGGAGGACAATCTTACCCTGTGCTCAGCACTGCTCAGGCCACACCTTGAGTGCTCTGTCCAGTTGTGGACTCCTCCATTCAAGAGAGATGTTGAGGTGCTGGAAGGTGTTTGGAGAAGGGCAGCAAGGCTGGGGAGGGGCCTAGAGCACAGCCCTGTGAGGAGAGGCTGAGGGAGCTGGGGGGGTGCAGCCTGCAGCAGAGGCGCTGAGAGGTGACCTCAGCAATGTTTATAATATATAAGAGGTGAGTGGCAGGAGGCTGAGCCAGGCTCTGCTGGGGGATGCCAGTGCCAGCACAAGGGGCAGTGGTGGAAGCTGAGGCACAGGATGTTCCATGTGGACCTGAGGAAGAATTTTTTCCCTGTGAGGTTGCCAGACCCTGGCACAGGCTGCCCATGGGGGTTGTGGAGTCTCCCTCTCTGGAGATATTCAAGAGCTGCCTGGCTGTGTTGCTGTGTGACCTGCTCTGGGTGCTCCTGCTGCTGTTGCAGGGGGGGCTGGACCAGATGATCTTTGGAGGTCCCTTCCAGCCCCTGCCATTCTCTGATTCTATGATACTGAATTCTGCTGAGACCTCACTAGGTGGGACTGGAAGATCATTTAGCTCACCCCAAGCTGCAATTCCTGCAGGCATGGGGATTGGATTAGCTGAGCTTTGGAGGTCCCTTCCAGCCCCTGACATTGATTCTGTGTAGATGAGCTCTAAGGTCCCTTCCAACCTGAGCCATTCTATAATTCCATGATAACCAAACAACAAAACCTTGTGGCTTCTGACTGCTTTTAAGTAGATCCTGTTCAAGTGGCTCCCACCTCGAGGACATGAGACAGGGCAAGCTGGTTGTGGGGGGGAGAACAGGACACACAGGCACAATCTACCTTCAGGAGCCACCCAGCAATGCTACTCCTTCAAGCACTTTGAAGATAACAGCCTTGATTGTGCCCCTTCCTTATAATCCCCTTGAGATCAGCTGCATTCTGCAGCTGGCAGGAGCTGCTCTCCTGCACCAGCCCTGGGGCTGCCTATCTGCAGCCTCACACCTTGCAGGCAGCGCAGCCTGGCACCAGATGCTCGTTTCCATCCCCAGCAATCTTGGCAATATCTAAATAAAGAGAGCTGCTGGGGAGAGCTCTGGAGGAAGCCATGGGAGAGCAGATAAGGAGGGACTCTGTTGCTGACGCCTACTGGCAGGTTTCAAGCCAGAGGGGCAGGGGGGAGATGAGGATCTTTGTGCTATCTGCTGTTATCTAATTCCAGGCGTGAGCTGCCTGCACGGCACAGCTTATCCAACCTGCACAGCTCCTCAGCAGAAACGATATTAAGGCAGAACTGCACAGTTCCAGCTGCCACTTCATCTTTAATTCACTTCCCCACCCCCCCAGCAGCTCCTTGCACTGCTGCCATCTCAGAGCAGTGGGTGGCCAGGCTGCCATATGTGCTGCATAAAGCTAGGTGAGGTGCAGAGAAGGTAAGAGCCTTCCCTCCTGCAGCACCGGGCTGCTTGCTGTTGAAGCAATAAACAAGGCTGGTTTAAGGACAGAGCTGTCAGCCTGACCTCAGTGCCATGGAACAGGTCATCTTCAGTGCCATCACACAGCACCTACAGGATGGCCAAGGGATCAGGCCCAGCCAGCATGGGTTTAGGAAGGGCAGGTCCTGCCTGACCAACCTGAGCATCTTTTATGGTCAGGTTCCCTGCCTGGTGCATGTGGGGCAGGCTGTGGATGGAGTCTACCTGGACTTCAGCAAAGCCTTTGGCACTCTCTGCCACAAGCAGCTCCTGGCACTGCTGGCAGCTTGTGGCTTGGGTGGATTCACTCTGAGATGGGTCAAGAACTGGCTGGAAGGCTGGGCCCAGTGAGTGGTGAATGGTGCCACATCCAGTTGGCAGCTGGCACCAGTGATGTCCTCCAAGGAAGATGTTGAGAGACTGGAAGGTGTCCAGAGAAGGTCAGCAAGGCTGATGAGGGGCCAGGAGCACAGCCCTGTGACATTTGTTACTGGTCATGTGCTGGGGATCAGAGAATCATAGAACTGTTGTGATTGGAAAAGACCTCCAAGGTCATCCAGTCTGAGCACCAATCCAACACCACCATGGCCATCAAGCCATGTCACAAACTGCTGTGTCCACAGGTGTCTTGAACACCTCCAAGGATGAGGACTCCACAACCTCCCTGGAGCTGTTCAAGGCCAGGCTGGATGAGACCTTGAGCAACCTGTCCTAGTGGGAGGTGTCCCTGCCTATGGCAAGGGGTTGGAACTGGCTGAGCTTTGAGGTCCCTTCCAACCTAAACCATTCTTTGATTCTCTGAATCAGAGGGCAGATAAGGCATGGAGTGAGCACTCTGCCCCCCCATGGAGACAGTCCTTGCTCCAGCACATTTATTATGGAGCCTGCATGAGGCACTTAGTGCCCTGGATTAGTTAATGAGAAGGGTTAGGTGATAGGTTGGACTCAGTGATCCTACAGGTCTTTTCCAACCTGGCTAATTCTGTGACTCTGGGATTATATCAGTCAACAGTAGGGATTTCTCCCCACTAGGAAGGAGAGAGGGAAGGACTGTGGGAATAGAGAGAAAATGACTTGCTCATAGAATCAACCAGGTTGGAAGAGACCTCCAAGATCACCCAGTCTAACCTATCACCCAGCCCAAGTCAGTCAACCAGACCATGGCACCAAGTGCCTCATCCAGGCTTTTCTTGAACACCCCCAGGGATGTTGCCTCCACCACCTCCCTGGGCAGCCCATTCCAGTGCCAATCACTCTCTCTGACAACAACTTCCTCCTAACATCCAGCCTAGACCTCCCCTAGAGCAACTTGAGACTGTGTCCCCTTGTTCTATTGCTGGTTGTCTGGGAGAAGAGACCAACCTCCCTTCCACAGGCAGGTGACAGTGGCCAGGAGGAGACCCAGCCTGGATGGCATCACTCCATCGTTGTCTCCTCCATCCCATTTCCCCGTTACATCCACAGCCTGTGCTGATTTTAACCTCCCACTTGTGATCCAGCAGGGAAGGAGCTGTTTTTTTTACCAGCAGGGGAATGGTTGTGGTGTTTAAGCACCACCTCTAGTCCCTTTCCAGCCTGACATGGCACAGATTTAATACTGCAGCTCCATGGGCACCCACAAAAGTGCTGCCACAGCAGAGTTCCTCATCAGGAAAAAGCCAAAGATAAAGTTTTTAATGGGGGAGATATTGCTGCTCCCTGCCACTAGAGACCAAAGCCTTAGCTCTGGAAGCTGCTGTTTGACTAGAGATGTAAATTCCAGGGTTCTATCCAGCAGGCTGGGGAGGAGATGCCTCCTTCTGGGAATTGCCTGCTGTGAAGGCACAGCACCGCACCGCTGCACCATGGCACCTATGAGGCTGTTTGTTCAAGGCTCATTGTGTTTAGATGGAGGTGCTGAAACAGTAATATCTTGAATTCACCCAATTTCAGACCTGAGGGAAGGGAGGAGGGACACAACACACGGACCAGCTCCTTGAGCACATCCTGCTGCCAGCCTAAGCTTGTTCTTTATGATGGTCCTAAGGCGTCAGGTAGGAATCGAGGACATTCAGACATGATGCTAACAGCTGAGAGCAGCCCTGAGGAACAGGACTTGAGGGGACTGGGGTGATGAGAAGCTCAACATGAGCCTGCAGCAGGAGTGCAGCCCAGACACCAACCCTGTGCTGAGCTGCAGCAAGAGCAGTGTGGGCACAGGGCAAGGGAGGGGATTCTGCCCCTTGGCTCTGCTCTCCTCACACCCCACCTGCAGTCCTGGGGACAGTTCTGCAGCCCCCAGCACAAGCAGCACATGGAAGTGTTGGAGGCAGTGCAGAGGAGGCCACCAAGATGCTGAGAGGGCTGCAGCAGCTCTGCTCTGAGCACAGGCTGAGAGAGTTGGGGCTGTGCAGCCTGCAGAGGAGAAGGCTTCCAGGAGAGCTTGGAGTGGCCTTGCAGGATGTGCAGGGGGCTGCAGGAGGGCTGGGGAGGGACTGCTGAGAAGGTCTGGGAATGGCAGGAGGAGGAGGAATGGGTTTGAAGTGTGAGAGGGGAGCTTGAAAGTGGCTGTTAGGAAGAAGTTGTTTGCAGTGAGGGTGGTGAGAGACTGGCACAGGTTGCCCAGGGAGGTTGTGGAGCACAGAAGCACCCAATGTGATCAAAGATCCCATTCTGTGCCTCTGTGCTCCATAACCTCCCTGGAGGTGTTGAGGACCAGGTTGGATGAGGCCTTGAGTGATCTGTTCTAGTGGGAGGTGTCCCTGCCTATGGCAGACATCTAAGCCACAGGAACCACACTCAAGCAGCATTTTCAGCCTCTCTTCCTCCAGAGAAGGGCTGCAGGGACACTTCCAGTCCTTCAGCTGCTGCACTGCTGTGGCTGCCTGCTCGTCCTCACTGCAAGGACATCAGATTTGAGCTCAGATTCCCCCACCGAGTTTTGGGCAGTTGGTTGTGCCAGTTTAAGGTCATGGTCCTCATTTTCAATGCTGCTCATGGCTCAAACTCCAGCTTTACATCAAAGAGTGGATTTTGATCTGCAAACAGCCATGACAGCCTCCCTCCTTCATGACAAGGCAGCTTGCAAAGCCAAGAAGGAAGGTGACACAGCTGGGGACAGAGAGCTCTCTGTTGAGGGGAGCTGGAAAGCTTCCCAAAGCAGTGAGGTGATCCAAAAGGCTAACTGCAAGCAGGAAAACTGCACAGCCCTTCTTCTGGAGAGTGATACTCAGGCCTAGCACTCCCCACTGCATCTGATACACCCAAGGGGTTAAATTCAATCCTGAGTGTCTATGTGTTTGTGTATATTCCATTCCTTTGATGTTACTTCCATTCAAATCATCTAAACACACCCCAGAATATTCACAGATGGGGACCTGAAGTGTGGGGGAAAGAAAAATAAGTCACTAATTGCTCCAGGGAGTGTCCTCAGGACATGAGTTGCTTGCTCCTGTCCTGCTTTGAGCTAGAAGAGCATCAGCACTGGTCAGTGATTTGACTTCTCAGCTCAGTCTCTGCTCAGTGAGGCAGTTCCTGCAGTTCAGGGCAGGTTTGCACAGCCAGGGGCTGCTGCCAGCACTGAGGATGCTGATGGGGAGAGTTCCTGCCAGGGGCTGGGCTGCTGGAGAAAGGCTGAGCCTTGCTGCAGGGCACACTGAGAGCACTGCCACAGTTGGTGCCTCACCTTGAGATGCTGGAATTCAGAGTGTGATGGTTTGGGTGTTACCTGTCCCTCCTCCCCACTGAAGAAAATCCCCCAGACTGGACTCAGCCACTGGGAATTGAATGAATGAAGCTTTCTATTTGCAGCTGAGCACAAGATACAAGCAGCTATTTACAATCTGTGCAGTTAAAAAAGTGATACAGAAGCACAGCAGCCCTCCCAGAAACCTGAGAGCCCAGGAGGGGCTCCCAGCCACCCTTCCACCTTCTCCCACCCCTCTCTACCTTACCCCAGACTTTGCCTTACACTCAAGGTAGTTTGGAGGATCAGCCAGGAGGGGTTAGGAAGCAGAAGAATTAGTCACACAGACAGCAGGTTAGGTTAGAGAGGTTCAGCCCAGAGCCCAGTGAGAGACTCTGTTATCTATGTTTGTGTCCCTATCCATCTCAGCAAGCCTATGAGTGCAGCAGCCAGCACCATTGTTTCCTTTTCTCAGCCTAGCATCTAATTCTTCTCACCAAAATACCCCAGCTAGGCCCAAACAAGGTAGCCCTTGTGAAGAGGAGCAGCCAGGGTAGGTGACCCTCAACTCATCAAGGGGCTGCATCCCATGGGAAGCATCTTCAGGATTGAGCTGAGGGATCACCAGGGTCAGGGCTCTTCTTCAGTGGTTGGTGTCCCAGAAGGACTCTGTCCCTTCTGCCTTCAATCCTGATCTTTGTGTCTCTGAGTCCAGTTCTAGAATCCAGCTCCTGTATCTGGTTCCCATCTGCTGCTGAGCCCAGTTTTGGAATTACCCAGTCCTTGCCCCCAGCATAAGGGGAATCATTCCCATGGCCAAGAGGGCAAATAGGATCCTGGGGTGCATTAGGAGGAGTGAGTCCAGCAGATCAAGAGAGGTTCTCCTGCCCCTCTACTCTGCCCTGCTGAGACCTCATTGTGAGTACTGTGCTCAGTTCTGGTCGCCCCAGTTGAAGAGGGACAGGGATCTGCTGGAGAGGGTCCAAGGGAGGGCTCAGAGAATGAGGAGGGGACTGAAGCACTGCCAGAGGAGAGGCTGAGGGCCCTGGGGCTGCTTAGTCTGGAGAAGAGAAGACTAAGAGGGGATTGAATCAATGTCTAGAACTCTCTGAGGGCTGGGGGTCAGGAGGGGGGGACAGGCTCTGCTCACTGCTCCCTGGCATAGGACAAGCAGCAATGGATGGAAGCTGCAGCACAGGAGGTTCCAGCTCAGCACAAGGGGCAACTTCTTGTCTGGAAGGGTCCCAGAGCCCTGGCACAGGCTGCCCAGAGAGGTTGTGGAGTCTCCTTGTCTGAGCCTTTGCAGGCCTGTCTGGATGTGTTCCTGTGTGCCCTGAGCTAGACTGTGTGGTCCTGCTCTGGCAGGGGGCTTGGACTGGATAACCAATTTGGATCCCTTCCAACCCCTGACATCCTGTGAGATGTGGTCAGAGGGGTTAAATTAAATATTGAGTTTTTATGTGGGTATGTCTATTTCATTCTTTTTACATTATTTTCTTTAAAGTAATCTGAATGTTCTTTCCCAAGCCCCAGTCCCTCTCCATTATTCCCTCTCTCCTCCCCTAAAGAAGGGGAGAGAGATGAATAGAGAGTAGCTATCATTTGTCCAGTGGCCACCCCTGCCCTAACCCTTGACAGCCCTGTGGGGAGAGGCTGAGGGAGCTGGGGGGGTGCAGCCTGCAGCAGAGGAGGCTCAGGGCAGAGCTCATTGCTGTCTGCAGCTACCTGCAGGGAGGCTGTAGCCAGGTGGGGTTGGGCTCTGCTGCCAGGCAGCCAGCACCAGAAGAAGGGGACACAGCCTCAAGCTGTGCCAGGGCAGGTTGAGGCTGGATGTTGTTAGGAAGTTGTTGTCAGAGAGAGAGATTGGCATTGGAATGAGCTGCCCAGGGAGGTGGTGGAGTCTGTGTGGCTGGAGGTGTTGAAGCAAAGCCTGGCTGGGGCACTTAGTGCCATGGTCTGGTTGCTTGGCCAGGGCTGGGTGCTAGGTTGGGCTGGCTGAGCTTGGAGCTCTCTTCCAGCCTGCTTGATTCTATGGTCTACAACCTCCTTAAACATCTCCCCTCCAAGTCTGCTCTGCAACCCTCCTCTCCCATCTCACTTAAGCTCCTACACCTGCTCCAGCCCAGGATAGGCAAACTCTGATGAAGCAGAGCCAGCACTGAGGGCAGAGAGAAGAAAAGAGCTGCTGGACATCCCCACAGCACAAAGGGTGAATAATTAGATGCATGCTGCTGTGGAAATGATAAAGCAGCTAAACAGGGGGCTGGACCTGGCAGTGGGGGACATGGTGAAGCAATGAAACCAGAGAGCATAATTAAAGCTAAATTACCCAAGGTTTTATTTATTATTTGTGGAGTGCAGCAGACACAAATAATACCAAATGCAGCCCTTCAGCCAAAGTGCTTTCTGACCAGAATAATGGCCTTTTTTCTTACCCTTGGACTATTTACAAGTGATGAATAAAACTCAGGCAGCCCAGTTTGCAGCATGACATGGAGCAGCTTGGCAGGGAGAAAGCATTCTGAGAGCCACAGGAATCACAGAATCATGCAATGGGTGAAGTTGGAAGGGAGGGAGCTGGAAGTGTTTAGCCTGGAGAAGAGGAGGCTCAGGGGGGACCTCATTGCTGTCTACAATTACCTGCAGGGAGGCTGTAGCCAGGTGGGGTTGGGCTCTGCTGCCAGGCAAGCAGAAACAGAACAAGGGGACAGAGTGTGGAGTTGTGCCAGGGCAGGTCTAGGCTGGATGTGAGGAGGAAGTTGTTGTCAGAGAGTGATTGGCACTGGAATGGGCTGCCCAGGGAGGTGGTGGAGTCTGTGTGGCTGGAGGTGTTGCAGCCAAGCCTGGCTGGGGCACTTAGTGCCATGGTCTGGTTGGTTGGGCAGGGCTGGGTGCTAGGTTGGGCTGGCTGAGCTTGGAGCCCTCTTCCAACCTGCCTGATTCTATGATAACAGATCCTGGAGTCCAACCATTCTCTAACTACCTGGCTAGGAAGAGCTGATGGCCACAGCATGCTGGCTTGGAGGCTGATGATCTTAGAGAGCTTTCCCAACCTGGTCAATTCTGGGATGCTTTCCCAACCAAACCACTTCTATGACCACACAATACTGCTCCCCTATGAGCCTCCAGCTCAGCTAAGTACTTCAGCTCATCACATGTGGGCAGAAATAAGCAGCTAAACACAGAGGAGCTCAGCTAAGAGGCCCAGCCAGCACCCATGGGTGATGTTAGTGACCATCAAGCTTTGTCCTACCTAACCAGGGGGCCACCAGGCCCCCCAGCCTTTAGATCCCCTCCACCAGTCACCCAGTGTGCACCATGGGCACTCACCCGTGATGCCAGGAGGAGGATCCCCCTGCCCAGTTGGGCAAGCTTGGGGCTTCTGTCCTTCCTGGGGCTGCTTATAAAGGGGAGTGAGCAGGGAAGGCAAAGTGGCCACACCTGGGCTGGGAGGAGGCTGCATTAGCACCCAGGTGCTGTGTGTTTGGGGGAAGATAAGGGGTGGGAAAGGGGAGGTGTTGCTGAAAGGAGGGAGAAAGGGGCTAAATCAAACTTACTGCAACTGAATCTTCAGGGAACAAAAGGAATGTCAGGGGAGATCTAGGCTGGATGTTAGGAGGAAGTTGCTGTCAGAGAGAGTGATTGGCATTGGAATGGGCTGCCCAGGGAGGTGGTGGAGTTGCCATCACTGAAGGTGTTGCAGCCAAGCCTGGCTGGGGCACTGAGTGCCATGGTCTGGTTGCTTGGCCAGGGCTGGGTGCTAGGTTGGGCTGGCTGAGCTTGGAGCTCCCTTCCCACCTGGCTGATTCTGTGATTCTAAGGCCTTCAAGATCATCTACTCCAATATCCCCACCACAGGCAGGGACACCTCCCAATTAGACTTTGCTGTTCAAGGTCTCATCCAACCTGTCTTTCAGCACCTCCAGGGAGGGAAGGGACCTTTAAAGCTCATCCAGTCTAAGCCTCCCACAGTCATCAGGGACAACTGCAACCAGAGCAGGCTCCTCAGGTCCCCAAATAACCTGACCTGGAATGGTTCCAGAGATGGGCATCTCCCACCCCTCTGGGCAATGTGGACTTCTGTGGCTCTGATGAGAGCAGCTGTGTGGCAAATGTGGTTGTTTGGTCCAACAGGGACCAGGATCTCCCCACCCTCAGTCTGAAACATCTCTTCTTACTATCCAACCTATTACTCCTTCCTTTACTTGAAACCATCAGCCCTTGTCCTGTCACAAGAGGTTCTGCTCAGAAGTCTGTCCCCAGCTCTCTGCTCAGCCCCCTTGAGTCCCCAAAGGCCACAAGAAGGTCTCCTCAAAGCCTCTCTTCTCTAGGCTGAATGACCTCAGCTCTCTCAGCCTACCCTCACAGCAGAGGTTCTCCAGCCCTCTGATCACCTCTGTGGCCTCCTCTGGACCCTCTCCAACAGATCTATGTCCTTATGCTGGGGCTCTGGAGCTGGAAGCAGTGCTCCAGGTGGTGCCAAAGCAGAGCAGAGAGGCAGAATCCCACTCCTTGATGTGCTGACCACACTCCTTTTGCTGCAGGCCAGGACACAGCTGGCTCTTTGGGCTGCTCTAGCTGGAGTTCCTAGCAGGCTGGTTTGCACCCTGCCACCCTGCACAGCAACTTTGCCTGGGGGACAAACCAAAGCAGCCATTCCTAGGGCAACCCTTTCAGCAGGGAAGGCACTGCTGGGGGTGATTTAAAACACAGGCAGGTTAGAAGGTGAAGAAAGGGAATGGAAGGAAGAGAAAACCTGAAGTGCAAGAGGAAGAAGCAACATGAAACACCATCCTGACTGGCTATGGCCCTGTTAACCCTCATCAATAATTGATGTCCCAGGACATAGATTTCTGTTACCCTGATGAGAGCAACTCTGTGGCCAATGTGCTGTTTGGCACCAAAAATTAATCAAGCATTAAATATTTACTACCACACCTGCCTTATGTGGGTTTAATCTCTTTAGAGACAGTTCCCTGATACAGTGGGAGCATCTCAGCCTGCTTTGAACCTCGAAAAGCTCCATGGTGGACTTGCTCCAACTGACTTCTCCATCCAGAGGGAATGGAGCTCCAGGATGTGCAAGGTTACCCTTTGAAATCAGAGAACCACAGAAGATTAGGGGTTGGAAGAGACCTCCAGAGATCATCAGGGCCAGGAGGATGCTCAGAGGCTGCAGCAGCTCTGCTGTGAGCACAGACTGAAAGAGTTGGGGCTGTGCAGGCTGGAGAAGAGGAGGCTCCCAGGGGACCTTCTTGTGGCCTTCCAGGATCTGAAGGGGACTCCAAAAAAAGCTGGGGAGGGACTTTTGAGGCTCTCAGGGAATGACAGGAGTGGGGGGAATGGAGCAAAGGTGGAGGTGGGGAGATTCAGGCTGGAGGTGAGGAGGAAGTTGTTGAGCAGGAGAGTGGTGAGAGGCTGGAATGGGTTGCCCAGGGAGGTGGTTGAGGCCCCATGGCTGGAGGTGTTTGAGGCCAGGCTGGCTGAGGCTGTGTGCAGCCTGCTCTAGGGTAGGGTGTCCCTGGGCATGGCAGGGGGGTTGGAACTGCCTGCTCTTTGTGGTCCCTTCCAACCCTGCCTGATTCTACGGGATCCAGCAGGAGCTAACACACCAGGAGCTGCCACCTCTGCAGCACAGAGAGGGGAAGGGAAGGCAAACGCAAGCTGCTGCTGCGAGCTCTGAAGTGCCTTTGCAGGACTCTCAGCTGAGTTGCACAGCTGGGGGGAGATCTATGTTTTCCAAGACTGGATCCAGAGTAGAAATCCTAAATGAAATGCTCGATTCTGAAGGCTTTTGCTTTGCCTGGGGAGATGTGTGTGATGTGTGGTGCTCTGTTTTGGGGGAGGGTCGCAGGGGCTTGGCAGCTTCTCTGCTGCAGAAAGCAAATTGCCTGAAGCTTTCTTGTTGCTTTGGTACCAGAGGAGGACTGGAGATAGGTTAAAAAAAAAATAAAAGTAGCCTCTGGGATATCAGATACTTGGAAAAAACAAAAAACAACCCAGGAAAGTGAAAAAAGACCCAATTCTGCCAAATGCTGAGACCTTCCTCTGCCATCTTTGCTGAGTTTCCAGAGCCTTTGGGGTTTATGTTAGAGACAAAAGCCCTGAGGAAGTCTGGCTCTGGCTTGATGGATGCTGTCTCTGCCCAAAGGGAGAGGAGAGTGCTGGTGCTGGAGCCCAGGTCCACAGGGGCTGCAGGGGAGCAGAGTGCTGGTGCTGGAGCCCAGCTCCACAGGGGCTGCAGGGGAGCAGAGTGCTGGTGCTGGAGCTCAGCTCCACAGGGGCTGCAGGGGAGCAGAGTGCTGGTGCTGGAGCCCAGCTCCACAGGGGCTGCAGGGGAGCAGAGTGCTGGTGCTGGAGCCCAGCTCCACAGGGGCTGCAGGGGAGCAGAGTGCTGGTGCTGGAGTCCAGCTCCACAGGGGCTGCAGGGGAGCAGAGTGCTGGTGCTGGAGCCCAGCTCCACAGGGGCTGCAGGGGAGCAGAGTGCTGGTGCTGGAGCTCAGCTCCACAGGGGCTGCAGGGGAGCAGAGTGCTGGTGCTGGAGCCCAGCTCCACAGGGGCTGCAGGGGAGCAGAGTGCTGGTGCTGGAGCCCAGCTCCACAGGGGCTGCAGGGGAGCAGAGTGCTGGTGCTGGAGCCCAGCTCCACAGGGGCTGCAGGGGAGCAGAGTGCTGGTGCTGGAGCTCAGCTCCACAGGGGCTGCAGGGGAGCAGAGTGCTGGTGCTGGAGCTCAGCTCCACAGGGGCTGCAGGGGAGCAGAGTGCTGGTGCTGGAGCTCAGCTCCACAGGGGAAATGGAGAAAACCCAGAAACATAAGGACTGTTTTCACCATCCTGGAAGCAGTTGGTGAGCAACAAGCCCCAGCTGCAAGGAGGCTTGAGGTGTTCAGTTGCTATGAAGCCTTCTGGAGTGGTTTGGCATTGTCCAGGGCAATGGAGCAATCACAAAATCCCAGCATGGTGTGGGTTGGAAGGGACCTCTGGAGGTCATCCATTCCAACCCCCCTGCTGAAGCAGGACACTCACAGCAGCCTGCCCAGGATCACAGTGGCCAGAGGGGGTTGGAAGTTCTCCAGACAAGGAGACTGCACAACCTCTCTGGGCAGCCTGCTCCAGGCCTCCAGCACCCTCATACTAAAGAAGCTTCTGCTCCTGTTCAGGTGGAACCTCCTGAGCTCCAGTCTGTAGCCATTGCCCCTTGCCCTGTCACTGAGCACCACTGACCACAGTCTGTCCCCAGCCTCTTGTCCCCCACCTTTTAGCTCTTGCTGAGCATTGCTCAGATCCCCTCTGGGGCAGCTCTTCTCCAGGCTCAACAGCCCCTGGGCTCTCAGCTTTTCCTCCTCACAGAGATGTTCCAAGCTCCTCAGCATCTTCAGAGCCTC
This sequence comes from Pogoniulus pusillus, assembly GCF_015220805.1. Classification (NCBI taxonomy): domain Eukaryota; kingdom Metazoa; phylum Chordata; class Aves; order Piciformes; family Lybiidae; genus Pogoniulus; species Pogoniulus pusillus. The sequence continues at coordinate 6,083,040 of NC_087300.1, forward strand.
TACTGTATTCTCTCTTGTGGTTCCCTATCTCTCTTGAGCTGGAGAGCCCAGCACTGGATGCAGTAGTTCAGGTATGGCCTCACCTAGGGAGCACTAGAGGTGGGAGATCACCTCCCAGCCTATACTAAACTGCACCAGTACAGGCTGGGAGGTGATCTGATGGAGAGCAGTCCTGTGGAGAGGAACCTGGGGGTCCTGGTGGCTAACAAGTTCCCCATGGCACAGCAATGTGCCCTGCTGGCCAAGAAGGCCAATGGGATCCTGAGGTGCATTAGGAGGATGTGTCCAGCAGGTCCAGGGAGGTTCTCCTGCCCTCTACTCTGCCCTGCTGAGACCTCATCTTGAATACTGTGTTCAGCTTTGGGCTCCCCAGCTGAAGAGGGACAGGGATCTGCTGGAGAGGGCCCAGTGGAGAGCTAAGAGGATGATGAGGGGACTGGAGGGCATGGCTGATGAGGAGAGGCTGAGGGCCCTGGGGCTGCTTAGTCTGCAGAAGAGAAGACTGAGAGGGGATTTGATAGTTTATAACTCTCTGAGGGCTGCCAGGAGGTGGGGACAGGCTCTGCTCACTGCTCACTGCTCCCTGGGATAGGACAAGCAGCAGTGGATGGAAGCTGCAGCACAGGAGGTTCCAGCTCAGCACAAGAGGCAACTTCTTGCCTGGAAGGGTCCCAGAGCCCTGGCACAGGCTGCCCAGAGAGGCTGTGGAGTCTCCTTGTGTGGAGCCTTTGCAGGCCTGTCTGGATGTGTTCCTGTGTGACCTGTGTCAGACAGCATTGTCCTGCTCTGGCAGGGGGGTTGGACTGGATGATCTCCTTGGGTTCCTTCCAACCCCTGACATCCTGTGAGCCTGTGACCTGTTGCCCTCATGCACCCCAGGAGACCTTCAGTCTTCTTGGCCCCAGGGGCACATTGCTGACTCATGGTGAACTTGTTGTCCACCCCACTCCTAGGTCCTTCTCCACAGAGCTGCTGTGCAGATGGTGCTGGTGCAGGGAGTTATCCCCCGTGGGGGCTGGACCCTACTCTTGCCCTTGTTGAACTTTATGAGCTTCCTCTCCTCCACATCCTGCCCAGGTCTGTCTGAATGGCAGCACAGCCTCAGGGGATGTCAGCTGCTCCTCCTCATTTTGGATCATCAAAGATGCTGGTCCCTGATCCAGAGTTTTTTGGTTTTGGTGGCTGGTTCAAGTCTTTTGCTGCCTGGATTCATCCTTTCTAAAAAACTCAAGAGCTTCTAAATCAGCTCTCATATTTTGTAGGCAGGGTCTGTGAGTGGGAAGTGCTTCAATTTGGGTTAATCAGCATGAATCAGTTTCCTCACTGGCTGTGTCCTGCCATTCTCTCTTCCTTTTCACTCCTTTCATTATTTATTTCTATTAAAGGTGGAGAAAAAAAGGAAGAAGTGGAATATAAACTCAGCAAAGCTGCTTTAACTTATGGAAATCCATCCTTGCTGCCAGCCTCAGGAAAAGCTTAAGCTTGAGTTGAACAAATTGAGCTGAAGATGCTAGGTTGGATGAGGCCTTGAGCAGTCTGGTCTAGTGGAGGTGTCCCTGCCCATGGCAGATGAGTTGGAACTGGAGGTTGTGGAGTCTTCTTGTCTGGAGAGATTCCAAACCCATCTGGGCATTGTGATCCAGGGCAAGCTGCTGTGGGTGCCCAGCTTTAGCAGGGGGCTTGGAGTATCACAGAATCATAGAATCAAGGAGATTGGAAGAGACCTGCAGGGTCATCCAGTCCAACCTATTACCCAGCCCTAGGCAATCAACCTGACCATGGCACTGAGTGCTCCATCCAGTCCAACCTATCACCCAGCCCCAGCCAATCAACCTGACCATGGCACTGAGTGCTCCATCCAATCCAACCTATCACCCAGCCCCAGCCAATCAACCTGACCATGGCACTAAGTGCTCCATCCAATCCAACCTATCACCCAGCCCTAGCCAACCAATCAGACCATGGCACTAAGTGCTCCATCCTATCCAACCTATCACCCAGCCCTAGCCAACCAATCAGACCATGGCACTAAGTGCTCCATCCAATCCAACCTATCACCCAGCCCTAGGCAATCAACCTGACCATGGCACTAAGTGCTCCATCCAATCCAACCTATCACCCAGCCCTAGGCAATCAACCAGACCATGGCACTAAGTGCTCCATCCAATCCAACCTATCACCCAGCCCTAGGCAATCAACCTGACCATGGCACTAAGTGCTCCATCCAATCCAACCTATCACCCAGCCCCAGCCAATCAACCAGACCATGGCACTAAGTGCTCCATTCAGTCTTTTCTTGAACACCTCCAGGGATGATCTTTAAGGTCTCATCCAACCATTCTATGAATCTCTGAAAGTGGCTTCAGAGTCAGATCTCTTCCTCACCCCTCTTACAGTCAGACTCTCTGTGCTGGTTTATTCACCAGCACAGGGGATATGCAGCTTGCCCTGCTACAAACACCCATAGCTACAGCTCCTGTGAGCTCCACCTGGCCAGGGTTTGGCTTAGTCCTGTTGCAGCCAGCAGCCAGCAGCCAGTCTGGTGGTGCTTTTTTTGCAAGGAGCAGCAATTTGTCCCCAACAGCTTAGGCAATGGCATCAAATTGGAGGAGGAAATGCAAGAGCTGCCATAAAAGAAGGAACATGAGACCTCTGAGAGGAGCTTCTGGGCCAGCTCTGCAGGTGGATGTAAAGCCACTTGAGCTCCTTCAAGTCAACAGAGCTGCCCTGATTTACACCAAGGCAGCATACAGCCCTTAGTGCAAGGTACCAGATGGTGTTTTATAAGCAGAGGAATTATTTAGGAGTGTGGCTATTACTCCAGTGCTAATGAATTACAAATAGCTCCTTCAGGAAAGACCTTTTGCTGACTAAGAAGCATGGCCCTGAGATAAACTAACTGTTGAGGTTTAAAGGGTCAGCAATTCTTTAAAAGTATATTTTATTCCTGGGAAGTTAAAGGGTCCCCAAAAATATCCCTCCTGCCTCATTAGCAAATATTACCCAATTATTCTTCCACAGTACAGCAAAGGGGGGGGGAGGAGGTTGGAGAAGGGGGGAGGGGAGAAGAGAAGCAGATAAAGTAAACACCTGGAGGAGTGCAGAAGCTGCATAAATTCAAGTGGTTGCCCTCTTGACAGCAAACCAAACCAAAACCAGACGTTGGAAGCTGGCAATGAGACCTCAGTGATGATTTCTCTTCACGCAGAGGGTGCATGGCAAGATTGAGAGGGCTGAAGCTGTTTGGTCTTGGAGAAGAGAAGGTGGAGAGAGAGGTTCAGGTCAATGCCTATGAATGTCTGAGGGGGTGGTTGTCAAGATCATAGAATCAGGCAGGGTTGAAAGGGACCACAAGGAGCAGCCAGTCCCAACCCCCCTGCCATGCCCCGGGACACCCTACCCTAGAGCAGGCTGCACACAGCCTCAGCCAGCCTGGCCTTAAATGCCTCCAGCCATGGGGCCTCAACCACCTCCCTGGGCAACCCATTCCAGCCTCTCACCACTCTCCTGCTCAACAACTTCCTCCTCACCTCCAGCCTGAATCTCCCCACCTCCAGCTTTGCTCCATTCCCCCCCAGCCCTCTCACTCCCTGACAGCCTAAAATGTCCCTCCACAGCTTTTTTTGTAGCCCACTTCAGATCCTGCAAGGCCACTCCAAGCTCTCCTGGAAGCCTTCTCTTCTTCAGCCTACAGAGCCCCAACTCTCTCAGCCTGTGCTCAGAGCAGAGCTGCTGCAGCCCTCTCAGCATCTTGGTGGCCTCCTCTGCACTGCCTCCAACACTTCCATGTCCTGCTTGTGCTGGGGGCTCCAGAACTGCCCCCAGGACTGCAGGTGGGGTGTGAGGAGAGCAGAGCCAAAGGGCAGAATCCCCTCCCTTGCCCTGCTGCCCACACTGCTCTTGCTGCAGCCCAGCACAGGGTTGCTGTCTGGGCTGCACTCACACTGCAGGCTCCTGTTGAATGGTTTAGGTTGGAATTGACCTCAAAGATCCTCCAGTTCCAACCCTTTGCTTTGTGACTTGCACAACTCTGGGCTGTCTCCTGTTGCTCAGATCCACTCTTGAGCAGCCTCATGCCCAAGTCATGCCTGTGCTGTGACCCCAGCTGAGGGCACCTTCCACTGGCCAGGGAATCTCCCTTAGATGATCAATTCTTGTGTTCAGGAGAAGCACCTTGAGGTGGGGCAAGGCCTTGAGATGCTTTGTGAGAAGACAAAAACAGAGAGGGAAGAAGTAAACACATGGCTGGAAGACTGAATTTCTGCAGCCCCAAGCTCAAGTGAATTCTGGCCCTAACTAATAATTGTTAATGGCAGTAAAAGATGACTAAGGGCAGGAATGGGAACTCAAAGAGGAAGGATAACAATACAGCCAAGCAGGAGGAGAAAAATAAAGACCCTTTCAGGTGCTGCTGTCATTTGCAACAAAGCCCTGCAAGCCCCAGTGATGTATTTGGGGCTGCTCTTTCTTCTCTGTCTTTCTCAGCAGCGTTTCAAGATGCTGATATCTGCAGGAGGTGCAGGGCAGCCACTGGATAAGGGAGAAGAACGAATCCATCACAGCTTCCCCCCCTCTCCAGGTGCCTGACAGCTTCCAGCCACAGAACTGGGGGAACACAGAGCTCTCCCTTTGAGGCAGGCAGCTTGGGAACGTGGTCAGGAAAGCTTTGCATCCCATGGCCACCAGGACAAGCTTATCAGCAGGGTGCCAGGAGTGCAGAGCACAGCAGCTGACAGAGAAATCAAAGTCTCAGTGTTTGCAATTCATGGCTGGGTGACTCCTGCCTCCTGGCTGCACCAAGCTCCCCTCCTGACTCTTGCACAGCTCTTTGCCTCTCTGCCTGGCCAGCTGCCTCTGAGTTTTGCAAGGGCATCTTCTCTCAGGCTTTGCCTGCTCCCACACAACCCCCAGCCCTCCTTGTGTGTGGAGGTAAAAAGATTGGTTTGCCACTGAGACAGGAAAGCTGAAGGGGCAGCAGAGGCTCTCTGAAAGCAGCAGGTAAGGACCATTCTGTGGTTCTGTGCCTTCAGAGGGTCACTTTGTCTTTGTCATCCGAGATCAAAGCCTGACATGAGTTACAGCAGCTGAAAAAGTGAGGTACAGAGAATGGCTTCTGCCTTGTGTGGACCCCACAGGACTGCTCTGGCTTCAGGCCAAAAGGAGGACTTCTTGAGAGAGGGGAAGGGATGGATTTGGGCTCCATACCCCAGCTGAGAGCTCCCAGAGGGGCTGTGGGAGGGCATTCCTCATCTTTCTGCTCTGAGCCAGCACTGGAAGGGGATGGAAAGACTAAAATTGCTTTGCTTTGCCTCTGCTCCTCAGTTAGAAGTCTGCAGGGTTACCAGCTAAGTAAACACTTGGAGTTGACAGGTACAAGACAACCTTCTGGGGAGAGAAACTTCTTCCTAAGACCTTAGTTGACTTCCTAGTCCTTAGGGAGACCAAATCTTATGAGGAATGGCTGAGGGAGATGGGACTGAGGAAAGGAAACTAAGAGGAGACCTCATTGCTCTCTCCAACACCCTGAAAGGAGGCTGGAGTGAGGTGGGGATTGGTCTCCCTAGTAACAAGTGATAGAATGAGAGGCCTCAAGATGGACCAGGAGAGGTTTAGGTTGGACATTTGGAAATAAGTCTTCATTGAAAAAGTGGTCAGGCCTCAGGATAGGCAGCCCAGGGTGGAGCCACCATCCCTGGAGGTGTTCAAAAAGCATATAGACATGGCACTTGGGGACATGGTTTGGTGGCCATGGTGGCGTTGAGGTGATGGGTGGCCTGGGTGATCCTAAAGGTCTTTCCCAACCAAAATGATTGTACTCTATGAGGGGCCTGGAGCACAGCCCTGTGAGGAGAGGCTGAGGGAGCTGGGGGGGTGCAGCCTGCAGCAGAGGAAGCTCAGGGCAGAGCTCATTGTTGTCTGCAGCTGTCTGCAGGGAGGCTGTAGCCAGGTGGGGTTGGGCTCTGCTGCCAGGCAGCCAGCAACAGAAGAAGGGGACACAGCCTCAAGCTGTGCCAGGGCAGGTCTAGGCTGGATGTTGTTAGGAAGTTCTTCCCAGCGAGAGTGATTGGCATTGGAATGGGCTGCCCAGGGAGGTGGTGGAGTCTGTGTGGCTGGAGGTGTTGCAGCCAAGCCTGGCTGGGGCACTTAGTGCCATGGTGTCTGGTTGCTTGTTTAGGGCTGGGTGCTAGGTTGGGCTGGCTGAGCTTGGAGGTCACTTCCAACCTGCCTGATTCTGTGATCAAGAGGAAGACCTCACAGCAACCTGGCCTCAGTGTTGCACAGAGCCCAGTGGCCAGCACAAGTGAACACAAACTCCTCCAATCTTCTTTTGGAGGAACATCAAACATTTGAAGAGAGAGGGGGAAAAAAAAACCAACCCACCATAATGCAGCATTTTATAAATGAGATTTCCACAAAGATGTTATTCAGTATGCAATAATTAGCCACATTTATGGCCACGGGCTCAGGAAGCCTGAAGCAGGCAGAGTCACAGCTGCACAGTCCCACACAGCCAGCCCTGCTCAGCCTGGCCAAGACACAAAGCCAGTGTCAGGGGTGTGCCAACTGAACCCAGAGCTTGGGGACACCAGGGTGAAAGTGGTTGGGTCCTCCACTTTTTGGTGTCGTTTCTGTTCATCTCTTCAGCAAAGCTCTTCTTCGTGGGGCTTCAAGCACCCTGGCACACCAGCACCTGCTGGCACAGTTTAAATTGGTGGTGAGGACCTGACCCCTCCACATGTCCACCAGGCAGTTCCTCACAGACAGTCTCTTTCCCAGCTCTTAGGCTGCCTGTCTATATATAGACCCAGTTTTCTCCCTCCAGGCTCTGCAGTCTTAAGTGCTTCGTTAACAAAGGCATTTTACAGTCCTGCATAATGCCTGCCAGATTCCTGGAGCTCAGGGCACAGCCCTGACCCCTTCCCAGCCTGCTGATGCTGAGGCAAGAGCAATGGGGACCTCAGCATCCCATTGCACCCCACAGCTGGGGGTGCTCTCCCCTCTGACACATGTTGCATAGAATGAAACAACTTCCAGCTCCTTAGTACCACAGAAGAGAATAGATCTTAGGAGGAGCAACTGAGGGAGCTGGGGATGGGTAGTGTGAGGAAGAGGAGGCTGAGGGCAGACCTCATTGCTGTCTACAGCTACCTGAAAGGACATTGTGGAGAGGTTGCTGCTGGTCTCTTCTCACAGAGAACTGAAGACAGAACAAAGGGGATGGCCTCAAGCTGAGGCTGGGGAGGCTTGGATTGGGCATTAGGAAAAACTTGTTCATGGAGAGAGTGGTTGTGGAGTCCCCCACCCTGGGTGTGTTTAAGGGTGGTTTGGATGTGCTGCTTGGGGCTATGATTTAAGGTGAATTTTGAAGAGTAAGGTTCTAAGTTGGACTTGGTGCTCCTGAGGGGCTTTGCCAACCTGCATGTTTCTGTGATGCCCTCAACCCACTGACACAGCCTGGCCAGGTCACTTTGCAGAGGCTCCCCATCCTCCAGCACTGCCCCCCAGCTTAGTGTCACCTGCTAGCTTTCTGAGTTTACCTCAGTTCCCTCATCCAGATCACTGATAAAGACACATGGAGCCAGTTCATAGAACCATGGAACTGCTGGGGTTGGAAGAGACCTAAGAGAGATCCTGAAGTCCAACTGCTCACTTGGAGCTCACATCCCCACCACTAATGCTAAGCTGCTACCAGATAGAATCATAGAACACAAATCCAAGCTGGCCAGGGACTGGCTCAAGAGCAGCCCTGAGGAATGAGATTTGGGGGTGCTGGTGGGAGAGAAGCTCAATATGAGCCAGCAGTGTGCACTTGCAGCCCAGAGGGACAAGCAGAGCCTGGGCTGCAGCAGCAGAAGTGTGGGCAGCAGGGAGAGGGAGGGGATTCTGCCCTTCTGCTCCATTCAGGTGAGACCACACCTGGAGCACTGTGCCCACTTCTGGAGCCTCTATTGCAAGAAAGATTTGGACATGCTGGAAGGTGTCCAGAGAAGGGCCACAAGGAGGATCAGAGTGCTGGAGCTGCTCTGCTATGGAGGCAGACTGAGGGAGTTGGGGCTGTGCGGTCTGGAGAGGAGAAGGCTCTGAGGAGTCCTTCTTGTGGCCTTTCAGGACCTGAAAGGGGCTACAAGAAAGCTGTGGAGGGACTTTTTAGGCTGTTAGGGAGTGATAGGACTGGGGGGATGGAGCAAAGGTGGAGATGGGGAAATTCAGGCTGGAGGTGAGGAGGAAGTTGTTGAGCAGGAGAGTGGTGAGAGGCTGGAATGGGTTGCCCAGGGAGGTGGTTGAGGCCCCATGGCTGGAGGTGTTTGAGGCCAGGCTGGCTGAGGCTGTGTGCAGCCTGCTCTAGGGTAGGGTGTCCCTGGGCATGGCAGGGGGGTTGGGACTGGCTGCTCCTTGTGCTCCCTTCCAACCCTGCCTGATTCTGTGATTCTATGAACTACTGATCTTGGAGGAGCCCTTTGAGAAGAGCTGTGCACTTCAGAGTGTCCCCCTCAGGCTTTTATGGGACTCTCTCACTTCTAGAACTGTGTGGAACCAACAGGGCCAGTTCCTTCTCCCATTTCTGTAACGAGCCTGTTCCAAGCCCTTCAGCTGCTCTTCAGAGAGATGCTGATTGTTCACAGGACACACAACTCCTGCCTCACTGCATTGTTGACCTTGGCTGTGCAGTTTCAAATGTCTGAATTCATGGATATGAGTTTGTTTCCTCCATTCCAGGCTAGAAAGAGTGGGAAAAGGCAACACAGGCAGGTTAGAGAAGTCACTGCAAGCAGAGAACGCAAGGACAGGAAGGGTGAGCAGCAGCAGCAGCTAAGCCAAGAGGTTGGAAACCAGGAGCTCCAGCCCCAAAGCTACCACTGGGCGAGAGGTGCTCTGGGAGATCAGCAGACAACAGCACAAAAACAAGACTCTGCTTTCAAGAGAGGCAACACAGAGATTGAAGCTGACAGCCGAACCCCACAGCAGCCTCAGAAGACCCCAGGCACCGCACGCTGCCGTTCCTCATCCACCCATCACACTGGGAGCTGGTTTCCAGCCCTGCTGCTGCCTCACTACAGGATTTTGGGAAAGCAGCTTTCTCTCCATCTCTTTGCAAGCAGGAGATGGGAATGTGCTTAGACACAACTGCTGAAGAGGCGACAGAAATATCTGCTGCTCCGGAGGCAGCTCCCTGCCGAAACGCAGCTGCTAAAACCGCACTGTCAGCCACAGGTCCCAAAACAGATCATCCCCAGAGCTCTTTCCTTCTGCACCAAGCGCTGCAGCACAGCCCTGCGTGCTCCAAACAGCATCAGAGGGGCTAGGGACTGTCCCTTCCACCAGACATGGGCAGAGGCTGAGGGACCTGGGGATGCTGAGCCCAGAGAAGAGCAGCCCCAGAGGGGATCTGGTCAATGCTGAGCAGTGGCTAAAGGGTGGAGGCGATGAGGATGGGGCCAGGCTCTTTTATTCTGGTGACAGAACAAGGGCAATGGGCAAACTGGAAGCCAGAAAGTTCCAGCTACCCAAAAGGAAGAAAGTCTTTCCTGTGAGGGTGCTGGAGAAGAGAGTCATAGCCAGGTGGGGTTGGGCTCTGCTGCCAGGCATCCAGCAACAGAACAAGGGGACATAGCCTCAAGCTGTGCCAGGGGAGGTTCAGGCTGGATGTTGTTAGGAAGTTGTTGTCAGAGAGAGTGATTGGCATTGGAATGGGCTGCCCAGGGAGGTGATGGAGTCTGTGTGGCTGGAGGTGTTGAAGCCAAGCCTGGCTGGGGCACTTAGTGCCATGGTCTGGTTGGTTGGGCAGGGCTGGGTGCTAGGTTGGGCTGGCTGAGCTTGGAGCTCTCTTCCAGCCTGCCTGATTCTATGATTCTCTGATCCTTGAAGCAGGCTGCCCAGAGAGGTTGTGGAGTTTCCTTTTCTGAAGAGACTCCCAAGCCAGCTGGCACCGCGACCCTGGCCAAGCTGCTGTGGGTGCTCTGCTTTAGCAAGGGGGTTGGACTGGATGCTGTCCAGAGGTACCTTCCGATATCCACCACGTTGGGATTCTGTGGCTTCCTCAGGACAAGATTTCAAGTCCCTTCTTACTGAAGAGATGCAGGAATGCTGCCAAGAGATGCCCCAGGCCTCTGGGAGAGAGAAGTTAAGGGAGCACAACTCTTCCCATCACACTTGGGAACAATTATGGAAGGAATTCCATAGATCGTCAACACAGCCAGCTGCTGGGTCCACCTCTAACACAGTCCTGGGAAAGGGTGGTGCAAAGTACTGCCCTGAAGGTCCCGAGGGCTACAGGCTTGGTGTGGCCTTCAAGGTTTGGCTGTTTCAGAAGCAAAGAGAGGGACACCATCAAGTGAGTCTTTGTAAGTGTTAATACAAATATTTGACTTGCCAGCAGTGGTTCTTGATGCACTGAAAATGTCAAAACCCACTCGGTGCCACCTCAGAAATATCTCACTTTGATTTCCAGCCTCTTCTTTTTTTTTCCCCCAGACAGCTGCTTTTACAATACAACTGAAAGGAAGTGTGGAAGTGGAAAGCTGTTTTGCATGAAGCCTCCCCAAGGTTTTCAGCTCTGCATGGGCATTTCTGCTTATTTTTGGGTTGTTTTGCAGCAATGGTTTTGCAGAGCTAACCCAAATAGGCAGGCATGCTCCGTTGTGCAAAGCCCTGCATCTGCAGCAGGCCAATCCCAAGCACTGATATAGGCTGGCCAGGGACTGGCTCGAGAGCAGCCCTGAGATTTGGGGGTGCTGGTGGGCGAGAAGCTCAACATGAGCCAGCAGTGTGCACTTGCAGCCCAGAGGGACAAGCAGAGCCTGGGCTGCAGCAGCAGAAGTGTGGGCAGCAGGGAGAGGGAGGGGATTCTGCCCCTCTGCTCCATTCAGGTGAGACCACACCTGCAGCACTGTGCCCACTTCTGGAGCCTCTATTGCAAGAAAGATTTGGACATGCTGGAAGGTGTCCAGAGAAGGGCCACAAGGAGGATCAGAGGGCTGGAGCTGCTCTGCTATGGAGGCAGACTGAGGGAGTTGGGGCTGTGCAGTCTGGAGAGGAGAAGGCTCTGAGGAGTCCTTCTTGTGGCCTTTCAGGACCTGAAAGGGGCTACAAGAAAGCTGTGGAGGGACTTTTTAGGCTGTCAGGGAGTGATAGGACTGAGGGGAATGGAACAAAGCTGGAAATGGGGAGATTCAGGCTGGAGGTGAGGAGGAAGCTGTTGAGCATGAGAGTGGTGAGACTCTGGCACAGGTTGCCCAAGGAGGTGGTGGAAGCCTCATTCCTAGAGGTGTTTAAGGCCAGGCTGGTTGTGGCTCTGAGCAATCTGGTGTGAGGTGCAGGGGGGTTGGAACTGGATGATCTTTGAGGTCCCTTGCAGCCCTGACAATTCTCTGATTCTACAATTGTTGCTGCTCCATGATGTTCTTGAGCACTGCTCCACCTTGTCCCAGCTAGGAGCAGCAGGAAGAGCTCCTGACACTACCAAGAAACAAGACAGACCAAAACCAAAAAATTCAGCATGAAACCTCTGAGTCCCAGGAAACTCCCTTCAGCTCCAAAACACGGCGAAGAAAATGCCAGCAATGATTTTCCCCTTGTAATTAGGTTTGCAAAGGTTGACTTGTGAGGAATTAAAACATGGAAACATTTGAAATATCAGGCGAGTTCTGGCGCCCTAAGTGAGGTGACATTTATATGATAATTTGGCAATTAAATAGGCAAGCAGAGCTGCTTGTCTGCTTCGCAGACGTGAAGGCGTGGCGCTGCCACACAACAGCTCCCAGCGCTCCGCAGCTTCACCTTCTGACTTGAGCGGAAAAATACTGTTTGCAGCTTTTGGGCAGGGAACAGTTACACCAGCACAGGCTCGTACCGGTGCAGATTCATACCGGCGCAGGCTCGCCCCAGTGCAGATTCACACCGGCACAGATTTGCATCGGTGCAGGCTTGCACCAGCGCAGATTCATACCAGTGCAGATTCACACCGGCGCAGACTCGCACCAGCACAGATTCACACCAGCGCAGATTCACACCAGTGCAGGCTCGCATCAGCGCAGATTCACACCGGCACAGATTCGCACCGGCGCAGGCTTGCACCAGCGCAGATTCATACCAGTGCAGGCTCGCCCCAGTGCAGATTCACACCGGCACAGATTCGCACCAGTGCAGGCTTGCACCAGCGCAGATTCACATCAGCGCAGATTCATACCAGCGCAGATTCACATCAGCGCAGATTCATACCAGTGCAGGCTCGCCCCAGTGCAGATTCACACCGGCACAGATTCACACCAGTGCAGGCTTGCACCAGCGCAGATTCACATCAGCGCAGATTCACATCAGCGCAGATTCATACCAGCGCAGATTCACATCAGCGCAGATTCATACCAGCACAGATTCACACCAGTGCAGGCTCACACCAGCGCAGGCTCACACCAGCGCAGATTCACACCAGCACAGATTCACATCAACGCAGATTCATACCGGCGCAGATTCATACCGGCGCAGATTCGCACCGGCGCAGATTCGCACCGGCGCAGATTCGCACCGGCGCAGGCTCAAACCAGAGCTGATTCGCACCAGCGCAGGCTCGCACCAGCGCAGGCTCGCACCAGCGCAGGCTCGCACCAGCGCAGGCTCGCACCAGCGCAGGCTCGCACCAGCGCAGGCTCGCACCAGCGCAGATTCACACCAGCGCAGGCTCGCACCAGCGCAGATTCACACCAGCGCAGGCTCGCACCAGCGCAGATTCGCACCAGCGCAGATTCACACCAGCGCAGATTCGCACCAGCGCAGGCTCACACCAGCGCAGATTCGCACCAGCGCAGATTCGCACCAGCGCAGATTCGCACCAGCGCAGATTCGCACCAGCGCAGATTCGCACCAGCGCAGATTCACACCAGCGCAGGCTCACACCAGCGCAGATTCACACCAGCGCAGGCTCGCACCAGCGCAGATTCACACCAGCGCAGATTCACAGCAGCGCAGATTCGCACCAGCGCAGATTCACACCAGCGCAGGCTCGCACCAGCGCAGATTCACACCAGCGCAGATTCACAGCAGCGCAGATTCGCACCAGCGCAGATTCACACCAGCGCAGATTCACACCAGCGCAGATTCACACCAGCGCAGGCTCACACCAGCGCAGATTCACACCAGCGCAGATTCACACCAGCGCAGATTCACACCAGCGCAGATTCACACCAGCGCAGATTCACACCAGCGCAGATTCACACCAGCGCAGGCTCACACCAGCGCAGATTCACACCAGCGCAGGCTCGCACCAGCGCAGATTCACACCAGCGCAGGCTCGCACCAGCGCAGATTCACACCAGCGCAGGCTCGCACCAGCGCAGATTCACAGCAGCGCAGATTCACACCAGCGCAGATTCGCACCAGCGCAGATTCACACCAGCGCAGATTCGCACCAGCGCAGGCTCACACCAGCGCAGATTCGCACCAGCGCAGATTCACACCAGCGCAGATTCACACCAGCGCAGGCTCACACCAGCGCAGATTCACACCAGCGCAGATTCACACCAGCGCAGATTCACACCAGCGCAGATTCACACCAGCGCAGGCTCACACCAGCGCAGATTCACACCAGCGCAGATTCACACCGGCGCAGATTCACACCGGCGCAGATTCACACCAGCGCAGATTCACAGCAGCGCAGATTCATACCAGCGCAGATTCGCACCAGCGCAGATTCGCACCAGCGCAGGCTCACACCAGCGCAGGCTCACACCAGCGCAGGCTCACACCAGCGCAGGCTCACACCAGCGCAGGCTCACACCAGCGCAGATTCATACCAGCGCAGATTCGCACCAGCGCAGGCTCACACCAGCGCAGATTCACAGCAGCGCAGGCTCGCAGCAGCGCAGGCTCGCAGCAGCGCAGATTCACACCAGCGCAGGCTCGCAGCAGCGCAGATTCATACCAGCGCAGATTCGCACCAGCGCAGGCTCACACCAGCGCAGATTCACAGCAGCGCAGGCTCGCACCGGCGCAGATTCACACCAGCGCAGGCTCGCACCGGCACAGGTTTGTCTATGATGGGAAAGAGCATTGGGTGAAGCAGACAAAGGTCATCCTTCAGCCAAGCTCTGACTTCATCAGCCCTGCTCCAATGCCAACCACATCCTTTCTGTGCACCTCAGCAACTCCCTTCCTGTGCTGATGAATAATTTGGAGTGCCTCAGCCATTATTAAATAATAAAGATTCTTTTCCTTGCAGAAATAATTGAATACCAGAGCTTAGAAATTGAGGTCACCCTGAGCTTTGCCCCCTCTGACAAGGCTGTTCCCACCACGTCAGTTCTGCATGGTGCCAGTGGAAGGAGGTGGTGATTGGAGCCAGGTGCCTTGGCAGGGCTGGGCTCATCGATGCTCACCTTGGGGCTGCTCAGAGGGAGCAGGGAAAGTGCAAAGCTGGCATTAAGGCTGTGGTGAGTCGAGAATCTCTCAAGGAAGATGACAACTGTGACTGAAGTTTATGATGGTCTTGGCTGCTGCTCTCTGCTGGGAGTCAACTGCTGCATGCAGCCAGCTCTGCAGATCCATCAGTTTTCCTTAATGGAACCCTACAGAATGGTAGGGTTGGGACTTCTGGAGATCATCCAGTCCAACCCTCTGCTAAAGCAGGGCACCCACAGCAGCTTGCCCAGGATCACAATAGCCAGAGGAGGTTGGAATCTCTCCAGAGAAGGAGACTCCACAACCTCTCTGAGCAGCCTGCTCCAGGCCTCCAGCACCCTCACACCAAACAATTTTCTCCTGCTGTTCAGATGGAACCTACTGGGTCCAGTTTGTGCCCATTACTCCTTGTCCTGACACTGACAAGAGTCTGGTCCCATCCTCTTGCCTCCCATCCTTTAGCTCTTGCTGAGCACTTCTCAGATCCCCTCTTGGGCTGCTCTTCTCCAGGTTCACCAGCCCCAGGGCTCTCAGCCTTTTCTATTCACAGAGATGCTCCAGGCCCCTCAGCATCTTTATGGCCTTCCATTGGGCTCTCTCTAGTAGTCCCCTGCCTCTCTTCAGCTGGCAGCCCAGAACTGGAACCGACCCTCCAGTTGTGGCCTCCTTAGGGCAGAGCAGAGGGTTAGGAAAACCTCCCTGCATCTGTTGGGCACTTTCTTCTTAACACACCCCAGAGTACTGTTGGCTTTCTTGGGCAGGCTCCAGGTGCCTCTCTGGGGATCTCTTTGCAGCTTCCCAGGGAGGTGGTTAACTCCCCATCTCTGGAGGTGTTTAAAAGAGGCAGAGATGTGGTGCTGAGGGACATGGCTTAGCATCACACTTGCTAAAGGTAGGGAATCATAGAATGGTTTAGATTGGAAGTGACCTCAAAGCTCATCCAGTTCCAACTCCCCAACACAGGCAGGGACACTTCCCACTAGAACAGGTGGCTCAAGGCCTCATCCAACCTGGCCTTGGTTGGACTCAATCTTTAAGGTCTTTTCCAATCAAAACGATTCTATCATCAAATCACAGAATCTTAGAATGGCTTAGGCTGAAAGGGACCTCAGGGATCATCTGCTCCGACCTGCCCACCATAGACAGGGATGGCTCTCAACTAGCCACGGACACTCAAGGCTTCATTCTATGATCCAAAAGGAGCTGGATCTGGCCCACCTCCACCTGGCAACGTTTTCTCCCTTCTCTTCCTCCCACCTCATGACTTTTCTCACACCCAGCAAGGAAACACCTGAGGCATCCCAGTTTTCTCTCTGTCTTCACGCTGATGCCTGTGCACCGATACCTAAAACCCTCACTGACCCTGACATGAATAAAGGCCTCTCCCAGGAGACAAAAATCCCAGCCCAGCCCCAAGGAAACTAGTGTGGATTTGAGCAGTTGCACTACCAACCCACACAATCCACTAGGGAATGAGATCCTCTCCGCAGGATTTTCCTGAGCCAGGGAGATGGCACCAGCAGAAAGAGCAGCAAGTAATTGTGTGATGTAGCAGGCTGCAGTGTGGAACTGACAGAGCAAACATTTACTCAGGGGGAGAGGATGAATTCACTCTATCAGGAGGAAAAAAAACCCCAGAGATGAGAAATGCCAGCCACCCACAAATCAGAGACCTCCAGGTGGACTCAGCTTGCCCTAAATCCTGCCGTCACACAGGCAACAATAGAGATGTTTGGAAAGACTTCCAGAGCCAAACTTTCTGCTTGGGGACTCTCTGTGCTAATTAGGTACAATTAAAAGTGCTTAAGCAACCTTAATGCGTTTGCCATGCACTGACAATTGTCATCTCCTCAGGAATACATCATGTTAGATCCAGTGTTTATGACAAGGCAGTGACTAACTCCATCAGGCTGAAGTGAGAACTTCCTTCAACACCTTGACAGAGCATCCTGCAGAAGGGAAAGCTCTGCTCCATCACAGGTGGCTCTCTCTCATCCTTTCAGACTCTGACCTGGAAGAGACCTTTGAGAGCATAGAATCAGTCAAGGTTAGAAGGGACCACAAGGATCAGCCAGGGCCAATCCCCCTGTCATGGGCAGATCATGAAGTCCAACCCAAGGCTCACAATCTCACCACTACTGCTAAGCCACTGTCACTACACCATTCCTCTCAGCACCACATCCATGCAGCTTCTAAACGTAGAACCGAGCAGGTTGAAAGAGAGCTCCAAGCTCAGCCAGCCCAACCTAGCACCCAGCCCTGCCCAACCAACCAGATCATGGCACTAAGTGCCCCAGCCAGGCTTGGCTGCAACACCTCCAGCCACACAGACTCCACCACCTCCCTGGGCAGCCCATTCCAATGCCAATCACTCTCTCTGACAACAACTTCCTAACAACATCCAGCCTAGACCTGCCCTGGCACAGCTTGAGGCTGTGTCCCCTTCTTCTGTTGCTGGGTGCCTGGCAGCAGAGCCCAACCCCACCTGGCTACAGCCTCCCTTCAGGTAGTAGTAGACAGCAATGAGCTCCTCCCTGAGCTTCCTCTTCTACAGGCTGCACCCCCCCAGCTCCCTCAGCCTCTCCTCACAGGGCTGTGCTCCAGGCCTCTCCCCAGCCTTGCTGCCCTTCTCCGGATACATTTTCTCTGCTGCCAGGCAAGCAGCAGCAGAACAAGGGGACACAGCCTGAAGCTGTGCCAGGGCAGGTCTAGGCTGGATGAGATGTTAGGAGGAAGTTGTTGGCAGAGAGAGTGATTGGCATTGGAACGGGCTGCCCAGGGAGGTGGTGGAGTCACCATCCCTGGAGGTGTTGAAACCAAGCCTGGCTGGGGCACTCAGTGCCATGGTCTGGTTGGTTGGGCAGGGCTGGGTGCTAGGTTGGGCTGGCTGAGCTTGGAGCTCTCTTCCAACCTTCTTGATTCTACGATTCTCAACCTCCCCCACACAACACTTCTGTTTACACGAGATTTTCATTTCTGTTCTGCAGCTGATGTGACCTTGCGGATAAAAGAGAGCTGAAAAAAACCAACAACCAAACCACCAACCCAACCCAAAGCCAGCAAAACAAATGTGCTCATGCACAGGGAAAAGTCTCTTCCTCCCCCAGGAGGAAAAAGCTTAACAAAACTGGGATTGTTCTGGGGCTTGTTTGAACTTGTGAAAATTGATTTGAGCAGCGAGCAGCCTGCGCCTGCCTGGTTCATCATCCCTGCCTGCCAACGTGCAGCATTTTTGTCTCTGTTGATAAGGGAGTTTTTAATTATTGTAATTATCATTTGAAAATTGGGTTCCTGCCACGGACAATTGAAATTAGATTCTGTTGCTTTTTATCTTTGTTAATGTCTTTTAATCTGAGGTTTCATTTCCTATCGGCGCTACAATATGCGTCTGGCCGTACGCGGGCGCGGGGCTGCGGCGCGCAGGGGGAGACCTCTGTGCTGGGGAAGGGGATGTGAGCACAGCACAGAGGCTGCTTGGATGCTAGAGCTGATGGGGAGCATCAGCTACCCCAATCTGTTATGAGACAAGGGCTGTGTCATTGCACCCCTTAACTTCTGCACCAACTCACAGAATCACCAAGGCTGGATAAGACCTCCGAGTTCAGCAAGTCCAGCCTATGAGCTAACCCCCTGACCCCAGCTAAACCATGCCACCAAGGGCCACAGCCAGTCTGCTCTTAAAGACTGACCCCAGCTAAACCATGCCACCAAGGGCCACAGCCAATCTGCCCCTAAAGACTGACCCCAGCTAAACCATGCCACCAAGGGCCACAGCCAATCTGCTCTTAAAGACTGACCCCAGCTAAACCATGCCACCAAGGGCCACAGCTAATCTGCTCTTAAAGACTGACCCCAGCTAAACCATGCCACCAAGGGCCACAGCCAGTCTGCCCTTAAAGACTGACCCCAGCTAAACCATGCCACCAAGGGCCACAACCAATCTGCCCTTAAAGACTGACCCCAGCTAAACCATGCCACCAAGGGCCACAGCCAATCTGCTCTTAAAGACCTGCAGGGATGGTGACTCCACCACCTCTCTGGGCACTCCATGCCAGTGCCTAATCATCTTGCCATGGGGAAGTGCTTCCCAATATCCAACCTACACCTCCCCTGGCACAGCTTCAGACCATGCCCTCTTGTCCTGCCAAGAGTTGCCTGGGAGCAGAGCCTGAGCCCCACCTGACTACAGCTTCCCTTCAGGTACTTGTACAGAGTGCTCAGGTCCCCTCTAAGTCTCCTCCTCTCCAGGCTGAACAGCTCCAGCTCCCTCAGGCACCTCTTTCAGAAGAGGCACCCAGCAGGACAGAGCCTCACTCACTCAGTGGATGAGGCCTTCAAGGGTGACTCCCAATTTAGGACTGCTGTGGTCTGCACTGTGCCCCTTGGAGGCTACACACACAGCCCACAGGTGAAGAAGGGGTGGCCACTGATGGAGAGAAGGACAGTGAGGGGCTGGGGCAGGTCCAAGGGGCAGTAAGAAAGCTGCTGAAGGGTCTGGAGACCAGAGCTGGTGAGGAGCAGCTGAGGGAGCAGGAGGTGTTTAGTCTGGAGGAGGCTGAGAGGAGACCTCATTGCTCTCTACAGCTCCCTGAAAGGTGGTCGGGGTGAGGTGGGGGCTGCTCCCTTCTCCCAAGGAGCAAGTGCCAGGGCAGGAGGAGATGGCCTCAGGTTACACCAAGGGAGGTTTAGGTTGGACATTAGGAAGATTTCATCACTGAAATTGTGGTCAGGCATTGGCAGAGTCTGCCCAGGGAGGTGATGGAGTCCCCATCCCTGGAGGGGTTCATCAAACCTGCAGACATGGCACTCTGGGACATGGTTCAGTGGCTGCATTGGGGTGATAGTTGGGGTTGATGATCTTGGAGGTCTATTCCAGCCAAGATGTTTCCATGAAAATCTTTGTGGCCTCATTATGGTCACACTTTGGTCCTTTTTTACTGCTGGCACTGCTGACAAAGCTGCCTCATAGCTTTGAACACAGTGTATTTTTTTTCTCTTGACCAGGAAGGGGACTGAGAGCTCAGGAAGGGGACTGAGAGCTCAGGAAGGGGACTGAGAGCTCAGGAAGGGGACTGAGAGCTCAGGAAGGGGACTGAGAGCTCAGGAACTCCTTTGACCCAAACTGCTGTTACACAGCTAAGAGCAGCTGAGCTTTAACCACCTGAGCTGCACAAACCTCACTGACCTTGGCCCAGAAGTAGGGGCAGCAATCACCCTGCTGCTGACAGGTCCCTTCACAAAGCACTCCTCCTCTCTATATTGTTTTTCAGCTGAAAAAAAAGGACAAATCTACTGCTGCTGGCAGGTTTCAGTATCCAGGAGATGAAGGTCTGCACCCAGATCTCCAGTCCACCTCTGTACATCCACTGCAGTCAGCTGGTCTGGTTGGGCATCAACTCAGCTGGCAACATCACCCAGGATTTGCAGCAAACCCTCCTGGCCTCTGAGCTGCTGAACACAGCCAACAGAAAACCAGCCTAAACTACTGAGTTATTTGTTAAATCAAAGTGGGTTTAATTTTTTGCCCCCCCCTGGGGAGGCTGCTCCAGTGTCTCACTGCCCTCACTCTGAGGAATTCCTTCGTAATCTCCAGACTCAATCTGCCCTCTTCAAGTTTCAATCCATTGCCCCTTGTCCTATCACTACAAGTCATAGAATGAAGCAGGTTGGAAGAGACCTCCAAGATCATCCAGGCCAACCTAGCACCCAGCCCTGGCCAAGCAACCAGAACATGGCACTAAGTGCCCCAGCCAGGCTTTGCTCCACCACCTCCCTGGGCAGCCCATTCCAATGCCAATCACTCTCTGCCAACAACTTCCTTCTAAGATCCAGCCTACACCTGCCCTGGCACAACTTGAGACTGTGTCCTCTTGTTCTGTTGCTGCTTGTCTGGCAGAAGAGAGTCCCTCCTCAGCTTTCAGGTGCTGGAGGGGTGCTCTAAGCTTTCCCTGCAGCCTCCTCTTCTCCTAGATGAACAGCCTCAATTCCCTCACTCTTTCCCCATAGATGAGGTGCTGCAGCCTTCTGATCATCTTTGTGACCTCCTCTGGACCCACTCCTACATTCCTCTGCCCTGCTTACTCTGGGGGCACCAGAGCTGGACACAGGATACTGGGTGGGGATCTCATTGGAGCAGAGAGGCAGAATCCCCTGCCTCATCCTGCTGACCACTTGCTGCAGCCCAGCACACAGCTGCCTTCTGGGCTGCCAGTGACCACTGCTGGCTCATGCTGTGTTTCTCATCAACTGGCACCCCCCAAGTCCTTCCCTAAGAGCAGATTCCCTTTAATGTACCTGATTGCCTTTCTTTTGTTAAGGAGAGGTAACAGGGAGAGTTTGCAGCTCTTTCTAAGCCCCTCACCAGCCCACCCTCACCTTCCTGTTTCAGGTAGAATGGAGTGCTGCTGCAAAGAAGTCTTCTAAGATGAGATAGGTGGGTTTAAAAGATAAGAATCCAGCTTTGGAACACTGGTACTCCGTGGAAGCACATCTGCTCTGATAGGTAGGAGCTGTTCACACCCGAGGGAGATGGGTTAAAACAAATGCTGGGGTTTCTTAAGGCAAAATTGTATATAGACATTCATAGAACCAGGGTTGGAAGGGAGCACAAGGAGCAGCCAGTTCCAACCCCCCTGCCATGCCCAGGGACACCCTACCCTAGAGCAGGCTGCACACAGCCTCAGCCAGCCTGGCCTCAAACACCTCCAGCCATGGGGCCTCAACCACCTCCCTGGGCAACCCATTCCAGCCTCTCACCACTCTCCTGCTCAACAACTTCCTCCTCACCTCCAGCTTTGCTCCATTCCCTCCAGCCCTGGCACTCCCTGACAGCCTCAAAAGTCCCTCCCCAGATATTTTGGAGCCCCTTTCAGTGAAGGCCACAAGAAGGTCCCCTGGGAGCCTCCTCTGCTCCAGCCTGCACAGCCCCAACTCTTTCAGCCTGTGCTCACAGCAGAGTTGCTGCAGCCTCTGAGCATCCTCCTGGCCCTGCTCTGGACCCTCTCCAGCATCTCCACAGCCCTCTTGTCCCAGGGGCTCCAGAGCTGGATGCAGGACTCCAGGTGGGGTCTCAGCAGAGCAGAGCAGAGGGGCAGAATCCCCTCCCTGGCCCTGCTGGCCACACTGCTGCTGCTGCAGCCCAGGCTCTGCTTGGCTTTCTGGGCTGCAAGTGCACACTGCTGGCTCCTGTTGAGCTTCTCCTCCAGCAGCACTCCCAAGTCCCTCTGCTCAGGGCTGCTCTCCAGCCACTCACTGCCCAGCCTGGCTTGGTGCTTGGCATTGCCTCGACCAAGCTGCAGGACCTTGCACTATATACACGTGAGAAGCAGCTGAAGAGTTCTGTTTGTTCCAGACCATATGATGATGAACTTCATTCAAATCAGCCCTGCTCCCCTTAGAAGTGGTGAAATAAACCTTCCTGGTTTAATCTGCCTGCTCTGGAACGGAAATAATCAGATCCTGCCTTTTGCATTGACAGAGTTTTAATTACCTCAGAAACTCTCCCAGTTCCCATCTGAGCAGCTTTTCAAAAGCAATCCATTAACAAACAATAACCCTGCTGCTCGCTGCCTGCTACCAGGCAGATGCTATCACTGCCTCTGTGCACGCCTCCTCCCTCCCAACTCTTCCCCCAGTGCCCCCCAAAACCTGCTGCAACACGGATCAATTAATAAACCCTGCTGCTCACCAGGAGCTGGGAGTGGGGAGAAGGATGTTGGAGCTACCCAGGTGGTCAAGACCAGTGGGCTGGCTGAAGAAACACACACCAGGGCTGTGAGTGCAGCCTCGAGGTTCTATTCCATAGAATCATAGAAGGGATCCTGGAGATAGAATGATAGAATGATTTAGGTTGGAAGGGATCTCAAAGCTCAGCCAGTTCCAACCTCCAGCCACAGGCAGGGACATCTCCCACTAGAAAAGGTCGCTCGAGACCTCATCCAACCTGGCCTTGAACACCTCCAGGGAGGTTGTGGAGCACAGAATCACCACCTCCCCGGGCAGCTCATCCCAATGCCAATCACTCTTTGTGTGTAGAGCTTCTTCCTAACATCCAGTCTCAACCTGCCCTGGCACAGCTTGAGGCTGTGTCCCCTTGTTCTGCCCCTGGGTGCCTGCAGAAGAGACAAACCCCACCTGGCTACAGCCTCCTTTCAAGTAGTGGTAGAGAGCAATGAGGTCTGCCCTGAGCCTCCTCCTCTCCAGGCTGCACACCCCCAGCTCCCTCAGCTGCTGGAGCACTGCAACACAAGCCCTGGGATTTCCAGGGCAGTGCCTATCCAGAGCCAGATTGCTTGGTTTAACACCAGTGCCTTCCCAGCCCTGCTCCACTTCTGCCCAGCTCACACCAAGGGGACAGACATCCCCTACACATCCAGAGAAGAGGATGCTCAGGGCAGAGCTCATTGCTCTCTACAGCTATCTGAAGGTTGTAGCCAGGTGGGGTTGGGCTCTGCTGCCAAGCAGCCAAGGACAAAGCAAGAGGACACAGTCTCAAGCTGTGCCAGGGCAGGTCTAGGCTGGATGTTAGGAGGAAGTTGTTGTCAGAGAGAGTGATTGGCATTGGAATGGGCTGCCCAGGGAGGTGGTGGAGTCTGTGTGGCTGGAGGTGTTGAAGCCAAGCCTGGCTGGGGCACTTAGTGCCATGGTCTGGTTGCTTGGCTGGGGCTGGGTGCTAGGTTGGGCTGGCTGAGCTTGGAGGTCTCTTCCAACCTGCTTGATTCTATGATTCCATGAAATCCTGCTGTATTCCATGTCCTACAACAAATAGATTGAGCTAAATGATCATCTGCAGAATAACATCAATCAACATATTTTTTGATTGGCATTGGAATAGGCTGCCCAGGGAGGTGGTGGAGTCACTGTCCCTGGAGGTGTTGAAAAGAAGGCTGGATGAGGCACTCAGTGCCATGGGTTAGTTAATTACAAGGTGTGAGGTGATAGCTTGGACTCAGTGATCTCAAAGGTCTTTTCCAACCTGCTTAATTCTCTGATTCTGTGATTAAGGTGCACCAGGGACTCATACCAGTGGGGCAGCTCTGCTCAGAGCCTGGCTTTGGGCTGGCAGATGGTGCTTCAGCATGCTTGGGGTACCCTCTCTATATCATCTTCCACTGAAGGGCTCAGGAATGACTAAATACAAGCAGGCAGCAGCAGTTCAATCATCAGTCATTCATACTGAACGCACACCTGCCTGCGACCTGTTGCTGCCACATCCATCATTTGCATTGGAGACTCTGAAGAAACTAAATTGAAGTTGCCTCATTGCACCATTAACCTCCTTATGTATCTTCTACTTTCAACCAAGCCTCAGTGAGCCTTCACTCACACCATCAGTGCCAGACATGGAGATTCCTCACAGCAAACCATTTCAAACACAACCAGGACCGTTTGCTCTCCAAGCAACACCACGCAACAGAGTTTCCTCCATCTCCCATCTTTCTTACCAGGAAAGGAAAAGAGCAGAGCTGGCCTTAAGACCTCCCTGCAGAGCCTGGATGCTCATCATGTCCACCACCAGCTGCCACTACCTCTGTCCAACACCATTCCAGAGACCAGCAAGCCTTTATTTAGTCTCGTTAAGGAAGACTAACAAGGCACAGATGGAGTGGGTTTGCTAATGGCACAGGGCTGGCTGCTCCCTGTCCTCTTGGCCCTAGAAAAGATAAGCTGCAGAGCTCCACCAGCTTCCCCACAGGCACAGCTCTGCAGCAAGAACAATGAGAGGGGCTGGGAAAGCCAGGAGACCTTGGCTGCCTGCCCTGGACATGGAAATGCTGAAACTTTTGGGCAAAGCTTGTTTTCACAGCCTGTGGAGGTGGTAATCATAGAACCAGAGAATGGTTTGGGTTGGAAGGGACCTTTAAAGCACATCCAGTCCAAACCCTTTGCACTCAGCAGGGACGTCTGCAACTAGAGCAGGCTGCTCAATGCCCAAAGCAGTCTGACCTGGAATGGATCCAGGGCTGAGGCATCTCCCACCTCTCTGGCAACCTGGGCCAGGGTCTCAGCACTCTCAGTGAAAAGTATTTCCTCCTTAGATCTAGTCTAGATCTCCTCTTTGGCCTGTCTCGTGCCTGGGGGCTGCTAGACCCACAGAATCCTGTTGATTGGAAATGACCTCTAAAGTCATCCAGTCCAACCACCAACCCCACACCACTGTGGCCATTAAACCATGCCCCAGAGTGCCATACTTACACATTTTTGGAGCACCTCCAGGGATGGTGACTCCACCACCTCCCTGGGCAGCCTGTTCCAATGCCTGACCAAAAGAAGCCCAAGACACTGAGCTCTGTGGTTGCTTCATCTCCAGAAAACACTGAGACCTTGAGGTTCTTCTTGTTTCTTTTGAGTGAAAAAAAAAAAGCCACCACCCACCCAAGCAAGCAAGCAAGCCACAAATTCCCCCATGACAGCAGCTTTCAGCACCTATCACCTCCAAGATCCAACAGCTCCTTGGACAAATGAGCCAGCAGCTGATAAAGACCTGCCTGTCAGCACCTGTCCTGATGGCCTGGCTGCTCCTGATTAGCAATTAAATGCAGGAGGTTGATGATCCTGCTCGATTGAAAAATGTTTCTTGGGTATTGGAGAACTGACAGGGCCCTGACAGAGCACAACAGGGAAAACAAAAGGGAAGGAACAGTTTGGTCCACCCCCGGCAGCAAATAAATCAGCCTGGGCAGGCGCAGTGCTGCCAGCGCTGGCTGCTGCCCTGTGCCTGTGCTCTGAGCTGCCAGCAGACTGCAGCCATCTCCATGGCCCCAACCAGCAGGGTCTTGGGAGGATCCTGGTGACAAGCAGCAGGCAAGGAGGGCAGTGCAGGATGGTTCTCATAGAATCAGCAGGTTGGCAGAGAGCTCCAAGCTCAGCCAGCCCAACCTAGCACCCAGCCCTGCCCAACCAACCAGACCATGGCACTAAGTGCCCCAGCCAGGCTTGGCTTCAACACCTCCAGCCACACAGACTCCACCACCTCCCTGGGCAGCCCATTCCAATGCCAATCACTCTCTCTGACAACAACTGCCTCCTAACATCCAGACTCAACCTGCCCTGGCACAGCTTGAGGCTGTGTCCCCTTGTTCTGTTGCTGAGTGCCTGGCAGCAGAGCCCAACCCCACCTGGCTACAGCCTCCCTGCAGGCAGCTGCAGACAGCAATGAGCTCTGCCCTGAGCCTCCTCTTCTGCAGGCTATACACCTCCAGCTCCCTCAGCCTCTCCTCATGCAGCAGAGTAAGGTGGGTTTGTGAGGTGTTTGCCACTCTGGTGATGCTCTGAGTACCTCCTGGGTTTGTAAGTTTCTTTGGCATAAAACCACTCTGTGAATGCAAGAAAAACATGAAAGTGTCTGGGATAGCACCACCTTCCCAATAGCTTTGCTGTTTGGAATAGCAGCAGCTTCCCAAAATCTTGCTCCTGCATCTTTTGTTCACTGGATCTTCATCCTTTAGTAACTTTGCTCCTCAATTCTTTGCTCCTTGGAATAGCATCATCTTCCCAGGATCTTTACTGGGAATAGATTTTCTCCTGCATCCTTGGCTCTCTGGAACAGCATCATCTTCCCAGTAGCTTTGCTTCTGCATCCTTTGCTCCCTGGAATAGCATCATATTCCCAGTAGCTTTTCCTCAGCATCCTTTTCTTTTTGGAAACCCATCTTCCTCCAGCAGCTTTACTCCTACATCCTTTGCTTCTTGGAACAGCATCATCTTCTCAGTAGCATTGCTCCTGCACCCTTAGCTCACTGGAACAGCATCATCTTCCCAGTAGCATTGCTCTTGCACCCTTGGCTCTCTGGAACAGCATCATCTTCCCAGTAGCATTGCTCCTGCACCCTTAGCTCACTGGAACAGCATCATCTTCCCAGTAGCTTTGCTCCTGCACCCTTGGCTCTCTGGAACAGCATCATCTTCCCAGTAGCTTTGCTCCTGCACCCTTGGCTCTCTGGAGCAGCAGCATCTTCCCAGTAGCTTTGCTCCTGTGTCCTCTGCTCCTGTGTCCAGAGCTTTCTAGCTCTGGTGTGCACTGGAGTCAGTGAAAGCCCTTCCTGCATTTCCATCAGCTCAGAAGCTGACTGCACCTCTCTGGCAGTTTTGTGGCCCTGGAGACCAGAATCAGGACCGAGGAAAAGGAAAGGAGCATGGATAGGTGTTAATGAGAAAGAGATTTGTCTCTCCAGGATGTCCTTCTCCTCCCAAGCAAAGTCACAGAGCAGAATTTCTGAATATTTAATACAGCCTCTTAATTATGAAAAGGCTAAAAAACCTGAGAGACTTCAGCTCCTACTGCAGGTTCAAGGGCAAAGCTTTAAACACAGGGAAATCACTCACCTGATGGAAGCAGCTGATTGAAAGGGGTGGCCTCACAGTTAGGTCTCTTTTTAGTCTGGAAAAGAGAAGACTGAGAGGGGACTTGGTAAATGCTTATAACTCTCTGAGGGCTGTCAGGAGGAGGGGGACAGGCTCTGCTCACTGCTCCCTGGCACAGGACAAGCAGCAATGGATGGAAGCTGCAGCACAGGAGGCTCCAGCTCAACACAAAGGGCAACTTCTTGCCTGGAAGGGTCCCAGAGCCCTGGCACAGGCTGCCCAGAGAGGTTGTGGAGTCTCCTTATGTGGAGCCTTTCTAGGCCTGTCTGGATGTGTTCCTGAGTGATCTGTGTCAGATAGGATTGTCCTGCTGTGGCAGGGGGCTTGGACTGGATGATCTCCTTGGGTTCCTCCCAACCCCTGCCACTCTGTGAGCCTGTGATGTGCAGAGCTACTTCTGCACTCCCAAGTGATGCCACTCTCAACCTTTTCCCTGTAGCTTGAAAGTTCTGAGGATTTCAGAAGTGGTTTTCTTTTACCTCATCCCATCCTCCAAACACCAAAAATCTAAAAGTAAGGCTCCAAAAAAACCCCCAAACTTCTAACAAAGTAATTAAAAAGGAAAAAAAAAATAAAAGCAGCCCTGTCTGGTTTTCACAGAAACATTTCAGCTGGGTAATTTCCAAAGGTTTCATTTCTATTTCAATCTTTCTTTCCCCATCCTGTGGCTGAACTCACATTTCACAAAGCAGAAGTGAAGCAAAATAGAATGGTTTCATTTCTGAGAGTCGTGGTGACCCAGGGGTAATATGCAGAAGTTTTGCTCCATTTCCCAGCCCCAATGTAAAACTCCTCTGGAATTGATCCTTCCCTCTGAAGTCTTCTTGGCTTTGATGTATCAACAGGTTATGATGATTTTTTTCAGGGGGAGAGGGGACAGATGAGTCCTGGCCATAGTCATTTCACAGGCTCACAGGATATTAGGGGTTGGAATGGACCCAAGGAGATCATCAAGTCCAAGCCCTCTGCCAGAGTAGGACCACACAATCCAGCTCAGGGCACACAGGAACACATCCAGACAGGCCTGCAAAGGCTCCACAGAAGGAGACTCCACAACCTCTCTGGGCAGCCTGTGCCAGGGCTCTGGGACCCTTCCAGGCAAGAAGTTGCCTCTTGTGCTGAGCTGGCACCTCCTGTGCTGCAGCTTCCATCCATTGCTGCTTGTCCTATCCCAGGGAGCAGTGAGCAGAGCCTGTCCCCCCTCCTGACCCCCAGCCCTCAGAGAGTTATAGACATTTATCAAATCCCCTCTAAGCCTTCTCTTCTCCAGACTAAGCAGCCCCAGGTCCCACAGCCTCTCCTCATCAGCCATGCCCTCCAGTCCCATCATCATCCTCTTAGCCCTCCCTTGGATCTTCTCCAGCAGATCCCTGTCTCTCTGCAACTGGGGAGCCCAAAACTGAACACAGTATTCAAAATGAGGTTTCAGCAGGGCAGAGGGGGAGGAGAACCTCCCTTGATCTGCTGGACACACTCTCCCTAATGGCCAACAAGATCTCATTGTCCTCCTTGGTCACAAAGGCACATTGCTGTGCCATGGGTAATGTCTCATTAACATCCCATACCAGAGCAGGGGGCAGGGTGTCCAGTGCAGGTTGAAGGGATGTAGCTGCTGTGCTCTATCACACCTTTTTTCTGTGACAGGTCTCATAAGCTCAACATCTCTCTTGAATTGAAGAGCCCAGCACCGGACACAGCACTCAAGGTGTGGCCTGAGCAGTGCTGAGCACAGGGGCACAAGAACCTCCCTTGTCCTGCTGCCCACACTGCTCCTGAGCCAGCCCAGGATGCCATTGGCTCTGCTGCCCACCTGGGCACACTGCTGGCTCATCTTCAGCCTACTATCTACCAGCACCCCCAGGTCCCTTTCCTCCTGGCTGCTCTCAGCCACTCAGTCCCCAGCCTGTAGTACTGCTTGGGGTTGTTGTTGCCAAAGTGCAGAACCCTGCACATGGCCTTGTTCAATCTCATCCCATTGGCCTCTGCCCACCCATCCAGCCTGGCCAGGTCCCTCTGTTACAAGAGAAGCCTGTGGGGCTACTGTCTTAAAGATCCTTTCCAACCAAAAAGCTTCTGTGTTTGCCCTGGCAGAAGTGATGGAGACACCGAAACAGGAGCTATCAGCTGCACCTCGGTGCCTGGCCATGTGCACACTCCTACCTGCAGCAAAGTGAGATGTGTTCCTCTAAAGCAGTGATCTGCTCTCTTTAATTAGCATCTCATTTGGCAATGCCACCCGTGCAGAGGCACACGTGGCTCCTTCTGCAGCTCGCTGGCAGGTGGCATCTTCCTACGCAGCCACACGCTCAGTGCTGGGGGCTCTGGTAACTTTGTTGTCTCTCTTCCCCTTTTCCCCATGTGTGCTGCAAACACTCTGAGCCAAAAAAACCCAAATGGGTACACACAGAAAGGCTGCAGAGGTCACCAGGGCCACCAGAAATAGAATAGAATCAGAGAATGGTTTTGGTTGGAAGAGACCTTTCAGGTCATCCAGTGCGATCCTCAACCCAGCACTGCCAGCAGCAGGGCATGGCCCTCAGCACCACATCTGCACAGCTTTGAAACCCCTCCAGGGGTGAGACCTGTCAGCAGCAGGGTGATTGCTGCCCCTACTTCTGTGCCAAGGTCAGTGAGGTTTGTGCAGCTCAGGTGGTTAAAGCTCAGCTGCTCTTAGCTGTGTAACAGCAGTTTGGGTCAAAGGAGCTCCTGTGGTCTCAGTCCCCTTCCTGAGCTCTCAGTCCTCTTCCTGAGCTCCCAGTCCCCTTCCTGAGCTCTCAGTCCCATTCCTGAGCCCTCAGTCCTCTTCCTGAGCTCTCAGCCCTCTTCCTGAGCTCTCAGTCTTCTTCCTGAGCTCTCAGTCTTCTTCCTGAGCTCTCAGTCCCCTTCCTGAGCTCTCAGTCCCATTCCTGAGCCCTCAGTCCTCTTCCTGAGCTCTCAGCCCTCTTCCTGAGGTCTCAGTCTTCTTCCTGAGCTCTCAGTCCCCTTCCTGAGCTCTCAGTCCTCTTCCTGAGCTCTCAGTCCCCTTCCTGAGCTCTCAGTCCCCTTCCTGAGCTCTCAGTCCTCTTCCTGGTCAAGAGAAAAAAAATACACTGGGTTCAAAGCTATGAGGCAGCTTTGTCAGCAGTGCCAGCAGTAAAAAAGGACCAAAGTGTGACCATAATGAGGCCACAAAGATTTTCATGGAAACATCTTGGCTGGAATAGACCTCCAAGATCATCAACCCCAACTATCACCCCAATGCAGCCACTGAACCATGTCCCAGAGTGCCATGTCTGCAGGTTTGATGAACCCCTCCAGGGATGGGGACTCCATCAGCTCCCTGGGCAGACTCTGCCAATGCCTGACCACAATTTCAGTGATGAAATCTTCCTAATGTCCAACCTAAACCTCCCTTGGTGTAACCTGAGGCCATCTCCTCCTGCCCTGGCACTTGCTCCTTGGGAGAAGGGAGCAGCCCCCACCTCACCCCGACCACCTTTCAGGGAGCTGTAGAGAGCAATGAGGTCTCCTCTCAGCCTCCTCCAGACTAAACACTTCCTGCTCCCTCAGCTGCTCCTCACCAGCTCTGGTCTCCAGTCCCTTCAGCAGCTTTCTTACTGCCCCTTGGACCTGCCCCAGCCCCTCTCTGTCCTTCTCTCCATCAGTGGCCACCCCTTCTTCACCTGTGGGCTGTGTGTGTAGCCTCCAAGGGGCACAGTGCAGACCACAGCAGTCCTAAATTAGGAGTCACCCTCAAAGGCCTCATCCACTGAGTGAGTGAGGCTCTGTCCTGCTGGGTGCCTCTTCTGAAAGAGGTGCCTGAGGGAGCTGGTGCTGTTCAGCCTGGAGAGGAGGAGACTTAGAGGGGACCTGAGCACTCTGTACAAGTACCTGAAGGGAAGCTGTAGTCAGGTGGGGCTCAGGCTCTGCTCCCAGGCAACTCTTGGCAGGACAAGAGGGCATGGTCTGAAGCTGCACCAGGGCAGGTGTAGGTTGGATATTGGGAAGCACTTCCCCATGGCAAGGTGATTAGGCACTGGCATGGAGTGCCCAGGGAGGTGGTGGAGTCACCATCCCTGCAGGTCTTTAAGAGCAGATTGGCTGTGGCCCTTGGTGGCATGGTTTAGCTGGGGTCAGTCTTTAAGGGCAGGTTGGCTGTGGCCCTTGGTGGCATGGTTTAGCTGGGGTCAGTCTTTAGGGGCAGATTGGGTGTGGCCCTTGGTGGCATGGTTTAGCTGGGGTCAGTCTTTCATGGCAGATTGGTTGTGGCCCTTGGTGGCATGGTTTAGCTGGGGTCAGTCTTTAGGAGCAGACTGGTTGTGGCCCTTGGTGGCATGGTTTAGCTGGGGTCAGTCTTTAAGAGCAGATTGGCTGTGGCCCTTGGTGGCATGGTTTAGCTGGGGTCAGTCTTTAAGAGCAGATTGGCTGTGGCCCTTGGTGGCATGGTTTAGCTGGGGTCAGTCTTTAAGAGCAGACTGGCTGTGGCCCTTGGTGGCATGGTTTAGCTGGGGTCAGTCTTTAAGAGCAGACTGGCTGTGGCCCTTGGTGGCATGGTTTAGCTGGGGTCAGTGTTTAAGAGCAGACTGGCTGTGGCCCTTGGTGGCATGGTTTAGCTGGGGTCAGTCTTTAGGGGCAGATTGTCTGTGGCCCTTGGTGGCATGGTTTAGCTGGGGTCAGTCTTTAGGGGCAGATTGTCTGTGGCCCTTGGTGGCATGGTTTAGCTGGGGTCAGTCTTTAAGAGCAGATTGGCTGTGGCCCTTGGTGGCATGGTTTAGCTGGGGTCAGTCTTTAAGGGCAGGTTGGCTGTGGCCCTTGGTGGCATGGTTTAGCTGGGGTCAGTCTTTAGGGGCAGATTGTCTGTGGCCCTTGGTGGCATGGTTTAGCTGGGGTCAGTGTTTAAGAGCAGACTGGCTGTGGCCCTTGGTGGCATGGTTTAGCTGGGGTCAGTCTTTAAGAGCAGACTGGCTGTGGCCCTTGGTGGCATGGTTTAGCTGGGGTCAGGGGGTTAGCTCATAGGCTGGACTTGCTGACCTCAGAGGTCTTATCCAGCCTTGGTGATTCTGCGTTTCTGTGAGTTGGTGCAGAAGTTAAGAGGTGAAATGACACAGCCCTTGTCCCATAACAGATTGGGGTAGCTGATGCTCCCCATCAGCTCTAGAATTCATCCAGAATCCATCCAGCATCTGCCCCTTTTGGAGTGAGGGCTTCAAACTCATCCCGTATCGAGCTATGACCTCACCGATGCTGAGCGCAAAGGGAGAACGACACAGCAGAGAATTACAAACCAAGCTTGGAACAACCTTTGCCTGTGTCTGTGGCCCACCTGAACAATCTGCTGTGTCAACAGCAAGGAGAAGAAGCTGGAAAATCAAAGGGTTTGATCAATTTCCACAGGAAGCAGGCAGAAGCCAACGTGTTGCACCATTAAGGGAAACATTAGAAGCTCACCGATTTGTGTGGTTGTTTTCTGCTAGCAGCAGGCACTCCCAGGAGGCTTCAGCATGCCCTTGAACTTCAGGAACAAAAGAAGGAAGAAGAAACAGGGAGGGGGGGATGAAAAAAACACCTACAACACCACCACAACAACAAAAAAACAACATGAGAGAGATAAAGAAACCAACAAGAAGAAGGGACAGGAGGGAGAATGAAAAAAAAGAACAGCACAACAAAAAACCAACAGGAGGAGAGGGGGAAAGAAACCAAGAAGAAGAAAAGGGACAGGGGGGAGAATGAAAAGAAACAACAATGCCACAACAAAAAACAACAGGAGGGGAAAAAGGAAACCAAGAAGAAGAAGAGAGAGGAGGGAGAATGGAAAAAAAGACAGCACCACAGCACAAAACAGACATGAGGGAGAAAAAGAAACCAACAACAAGAGACTGGAGGGAGAATGAACAAAGTCCCAGCAACACCTCAACAAAGAACCAACATGAGGGGGGGAAAGAAACCAGCAACAAGAAGAGACAGGAGGAGAATGGAAAAACCCAACGACACCTCAACAGAAGAACAAGAGGAGGGGGAAAAAGAAACCTGCAACAAGAAGGGACAGGAGGGGAATGGAAAAACCCAACAACAACTCAACAGAAGAACAAGAGGAGGGGGAAAAAGAAACCAACAAGAGGAAGAGACAGGGAGGAGAATGGAAAAACCCAACAACACCTCAAGAAAAAAAATGGAGGAGGAGAAAAAAGAAGTCACCAACAAGAAGAGACAGGAGGAGAATGGAAAAACCCAACAATAACTCAACAGAAGAACAAGAGGAGGGGGGGAAAGAAACCAGCAACAAGGAGGGACAGGAGGAGAATGGAAATTACTCAACAACACCTCAACAGAAGAACAAGAGGAGGGGGAAAAAGAAACCAACAAGAAGAAGAGACAGGGAGGAGAATGGAAAAACTCAACACCACTTCAAGAAAAAAAATGGAGGAGGAGAAAAAAAAAGTCACCAACAAGAAGAGACAGGAGGAGAATGGAAAAACCCAACAGCACCTCAACAGAAGAACAAGAGGAGGGGGGAAAAGAAACCTGCAACAAGAAGGGACAGGAGGAGAATGGAAAACAATCAACAACAACTCAACAGAAGAATAAGAGGAGGGGGAAAAGAAACCTGCAACAAGAAGGGACAGGAGGAGAATGGCAAAACCCAACACCTCAACAGAAGAACAAGAGGAGGGGGAAAAAGAAACCAGAACAAGAAGGGACAGGGAGGAGAATGGAAAAAAATCAACACCAGCTCAACAAAAAACCAAGAAGAGGGGGAAAAAGAAACCACCACCAAAAGTCCCTACCATGATCAGTAGCTCCAAGAACATCCTCAACTAAAAACCTGGAGGGAGCCTCCTGACAGCTTCCTCCCTCTCCCCCCCTCCCCCTCCCAAGCAGCAGTGCCTGGTTCGACCTTGCCCCATTCAAAGGCGGCAGGAAAGCAGAGATGGAGAGATATGCAGCCTGGTGTGCCAGCCCTCCCCGGCCGGCATTTCAATGATGCCATTAGCATGCAAGCATCTTTGCATGTGTTTAAACGTGGATTAAAAATGCATTAATTGGTCTCGTTTTAACAAGCTCTTCTCTTTGTATATCAAATATTTGAAAGATTGGGTATTATCACCTCTTGTCTGGGCTGGAATTGAAGGGGAGAAAAGAAATGTAATTGAGGACTTGAGGAGTGTCTCCTCCTGTTTGCTCGGTGCGGGGCTATCTGATTGAAAGCTCAGGGGGAAATGACTTTGATAAGTATATGAGCAACAGTTAAAGGCAGAGAAGCTTGGCAAAGGAATGCTGACAGCCAGGCAGCAGCTTTGGCAAGGGGAGTGGCTTAGAATCATAGAGTCAACCAGGTTGGAAGAGAGCTCCAAGCTCAGCCAGCCCAACCTAGCACCCAGCCCTGCCCAACCAACCAGACCATGGCACTAAGTGCCCCAGCCAGGCTTGGCTTCAACACCTCCAGCCACACAGACTCCACCACCTCCCTGGGCAGCCCATTCCAATGCCAATCACTCTCTCTGACAACAACTTCCTCCCTCCTAACATCCAGCCTCAACCTGTCCTGGCACAGCTTCAGGCTGTGCCCTCTTGTTCTGTTGCTGGGTGCCTGGCAGCAGAGCCCAACCCCACCTGGCTACAGCCTCCCTGCAGGTAGTTGTAGACAGCTTGCCAGTAAGTGCAGCAGCAGAACTGCTGGAGCAGGTTGTGCCATGTAACCTGTCCCTGACAAGTGCCAGCCTGATGGAAAGATGCTCAGGCTGTTAAATCCCTGCTCCCAATCTGACAAGCACAGCTTAGCTCTTTTCTTGGCTGCAGGTCCCAGACAGACCTTGGACAGGATAATCCAGCCAGGAATGGAACTCCTCTTGGGCTGGGCTGCTTCAGCTCTTGGTGCTTTTTACCTGCTCTTACTTGCAATACTACTTGCTTGTTCTTACTTGGAGTATTAGCAGGCTGCTCTTGTGGCCAGGAGGGTGGGTTAGAAGGGTTCTGGCTGGTGGGTCAGAGAGGTTCTCCTCCCCCTCTACTCTAACCTGGTGCATCTGGAATACTGTGTCCAGTTCTGGGCCTCTCAGTTCAAGAAAGACCTCAGGGATCTGCTTGAGAGAGTCCAGTGCAGAGCCACAAAGATGACAAAGGGAATGGAACATCTCTGCTGTGAGGAGAGCCTGAGGGAGCTGGGGCTGTGCTGCTGGGAGAGGAGGAGACTGAGGACTGTCTTCATTCATGTTTATAAAGATGTAAAGGTGAGTGGCAGGAGGCTGGAGCCAGGCTCTGCTGAGTGATGCCAGTGTCAGCACAAGGGACAATGGTGGAAACTGAGGCAGAGGAAGTTTCATGTAGACACAAGGAGGAATTTGTTCCCTGTGAGGGTGCCAGAGCCTGGCACAGGCTGCCCATGGGGGTTGTGGAGTCTCCCTCTCTGGAGATATTCAAGAGCTGCCTGGATGTGTTGCTGTGTGATCTGCTCTGGGTGCTCCTGCTCTGGCAGGAGGGTTGGACTGGCTGAGCTTTGGAGGTCCCTTCCAGCCCCTGACATGTTGTGACTGTGGTTCTGTGAGATGCTCAGAACTGCTACCAGCAATGGGAACCCAGTGTGTGTGATCCACCTGGGAAAGTGTGGCCAGAAACCACTTCAAAACTGGCCTTAATGCCTCAGCTGCTATTGTCTCATGAGCTGCAGCAAGCCTTGGAGACTCAGTGGGTTCACACCTCAGGGACATCAGCTGAGCTCTGAGCCTCACGCAGGTGACTGAGCTGAGCGATGAGAGTGCTCAAAGAACTCATCCCAGTTATGCACAGGACAAGACTAGCAGGAAGGCTCTGAACTCCAGAGCCCCAGCACAGGTCCCCATGAGACATTGAGGTCTGTAGAGGTCTGCATGGTCACTTCACTGTGAGAAGCAGTCAGACCCCACCTGCAGTCCTCTGTGCAGTTCTGGAGCCCCCAGCACAAGCAGGACATGGAAGTGTTGGAGCCAGTGCAGAGGAGGTCACCAAGATGCTGAGAGGGCTGCAGCAGCTCTGCTCTGAGCACAGGCTGAGTTGGGGCTGTGCAGCCTGCAGAGGAGAAGGCTTCCAGGAGAGCTTGGAATGGCCTTGCAGTATCTGAAGGGGGCTCCAGGAAGGCTGTGGAGAGACTGTTGACAAGGTCTGGTGATGCCAGGAGGAGGAGGAATGGGTTTGAAGTGTGAGAGGGGAGATTGAAAGTGGATGTTAGGAAAGGGTTCTTTGCAGTGAGGGTGGTGAGAGACTGGCACAGGTTGAGGGTGGGGAGACACTGGCACAAGTTGTCCAGGGAGATTGTGGAGCACAGAAGCACCCAATGTGAGCAAAGATCAAACCCCCCTGGAGGTGCTCAGGACCAGGTTGGATGAGGCCCTGAACAACCTGCTCTAGTGAGAGGTGTCCCTGCCTATGTCAGGGGGTTGGAACTGGCTGAGTTTTGATGTCCCTTTCAACCCAAACCATTCTATGATTCTCTAAGCAGGCAGCTGTGTGCATGTCTGCATATGGCTGTGTGCACCCCAAGGTCTCTGCTGGACCCAACAGCTATTCAGGGCTGTCAGAGCTCTGCAGAAACACAGTCCCACCTGGCTGGGGCTTGCAGGGATGCCTGGATGCATTCCTGTGGGAACTACACTAAGTGATCCTGCTTTTGGGCTTGATGATCTCTGGAGGTCCCTTCCAACCTCTACCACCCTGTGATTCTGTGTTGCTGACAGCCTCTGCCATCACTCACAGCATCAGAATGTCCAACTCCTGATCAAACTCATCTAAATTCTGCTCCCCTCTGTTCCTCCACAGCTCTGCAACAAACCTCAGCCTTGAGATCAGATTGGAGTCGCCCAGGTTGGGTAGCTTTGCAGAGTTCTTTCTTCAGCTGCAGGCAGGAATATTTCCAGACAAACTTTATGTAAAATTCACTCCAAAGCCCACCCCTGGGAGCCCAGGCTCAGAGACAGAGCTGCAAACTTTTTGTTAGCTCCTAAGCTGGAGGCATTTTTGCCTTTCAAAACCGAGAAACAGCTGGGGCTTGCATTTTCTCCTTCTGCTAGCTCTTGACAGGACTTAGTTTCTCCTACCATCCAAGCCCCACAGGAAGGAAGGAAGGAAGGAAGGAAGGAAGGAAGGAAGGAAGGAAGGAAGGAAGGAAGGAAGGAAGGAAGGAAGGAAGGAAGGAAGGAAGGAAGGAAGGAAGGAAGGGAAAAAGAGAGAAAGAGAAAGAGAAAGAGAAAGAGAAAGAGAAAGAGAAAGAGAAAGAGAGAGAGAGAGATAAAGAGAGAGAAAGAGAGAAAGAGAGAAAGTGAAAGAAAGAGAGAATGAGAGAAAGAAAGAAAGAAAGAAAGAAAGAAAGAAAGAAAGAAAGAGAAAGAAAAAGAGAGAATGAGAAAGAAAGAGAAAGAGAAAGAGAGAAGCAAAGAGAAAGAAAGAAAAAGAGAGAAAGAGAGAGAGAGAGAGAGAGAGAAAGAAAGAAAGAGAGAAAGAAAGAAAGAAAGAAAGAAAGAAAGAAAGAAAGAAAGAAAGAAAGAAAGAAAGAAAGAAAGGGAAAGCAAGAGAGAAAGAGAAGGAAAGAGAGAGCAAAAGAGAAAGAGAGAAGCAAAGAGAAAGAGAGAAAGAGAGAAAGAAAGAGAGAAAGAAAGAAAGAAAGAAAGAAAGAAAGAAAGAAAGAAAGAAAGCAAGCGAGAAAGAGGGAAAGCAAGAGAGAAAGAGAAGGAAAGAGAGAAAGAGCAAAAGAGAAAGAGAAATAAGGAAAAAGAAAGAAAGAAAGAAAGAAAGAAAGAAAGAAAGAAAGAAAGAAAGAAAGAAAGAAAGAAAGAAAGAAAGAAAGAGAGAGAATGAACAAGTATTGGGAAAAGAAAGATTTGAGAGCCATTAGAAATGGCCCTGGGGTAGAACTTAGACAGCTTCTTAAAATGTAGTGGTCTCTTCTGCTGGGCACCGAGGGACAGAACAAGAGGACACAGCCTCAAGCTGTGCCAGGGCAGGTTTAAGCTGAATGTTAAGAAGTTCTACATGGAAAAAGTGATTGGCATCGGAATGGGCTGCCCAGGGAGGTGGTGGATTCACCATCCCTGGAGGTGTTTAAAAGGAGTCTGGATGAGGCACTGAGTGCCATGGGTTAGTTAATTAGAAGGGTTAGGTGCTAGGTTGGACTGGATGATCCTGGAGGTCTTTTCCAACCTGGTTAACTCTGTGATTCTGTGACTGGAGGCATCTATGATCCCCATCCTGCACACAAGAGCTGCAGCACAAACTCATTTAATTCAGCTTATGTAGGAAGAGCAGAGAGTTCAGGCCTCAGTTAAAGGCTGTCCTCTGCTGCCAGGGTTCTGGTTTGGTTTTTTTTGAGGTGTAGCATCTAATGGAGGTTGGAGGCAGTTTGGATCACCTGCCCCTGCTGCCCAGAGACCTCCAAGGACATCATCCATCTCCTAGAAACATTTAATCATATAATCATATATTTAATCCCATAGTAAGTTGGAAAAGACCTCCTGAAATCATCAAGTCCAACCCTCAGCCCAACACCACCATGCCCACTAAGCCATGTCCCAAAGTGCCATGCCCAAAAGTATTTTAAGTACCTCCAGGGATGGGGACTCCACCACCTCTCTGGGCAGCCTGTTCCAATCCCTGACCACTCTTGCAGCACAGAAATCTTTCCTAATCTCCAACCTAGCCCTTCCCTGGAGTAACCTGAGGCCAAACCTTAATGATTCTATGATCTGAACATGCCCAGGAAAGGGCTGCAAGACTGGGGAGGGGCCTGGAGCACAGCCCTGTGAGGAGAGGCTGAGGGAGCTGGGGGGGTGCAGCCTGCAGCAGAGGAGGCTCAGGGCAGAGCTCATTGCTGTCTGCAGCTGCCTGCAGGGAGGCTGTAGCCAGGTGGGGTTGGTCTTTGCTGCCAGGCAGCCAGCAACAGAACAAGGGGACTCAGGCTGAAGCTGTGGCAGGGCAGGTTGAGGCTGGATGTTGTTAGGAAGTTGTTGTCAGAGAGAGTGATTGGCATTGGAATGGGCTGCCCAGGGAGGTGGTGGAGTCTGTGTGGCTGGAGGTGTTGAAGCCAAGCCTGGCTGGGGCACTTAGTGCCATGGTCTGGTTGGTTGGGTAGGGCTGGGTGCTAGGCTGGGCTGCAGGAGCTTGGAGCTCTCTTCCAACCTGCCTGATTCTCTGTTTCTCTAAGTGGGGGAAGGTTTTCTTCGCTTTGGGGTTATTTATGTACTTCTTTGCTGGATGCAAGAGCCTGCCAGGGGAAGCACAACACATTTTCACCGTTTGGGTGTTAATCCTTCATGTGCTGTGAAATGGAGAAGAGTTTTCTTGTGTGCCACAGAAAAACAAAGCCACATCTCAGAAGGGATATAAACACGGCAGGTCTCCCGCGGTGATGCTCTCTCCCCAGCGCTGCTTTCCGGCACAGGAGATGATATCATAACAGCAGCCACTTATTTACTTTTAAACCCCATCCATAACAAGAGATGTATAAGCTGAACCCTGAGCTCTCCTCACACCCACTTAGAACTGAAATGAATCTTAGGCAGCAACAGAAAACACATCACCAAGCCTGTATGAGCAGCGTGAGCAAGCCGGGGAGGACAGCCCAGATGGAATTATCTATGTGCCTTAAAAGTGCCTCTGAGAGGATTCACCATGGTTAGCAATCTGCACCCAGAGAGCTCAAATCAAACACCAGGAATGGGTTTAGATGATTTAGCAGCATTGTTTGGCAGATAGTCTCACAGTATCATCAGGGCTGGAAGAGACCTCACAGATCATCAAGTCCGACCCTTTAGCACAGAGCTCAAGGCCAGACCATGGCACCAAGTGCCACGTCCAGTCCTGCCTTGAACAGCTCCAGGGACGGCGACTCCACCACCTCCCCGGGCAGCCCATTCCAGTGTCCAATGACTCTCTCAGGGAAGAACTTTCTCCTCACCTCCAGCCTAAATCTCCCCTGGCACAGCCTGAGGCTGTGTCCTCTTGTTCTGGTGCTGGCCACCTGAGAGAAGAGAGCAACCTCCTCCTGGCCACAACCTCCCCTCAGGTAGTTGTAGACAGCAATAAGGTCTGCCCTGAGCCTCCTCTTCTCCAGGCTAACCAATCCCAGCTCCCTCAGCCTCTCCTCGTAGGGCTGTGCTCAAGGCCTCTCCCCAGCCTCGTTGCCCTTCTCTGGACACGCTCAAGCATCTCAATGTCCCTCCTAAACTGGGGGGCCCAGAACTGAACACAGCACTCAAGGTGAGGTCTAACCAGTGCAGAGTACAGGGGCAGAATGACCTCCCTGCTCCTGCTGGCCACACCATTCCTGATGCAGGCCAGGATGCCACTGGCTCTCTTGGCCACCTGGGCACACTGCTGGCTCATGTTCAGGCAGGTATCAAGCAGCACCCCCAGATCCCTCTCTGTCTGGCTGCTCTCCAGGAACCCCCAAAGGCTGATGCAGGCAGCTAATGGCCATGGGTGGAGCAGGACCCTGCGCTGGAGCATTTGGTGCTCTGGCTTGCTCCTAAGGTGAGCTGGGAAATGCATCCCAGCCCTGCTCAGTTTTCCAGGATGGGTGACTCCACCACCTCCCTGGGCAGCTCATTCCAGTGCCATACCTTCAGGCTGCTTTGCTTTCATAGGATCATAGAATGGCTTCAGGTAGAAGGAACTGTGGGTGTAAGTTGCAGCAAAAGAGGTTCTGCCTCAACACAAGGGCAACTTCTTGCCTGGAAGGGTCCCAGAGCCCTGGCACAGGCTGCCCAGAGAGGTTGTGGAGTCTCCTTCTGTGGAGCCTTTGCAGGCCTGCCTGGATGTGTTGCTGTGTGATCTGTGTTAGATAGGATGGTCCTGCTCTGGCAGGGGGGGGTTGGACTGGATGATCTCCTTGGGTCCCTTCCAACCCCTAAATCCTATGATCCCATGAACTTTCAAAGCTCATCCAGTCCAACCTCCTTGCAGTCAGCAACTAGAGCAGGCTGCTCAAAGCCACAAACAATCTCACCTGGAATGGTTCCAGGGATGGGCATCTCCCACCTCTCTGGGCTACCTGAGACAGGCTGTCATCACCCTCCAAATGAAACCTTTCTTCCTTTTCTCCACCCTGAATTTCCCTCTTGGAGTTCAAACCATCACCTCTTGTCTTGTGACAACAGGCCCTGCTCTAAAGTCTGTCCCCAGCTTTCTGACCAGCCTCTTTTTAAGTCCTGAAAAGCCTCCACAAGGTCTTCCTGGATCCTTCTCTTCTCCAGGCTGAACAACACTGTCAGCCTGACCTCCCAGCAGAGCCCTTCCAGCCCTCCCATCCCTGCTGTGACCTCCTCTGCCCTGCTCCAACAGGTCCCTGTCTGTGCTGAGGATTCCAGAGCTGCCCCAGCACTGCAGTGGAGGTCTCAGCAGAGCACAGGAGAGAGGCAGAATCCCCTCCCTGCCCCTTCTGCCCACCCTGATGGGGTTCAGCCCAAGCCAGGCTGAGGCTGGGCTGGCAGCTCTCAATGTCCACATCCCAGGAAGTCTCTCTGGGGACTTTTATTTTTCCCAGAGAGCTTTTCCTTGTCACTGGCTTGAGGAGAACAAATTCAAATCAGCCATCAGCTTCCCACTGAGTTCAAAACACCTTTTGCACCATTTTAAATGATTTTTAAATGGATGCAATGCACTCCATCTTCCAGCTGAAATCACTTCTGCATTATCCTCCCAGCCTGAATTCCCTCTCCTCTTCCCCCCCCTTCCCCCTCCCCCCCCCCCATTGCTTTTTCACTTCAGATAATTCAGTGGGAATTTATTTGAGGAGAGGTGGAGGGTCAGAAGTGAAGCAAAACGCTGACAGCAGGAGTTCCACCCCCCCCCTTTGCTGCCAACCTGAAAGGCTGAGAGGCAGATTTAGGCAGCTCTGGGATAGTTCTCATTAGGTTGGTTGAAAATAGTTCATCTTTCTGGAAGGTTTTGAGGTTTTTCTTCCTCCCCCTCCCCCTTCCCTTTTCTTCTTTTCTCATCAGAATCATTTTTTTTTCTTTTTCTTCTGCCTCAATCAGATTTTTGGACCAAATGGGTTTGGGGTTTGGGTTTGGTTTCTTTTCCCCTTTAACAGAATGTCTTTTCCCTTGTCTTGCTTTGGAGGGGAACAAAGTGGAAAGGCTGTGAAAGGAAAACTCTTCACTAGCCCTAGCCACAGGCCAGCCTGGAGGCACTGCCAGGAAAGTGCCTCTGGGAAGTGTAGTTCCATTTAGGAAATCAAAGGTGATGCAGGCAAGGCTGGAGCCAGCCTGGAGCCACCTTACCAGAGCTTCCTTCCCAGTTACACTGCTCTGCCCTGGGCCTGGAGAGAAAGGCACCTTCTGAACCCAAACCAGAGGGGAAAAGGCACCTTCTGAACCCCAGCCAGGGAATAGGGCACTTTCTGCACCCAAAGCAGGGAAACAGGCACCTTCTGAACCCAAACCAGGGAATAGGGCACCTTCTTCTGCCCCTGTGCTCAGCACTGCTCAGGCCACACCTGCAGTGCTGTGTCCAGTTCTGGGCTCCTCAATTCCAGAGAGATGTTGAGGTGCTGGAAGGTGTCCAGAGAAGGGCAGCAAGGCTGGGGAGGGGCCTGGAGCACAGCCCTGTGAGGAGAGGCTGAGGGAGCTGGGGGGGTGCAGCCTGCAGCAGAGGAGGCTCAGGGCAGAGCTCATTGCTGTCTGCAGCTGCCTGCAGGGAGGCTGTAGCCAGGTGGGGTTGGGCTCTGCTGCCAGGCAGCCAGCAACAGAAGAAGGGGACACAGCCTGAAGCTGTGGCAGGGCAGGTTGAGGCTGGATGTTGTTAGGAAGTTGTTGTCAGAGAGAGTGATTGGCACTGGAATGGGCTGCCCAGGGAGGTGGTGGAGTCTGTGTGGCTGGAGGTGTTGCAGCCATGCCTGGCTGGGGCACTTAGTGCCATGGTCTGGTTGGTTGGCCAGGGCTGGGTGCTAGGTTGGGCTGGCTGAGCTTGGAGCTCTCTTCCAACCTGCCTGATTCTATTCTATTCTAATCTATTCAGTTCTATTCTATTCTCATCTATTCTATTCTATTCAGTTCTATTCTCTTCTAAACTGCACAAAAAGGGGAAAGTGCAGAGAGCAGAGGCACATTTTGGGGCTGGGGCAGGGGGAAGAGAAGTTCTGTGGCTCCCTCCCCAGATGGGAAGATGGAAAATGAAGTTACCTTCCTGCTGAGTGTTCAAGAGTTTGCTTACATGGGGAAATGAATCCCAAATGAACTAGTGGTGTGAATTGCAAGTGGATTAGTTAAATTACATTAAGCCCAGGTCTGGATACTTTCATTTAAAATTAAAGTGGCCTTAATTCAATTTGGCTCAAGTCACTTCAAAAGTGAATTAAGCGAAACTTAATTACAGACCCCTTAATTCCAAATGAGTGTGTCTACACAGGTTGGTTAATGTGCTTTCATTTATCCATTTGAAGAATTAATCTTGATGAGCTTTTCTGGATCTCCCTCTGGTAGGCAGAGCCTCATTCTGTGCAGTAACAACAAAATGTTGATTGCCTCTAAAGTGACAGAGAAAACAAAAGTAAAGAACAAGAGGGATGACTTCTGTCTTCAGCCAGGCAAAGAACTGCTGCTGCCTTTGCATTGCCCCACGCTGGAGAGCTGGGGACTGGTGTGCCTTGCAGGACTTTCTCCTTCAAGGTATCTTCTGGCAATATTCCTTCCTAGCAGCTCCCATTAGTAACTCTCTTAGCTCTCCTGAAAAGCCTGTGAGGCCTCAACCTGCTCCAGCAGGAGCAAGTGAGGGTATCTCTGCAAGGGATCTACTGGCAGCTGCAAAAGGCATTGCCACAGAATCTCAGTACAGTGGAGTTGGAAGAGACCTCTGGAGATCATCCCTTCCAATCCCCCCATGTCCTGTCCTACCTGCATCCTGGTCCCATCCTAGAATCATGGAGCCATAGAATCATAGAACTATAGAACCATAGAATCATGGAATCATAGAGACATAGAACCACAGAGACACAGAACCATAGAATCATGGAACCATAGAACCACAGAGACATAGAACCATAGAATCATGGAACCATAGAACCATAGAGACATAGAACCATAGAATCATGGAACCATAGAACCACAGAGACATAGAACCATAGAATCATGGAACCATAGAACCATAGAGACATAGAACCATAGAATCATGGAACCATAGAACCACAGAGACATAGAACCATAGAATCATGGAACCATAGAACCATAGAGACATAGAACCATAGAATCATGGAACCATAGAACCATAGAGACATAGAACCATAGAATCATGGAACCATAGAACCATAGAGACATAGAACCATAGAATCATGGAACCACAGAACCATAGAGACATAGAACCATAGAATCATGGAACCATAGAACCATAGAATCATGGAATCATAGAGACATAGAACCATAGAATCATGGAACCATAGAACCACAGAGACATAGAACCATAGAATCATGGAATCACAGAACCACAGAGACATAGAACCACAGAATCATGGAATCATAGAGACATAGCACAATAGAATCATGGAATCATAGAATAACAGAACCACAAAATCATAGAATCAGTCAGGATTGGAAGGGACCACAAGCATCATCCAGTTCCAAACCCCCTGCCATGTCCAGGGACACCCTACCCTAGAGCAGGCTGCACACAGCCTCAGCCAGCCTGGCCTCAAACACCTCCAGGGATGAGGCTTCCACCACCTCCCTGAGCAATCCCTTCCAGGTTCTCATCACTCTCATGCTCAACAACTTCTTCCTAACATCCAGTCTGAGTCTCCCCATTTCCAGCTTTGCTCCATTCCCCCCAGCCCTGGCACTCCCTGGGAGCCTCAAAAGTCCCTCCCCAGCTCTTTTGTAGCCCACTTAAGATACCAAAAGGCCACAAGAAGGTCACCTGGGAGCCTTCTCCTCTCCAGACTGCACAGTCCCAACTCTTTCAGTCTGTGCTCACAGCAGAGTTGCTGCAGCCCTCTCAGCATCCTCCTGGCCCTGCTCTGGACACTCTCCAGCATCTCCACATCCCTCTTGTCATAGTGGCTCCAGAACTGGATGCAGGACTCCAGGTGGGGTCTCAGCAGAGCAGAGCAGAGGAGGAGAATCCCCTCC
This sequence comes from Pogoniulus pusillus, assembly GCF_015220805.1. Taxonomy (NCBI): domain Eukaryota; kingdom Metazoa; phylum Chordata; class Aves; order Piciformes; family Lybiidae; genus Pogoniulus; species Pogoniulus pusillus. The sequence goes on from NC_087300.1 coordinate 6,127,859, forward strand.
CTGGCCCTGCTGGCCACACTTCTGCTGCTGCAGCCCAGGCTCTGCTTGGCTTTCCTGCTCCAGAGCAGGCCCCATAGCCAGGTCATTTATCACTTCAGCAAGATTAATTCCCATGTTTCTGAGATGTGTTGGAAGCTGCTGAGCTCCTCCACACCTTCTGAGATTGGCTTTGGTAGTTGCCTCCTGCTCCAGCTGCAGTGTGTGAGGCAGGGGGGCTGCTGCCCCTCCTGCTGTTTGCTTCTGCTACTTTTCTTCTCTCTGCTTGGAGCTTGGAAACATTTCCTGCTGTTTTCAGGCTGGTTCCCTACAGAAACTGAGCCATGTGGGATCCCCCTCCCTATTTTTGGGTGTCTCCTTGAATTTTTTTAGCCTTCTGACCACGTTCAAAGAGATCTGACAGCAGTGGAGGATAGAGGAGGGATGCAGTGAACGCTGTGGGAGGAGAAGGAGTGCAGGAGTCACTCAGTGAGTACTACTGCTCTAGTCCTGTCCATCTTCAGGTGCTGGAGAGAAGGATGTTTTTAAAGGTGAAGGCTGTTGGGAATAAATGAGATCATTCCCTTTGAGTTCTGAAATCTGTTCAACCCCTCCCAACGTGTGGGAAGAAGGTTAAGAAGCTCTGCCCCACCACAGAGCTGCCCTGAGGAGAAACACATTAAAGCCACACCAGCAGAGATGTTAAGAGGGCCAGGCAGAGTTTATTACATTCCCAGGCTGTGTTGGGTATTAATCATCTTGCATCCTGAAAAAAAAAAAGGTGTCTGAGGAACTTAATTCGTTGTGGAAATGTCAGACAAGAGAGGTGCTGCACCTCCAACTGAGAAGAAGCAGTGAGCACTGGGGAAAGTTACTCTAAAATGACCTTTTGCTTTATATGAAAGCCAACAGGTAGGAAGGAAAAGTCAGGTCCCCAGCAGAGAGCACAGTGTGGGCATGTGTGCTTGCAGACCTGTTGGTTTGCCTTCCCTTCTGACAGCCTTGCAGGCACTCGAGAGTTCAAAGCTGCTGCTGGGGTGGGCTGATGGTGTTGTGGGCTCCCAACACCCCTGCTCTGGAAGGGTGAGGAGTGAGGGGTTGGGGTCTCAGAACTCCTGGCTGGCAAAAAATGTGTTGATTGATGTTACTCTGCAGATGATCATTTAGCTCAATCTGTTTGCAGTGGGACATGGATTGCAGCAGGATTTCATGGAATCATAGAATCAAGCAGGCTGGAAGAGAGCTCCAAGCTCAGCCAGCCCAACCTAGCACCCAGCCCTGCCCAACCAACCAGACCATGGCACTAAGTGCCCCAGCCAGGCTTGGCTGCAACACCTCCAGCCACACAGCCACTCCACCACCTCCCTGGGCAGCCCATTCCAATGCCAATCACTCTCTCTGACAGGAACTTCCTAACAACATCCAGCCTAGACCTGCCCTGGCACAGCTTGAGGCTGTGTCCCCTTCTTCTGGTGCTGGCTGCCTGGCAGCAGAGCCCAACCCCACCTGGCTACAGCCTCCCTGCAGGCAGCTGCAGGCAGCAATGAGCTCTGCCCTGAGCCTCCTCTGCTGCAGGCTGCACCCCCCCAGCTCCCTAAGCCTCTCCTCACAGGGCTGTGCTCCAGGCCCCTCCCCAGCCTTGCTGCCCTGCTCTGGACACCTTCCAGCACCTCAACATCTTAGATCACATTCTGTGATTCTGTGCTCCACAACCCCCCTGAAGGTGTCCAAGGCCAGGTTGGACGAGGTTTTGAGCAACCTGGTCTGGTGGGAGGTGGGATTGGAACTGGCTGATCTTTAAGGTCCCTTCCAACCCAAACCATTCAGTGAATCTATGACCTTTAAAGTCTTTCCCAACCAAAACAATTCCATGATTCTAGGCTTTCCAATCCCTGCAGGCATGAGGACTCCACCACTGCTCTGGGGCAGCCTGTTCCAAAAGGGCTTGATAAAACCTTTTCACAGTATCACCAAGGTTGGAAGAGACCTCACAGATCATCAAGTCCAACCCTTTAGCACAGAGCTCAAGGCCAGACCATGGCACCAAGTGCCACGTCCAGTCCTGCCTTGAACAGCTCCAGGGACGGCGACTCCACCACCTCCCCGGGCAGCCCATTCCAGTGTCCAATGACTCTCTCAGGGAAGAACTTTCTCCTCACCTCCAGCCTAAATCTCCCCTGGCACAGCCTGAGGCTGTGTCCTCTTGTTCTGGTGCTGGCCACCTGAGAGAAGAGAGCAACCTCCTCCTGGCCACAACCTCCCCTCAGGTAGTTGCAGACAGCAATGAGGTCTCCCCTGAGCCTCCTCTTCTCCAGGCTAACCAATCCCAGCTCCCTCAGCCTCTCCTCGTAGGGCTGTGCTCAAGGCCTCTCCCCAGCCTCATTGCCCTTCTCTGGACACGCTCAAGCATCTTTTGGGGAAGAAATTGTTCCTGATGCCCTCTTTAAACCTCCCTTGGTGCAACTTGAAGCTGTTTCCTCTTGTCCTGGACTTGTTACTAGGAAGGAGAGGCCAACCCCCACCTGGCTCCAAGGTCCTTTCAGGGAGCTGTAGAGAGCCAGAAGGTCTCCCCTGTACAATACCAAACTCTCTATCATTCTTCTGCATGTTTATGCCCCTCAGGTGTCTTTCTGCAGTGGCACATGTTGTATTTTGTGATTTCTTGCTCCAAGTTCTCCATGTTTGGCTGCAATGAGCTCCCCCCCTCTCCCCTTTTTATTCATTTAGGAGAGAAGTTTTCTGCTGTGTTCATATTTTTGCCTCTGTGCACTTGAGATTCTGACAAGGAAGCCAAGGGGAGGGTTAGGTCGGAGGTGAGGGAACTGAAAGAGCAGTCAGAGACTGGAAGAGGCTGCTCAGGGAGGCAGTGGAGTCCCCATGCTGGGAGGTGTTCAAGCAGCCTATGGCCACGGCACTTGGGGACATGGTTTGATGGCCACGGTGGGGGTAGGTTGATGGTTGGATGTGATGATCTCAGAAGGCTTTTCCAACCCAAACAACTCTGTGATTGTCTCTGAGGTGGCCACATCAGCTTAGCAAAACTGCCTTCCAGTGTTCCATTGCGGAGTTTGACACAAGGGCAGGAGAACAAGAAGCTACCTGAGTTCAGAGGCTGATGCCACCTCCTCTCCCACCCCAGCTGCTGCAGAACAGAACACAGCCCTGGTCGCCACTTCTCTAATCTCCACAAAAGGCTGCGTTTGGCTTTTCTTTGGAGCATTGTCAGCAGCAAATGAGGTCCCGGGACCGCGGAGAAGGGGAGATAACAATTTTAGATAACAGGAGTGTCGATTTGCATAACAGTGAGCACCGCAATGGGCTGGGAGGAGACAGGCAGGCAGGGTGCAGGAAGAGCTGGTGCAGGGTGCAGGCAGGACGTAGGCTGATGGAGTGCAGGCAGAGTGTGGGCGAATAAGGTGAAGCAGATGAGGTGCAGCAGATGGGGTGCAGGCAGAGGGTGGGCAGATGGGGTGCAGGCAGAGGGTGGGCAGATGGGGTGCAGCAGATGGGGTGCAGGCAGAGTGTGGGCAGATGGGATGCAGGCAGATAGGATGCAGGCAGTGTGTGGGCAGATGGGATGCAGGCAGATGAGGTACCAGCAGCAGAGCGCCATGGTGCTGCTCTCCCATCCTTCACCAGGGGAAGTGCCATGGTGCTGCTCCTCTGCCCTTCAGCACCACAGCTCAGCAGGGCAAGTGCCATGGTGCTGCTCCTCTGTCCTTCAGCACCACAGCTCCATGGTGAACACCAATGCTGCAAGAGGAAATCTTAGGGCAGCCTTCTAGTATTTGAAGGGGGCTCCAAGAGAGCTGGGGAGGGACAGGATGAGGAGTGATGGCCTCCAGCTGGAAGAAGCTGGATTGAGATGAGACATTAGGAAGAAATTCTTCTCCATGAGGGTGGTGAAGCACTGGAATGGGCTGCTCAGATTAGTTGTGGAGGCTCCAAGCTTGGCAGTATTCAAATCCAGGTTGGATGAGACCCTGAGCAATCTGAGGCAGCAGGAGGTGTCCATGCCCGTGGCAGGGGGTTAGAACTGGATGATCTTTAAGGTCTTTTCCAACCCAAAACACTCTGTGAAAGCAGCACAGGAGCACAACTAAATTGCTTGTATGAGTTTGACTATAAGAGAGGAAACTTTGAAGGAGCAGTGAGGCTAAGGAGCGAGGTCAGCAGGAACAGGCTCTGATCATGGCAGGAGCTGGAACAGCAGCAGAAATGACTCAGTTTGGCCTTGGAAAGAAAGGAATAAAACAAGAGGAGTTTGGAGGTTAGTTTATGAAACACAAGAGCAGCTATTATCAAAGGGAACCTCAGCTTCTCTCTTCAAAGTGCTTAACCTGGACACCAGATGTGTGCAAGAAGGGGGTGAGTGGAGTGCTGTTTCCCAAGCACTTTCACAGCAAAGAATCATAGAATCACAGAATCAGGCAGGGTTGGAAGGGGCCACAAGGATCAGCCAGTTCCAACCCCCCTGCCATGCCCAGGGACACCCTACCCTAGAGCAGGCTGCACACAGCCTCAGCCAGCCTGGCCTCAAACACCTCCAGCCATGGGGCCTCAACCACCTCCCTGGGCAACCCATTCCAGCCTCTCACCACTCTCCTGCTCAACAACTTCCTCCTCACCTCCAGCCTCACTCTCCTCACCTCCAGCTTTGCTCCATTCCCCCCACTCCTGCCACTCCCTCACAGCCTCAAAAGTCCCTCCCCAGCTTTTCTGTAGTCCCCTTCAGCTCCTGGCAGGCCACAAGAAGGTCACCTGGGAGCCTCCTCTGCTCCAGCCTGCACAGCCCCAACTCTTTCAGGCTGTGCTCACAGCAGAGCTGCTGCAGCCTCTGAGCATCCTCCTGGCCCTGCTCTGGACACTCTCCAGCATCTCCACATCCCTCTTGTCCCAGGGACTCCAGAGCTGGATGCAGGACTCCAGGTGGGGTCTCAGCAGAGCACAGCAGAGGGGGAGAATCCCTTCCCTGGCCCTGCTGGCCACACTGCTGCTGCTGCAGCCCAGGTTTTGGTTGCAGTTGTCCATTCATGGCTTTTTTCTTTCACTTCACAGCCCCCTTCCTGGATTCATTCCTCACTCACCTGGCTCTGAAACCTGCAATATTTGTGGCCAAAAAAAAAAATAGTTTCAAGGTGAAAAATCGATTTCATTCTCAGCTGATGGCAAAGAGTCTCCTGTGTGTGAATCAACAGCCTTTGGCCTCACACAGGTTAAAGCTGCCAGGCAGCATTTGCCTGGTGCAAAAGAAACCATCTTCATCCCAGCCTGAATGGACTGATGAGTTTTATTCTTCAAACATCTAAAAGTCCATTTTGAAATGAAAATGCTGCTTGGGCTTGTTTTGAAACAGCCCAAAAATGCTCCAGCCTGAAAATGGTAGGGTAAAAGCTCTTTGATTTGAGTTGATTTCTATTTTCTGGCCAGAACCATTGACAAAAGTTGACCCAGTAGGGTTTTATCTCAACCTGGAGAATTCTGTGGGCTTGCTAGGAGCAGAGTGAGCCTCTCCTTGCTGTGTTCAGAGAACCACCTCCAAATCTCCTACCCACTGCAGCTCTCTGGCCAAGTGGTTGCTTTTATGTATTTACTTTGCTCATGAAACCTCATCTAGCCTTGTTCTTCTCCCCATCCATCACCAGCAGCAGACAGCCCATTGCTGGGCATGTGCTCAGCTGTGACCATTTCTCACACCAAACCTGCAGGGCATATTTATTATTTTGCTAACTGCCCTGACTGCTGTTTGCTCTCAGCCTCTGTGGTGAGAACCCTTCCTCTCCAATTTGGTTTGCTTCACTGACCTCCTGCTGCTGCTGGCTCTCCATCAGCCCTGCAGGACCCTCTCAGCACGGAGAGGGCTCTACCTTGCAATTCACAGAATCACAGGGGCTAGAAGGGAAAGCTCATCCAGTTCAACTCCCCCTGCCAGAACAGGATCACCTGTACCAGATCACACAGGAAGGCATCCATAGAATAAGAGAATCAAGCAGGTTGGAAGAGAGCTCCAAGCTCAGCCAGCCCAACCTAGCACCCAGCCCTGCCCAACCAACCAGACCATGGCACTAAGTGCCCCAGCCAGGCTTGGCTGCAACACCTCCAGCCACACAGACTCCACCACCTCCCTGGGCAGCTCATTCCAATGCCAATCACTCTCTCTGACAACAACTTCCTAACAACATCCAGCCTCAACCTGCCCTGGCACAGCTTGAGACTGTGTCCCCTTGTTCTGTCCCTGTCTGCCTGGCAGCAGAGCCCAACCCCACCTGGCCACAGCCTCCCTTCAGGTACTTGTAGCCAGCAATGAGGTCGAGGAGGGTTTTGAGTCTCTCCAGTCTGAATTCTGAGCCATGGCTCTGTTGTTCTGGTGAGCAAAGTGAGTCAGCTCATCTGCTCCCTTATAACACCATCAGCACCAGGCTTGAGACCACTTCAGGACCCACCTGTGGGCTGCTCTCATGCCGTGGTGTGAGAGGATGAGGACAGCAACTTCACTGCTGCTGCTTCAGTGTTTTCAAGCCTTTGACTCTGCACAAACACTTTGCTCTTCCCCATTTCTCAATGTTCATTCCTTCCTTCCCCCATCACATGCTTTTTTTTCCCCTTTTTGAGCACTGATTTAACAACCCCCAAGCAGTTCCATCATGTTTCAGCACTTGGGCCAAGGCAGCAGCTAGCAGCACTGCCAGGCCATTTATCTTTTTGGCAGGCCAGCCCTTGGAGATAAGAGACAATAGTGGGACTCAGCTATTCACTAACTAAAACCTAAAGGCAGCAGAGGGAAGGGATGTCTGGAGGTCTCTTGCCCAGCCTACAGGACTGTTGCCAACTCAAGAAGGTCTTAGAAACCTCTGAGGACTTCTAAGCTCCTTCCTCCCATGGATGACAAGCTGCTTGTTCCACATTCTGTCCTCTGTAGGGACAGAGAGGAGAGCAAAAGCTCTGACAAGGCACAGCCTGTACCATGACCATGCCAAGTGGGATTGCTTAGAGAGTCAGAATCATCTTGGTTGGAAAAGACCTTTAAGATTGAGTCCAACCAGTATCTAACTCTATCAAGGCTGGTGCTAAACCAGGGCCCTCAGCACCACTTCTCAGCCTCTTTAAACACCTCCAGGGATGGGGATTCAGCCACCTCCCTGGGCAGCCTATGAGCAAAGGAGTTTCTTCTGATGCCCAACCTAAACCTCACCTGGTGCAACTTGAGGCCATTCTTTGCCATCCTATCACTTATTGCTCGGGAGAAAAGACAGATTTCCAGATGGCTCCAACCCCCTTTCAGGAAGTTGTAGAGAAGAAGGTCTCTCCAGAGCCTCCTTTCCTCCACAACTACACAAATAAGATGTACTCTTACCTGCACCAGGCACAAACAGCAAAGGGTTTGGTAGCCGCAGGTCACAGCAGCGCCTGTGTGGGCTTACAACTGAGTGGAGGACAAACAGATGCCAAAGCTAAAGCTTTGACATAAAAGGAGGCTTGGCCTCCAAATCTCAGGCTCCTTCCTCAGACAGCAAGAGCTCTTAAATAAATCATGATGGATCTTTCTACAAAGCAGCAGATCAATTTATTTCCCTCCGACTCCTTTATCTCAGACGCAGTCAATACTACTTTGTACTTTGATGGGAAGTTGTTTCCTGTTGCAAACAAGCAGCAAGGAAAACGTGAGCCTGAGCCTTTCAGATTTGCTGGTGCTCTGACAAGTTAGGCTCTGATAATGAGGACTGCTGAGCAACCAGGAGGGGAGGCAGCAGCACCAGCGCCTTGCGTGCTCGCAGCAGCTGGGCGTGAGAAGCAGAGCTGCTAATGACTGGAAGCGAGCAAACCATTCCTGTTGGCTTAGGAAAACATTTCCATAATGGCCACAGTGCTGCTCCCACGGGCAAAATCCAGAGGGAAAGAGTGGCTGCTGGTGGAGAAGTTGCTAATAATTCTCATTCCTTGCAGGTGGTCTCTCTTTTTCCCCTGTCTCTCTCTCCGTGGCTCCGCCGTTCTCCTTGCCTTGCGTTTTCCACCCGTGCCTTTGAACGCCTGTGTACTTGTGAAACTGTTTCTCTGGCCAGCTCCCCTTGCTTGCTTTAATTAGCTCCCCCAGCATCTCTGAAGGTATCTCCCAGGGCTCTCTAATCCCCTCAATGTGCTGACTAACCCAACCCCAGGAGATTCTCGCCGGAGAAAAACCGCAGGATAAAAGCGAGCGATTTCAGGGCTCTGCTTTCTTAATTAGCAGCCTACACACCACCAGCCCACAGCAGTGACAGCCTGACAGGGAGACCTTGTGCCCCAGCTTTGAAAAGAGCTCTGCTCCCTTTTTTTCCCCCCTCCATCCCTTGGAATCTCTGCCTGTCCCTTTTCTCAGCACTCATTGTGCAACCTCTTCAGCATCAGTAGGTGTCGGTACTCGGGTACCACCTGTGCTGCCCAGCTCCAACCCCGCCAGGCTTCAGAGATGCTCCCCCAGGCCTTTGAAACACAAACAGCTAAACAAACAGGTTGGTTAGAGCTGGTTAAATTGACTTTCTCCCACTGTGACACAGCCCTCTCCATCCTGAAACAAAACACCTAAGTGTTGCTAAGGCAATGGTCAGGAACATGCAGAGCAGTGTGGCTCTGCTTGAGAGCTGCAGGAGGAGGTCCACCAGGATTCTGCACTTTGGCCACAACAACCCCAAGCAGCACTGCAGGCTGGGGACTGAGTGGCTGGAGAGCAGCAAGGAGGAAAGGGACCAGGGGGTACTGATAGAGAGTAGGCTAAAGATGAGCCAGCAGTGTGCCCAGGTGGCCAAGAGAGCCAATGGCATCCTGGCCTGCATCAGGAACAGTGTGGCCAGCAGGGCAAGGGAGGTTATTCTTCCCCTGTACTCAGCACTGCTCAGGCCACCCCTTGAGTGCTGTGTCCAGTTCTGGGCCCCTCAATTCAAGAGAGATGATGAGGTGCTGGAAGGTGTCCAGAGAAGGGCAACAAAGCTGGGGAGAGGCCTGGAACACAAACCCTATGAGGAGAGGCTGAGGGAGCTGGGGGGGTGCAGCCTGGAGAAGAGGAGGCTCAGACATGATCTTATCACTGTCTACAACTACCTGAAGGGAGGCTGTAGCCAGGTGGGGTTGGCCTCTTCTCCCAGGCAAGCAGCAATAGAACAAGGGGACACAGTCTCAAGTTGTGCCAGGGGAGGTCTAGGCTGGATGTTAGGAGAAAGTTGTTGTCAGAGAGAGTGATTGGCATTGGAATGGGCTGCCCAGGGAGGTGGTGAAGTCATCATCCCTGGAGATGTTGAAGCCAAGCCTGGCTGGGGCACTTAGTGCCATGGTCTGGTTGGTTGGGCAGGGCTGGGTGCTAGGTTGGGCTGGCTGAGCTTGGAGCTCTCTTCCAACCTGCCTGATTCTATGATAACAGATCCTGGAGTCCAACCATTCTCTAACTACATGGCTAGGAAGAGCTGATGGCCACAGCATGCTGGCTTGGAGGCTGATGATCTTAGAGAGCTTTCCCAACCTGGTCAATTCTGGGATGCTTTCCCAACCAAACCACTTCTATGACCACACAATACTGCTCCCCTATGAGCCTCCAGCTCAGCTAAGTACTTCAGCTCATCACAAGTGAGCAGAAATAAGCAGCTAAACACAGAGGAGCTCAGCTAAGAGGCCCAGCCAGCACCCGTGGGTGATGTTAGTGACCATCAAGCTTTGTCCTACCTAACCAGGGGGCCACCAGGCCCCCCAGCCTTTAGATCCCCTCCACCAGTCACCCAGTGTGCACCATGGGCACTCACCTGTGATGCCAGGAGGAGGATCCCTCTGCCCAGTTGGGCAAGCTTGGGGCTTCTGCCTTTCCTGAGGCTGCTTATAAAGGGGAGTGAGCAGGGAAGGCAAAGTGGCCACACCTGTGCTGGGAGGAGGCTGCAATAGCACCCAGGTGCTGTGGGTTTGGGGGAAGATAAGGGGTGGGAAAGGGGAGGTGTTGCTGAAAGGAGGGAGATAATCAATGGCACAATGCCCACCTGGAGACCAGTGCCAAGTGGCTCCCTCAGGGGTCAGTGTTGGCACCAGTGCTGTGTAACAACTTTGTCAGTGCCATGGACAGAGGACTGGAGTGCACCCTCAGCAGATCTGCAGATGGCACCAAGCTGTGTGGCATAGTCAACTTGTAGAGGACAGGAATCCATCCACAGGGCTGGGTGCTAGGTTGGACTGGCTGAACTTGGAGCTCTCTTCCAACCTGGCTGATTCTCTGATTCTATGAATGGGGCCAGGCAAGGCTCATCTGTCAGTGCAAGTGGACCTCTGACACAGGAGAGGGACTCGCAGGCTGCACCCAGCACAGCCAATAGCTAAGGTGCAGCTCAGCTGTGGTGGCCAAAGCTGTTCAGCAGCATTTCACTCCCAAAGTCACCTGAAGGGCAACAAAGCTGGTGAAGGGCCTGGAACACAAACCCTATGAGGAGAGGCTGAGGGAGCTGGGGGTGTGCAGCCTGGAGAAGAGGAGGCTCAGAGGTGATCTTATTACTGTCTACAACTACCTGAAGGGACATTGTAGCCAGGTGGGGGGTGGCCTCTTCTCCCAGGCAAGCAGCAACAGAACAAGGGGACACAGTTTCAAGCTGTGCTGGGGTAGGTCTAGGCTGGATGTTAGGAGGAAGTTGTTGTCAGAGAGAGTGATTGGCATTGGAATGGGCTGCCCAGGGAGGTGGTGGAGGCACTGTACCTGGAGGTGTTCAAGCAAAGCCTGGATGAGGCACTTAGTGCCATGGTCTGGTTGACTGGATAGGGCTGGGGGATGGGTTGGACTGGCTGAGCTTGGAGGTCTCTTCCAACCTGCTTGATTCTACGATTCTATGAGTGCCTATGGCTGAGCAGTTCCCTTCAGGCAGCCTTCTCACATGCAAATCATCTCCAGATGCCTCCCCAGCTCTGCTTCCCCTTATCTGCTGCCTGCCTGGGGTGTGCTGCAAATGAGGCAGCCCTCCCACTCCCCAACGTTGGCATTTGCAGCCCTGGTCTTTAAGCTGTAAAACACATGGCACGTGTCTTGTCAGAACAGGGATGGAACCAAGTTAGCAGCTCAAATGTTAAAATTACCATTTACATTTCTATCAGAAGGGAAAGCAGGAGCCTGCAGGTGACAGGCTGGGTGTGGATGCTGGGGAAGCAGCCATCCTCACCCGAAAACTCAGCCACACCTCAGCCCTCAGCCCTCTAAAGACATCATTCCAGTGCTGCTCGCTGGGCACCTTAGCAAAGCTGTAGCATTAACATCACTCGAGTGAAAGGGCTCAGATCACTCCCTACAGGGCACTGAGCACACCTCCGTGCAAGAACTTCATCCTCCTGCACCCTGTTCAGCAAGCCAGGGTGGCCATGAAGCAAAGAAGTGCCAGAGAGGCAGCAGAAGCTGCTGTTTCAGCTGGAAATTCAACAGCCACAACCATGAACAGAGAGATGGAGCTCCTCATCAGGGTGGCCAAGAAGCAAAGGAGTGCCAGAGAGGCAGCAGAAGTTGCTGTTTCAGCTGGAAATTCAACAGCCACAACCATGAGCAGAGGGATGGAGCTCCTCATCAGGGTGGCCAAGAAGCAAAGGAGTGCCAGAGAGGCAGCAGAAGTTGCTGTTTCAGCTGGAAATTCAACAGCCACAACCATGAGCAGAGGGATGGAGCTCCTCATCAGGGTGGCCAAGAAGCAAAGGAGTGCCAGAGAGGCAGCAGAAGCTGCTGTTTCAGCTGAAAATTCATCAGCCACAACCATGAGCAGAGGGATGGAGCTCCTCATCAGGGTGGCCATGAAGCAAGGAAGTGCCAGAGAGGCAGCAGAAGCTGCTGTTTCAGCTGGAAATTCAGCAGCCACAACCATGAGCAGAGGGATGGAGCTCCTCATCAGGGTGGCCAAGAAGCAAAGAAGTGCCAGAGAGGCAGCAGAAGCTGCTGTTTCAGCTGGAAATTCAGCAGCAGCAGCCACAACCATGAGCAGAGGGATGGAGCTCCTCATCAGGGTGGCCATGAAGCAAAGAAGTGCCAGAGAGGCAGCAGAAGCTGCTGTTTCAGCTGGAAATTCAGCAGCCACAACCATGAGCAGAGGGATGGAGCTCCTCATCAGGGTGGCCATGAAGCAAAGAAGTGCCAGAGAGGCAGCAGAAGCTGCTGTTTCAGCTGGAAATTCAGCAGCCACAACCATCAGCAGAGGGATGGAGCTCCTCATCAGGGTGGCCATGAAGCAAAGAAGTGCCAGAGAGGCAGCAGAAGATGCTGTTTCAGCTGGAAATTCAACAGCCACAACCATCAGCAGAGGGATGAATCTCCTCAGCTGTGAGGACAGGCTGGGAGAGCTGAGGATGTTCAGTCCAGCAGAACACCCTGGAAAAGCATGGAAAAGCTTGGACTGGATGCTCCAGCACAGGGTGCTTGGTCCCTCTGATCTTCTTGCCTAGCAGAACACCCTGCAGGAATTGCAGCCTCCCACAAGGGTCATCCCTGATCCCTCTGGTGTGCTGCTTGGGGAGGTGGCTTGGGGTGCACCTTATAGAGCAGGGATATGGCTTGGGCTTGGTGATCCTGAGGGGCTTTGCCAGCCTGAATGTTTCTGTGTGACTCTCTGCCACTTAGGGCTGTGGTTTTCTAGATGTTCCCTGTGGGCAGTGCCCTCTCCACAGCAATGGTTAAGCATTAAGTGGGGTGGAGAGATGGAGCATGTAATTTGGGCAGCCAGGTGGGCAAACAGGGTTACAGGGCCTTAAACTAAGCAGTATCACATGGCATCTGGTTGGGCTTTTTATGGCAGGCAAGGGTGGAAGTGTGAGTTAGCTTAGCCAAGGCTGTGAGGAGCTTTGTTAGCAAGGGAAAAGCATGGAAAAGCTTGGACTGGATGCTCCAGCACAGGGTGCTTGGTCCCTCTGATCTTACTGACCAGCAGAACACCCTGCAGGATCTGAAGCCTCCCACAAGGCTCATCCCTGATCCCTCTGCCACGTAGCTTGGACTTAGCTTAGTGAGGTGGTGCCCTCAGCACAACAAGGTCATGGAGCTGTTGGAGTAGGTCCAGAGAAGGCCATAAAGATGATCAGAGGGGTGAAGAACCTCTGCTATGGGGACAGACTGAGTGAGTTGGGGCTGTTCAGCCTGTAGAAGAGAAGGGAGACCTCAGAGCAGTACCTGAAGGGGGCTACAGGAGCTGGGGAGGGACTTTCGACAAGGACTGGCAGTGCCAGGATGAAGGACAATGGCTTTGAGCTGGAAGAGAGGAGATTGAGACTGGAGATTAGGAAGACATTACTCTCCATAAGGGTGGTGAGACACTGGAACAGGTTGCCCAGGAAGGTTGTGGTTGCCCTCTCCCATTCTATCACTTGTTGCTGTGGAGAAGAGATTGAGTCCCACCTGGCTCCAGCCTCCTTTGTGGGCATCCTCAGCATCCTCTTCTTACCAGTCACTCCTCACAAGACCTATTCTCCAGGTCCCTCTTCCAAGCTTTCCTACCCTCAAGCAGATCAACAACCTCACCCACCTTGGTGTCACCTGCAGACATGAAGACCCAGAGATGGAAGTGAAAACAAACTGAGTGAAGCAACAAAACTGATCCCCATGTCAGTATAAAGCATTTAAAGTCCTACAGCGCCCAGCAAAGGTACAGCAGGAACAATGACCAGGAAGGCAACCTCAAGAGCAGAAGAAAGAATCATAGAGTCAGGCAGGTTGGAAGAGAGCTCCAAGCTCAGCCAGCCCAACCTAGCACCCAGCCCTGCCCAACCAACCAGACCATGGCACTAAGTGCCCCAGCCAGGCTTGGCTTCAACACCTCCAGCCACAGCCACTCCACCACCTCCCTGGGCAGCCCATTCCAATGCCAATCACTCTCTCTGACAACAACTTCCTAAGAACATCCAGCCTGAACCTGCCCTGGCACAGCTTCAGGCTGTGTCCCCTTGTTGCTAGAGGATCAAGAGAGCCCAAAGCAGGAGATAGAAGCTCAAGCAAGAGACTCCTCTGCCCTTAGCCAACTTCCCCCTTTCTGCTGGTTGTGATGCTCATGGTGTGGGGCACATCTGTAGACAACTCAGCTCAGCTGTCCTGGCTGACTCTAACCTGCTCAAAGCCTGCAGCCCACAGCTGGCCTGGGATTGTGCTCCAGCAAAACCAGCACAGCAACATAGAATCATAGAACCATAGAATGAGTCAGAGTTGGAAGGGACCACAAAGAGCAGACAGTTCCAACCCCCCTGCCATGGGCAGGGACACCCTACCCTAGAGCAGGCTGCACACAGCCTCAGCCAGCCTGGCCTCAAACACCTCCAGCCATGGGGCCTCAACCACCTCCCTGGGCAACCCATTCCAGCCTCTCACCACTCTCCTGCTCAACAACTTCCTCCTCCCCTCCAGCCTCACTCTCCCCACCTCCAGCTTTGCTCCATTCCCCCCACTCCTGCCACTCCCTCACAGCCTCAAAAGTCCCTCCCCAGCTTTTTTCCCTCCCCAGCTTTTTAGATGCCTGCATCCTGTTTCCAGAAGTGATGAAGCCCTTAGGGACAAACCCATGGAGGTATCCAAGCATTTAACTCCTCCACAGGTGGGAGAGACATCTTAGAATCATAGAATGAAGCAGGCTGGAAGAGAGCTCCAAGCTCAGCCAGTCCAACCTAGCACCCAGCCCTGCCCAACCAACCAGACCATGGCACTAAGTGCCCCAGCCAGGCTTGGCTTCAACACCTCCAGCCACACAGACTCCACCACCTCCCTGGGCAGCCCATTCCAATGCCAATCACTCTCTCTGCCAACAACTTCTCCTAACATCCAGCCTCTACTATCAACTAGCCCATGGCACATCATACACAGAAATAGAGCACAGTAACTACAGAGCTCTCTGCAGCAGCTCTAGAGGACCTCTCTGCAGCTCACAAAGAGACATTTAAATTTCAGATGAGTGAAATAAGGTAAAAATGCAGCCTGAAATCCCATTAAAATCACTTCTTGTTTAGGTGCCTCTGCAAGGTCAGAAGCCTGCAAACCCCCCTGCACCTGCAAGGCACATCTGGAAAGGAAATTGGGTATCTGGGATGTAAATTAGCATTTGAAGCCTTTGAACTGATGACTAGAGCCTATCTGCTTCTCTGGGCATCAAAATACCTTGAAATATCTGCAGTATATTTGGTTACTCCTAGATAGGGAACTTTAACAGGCAATTTGAGTCAATCTGTCATCCTTTGCACCAGAATGGATGAGTCAGAGACAAAGTCCCCGTGCTAAGGCAGCTGCAATTTGGAGCTGTGAGCAGGTGACTTTCTAAATGGCTCCAAATATATTGCAGGCATCCATCTGACTGTGCCCCTACCCTTACACCAAAGCTTTCAGTCCAATCCACCAGATGGTTTGAAAAGCTCTGTCAATACCTGGTGTGCCCCAAGAGTGGGCAGAGAATCAGCAGTGTGGTTGTGAATGGCCTCATTTGTCTTGACACAAGATTTACACTGAAGTGGGCACAGAGAATCACAGAGAATGGATCAGGTTGGAAGGGAGCTCAAAGCTCAGCCAGCTCCAAGCCCCTGCCATAGGCAGGGACACCTCCCACTAGAGCAGGTTGCTCAAGGCCTCATCCAAGCTGGTCCTGAACATCTCCAGGGAGGTTGTGGAGCACAGAAGAACCCAATGTGATCGAAGACCTCCCTGGGCAACCTGTGCCAGGGTCTCACCACCCTCAACCTGTGCCAGTCTCTCACCACCCTCACTGCAAACAACTTCTTCCTAACAGCCACTTTCGATCTCCCCTCTCACACTTCAAACCCATTTCTCCTCCTCTTCCTCTCATTACCAGACCTCCCCAGCCCTCCTGCAGCCCCCTGCACATCCTGCAAGGCCACTCCAAGGTCTCCTGGAAGCCTTCTCCTCTGCAGGCTGCAGAGCCCCAACTCTCTCAGCCTGTGCTCAGAGCAGAGCTGCTGCAGCCCTCTCAGCATCTTGGTGGCCTCCTCTGCACTGCCTCCAACACTTCCATGTCCTGCTTGTGCTGGGGGCTGCAGAACTGCCCCCAGGACTGCAGGTGAGGTGTGAGGAGAGCAGAGCCAAGGGGCAGAATCCCCTCCCTTGCCCTGTGCCCACACTGCTCTTGCTGCAGCCCAGCACAGGGTTGCTGTCTGGGCTGCACTCCCACTGCAGGCTCAATCAAGACCCAAGATCATCAACTCCAACCTCCCCACCATGTGCAGGGACACCTCTCAACTAGACTCAGTTGCTCAAGGCCTTATCCAAGCTGGTCTTGAACATCCCCAGGGTGGGAGCATCCACAGCCTCCCTGGATAGGATAACCTATTCCAGAGTCTCAGCACCCTGAAGAAATTCCTAAGATTCAGCCTGAACCTGTTCTCTTTTGGCTTCAAACCACTCCCCCATGTCCTGACACCCTTATGAAAATACCCTCTGCAGCCTTCCTGTAGGATCTCTTCAGGTATTGGAAAGCAGATGTAGAGTCCCAAACCCCTGCCACAGGCATGGACACCTTCCACGAGCCCATCCAACCTGGGAACTCCAGGAGGGCTGGGGAGGGACTATTGACAAGGTCTGGTAATGAGAGAAGGAGGAAGAGGAATGGGTTTGAAGTGGCAGAGGGTAGATTGAACATGGATTTTACAAAGAAGTTTGCAGTGAGGGTGGTGAGAGACTGGCACAGGTTGAGGGTGGTGAGACCCTGGCACAGGTTGAGGGTGGTGAGACACTGGCACAGGTTGCCCAGGGAGGTTGTGGAGCACAGAAGCACCCAATGTGATCAAAGATCACATTGGGTGCTTCTGTGCTCCACAACCTCCCTGGAGATGTTCAGGACCAGGTTGGATGAGGACTTGAGCAACCTGTTCTAGTGGGAGGTGTCCCTGCCTATGGCAGGGGGTTGGAACTGGCTGAGCTTTGAGCTCCTTTCTAACCCAAACCATTCTATGATTCTATGATCTCTGAAGTCCCTTCCAACCCAAACCATTCTATGATTCTATGATCTCTGAGGTCCCTTCCAACCCAAACCATTCTATGATTCTATGATCTCTGAGGTCCCTTCCAACCCAAACCATTCTATGATTCTATGATCTCTGAGGTCCCTTCCAACCCAAACCATTCTATGATTCTATGATCTCTGAGGTCCCTTCCAACCCAAACCATTCTATGATTCTATGATCTCTGAGGTCCCTTCCAACCCAAACCATTCTATGATTCTATGATCTCTGAAGTCCCTTCCAACCCAAACCATTCTATGATTCTATGATCTCTGAGGTCCCTTCCAACCCAAACCATTCTATGATTCTATGATCTCTGAGGTCCCTTCCAACCCAAACCATTCTATGATTCTATGATCTCTGAGGTCCCTTCCAACCCAAACCATTCTATGATTCTATGATCTCTGAGGTCCCTTCCAACCCAAACCATTCTATGATTCTATGATCTCTGAGGTCCCTTCCAACCCAAACCATTCTATGATTCTATGATCTCTGAGGTCCCTTCCAACCCAAACCATTCTATGATTCTATGATCTCTGAGGTCCCTTCCAACCCAAACCATTCTATGATTCTATGATCTCTGAGGTCCCTTCCAACCCAAACCATTCTATGATTCTATGATCTCTGAGGTCCCTTCCAACCCAAACCATTCTATCACTCTATGATCTCTGAGGTCCCTTCCAACCTGAGCCATTCTGTGATTCTATAACTGGATGATGTGAGGCAATGAAGCAAGGAAATGGTCTGGGGACAGAGGAGTGGCTGAGCTAAGTGGGGTTGTTTAGCCTGGAGAAAAAGAGGCTGAGGGGAGCTGGAACTCGATGATCTATAAGCTCCTTTCCACCTCCAACCCTCCCATGATTCTACACACCAAATCCTTCTGCTGTTCTCAGCTTTTCAGCAACCCTTCCACGTTCCCCAGACAAACCAATCCAATTAGTTCTCCTCGATTGAGGAAATCACTCCAGTCAACCTCACTGGATTTATTCTTTGCAGTGAGGAATATCTGAGCAAATACATCACCAATTCCATCTGTATTAGCAGGGATAGAAAATACTTCATGCCTGAGCCTGAGAACTAATAACTGTCAAGCACACAGACCCCAGTCCTGCCATTCCATCTTATTCTCTTAGCTGGGAGCTGCCTTGCACTGAGCCTGGAAAGACTCTGTTGAAGGGGCAGAGTAGAATTTGGTTTAAATCCCTGGGTGGGGGGTTCCCTGCTTTGAGTGGGGCAAACATTTCTGCTTCTCTGCTCTGAGGGTGGTGAGACACTGGAGGAGGATGCCCAGGGAGGTTGTGGATGTCCCCTCCCTGGAGGTGTTCAGGGCCATGCTGGATGGGGCCTTGAGCAGTCTGGTCTAGTGGAAGGTGTCCCTGCCCATGGTCCCTTCCAACCCAAACTATTCTATGAATCCATGTCTATGCTTTTTTAACACCTCCAGGTTTTCAACAGAAGATGAAATGTTCAATAGGAAGATGATAGATTGCCATAGTCTTTCTAGAAAGGCTATCCAGTTGGGTGTTATTCTAAGTCCATTTGCACTTAAGTCCCCAGTCCTTGCAAAAGCAAGGAATGTTCTTCTCTGCCTCCTTTAGGTTAGTTATTCTTTAGGTTAGTTATTCTTTAGGTTAGTTATTCTTCAGGTTAGTTATTCTTCAGGTTAGTTATTCTTTAGGTTAGTTATTCTTTAGGTTAGTTATTCTTTAGGTTAGTTATTCTTCAGGTTAGTTATCCTGCAGGGCAGTTATTCTGCAGGGCAGTTACTCTGCAGGGCAGTTATTCTGCAGGGCAATTATTCTGCAGGTTAATTATCTGCAGGTCATTTATTCTTTAGTTATTCTTCAGGTTAGTTATCCTGCAGGGCAGTTATTCTGCAGGGCAGTTACTCTGCAGGGCAGTTATTCTGCAGGGCAGTTATTCTGCAGGGCAGTTACTCTGCAGGGCAGTTATTCTGCAGGGCAGTTATTCTGCAGGTTAATTATCTGCAGGTCATTTATTCTTTAGTTATTCTTCAGGTTAGTTATCC
The DNA here is from genome assembly GCF_015220805.1 of Pogoniulus pusillus. Lineage (NCBI taxonomy): Eukaryota > Metazoa > Chordata > Aves > Piciformes > Lybiidae > Pogoniulus > Pogoniulus pusillus. Next base: position 6,146,820 of record NC_087300.1, read on the forward strand.
TGCAGGTTAGTTATCCTGCAGGTTAGTTAACCTGCAGGGCAGTTATCCTGCAGGGCAGTTATTCTGCAGGGCAGTTATCCTGCAGGGCAGTTATTCTGCAGGGCAGTTATTCTGCAGGGCAATTATCCTGCAGGGCAGTTATTCTGCAGGTTAATTATCTGCAGGTCATTTATTCTTCAGGTTAGTTATTCTTTAGGTTAGTTATTCTGCAGGGGAGTTAATCTGCAGGGGAGTTATTCTGCAGGGCAATTATTCTGCAGGTCATTTATTCTTTAGGTTAGTTATTCTTTAGGTTAGTTATTCTGCAGGGGAGTTAATCTGCAGGCTAATTAATCTGCAGATCATTTATTCTGCAGGTTAGTTATTCTGCAGGTTAGTTAATATGCAGGTAAATTAATCTGCAGGTCATTTATTCTTCAGGTTAGTTATTCTTTAGGTTAGTTACTCTGCACGGGAGTTAATCTGCAGGTTAATTAATCTGCAGGATATTTAATATGCAGGTTAGTTATTCCTAAGGGCAGTTAATCTGCAGGTTAGATATTCTGCAGGGTATTTAATCTGCAGGTTAATCAACTGATGGTTGGACATGGAAGAACATGGTTGGAACTGATGATCTGAAAGGCTCTTTCCAGCCAGAATGATTCACATCACAGCATCCCAGAAAGGGGTTGGAAGGGACCTCTGGAGATCATCCAGTCCAAACTCCCTGCTAGAGCAGGGTTGCCTCCCCCCAGCTTGCCCAGGATCACAATGCCCAAGGAGGATTGGGACCTCTCCAGAGATGGAGACTCCCCAATCTCTCTGGGCAGCCTGCTCCAGGGCTCCAGCACCCTCACACCAAACAAGTTTCTCCTCATCTCCAGATGGAACTTCTGTGTACTAATTCTGTAACTTAAGAATACCTCAAGGAGCTTTGAGAGGACTTTTTTTGGGCCAAACCCCTCCCTGGGTCTGTGTTTGTCATTTCCAGAACTAACCCAACACTGCTGAAGGATTTTTTTTTTGTTCTTGTCAGGTTCATCTTCACCAGGGGATGCTGAGAAATTTAATCCATTGTTTAATAATTGCAATTAATTAAGGTTGGGGATTTAAAGTGGATTAGCTAAACTGCATTAAACCACTGTGTAAACACTCCTATTTAGGAGCAGAGCAGCCCAAATTGAGCTCACTTGTCCTTGGGCTGGCTGATGCACAGAGAGCTGGGAAGAGTTGAACTTAATCATAGAATCAGTCAGGGTTGGAAGGGACCACAAGGAGCAGCCAGTTCCAACCCCCCTGCCATGCCCAGGGACACCCTACCCTAGAGCAGGCTGCACACAGCCTCAGCCAGCCTGGCCTCAAACACCTCCAGCCATGGGGCCTCAACCCCCTCCCTGGGCAACCCATTCCAGCCTCTCACCACTCTCCTGCTCAACAACTTCCTCCTCACCTCCAGCTTTGGAAGGCCACAAGAAGGTCACCTGGGAGCCTCCTCTGCTCCAGCCTGCACAGCCCCAACTCTTCCAGTCTGTGCTCACAGCAGAGCTGCTGCAGCCTCTGAGCATCCTCCTGGCCCTGCTCTGGACACTCTCCACCATCTTCACATCTCTCTTGTCCCAGGGGCTCCAGAACTGGATGCAGGACTCCAGGTGGGGTCTCAGCAGAGCAGAGCAGAGCAGAGCAGAGCAGAGCAGAGGGGGAGAGTCACCTCCCTGGCCCTGCTGGCCACACTTCTGCTGCTGCAGCCCAGGCTCTGGTTGGTTTCTGGGCTGCAAGTGCACACTGCTGGCTTCTGTTGAGCTTCTCCTCCACCAGCACCCCCAAGTCCCTCTCCTCATTGCTGCTTTCCAGCCACTCACTGTCCAGCCTGGATTTGTGCTTGGCATTGCCTCCCCCCAGCTGCAGGACCTTGCACTTGCTCTTGTTGAACCTCCTGAGCTTGGCTTGTGCCCACCTCTGCAGCCTGTCCAGGTCCCCCTGGATGGATCCTGCCCTCCAGCCTGTCAGCAGCACCACACAGCTTGGTGTGGGCAGCAAACTTGCTGAGGCTGCACTCAGTGCCTCTGTCCATGGCATCCACAGAGATGTTGAACAAGACTGGTGCCAGGACTGATCTCTGAGGCACTCCACTTGTCACTGGCCCCCACTTGTCCAAGGAGCCTTTGGCAGCCACTCTTTGGGTGTGGCCACCAAGCCAGTTCTGTATCCATCAGTGCTCCACCCATCAAACCCCTGTGTGCCCAGCTTGGAGACCAGGCTGTGGTGTGGGACAGTGCCAAAGGCTTTGCTCAGCTCCAGCTAAATGCCATCAGTTGCTCAACCCTCATCCATGAATGTTGTGACCTGTTCATCAAAGGCCACCAAGTTTCTCAGGCAGGATTTGCCAATCCAACTTCCAAAACACTTCTTTTCCAGGTGGCTATTTTTGATGTGTTGCAGAGCAACTTTGTTGTTTCCTTGGGTTTCCTTTTTTTTTTTTGGCTGCTTTACTCTATTTTGAAAGCACAAAACTTAGCTTTAACTCTGCAGAGTCCCCACAGAGCAGCTAATGTCCTAGAAATTCCTGCTATTTGCTGCAATCTCTGCTGTGAAGAGGAAAACCTTTGGCCCTGGAGTGTGCTGCACTGATTTATGCCACTTCAGCTCCCAACAAAAAGGCTGAGGCAGAAAAAGTTTAGAAGAGTTTAAAGCAGTTCACCTGGTGTGCTGGGCACAGAGCAGAGAGGTTTTCTCCCTCAGGGTCTTCACCTGGAGTTTCTGGTGGTCAGGCTGTGTGGCATGAGGGACTAAACTAAAGGAGCAGTGCTGCTGGGCTAAGATTTGTCTTCATGGACTCATAGAATTGCTTAGGTTGGAAAAGGTCTTGAAGATCATCAAGGACAAACATTAGAACCATACAGAAATGTTGAGGTGCTGGAAGGTGTCCAGAGAAGGGTGATGAAGCTGGGGAGGGGCCTGGACCACAGCCCTGGGAGGAGAGGCTGAGGGAGCTGGGGGTGTGCAGCCTGCAGCAGAGGAGGCTCAGGGCAGAGCTCATTGCTGTCTGCAGCTGCCTGCAGGGAGGCTGTAGCCAGGTGGGGTTGGGCTCTGCTGCCAGGCAAGCAGCAACAGAACAAGGGGACACAGCCTGAAGCTGTGCCAGGGCAGGTTGAGGCTGGATGTTGTTAGGAAGTTGTTGTCAGAGAGAGTGATTGGCATTGGAATGGGCTGCCCAGGGAGGTGGTGGAGTCTGTGTGGCTGGAGGTGTTGAAGCCAAGCCTGGCTGGGGCACTTAGTGCCATGGTCTGGTTGGTTGGGCAGGGCTGGGTGCTAGGTTGGGCTGGCTGAGCTTGGAGCTCTCTTCCAACCTGCTTGACTCTATGATTCTAAGTGGAGAAATAGGCAATAAGGGAACAATCAAGAGAAGAATTCCTGTGTGTCTGCAGGGTGGAGATGTTTGCATTTGCTTATGGATGAAAGGAGGATGGAGATGTCTGCATTCGCTTATGGATGCAAGCATGGACAGAGGCTAAGCAAAGCTTTGCAGGGCCCCAAAAGCTGGGCAAAAAGGGGTGAGGATGACTCACAGCACTGCAAGGAAGGCGACTCCTCCATCATCCACGTCGTTGCGACTCTGCAGCCTCAGAGTGCAGGGCACACATCCAAAAAGCACAATAAAAAGGAGTTTCTCATTAGTTTCTTTTCAGCCTGGCCCCCAGAGCAGTGTTTTATTGCTGGGGCTTTGCTGTTGCTGCCTGGTGGCCAAGCGAAGGCTTTTGCCGTGCGCATCGGCAGGGCACTGCGAGGTGCCGCTTCCACCCGGATCCATTTGTCCACCTCTCCTGAGGAGCATGCAGAGGCATTCTGTGAGACTTAAAGCCAGGCTTCATTTATCTCCTGGAGTTCTTAATTGCTGAGCATTTTTAATCTTGCTTCCCGTTCAGCTAGGGAGAAGGAACATTACAGAAATGCCAAACGCATAAATAAAGGAAAACAGAGGGAAACAGCATCACAGCATCACAGTGTCACAGTGTCACAGTATCATCAGGGTTGGAAGAGACCTCACAGATCATCAAGTCCAACCCTTTAGCACAGAGCTCAAGGCCAGACCATGGCACCAAGTGCCACGTCCAGTCCTGCCTTGAGCAGCTCCAGGGACGGCGACTCCACCACCTCCCCGGGCAGCCCATTCCAGTGTCCAATGACTCTCTCAGGGAAGAACTTTCTCCTCACCTCCAGCCTAAATCTCCCCTGGCACAGCCTGAGGCTGTGTCCTCTTGTTCTGGTGCTGGCCACCTGAGAGAAGAGAGCAACCTCCTCCTGGCCACAACCTCCCCTCAGTTAGTTGTAGACAACAATAAGGTCTGCCCTGAGCCTCCTCTTCTCCAGGCTAACCAATCCCAGCTCCCTCAGCCTCTCCTCGTAGGGCTGTGCTCAAGGCCTCTCCCCAGCCTCGTTGCCCTTCTCTGGACACGCTCAAGCATCTCAATGTCCCTCCTAAACTGGGGGGCCCAGAACTGAACACAGCACTCAAGGTGTGGTCTAAGCAGTGCAGAGTACAGGGGCAAAATGACCTCCCTGCTCCTGCTGGCCACACTATTCCTGATGCAGGCCAGGATGCCACTGGCTCTCTTGGCCACCTGGGCACACTGCTGGCTCATGTTCAGGCAGGTATCAATCAGCACCCCCAGATCCCTCTCTGTCTGGCTGCTCTCAGCCACCCCGACCCCAGCCTGTATCTCTGCATGGGGTTGTTGTGGCCAAAGTGCAGCACAAACCTGCAAGGAAGAATAATTCCTTTGGATCCTCTGGAAACAAATGAGTTAACAAACAACCCAGGGATAGGCAAGAGCAGCAATCACCCCACCACCACCACCACTGCCACTGATAACAGAACCAAATAGATTTATTTCCCCCTTCCCCCCCCCCCCCCCCCCCCCCCTTTTATTTAAGGAAGAAAAATCAAAATATAATTCCCTGGTAGCTTGTAGCCTAAAATCTCAGCAGGCAATTAATGACCTTTGCCTCTGCCATCCCTCCCTTCAAGGTTTGCATGGCTATTATTTTCAGGGCTTAATCTTTTAGAGTGATTTGTGTCTCCTAATAACTGACTGCTTGTGGTGGTGGTGGTGGTTTTATTTCTTCTCTGCTATCAGTCAGCCCCAGGACTTGCTACAAGCCTCTCTCCAGCTTAAATCTTGCCTTCGTTCACCTTGTGACTTCAAATACCATTCTGTGTCGGGCAGGGGAGGAGGGAGGAGAAAAAAAACCCAACCCCCAAAATCCCATATTGCTCCTTACAGTTTTATTACTCAGGAAACTAAAGAGAGAAAATAAAGGTCACTGGAACTTTAAAAACAACAGTAAAGTCCTGAGGACAGGGGAGTTTTAAAGCAGGTTAGAAGCTTGAAATTACAGGTTCCTTAAATTACAGATTCCTTCCCCTCCTGCCCCTTCTTCTTTCAGATGTTCCAAGATATTTCCCCCCCAAAAAACAACCAACCAAAAAAAAAAACCCTCAGAAACCACTCTGAGTCCTTCCTCTCCCTCACTTCTCGTGGGAAATTACTCAGAATTATCTCTCTTAGGCTGTCAAGAGAAAGCAGCTTATGAAATGTCAAACGTTCATCTGGTGAGAAGGAGACCGCAACTGAGAGCCTCCAAAGAGCCTTGACTGGGCATGGAAGGAGCTTCATAACTCCTTAGTGTCTTGGGACCCCTCCTCCTGCATCTCTTCATCTTCACACAGCAGCAAACTGCTGAGTGTCAGGAGAGGAACCAAAGCAGCACAGCTGAGGCTGTAGAGCTCAGCTGAGCACTAGATGATGAACCATAGAATCATAGAATCAACCAGGTTGGAAGAGACCTCCAAGCTCATCCAGTCCAACCAATCCCCCAGCCCTATCCAGTCAACCAGACCATGGCACTAAGTGCCTCATCCAGTCCCAGGGACAGTGCCTCCACCACCTCCCTGGGCAGCCCATTCCAATAGGAAATCACTGTCTCTGTGAAGAACTTCCTCCTAACATCCAGCCTCTACCACATCCTCCTGGCACTGAAGAACAGCCCTGCAGTGCCTCACTGCTCCAGTGCTCCACACCCAGGTCCTACAGGACAACCTCTTACCAGGCGTGGGGTCTGCTCCACTGTCACCAGCAGAAATGTCTCCATCTGGGGTGGCCACCTAGGGCAGAGAAAGAGAAGAAGAGGAGAGATTTAGACTGGATCTTAGGAAGAAGTTCTTTGCAGTGAGAGTGGTGAGACATTGGCACAGGTTGCCCAGGGAAGTCGTTCAGGACCAGGCTGGATGAAGCCTTGAGTGACCTGTTCTAATGGGAGATGTCCCTGCCTATGGCAGGGGGTTGGAACTGGCTGAGCTTTGAGGTCCCTTCCAACCTAAACCTTCTCCTGAATCTCTTCATCTCCACACAGCAGCAAACTGCTGAGTGTCAGGAGAGGAATCAAAGCATCACACCTGAGGCTGTAGAGCTCAGCTGAGCAGTAAGAGATGAACCACATCCTCCTGGCACTGAAGAACAGCCCTGCAGTGCCTCACTGCTCCAGTGCTCCACACCCAGGTCCTACAGGACAACCTCTCATCAGGCATGGGGTCTGCTCCACTGTCACCAGCAGAAATGTCTCCATCTGAGGTGGCCACCTAGGGCAGAGAAAGAGAAGAAGAGGAGAGATTTAGCCTGGATGACAGGAAGTTGTTTGCAGTGAGGGTGATGAGACACTGGCACAGGTTGAGAGTGGTGAGACACTGGCACAGATTGCCCAGGGAGGTTGTGGAGCACAGAAGCACAGAATGTGATCAAAGATCACATTGGGTGCTTCTGTGCTCCACAACCTCCCTGGAGGTGTTGAGAACCAGGCTGGATGAAGCCTTAAGTGACCTGTTCTAGCGGGAGGTGTCCCTGCCTATGGCAGGGAGTTGGAACTGGCTGAGCTTTGAGGTCCTTTCCACCCTAAACCATTCTGTGCTTCTATGATGCAGCCCCAAACTCAATGAGTAAGCTGTCTTCAGGGAAGAGCAAGGCCAAACAAGATGGGTCCAGTTTCCATCACAAAGGTGCTGTGCAGAGCTGGAGGAGTCCTGCACTGTGCACAGCTCCTCCACAAGGACCATAACCTCAGCCTTTGTTTGTGCTTTACAAAGAGCAGCAGGACAGCTGAGGGCCTGGCTGCATGCTGAGCTGCTGGAACAAGTAACTGCTGTGCTGGCAAGGGACAACATCTCCTCTGGAAGCTTCTCTGGTGGAAAACAGGTTGGGAGATTAGGTAGAGCTGAGGGGAATGGTGTGCAGCACTCTCAAAAGCACCCCAGGGACTTTGTGATCTGCTCCTCTGCAGAAGTGGAATTCCCTGCCCTCAGCCTACCTAACTCTGAAGCCTCTTCCTAAAACAGGGCCTTGGCTGTCAGGGGGCTTCTTGTGCAGCAAGATGCAAGCAGTCACCCAGAGGAATGTTCAAAGGTGCCTGAGCAATGCCAAGACAAATCAAACCCCAGAACTTGCTCTTGCTTGGAAATACCAGGGCTTGGAAAGATGCAGTTTGTGTAAGACCCTTGGTAAATGGGCAGAACAGGGAGGGGGGCAGACCTGGAACAACTCTCTTATGGCTCCTCCCTTTGCTGCCTCAGTGCAGGTGTCTCATCCAGCACATCTGCTGGAGAGCAGCCCTGAGGAGAGGGAACTTAGGGGGCTGCTGGATGAGAGGCTCAACAGGAGCCAGCAGTGAGCACTTGCAGCCTGAAGGGCCAACTGGATCCTGGGCTGCAGCAGCAGCAGTGTGGCCAGCAGGGCCAGGGAAGGGATTGTCTCTCTTTGCTCCTCTCTGCTGAGACCCCACCTGGAGTACTGAGTCCAGTTCTGGAGCCCCTGGGACAAGAGGGATGTGGAGATGCTGGAGAGTGTCCAGAGCAGGGCCAGGAGGATACTCAGAGGCTGCAGCAGCTCTGCTGTGAGCACAGACTGGAAGAGTTGGGGCTGTGCAAGCTGGAGCAGAGGAGGCTCCCAGGGGACCTTCTTGTGGCCTGCCAGGATCTGAAGGGGGCTCCAAAATATCTGGGGAGGGACTTTTGAGGCTGTGAGGGAGTGGCAGGAGTGGGGGGGATGGAGCAAAGGTGGAGGTGGGGAGAGTGAGGCTGGAGGTGAGGAGGAAGTTGTTGAGCAGGAGAGTGGTGAGAGGCTGGAATGGGTTGCCCAGGGAGGTGGTTGAGGCCCCATGGCTGGAGGTGTTTGAGGCCAGGCTGGCTGAGGCTGTGTGCAGCCTGCTCTAGGGTAGGGTGTCCCTGGGCATGGCAGGGGGGTTAGAACTGGCTGCTCCTTGTGCTCCTTTCCAGCCCTGACTGATTCTATGATTCTATGACATCTCTACAGGCTCCTTCTGCCTTGCAACACAAGTGGCAATGAGGTCTTTTGATCCCACAGCTCCTCACATCCAGCAGAGCTACCTAACCAACTCCTCTGTGCTGCCACTAATGCCATCAAGCAGGCTCCAGTGTGAAACTGCTGACAGGATGCCAGCCACAGCCAGTGACATGTTCCATTAATTATCATAATTGATATCAATAGCAGATGTCAGAGCTAATGAATGAGGACAGCCACAGCCAGGAAGAGATGTATGGGGGAGTCCTCCAGCCCTTTACTATTGGCTTCCAGAGGATGTTTTCTCTGGATGGGAATGTCTGCCCAAGCTGCCATCATCAGGTAGAAGCACAGAATGGTTTTGCTTGGAAAAGGTAGAGTCCAACAACCTTTAACCCAACACCATCATGGCCATTAAACCATGTCCCCAGGTGCCATGGGTTTATTGAACACCCCCAGGGATGGGCACTCCACCACCTCCCTGGGCAGCCTCTGCCAAGCCCTGACCACTCTTGCAGCAAAGAAATTGTTCCTAATCCAACCTCAGTCTCCCCTGGCACAATTGCAGGTAATTTCCTCTCATTCTATCACCTGATACTAGGGAGAAGAGATCAACCCCACCTCACTGCAACCTTCTCTCAGAGAGCTGTGGAGAGTCAGGAGGTCTCCCCTCAGCCTCCTCTTCTTCAGGATGAAGAATCCCAGTTCTCTCAGCCACTCCTCTAGACCCTTCATCAGCTTTGTTGTGAAGGAAGAGGTCATAGAATGGTGGAATCAGCCAGGTTGGAAGAGAGCTCCAAGCTCATCCAGTCCAACCTAGCACCCAGCCCTGCCCAGTCAGCCAGTCCAAGCTGGAAGGATCATCCAGTTGAAGCTGGGGAAGGGCCTGGAGAATAAATCTTATGAAGATAGTAAATCTTATGGAGGATAAATCTTATGAAGAGCAACTGAGAGAGCTGAGGATGGTTAGCTTGGAAAAGAGGTAGGCTGAGGGAGACCTCATTGCTGCCTACAGCTACCTGAAGGGACATTGTGGAGAGGCTGCTGCTGGGCTCTTCCCACAGGGAACTGGAGATAGAACAAGGGGGGATGGCCTCAAGCTGAGACTTGAGGTTAGAGCAGATGATCTCTTAGGTCCCTTCCAACCAAAGCCATTCTCTAAGCACCCTTGAAGCACAAGGAGCATCCACAACAACCCTTGAATAAGGAGAGGTAAGCACTGAAAACATCATCACCAAAATAAATCCTCATCTAAAAGTCTTATCAGAGGCAGACCAAGCAGGGTACTTGATCTTATGTCCTGGGTAGCCCTAAAGTCTTCCATTACTGAGCTCAGTGGACCAGAAAGGCTACAAACCTGTACATCTGAATACAGATGATGTGCAATTCCTGGGCCCGTGGTCCTCTCACTTAACCCAGCTCACTGGCCCATGATAGGGTTTGCCAACCTTGCTGTTTCAGGCAGGAACAAGCATTTTATCTGCTGTCAATTTAGTGAATCCCTTCCTCCCCTTCCCCACTTCCATTGGCTGTGCTCATTAATCATCCCCAACTCTTTCCATGGTGAGATGTGCTAATTTCTGTAGGGCTGGCTCAGCATGTCTTGAACAGCAGCATGCTGCCCCAGCAGTGGAGTGTGGCTACCTCACTGACCTGCTGAGCAAGTGGAGGTGGTGTCCAGGGACCAAGCTCTTGCTGCACTGGCTCCAGACACAGCCTCATCTCAGCTCTGCATGCACAGAAGGGTTTGGTGGGGTTACCTGGGACCCCAGCTTTGCTTTGATCCAGCTGCAGTGATGGAGAGCTGGGTTATAGAAACACAGAATGGGTTAGTTAGAAGGGAGCTCAAAGCTCAGGCAGTTCCAACCCCCTGCCATAGGCAGGGACACCTCCCACTAAAACAGGTTGCTCAAGGCCTCATCCAACCTGGTCCTGAAAACCTTCAGGGAGGTTGTGGAGCACAGAGGCACAGAATGGGATCTTTGATCTTTGATCACATTGGGTGCTTCTGTGCTTCACAACCTCCCTGGGCAACCTGTGCCAGTGTCTCACCACCCTCAACTTGGGCCAATCTCTCACCACCCTCAACCTGTGCCAGTCTCTCACCACCCTCACTGCAAACAGTTTCTTCCTAACAGCCATTTTCATTCTCCCCTCTCACACTTCAAACCCATTCCTCCTCCTCCTCTCATTCTCAGACCTTGTCAATAGTCCCTCCCCAGCCCTCCTGCAGCCCCCTGCACATCCTGCAAGGCCACTCCAAGCTCTCCTGGAAGCCTTCTCCTCTGCAGGCTGCACAGCCCCAACTCTCTCAGCCTGTGCTCAGAGCAGAGCTGCTGCAGCCCTCTCAGCATCTTGGTGGCCTCCTCTGCACTGCCTCCAACACTTCCATGTCCTGCTTGTGCTGGGGGCTGCAGAACTGCCCCCAGGACTGCAGGTGGGGTGTGAGGAGAGCAGAGCCAAGGGGCAGAATCCCCTCCCTTGCCCTGCTGCCCACACTGCTCTTGCTGCACCCAGCACAGGGTTGTGTCTGGGCTGCACTCACACTGCAGGCTCCTGTGGAGCTTTGCATCACCCCAGACCCCCAGGGTCTGTTCCTCAGGGTTGCTCTCAGCTATTATCCACCCAGCCTGGAGTTGTGCTTGGGATTGTACCCACCCAGGTGCAGGGCTTTACACTTGGTCACCTCCTGGAAGACTGGAGCCAGGCTGGCAAAGCAATTGCAAGTCTCTCTACATGTGAATGAGAACCTGGGCAAGACAATAACTCTTTCCCTTGGTGACTTGGATTGCTGTGGCTCTGCTGTTCCCATCTCTGAAGAATCCAGAGTTCATTACTTCTGTCCTTTGTGCCCAGCCATCCCATCATCTGCATGTCTGGCACCAGTTCTTGTTGCTGTAGACAAGAACCATTTCTCAGGCTGCCAGCCTTTCTGTCTGCCAAACAGGAGCTTCATTTCAGCTCCTGACATTCAACCAGACCCCTCCTCTTACCCACCCATTCCTCCTTTGCTGACTCTTCCCTTGGCACCTTTGCATGGAACAGCAGGTCACTGACCTGGAGAAGAAATGCAGGAGAGATGCATCCTGCCCTTCAAATGCCTGCCTGGCAGCAGGGAACTCATCCCTCTTGTTGACATCTGAGTATGCTCTTTCTGTCCTGAGGCAGCAGGATGCTCCTTCTCCTCTGCCTGCTGAAGTGTGAGGTTTTGCAGCTGAACACCACGAAGGGACCACGAGATGGATACAGAACTGGCTTGATGGCCACAGCCAAAGAGTGGCTGTCAGTGGCTGCATGTCCCAGTGGGGGCAGTGACAAGTGGAGTCCCTCGGGGAGCAGTCCTGGGACCAGTCTTGTTCAACATCTGTGTCGGTGCCAGGGGCAGTGGTACTGAGTGCAGCCTCAGCAAGTTTGCCAAAGACACCAACCTGTGTGGTGCTGCTGACAGCTGGAGGGAAGGATCCATCCAGAGGGACCTGGACAGGCTGCAGAGGTGGGCACAAGCCAACCTCAGAAGGTTCAGCAAGACCAAGTGCAAGGTCGTGCAGCTGGGTGGAGGCAATGCCAAGCACCAGTATAGGCTGGAGAGCAGCCCTGAGGAGAGAGGCCTGGGGATTCTGGTGGATGAGAAGCTCAGCATGAGCCAGCAGTGTGCACTTGCAGCCCAGAAAGCCAAGCAGAGCCTGGGCACCAGTAAGAGCAGGCAAGGGAGGGGATTCTCCCCCTCTACTGTGCTCTGCTGAGACCCCACATGGAGTCCTGCATCCAGTTCTGGAGTCCCTGGGACAAGAGGGATGTGGAGATGCTGGAGAGTGTCCAGAGCAGGGCCAGGAGGATGCTCAGAGGCTGCAGCAGCTCTGCTGTGAGCACAGACTGAAAGAGTTGGGGCTGTGCAGGCTGGAGCAGAGGAGGCTCCCAGGGGACCTTCTTGTGGCCTGCCAGGATCTGAAGGGGGCTCCAAAATATCTGGGGAGGGACTTTTGAGGCTGTCAGGGAGTGCCAGGAGTGGGGGGAATGGAGGGAATGGAGTAAAGGTGAAGCTGGGGAGATTCAGGCTGGAGGTGAGGAGGAAGTTGTTGAGCAGGAGAGTGGTGAGAGGCTGGAATGGGTTGCCCAGGGAGGTGGTTGAGGCCCCATGGCTGGAGGTGTTTGAGGCCAGGCTGGCTGAGGCTGTGTGCAGCCTGCTCTAGGGTAGGGTGTCCCTGGGCATGGCAGGGGGGGTTGGGACTGGCTGCTCCTTGTGGTCCCTTCCAGCCCTGACTCATTCTATGATTCTAGGGTTTAGTGTTGACCTGGCTTAACAGTTGGACTTGATCTTAAAGGTCTCTCCCAAGCAAAGAGCTGCTGTGAGTTGCTAGTTCTAATGGGTTCTAATGCTGTTTTATTTGCTCCCTGTCATCACCCACACTGTGGCTGCTACAGCAGAACAGAGAGTGATTGGCATTGGAATGGGCTGCCCAGGGAGGTGGTGGAGTCTCAGTCCCTGGAGGTGTTGAAGCCAAGCCTGGCTGAGGCACTTAGTGTCATGGGCTGGTTAATTTGACAGGGCTGGGTGCTAGGCTGGATTGGATGAGCTCGGAGGTCTCTTCCAACCTGCTCGATTCTATGATTCTAAGCATCACCTCTGAGATATGTGCTGCTTGTCTCCTAGAAGTGAGTACAAAGAGGCAGGCAGGGTGATGGATTTTGGCTACAGATCACAGTGTCACAGTATCATCAGGGTTGGAAGAGACCTCACAGACCATCAAGTCCAACCCTTTAGCACAGAGCTCAAGGCCAGACCATGGCACCAAGTGCCACGTCCAGTCCTGCCTTGAACAGCTCCAGGGACGGCGACTCCACCACCTCCCCGGGCAGCCCATTCCAGTGTCCAATGACTCTCTCAGGGAAGAACTTTCTCCTCACCTCCAGCCTAAATCTCCCCTGGCACAGCCTGAGGCTGTGTCCTCTCGTTCTGGTGCTGGCCACCTGAGAGAAGAGAGCAACCTCCTCCTGGCCACAACCTCCCCTCAGGTAGCTGCAGACAGCAATAAGGTCTCCCCTGAGCCTCCTCTTCTCCAGGCTAACCAATCCCAGCTCCCTCAGCCTCTCCTCGTAGGGCTGTGCTCAAGGCAGAGTATTAAGGAGGATGATGCAGGACCCAAGCTATGGGGAGCCACCTCTACAGAGAGCCCATCTCCAAGGGTCAGGGAGTGAGTTCACAGAGGCTGAGAAATAGACTCCTGGCAGAGCTGCTGGCTGCAGGGAAGGAAAGGTGAAGCTGGAGCAGGCTAATTAACTGGGCTGGATGGTGATAGGAAACAGACAGAATGCTACTTAGCACTTCCAGAGCACTGTCCACACCTCCCCCAGGCCCATGCACAGCACATCAGCATTACCATCTCAAAGAAAGGCGCTGGGGGAGCAGCCACAGCTCCTCAAGCAGGTGTGCCCTGGCAGTGCAGAGCTTTAATGCAGGCACTTAACTCCACCATAACATTGCTGTTCTCATTCTGCTCCTCCCCTGCCTGCTGCAGCACTGGAGCGTTTGATTCCAATTGCCAGTGACATTTTGGAATGTGCTGATCCCATGAAACTGCATCTCCCACAGCTCCTCGGGAGAGCTGCTAAGGACTGCATCTCCCCCATGAAGGCTGGAGACTTGCCAGAAAGCTTCTCCTGCCCCCGGCTCTGCTGCGGGGTGGCCTCTGATGGTCCTGCTGGGGTTTTTTTTTGGCTGGTCACAGGTGGTGTTTTCTGAAGAGCTTGAGGCTGTTCAGCCTGGAGGAGAGGAGGCTCTGGGGAGATTTTTGAACAGCCTTCCAGTAGCTGAAGGGGCTGCAGGAGAGCTGGGAAGGGACTTTTGAGAAGGGCTTGGAGTGACAGGATGAGGCACAATGGCTTTGAGCTAGAGGAGGAGAGGTTAGGACTGCAGATAGGAAGAAATTCTTTAGAGTGAGGGTGGTGAGACACTGGCACAGGTTGCCCAGGGAAGCTGTGAATGCTCCCTCCCCAGAGGTGTTCAAGGCCAGGTTGGATGGGACCTTGAGCAACCTGGTCCAGTGGTTCAAGGTCCTTTCCAACTCAGACCATTCTGTGATGCTATGAACTGCTCAGGCAGCTCACTCCTGGGCTTTCCAGCCCGCTCCCCTCTAGCTCACAAAATTACTGCCCCTGACATTTCTGCTCACTGTAGCTCTTTGATTCTGACCTTCAGCCCATGCAGCAGCTCCTACTTTTTAATCAAGGCATGAAGTTCTGATGGCAAACCTAGCCCAAGCCAAAGCCTGCAGCAGTTGGACAATGAGATGAACAGGATGAATATTTTGCCACCCACATTCAGGTTCTTGGAGCAGTCAGCTGCAGGAATGACATTCAGTGCTGAAAACTCTGCTGCCTTGAGCTGTAATTTCATGCCAAGGTGCCTGGCATGCAACTATCTCGAGAGCCAGGCACACTGCATTGTCAGGCAGACACAGGCTGCTCTCTTCCAGGGTTGTGCAGCCTGCAGCAGAGGAGGCTCAGGGCAGAGCTCATTGCTGTCTGCAGCTGCCTGCAGGGAGGCTGTAGCCAGGTGGGGTTGGGCTCTTCTCCCAAGTAAGCAGGAACAGAACAAGGGGACACAGTCTCAAGCTGTGCCAGGGCAGGTTGAGGCTGGATGTTGTTAGGAAGTTGTTGTCAGAGAGAGTGATTGGCATTGGAATGGGCTGCCCAGGGAGGTGGTGGAGTCTGTGTGGCTGGAGGTGTTGAAGCCAAGCCTGGCTGGGGCACTTAGTGCCATGGTCTGGTTGGTTGGGCAGGGCTGGGTGCTAGGTTGGACTGGCTGAGCTTGGAGCTCTCTTCCAACTTCATTGATTCTATAATTCTATGATTAACATGAACAAAACACCTGGATGTGAGGGTGCTGGAGCCTTGGAGCAGGCTGCCTGGAGGGGTTGTGGAGTCTCCTTCTCTGGAGACTTTCAAGACCCATCTGGATGTGTTCCTGTGCTGCCCTAGGTCATCCTTTAGCAGGAGGGTTGAACTTGATAATCTCTAGAGGCCCTTTCCAACTTCCATGCCTGAAGATATTGTATGACCTTTAAGCTCCCCTCCAACCCTGACTGATTCTATGATTCTAGGACATTTAAAGTCCCCTTCCAACCCTGACTGACTCTGTGATTGTCTTTAATCTCCCTTCCACCCCTGATTGATTCTATGATCTTTAAGCTCCCTTCCAACCCTGACTGATTCTATGATTCTATGCCCTTTAAGGTCCTTCCAACCCTGACTGACTCTATGACCATTAAGGCCCCTTCCAACCTTGATTGATTCTATGACCATTAAGCTCCCTTCCAACCCTGACTTACTCTATGACCTTTAAGGTACCTTCCAACCTTGGCTGATTCTATGACTATTAAGATCCCTTCCAACCCTGACTGACTCTATGACCATTAAGGCCCCTTCCAACCTTGATTGATTCTATGATCTTTAAGATCCCTTCCAACCTTGATTGATTCTATGATTCTAGGACCTTTAAGGTCCCTTCCAACCTTGATTGATTCTATGATTCTAGGACCTTTAAGGTCCCTTCCAACCTTGATTGATTCTATGATTCTATGATCTTTAAGGTCCCTTCCAACCTTGATTGATTCTATGATTCTAGGACCTTTAAGGTCCCTTCCAACCTTGATTGATTCTATGATTCTAGGATCTTTAAGGTCCCTTCCAACCTTGATTGATTCTATGATTCTAGGACCTTTAAGGTCCCTTCCAACCTTGATTGATTCTATGATCTTTAAGATCCCTTCCAACCTGGATTGATTCTATGATTCTAGGACCTTTAAGATCCCTTCCAACCTTGATTGATTCTATGATTCTAGGACCTTTAAGATCCCTTCCAACCTTGATTGATTCTATGATTCTAGGACCTTTAAGATCCCTTCCAACCTTGATTGATTCTATGATCTTTAAGGTCCCTTCCAACCTTGATTGATTCTATGATTCTATGACCTTTAAGATCCCTTCCAACCTTGATTGATTCTATGATTCTATGATCTTTAAGATCCCTTCCAACCTTGATTGATTCTATGATTCTATGATCTTTAAGATCCCTTCCAACCTTGATTGATTCTATGATTCTATGATCTTTAAGATCCCTTCCAACCTTGATTGATTCTATGATTCTAGGATCTTTAAGGTCCCTTCCAACCTTGATTGATTCTATGATTCTAGGACCTTTAAGGTCCCTTCCAACCTTGATTGATTCTATGATTCTAGGATCTTTAAGGTCCCTTCCAACCTTGATTGATTCTATGATTCTAGGACCTTTAAGATCCCTTCCAACCTTGATTGATTCTATGATTCTAGGACCTTTAAGGTCCCTTCCAGCCTTGATTGATTCTATGATTCTAGGATCTTTAAGGTCCCTTCCAACCTTGATTGATTCTATGATTCTAGGACCTTTAAGGTCCCTTCCAACCTTGATTGATTCTATGATTCTAGGATCTTTAAGGTCCCTTCCAACCTTGATTGATTCTATGATTCTAGGACCTTTAAGGTCCCTTCCAACCTTGATTGATTCTATGATTCTAGGATCTTTAAGGTCCCTTCCAACCTTGATTGATTCTATGATTCTAGGACCTTTAAGGTCCCTTCCAACCTTGATTGATTCTATGATTCTAGGACCTTTAAGGTCCCTTCCAACCCTGACTGACTCTATGACCTTTCAGCTCCCTTCCACCCCCCCTCCATGACTCTACAGCTCCAGCCTCTCTCTTCCCCGAGCCAAAGCCAACACTCTTCTACTTTATCTCAGACAAAAAAAGAGAGGCTGCCAAACAAACTAATCCTCCACCACACACCAGCCCCCTACGACTGGCTGCTGTGCAGATCTCCCTGCCTTCCCCTCCATTATTTTATCCACTCACACACTGCTATTTTCTTCCTCTAAGCCTCCTCAAGTGCGTCTGTGTGGGGGCGAGGATGGTGGGAGGCTCGCTGGGGGAATGAAAGCCACAAGCTATCCTCTGCTAATAGTCTATTACTTTTCTCCTCGTATTTACCTCATTCAGCAATTCCTTTTGACTTGATTTGACAATGAAAGTTAATGCTCTGATATACACACAGGCATCAAGATGCAGTTTCCTCCTTCTTGCTTTTTTTTTGTTCCACCTCCTTTTCTTTCCTCCCCCCCCTCTCTCTCATTATTCCTTGATTAGAAGCCTGAAGATTTAAACTGAGCAAAGTGGCTAAACTGAGCTCTGGCTGCTGCCTGCAACATTAGCTTTAATTGTCTGCTAATAGCTCCAAGCCTTTAGCTCAATCTTCCAATAGCCAGATAAAAATGCATCAAGGAATCACTGAATGTCAGGGACTGGAAGGGACCTCCAAAGCTCAGCCAGTCCAATCCCCCCTGCAAAGCAGGACCTCCTCTACCAGATCACACAGGAACACATCCAGGCAGCTCTTGAATGATCTCTTGAGAGGGAGACTCCACAACTCCCCCTGCAAAGCAGGATCACCTCTACCAGATCACACAGGAACACATCCAAGCAGCTCTTGAATGATCTCCAGAGAGGGAGACTCCACAACTCCCCCTGCAAAGCAGGATCACCTCTACCAGATCACACAGGAACACATCCAAGCAGCTCTTGAATGATCTCCAGAGAGGGAGACTCCACAACTCTCCCTGCAAAGCAGGTTCACCTCTACCAGATCATACAGGAACACATCCAGGCAGCTCTTGAATGATCTCTAGAGAGGGAGACTCCACCACTCCCCCTGCAAAGCAGGATCACCTCTACCAGATCACACAGGAACACATCCAGGCAGCTCTTGAATGATCTCCAGAGAGGGAGAACTCCAGAACCACCCCTGGGCAGCCTGTTCTTAGAATGGTGGAATAGACTCATAGAATGGTCTGGGTTGAAAGGGATCTCCAAAGGTCAAAGCCTAACCCTCTCTGCTGTCTCCACTAGATCAGGTTAACCAGAACCCTTTCAAGCCTCCCCTTGAATATCTCCAGGCATGGAAGCTGGAAAGGACCTCTAGAGATCATCAAGTTCAACCCTCCTGCTAAAAGATGACCTAGGGCAGCACAGGAACACATCCAGATGGGTCTTGAAAGTCTCCAGAGAAGGAGACTCCACAACCCCTCCAGGCAGCCTGCTCCAAGGCTCCAGCACCCTCACATCCAACCTTCCACCTCACAGTGAACCTCCTCACACAGTGAACCTCCTCATGTTTCCATGGAACTTCCTCTGCCCCTTGTGCTGGCACTGGCATCCCCCAGCAGAGCCTGGCTGCAGCCTCCTGCCACTCACCTGCACACATTGATAAACATGAATGTGGTCTCCCCTCAGGCTCCTCTGCTCTAAGCTAAAGAGCCCCAGCTCCCTCTGGCTCTCCTCCTAAGAGAGGTGTTCCACTCCCTTCATCACCTCTGTGGCTCTTTGCTGGACTCTCTCAAGCAGAGACAGTTCCCAGGGATAATGTTGCTCCTCACCACCCTGCTAGCTTGGTGGCAGCAGGATGCTCCTGGTGTGCATCACTGCAAGAACCTTTTCTGCCACACTCATAAGATGGTGGAGATCAAGAACTGAGGCTGTCACTACAAGAAGGACATTGAGGTGCTGGAGCATGTCCAGAGAAGGGCTATGAAGCTGGCAAAGGGTCTAGAGCACAGTTCTGGTGAGGAGCAGCTGAAGGAACTGGGACTGTTTAACCTAGAGGCTGAGGGGAGACCTCCTGGTTCTCTACAACTCCCTGAAAGGAGGCTGGAGCCAGGGTTGGCTCAGTCTATGCTCCCAATTCTCCTCTTCTCCAGCCTGCACAGCCCCAACTCTTTCAGTCTGTCCTCACAGCAGAGCTCAGCCCTCTGAGCATCCAGTGGGACCTCCAAGATCATGCAGTCCAAGTTTGTCCTCATGTCAAGACGGAACCTCCTGCATTCCAGTTTGGACCCAACTCTTTCAGTCTGTCCTCACAGCAGAGCTCAGCCCTCTGAGCATCCAGTGGGACCTCCAAGATCATGCAGTCCAAGTTTGTCCTCATGTCAAGACAGAACCTCCTGCATTCCAGTTTGGACCCAACTCTTTCAGTCTGTCCTCACAGCAGAGCTCAGCCCTCTGAGCATCCAGTGGGACCTCCAAGATCATGCAGTCCAAGTTTGTCCTCGTGTCAAGATGGAACCTCCTGTATTCCAGTTTGGACCCACTGCCCCTTGTCCTCTTACTGGGCACCACCACAAAGATGCTGACCTCTTCCTCCTGCCCCTCACCCCTCAGACACCTCTAGACATTCTCATCCCTCCTGTTCCTCCAGAGTAACAGCTTGTCATCCCAACTCAATATTTGTGCTGCTCTAAAGAGATTTGACAGAGGAGTTTTAAGCAGAGAGCAGAGTTTTGCCACGACCCAAACGTGGTCACATCAATCCTGGGCACATTTCTGACGCAGGCAATTCTGAATCCATTTGCTTCCATTTCCTCATTGTGTTTCAAAGATGTCAAAGTCCTTTGATAAGACAAGAAGGGCTCATTACAACTTTCTGGTTCTTTTGTTTTCTCATTTCCTTTTAAACTTTCCTCCTCCAGGATGCCTTTATGGTTAAAAACACATCGGGTTTGTGATGTGAAGCCTTCTGCTACGGGCTGGAGGAGAAGGGGCTCTGACTTCATCAAAACAGAATGACTCAACAGGAGGGGAGTCAGCAGCTTCAACAACTTCAAAAGAATAGGGTCAGAATTTTCATTACTTTTGGCAGTCTTTCAGTTTGAGCTTCTCATTGTCTTCATAATTATATTTCTAGTATATTTTTTAGGGCATTCTGGTGGCCAGGAAGAAAGAAGAATAAGGACAAGTGCAGGGTCCTGCATCTAGGGAGGAATAACAACAGGCACCAGTAGAGGTTGGGGCTGCCCTGCTGGAAAGCAGGAGAAAGAACTGGCTGCTAAAGCAGGATTGCCCAGAGCAGCCCACACAGGAACATCCTCATCGTGCACTCAACTGGAGCTGCACCATTGTAGTGTTGGGTTGACAGCAGTGGGACAGTTATGGGCCAGCAGTGTGCCCCTATGGGACTGGATGAGTTTTGGAGGTCCCTTCCAACCCAACCCATTCTATCACTCTGTGTTCTATCACACCTGGCTGCCAAAGTAGTATTCCCTAGGTCAACCCACACAGGAACATCCTCATTGTGCACTCAACTGGAGCTGCAAAGGGTGCATCATGGTAGTGTTGGGTTGACAGCACCAGGGAGGTGCTGCAGTCACCATCACTGCAACAGGCTGCCCTGGGAGATGCTGTAGTCACCATCACTGGAATAGGCTGCCCAGGGAGGTGCTGTAGTCACCATCACTGGAATAGGCTGCCCTGGGAGATGCTGTAGTCACCATCACTGGAACAGGCTGCCCAGGGAGGTGCTGCAATCACCATCACTGGAACAGGCTGCCCAGGGAGGTGCTGCAATCACCATCACTGGAATAGGCTGCCCAGGGAGATGCTGCAGTCACCATCACTGCAACAGGCTGCCCAGGGAGATGCTGCAGTCACCATCACTGCAACAGGCTGCCCAGGGAGATGCTGCAGTCACCATCACTGGAATAGGCTGCCCAGGGAGATGCTGCAGTCACCATCACTGGAATAGGCTGCCCAGGGAGGTGCTGCAGTCACCATCACTGGAACAGGCTGCCCAGGGAGATGCTGCAGTCACCATCACTGCAACAGGCTGCCCAGGGAGGTGCTGCAGTCACCATCACTGCAACAGGCTGCCCAGGGAGGTGCTGCAGTCACCATCACTGCAACAGGCTGCCCAGGGAGATGCTGCAGTCACCATCACTGCAACAGGCTGCCCAGGGAGGTGCTGCAGTCACCATCACTGCAACAGGCTGCCCAGGGAGATGCTGCAGTCACCATCACTGCAACAGGCTGCCCAGGGAGATGCTGCAGTCACCATCACTGGAATAGGCTGCCCAGGGAGATGCTGCAGTCACCATCACTGCAACAGGCTGCCCAGGGAGGTGCTGCAGTCACCATCACTGAAGTGTTCAAGAAGGTGACAAGCCTTAGGACTGAGATTGTTGCTTACTCTTCCTCCTACCTTGTTTTTTCTGTGCCTGGCACTGCAGAATCACTTGTGGCTCTACATCAGCTACACATTCCCCATCCTTCCCTGCACAACATCTGCCAGGCCAGCTGTTCTCCATCCCACACTTGTGGATTACCCTTCCTAGGTGCAGCCTTGATGCTTGGCCTCATTCAATCACATCCTGGATTTTTTTTCAGCCTGATTCTCCAATTTGGCAGGTTTGCCTTGCACACAAACTATGTTCTGCAATGCATTTGGATCTCTTCCCATCATTGTGCAGCTCACTGTGTCCAGAAGCCTGATCTCTCCTCTGCTACCCACACCATTAAAGAAGGCATCAGTTGGCAGCAGGTACAGAATAGGTCCCAGGGCAGATGTGACAGATGACAGCAGGCATAAAACAGGTCCCAGGACAAACCTGGCTCACTCACCCCTTCAGTTTTAACTTTTCTCTCTTTAGCTGATATGGCAAATCATAGAATGGGTGAGGCTGAAAGAGACCTCAAGGATCATCCAGTTCCAACCCTCAGCCATAGGCAGGAACACCTCCCACTAGAACAGGTTGCTCAAGGCCTCATCCTACCTGGCCTTGAACACCTCCAGGGAGGGAGCATCCACAACCTCCCTGGGCAACCTGTGCCAGGGTCTCACCACCCTCACTGCAAAGAGCCCTTTCCTGACAGCTAGTTTGAATCTCCCCTCTGCCAGTTTAAACCCATTCCTCCTCCTCCTGGCATTACAAGACCTTCTCAATAGTCCCTCCCCAGCCCTCCTGCAGCCCCCTTCAGGTACTGAAAAGCTCCTGGAAGCCTTCTCTTCTGCAGGCTGCAGAGCCCAAACTCTCTCAGCCTGTGCTCAGAGCAGAGCTGCTGCAGCCCTCTCAGCATCTTGGTGGCCTCCTCTGCACTGCCTCCAACACTTCCATGTGCTGCTTGTGCTGGGGGCTGCAGAACTGCACACAGGACTCTGCCTATGGTGGGTGGAGAGGTGATGCTGGGGATGGGCACCCCCCCCTGCTTCTCTGCAGGTACATCACCTTGGTCCAACTGCCTGTGCTGGTGGAGCTCTGAGCCTCCTTCTTCCATGTCTCTTCATTTCTATGCCTCCTGCTGCTCTCAGAATTCCTGCTGGGCAAAGATTTGCTGGTTGCTACTTCATCCCACCCTGTGGTTCTCACCAAAAGCTGCACAGCCTCTCAGAAACATCTTCTGAGCAGCAAAGGGAGTTGGAAGGTTTGTGCCATCTCTTTATCCAACCCTACTCACTGGTGGTTGGCCATGAAGCAATGATTCGTTTCAGGCATCTGGTTTCTGAGATACCAAAATGTTGAGGGTTTTTTTTCCCTCCTCCTTCTATTTTCCATTCAAATGCTAAATACTATAAAGAGGAAAGCTCTCTGAAAACAAAGCAAACAAGAAACAGTCTGCAAATCAGCAAGGTAAAAGCCTTCCAAATGTCAGCTGTGTCTGAAGAAGCCACTTCAGGAGCGGATTAAGAGCAAAACTGGGCTGTAAAGCCTGCAATCAGGTGAACTACTCCAAAACCTAAACCACCTCCTGAGTCCAGACACCTGAGGTTTAGAGCTGGAGCTGCAGCCCTGGAACAGGTGGGCAACCTGTGCCAGTCTCTCACCACCCTCACTACACACAACTTCTTCCTAACAGACACTTTCAATCTCCCCTCTCACACTTCAAACCCATTCCTCCTCCTCCTGCCATTCCCAGACCTTCTCAGTAGTCCTCTCCAGTCCTCCTGCAGCCCCCTGCACATCCTGCAAGGCCACTCCAAGGTCTCCTGGAAGCCTTCTCCTCTGCAGGCTGCACAGCCCCAACTCTCTCAGCCTGTGCTCAGAGCAGAGCTGCTGCAGCCCTCTCAGCATCTTGGTGGCCTCCTCTGGACTCAAGTTCAGTAGAGGCAATGTGGATTCAGCAAATGCTTTGGTGCAACTAAATCTGCCTCTTTTGCAGGATGAACCCAAATAAAGGAGTCTTAGAGAATCATAGAATCATAGAATCAAGCAGGTTGGAAGAGACCTCCAAGCTCATCCAGTCCAACCTATCCCCCAGCCCTATCCAGTCAACCAGACCATGGCGCTAAGTGCCCCAGCCAGGCTTTTCTTGAACACCTCCAGGGACGGTGCCTCCACCACCTCCCTGGGCAGCCCATTCCAATGCCAATCACTCTCTCTGTGCAGAACTTCCTCCTAACATCCAGCCTAGACCTACCCTGGCACAACTTGAGACTGTGTCCCCTTGGTCTGTTGCTGGTTGCCTGGGAGAAGAGACCAACCCCACCTGGCTACAATGTCCCTTCAGGTAGTTGTAGACAGCAATGAGGTCTGCCCTGAGCCTCCTCTTCTGCAAGCTGCACACCCCCAGCTCCCTCAGCCTCTCCTCATAGGGTTTGTGCTCCAGGCCCCTCACCAGCTTTGTTACCCTTCTCTGGACATGTTCCAGCACCTCAACATCTCTCTTGAATTGAGTGGCCCAGAACTGGACACAGCACTCAAGGTGTGGCCTGACCTGAGTCATTCTCTGGTGGTTGGTCTGGCATCAGGTCTGGGTTACTCCATCTCAACATGAGAAAAATCTCTACTGTGAGGATGACTGAGGCTTGGAGCAGGCTACCCAAGGAGGTTGAGGAGAATTCTTCTCTGGAGCCTTTCAAAACCCACCTGGATGTGTTCCTGAGTGTCCTACCCTGGGTTATGGTGCTTTGGCAGGGGAGTTGGACTGGATCTCTGTAGGGCCCCTCCAACCCTGAGCATTCTATGACTTATCTCCATTGGCAGATGTTCTCAAAACCAAGCACCCCACTGAAGAAACTTCTTCACTGAAAGGGTTCTCAAAGCCTGGCACAGGCTGCCCAGGGAGGGGGCTGAATCCCCACCCCTGGAGGGGTTTAAAAGGTGTGGTGCTGAGGGTTTAGCATCAGCCTTGAGGAAGTTAGGGAATGGTTGGGCTGGATGCTGTTAAAGATCTTTTTCAACCAAAACACTTCTGTGATTTTTGTGATTGAGAACTTCAGTGACCAGAGCAAAGAGTTCTGTCCTCAAACTGATTGCCTGGAAGGACACAACGGGAGCAGAATGCTGATGGACCATCAGCAGCCTCTGCCAAGAGGCAGAAAATCACAGCCAGGTTAAAGTGGTCCCTTTGATGAGTGGGACAATCCTTGAATCAACACAGCTCCCATGGCATCCTGGTGAGCAAGCTCAGGAAGTGTGGGATGGAAGAGCAGGCAGTGAGGTGGATTAGGAGCTGGTACCAAGACAGAGTTCAAAGAGTGGTGAGCAATGGTGCCAGGTCCAGCTGGAGAGCTGTAACCAGAGGAGTCCCCCAGGGATCAGTGCTGGGGCCAGTCCTGTTCAACATCTTCATCAATGACACTGATGAGGGCTGCCATCCAGAGAGCCCTGGAGAGACAGAGCTGGGCACAGAGGAACCAAATGAGGTTCAACAAGGACAAGTGCAGAGTCCTGCACCTGGGGAGGGATAAGAAACTGCAGCAGAAAAGGCTGGGAGGTGACTGCTGGAGAGCAGCCCCAAGGAGAGGGACCCCCAGGTGCTGGGGGAGAACATCCATGGCACAGCAATGTGCCCTGGGGGCCAATGGGATGCTGAGGGGCATTAAGAAGAGTGTGTCCAGCAGATCAAGGGAGGTTCTCCTCTCCCTCTACTCTGCACTGCTGAGACCTCATCTTGAGTACTGTGCTCAGTTTTGGGCTCCCCAGTTGAAGTGGGACAGGGTTCTGCTGGAGAGAGTCCAAGGGAGGGCTGTAAGGATGATGAGGGGACTGGAGCCTGCCTGGTGAGGAGAGGCTGAGGGCCCTGAGGCTGCTTAGTCTGGAGAAGAGAAGACTGAGAGGGGATGGAATCAATGTCTAGAACTCTCTGAGGGCTGGGGGTCAGGAGGGGGGGACAGGCTCTGCTCACTGCTCCCTGGGATAGGACAAGCAGCAATGGATGGAAGCTGCAGCACAGGAGGTTCCAGCTCAGCACAAGGGCAACTTCTTGCCTGGAAGGGTCCCAGAGCCCTGGCACAGGCTGCCCAGAGAGGTTGTGGAGTCTCCTTCTCTGGAGAAGTCCCTTCCAACCCCTAACATCCTGTGAGCCTGTGATCAGCTCACACCTCCAAAAGGTCTAACCTGACTTTTCCTGCCAATAGGCAAAATACTTTTGGGCAAAACTTGTTTTATTTCCTCCAGAACACCTCAGGTTAGGACTGATCAAAAGAAAAAAAAAGCCTGGCTGGGGCACTCAGTGCCATGGTCTGGTGCATTGGGCAGGGCTGGGTGCTAGGTTGGCCTGGATAAGCTTGGAAGTCCCTTCCAACCTGCTTGATTCTACGATTCGATGATCGAATAGGTTCTGAACCTCCTCTTAAAAGCAGTTGGAAAAGAAATGGAACAGAAAACAAGAAAAGCTTAAAAGAGAAGCAGAAGATGAAAAAAAAAAAAGCAATCTGCCATTAATTCTTTTCAACTTTTTGCTTCACTGGAAAAATTGAAAAAAATTCAATTCAGGTTAACACAAAATGTACTTCCCCCCCCCCCCCCTTCCTTCTTTTCCTTTTCCATTTGGCCACTGAACCAAAAAATGCGTGGACTCTTAGCTCCTATTGGCACCCATTTTTTGCTCAATTGTGTTGCTTCATTGCCCCTATTTTCAAGAGACAGCTCCAGCTCTCTAATTGTATCTGCTGTGCCTGCTGAAGGCAGTGCAGAGAAGCTGCTGGCTACTCGGGATGATTATAGGTTATTTTGTTTTAGTGGAGGGGAAAGGGGGGAAAAAAAAGGAAAGGAAAGAAAAGGATAATCATTGGTCCATGCTAGCTGTAATTTGTGTCTCCTCTGCAAGTTCTGATCCACCAAGCGTTTGCAGCTAATGTCGTTATGCAGGAATCCCAGGCTGAGTGCTTGCTTCAGAGGAGAAAAGGGATAAAAATGGTCTGTCAGAAAATGCTATTTGCTGATGAGTGAGTTGTGGCTCGGGAATGTGTTGGCTTCAGTCACTATTTGGAGAGGGGGAAAAAGAAAGGAGAAAAAAAAAAAGAAGAATGAAGAAAAAAAAAAGAAAAAAGGGGGGAAAGAAAAAGGAAGAAGAAAAAAAAGAAGAAGAAGAAAAAAGAAAAAGGATAAAGAAAAAAAGAAGAAAGAAGAAGGAAAAAAAGAAAGGAAAAAAAAGAGGAAAAGAAGAAGAAAAAAGAAAAAGGAAGAAGAAAAAAGAAAGAAAGAAGAAGAAAAAAAAAAGAAAAAGGAAGGAAAAAAAGATGAAAAGAAGAAGAAAAAAGAAAAAAGAAGAAAAACTAAAAAGAAGAAAAGAAGTGGAAAAAAAGAAAAAAAACTAAAAAGAAGAAAAAAGAAAAAAAAGTAAAAAGAAGGAAAAAAGAAGAAAAAATAAAAAATAAGAAAAAAAAAGAAGGAAAAGAAGAAAAAAAGAAAAAAGGAAGAAAACAGAAAAAAGAAGGAAAAAAAAAAGTAGGAAAAGAAGACCAAAGAAAAAAGAAAAAAGAAGGAAAAAAAGAAAAAAGAAAAAAGAAAAAAACAGAAAAAAAAAAGGAAAAAAAAAAGTAGGAAAGGAAGACCAAAGAAAAAAGAAAAAAGAAGGAAAAAAAGAAAAAAGAAAAGAGAAAAAAGAAAAAAGAAAAAAAGAAGAAAACAGAAAAAAAGAAGGAAAAAAAAGTAGGAAAGGAAGACCAAAGAAAAAAGAAAAAAGAAGGAAAAGAAGGAAAAAAAAAGAAGAAAACAGAAAAAAAGAAGGAAAAAAAAAGTAGGAAAGGAAGACCAAAGAAAAAAGAAAAAAGAAGGAAAAAAAGAAAAAAGAAAAGAGAAAAAATAAAAAAGAAGAAAACAGAAAAAAAAGAAGGAAAAAAGGAAAAAAGTAAGAAAAGAAGAACAAAGAAAAAAAGAAAAAAGAAGGAAAAGAAGAAAAAAGAAAAAAAGAAAACAGAAAAAAAAGAAGGAAAAAAGGAAAAAGAAAAGAAGAAGAAAAGAAGAAAAAAGAACAAAAAAGAAAAAAGGGGGAAAAAAGAAAAAATAAAGAAAAATAATTTTAAAAAAGAAGAAAAAAGAAAAATAAGGGAAAAAAAGGAGGAAAAAAGAAAAAAGAGTTTAAAAATTAATTTTAAAAAGAGGAAAAAGAAAGAAGAAAAAAAATAAAGAGGAAAAAAAGGCAGAAGGAAAAAACCCAAACAATACAGATTGGAACTGTTTTGATTTTCCATTTGAAGTGATTTCTCATCCTAGCTTTTTTGTTGCTGCTGTTGTTCCCTTCCCCTTTTTCTCCATTGGTATTAAAATGATTTACAGTGGTGAAAAATACAACAGGATGGAACCATTTCAGTCCTTAAATCCTAAAGGTTTGAGTGATCTTCAAAGCTGTGGAATCTCCTCAAGATTTTGTACTCAGAGCTGTTCAAAGTCCTGTTCAATATCTTTATTGATGATCTGGAGCAGGGGATTGAGTCCAGCAGCAGTAAGTTTGCAGATGACACCAAGCTAGGAGCAGCTGTGGAGCTGTTGGAGGGTAGCAGAGCCCTGCAGAGGGACCTGGCCAGGCTGCATGGGTGGGCAGAGGCCAAGGGGATGAGACTGAACAAGGCCAAGTGCAGGGTTCTGCCCTTTGGCCACAACAACCCCAAGCAGCACTACAGGCTGGGGTCAAGAGTGGCTGAAAGCAGCCAGGCAGAGAGGGAGCTGGGGGTGCTGGCAGAGAGGAGCTGCAGAGGAGGCAGCAGTGCCCAGGTGGGCAGCAGAGCCAATGGCATCCTGGGCTGGCTCAGGAGCAGTGTGGGCAGCAGGACAAGGGAGGTTCTTGTGCCCCTGTGCTCAGCACTGCTCAGGCCACCCCTGCAGTTCTGTGTCCAGTTCTGGGCTCCTGAATTGCAGAGAGATGTTGAGGTGCTGGAAGGTGTTTGGAGAAGGGCAGCAAGGCTGGGGAGGGGCCTGGAGCAGAGCCCTGTGAGGAGAGGCTGAGGGAGCTGGGGGGGTGCAGCCTGCAGCAGAGGAGGCTCAGGGCAGACGCAGTGGGGTTGGAACTGGCTGATCCTTTGGGTCCCTTCCAACCCCGACTGATTCTATGATTCTACTTCCTTCCCTTCCTGCAGAACCATAGGATTATTTTGGGTAGAAGACACATGAAGATCACCCAGTCCAACCCTTAACCCAGCACTGCCATACACCACATCCCTCAGCACCACACCTGCACAGCTTTCCAATCCCTCCAAGAATGTGGGGCACTCCCCCACTGCCCTGGGCAGCCTGTTCCAGCACCATGCCCAAACTCTTCTGGTCTGAAGCCCAGCCCAGCACCTCGTCTGCACCTGCCAAAAACAGCTCCAGCAAGCCACCCCAAAACTCACAGCACCTCTCTCACTGCAACCCCCTGCTCTTGGCAGCTCCTGCTCAGTGCTGCATCATCTCGATGGACAACGAACACTCCATCCCTCCTCCCCCTTTTACTTCTGCCTTTCTCTCTCGCCTTCAGCTCTTTAACAGCTTCCTCTTCCCTCCCCCATCCCCCAAACCTTTTGTCAAAACAGCAGCTTTGATTGGAGGCCAACGAAATCAAAATTGGCATGTGATTGACAGCAGCCCAAACAGATGCAGGGGATGGCAGGCTGAGGTTACAGGCAATGAGCAAACAAACCGAGACAGCAGAGCGGGCAGCCGCGGCGCTGACACCTCCGCAATAACGAGCTGGAGATGCTGCTGGCTTTAAGGCTTCTCAGTTGTAGCCTCTGATCATCAGCCAAGGGACTCGAGTCGTTTTGTGGCCTTTCAGGGCAAAGTTTTCCAAGCAGCACATTTGCAAGCGGCTCACAGCAGCTCCCTGCCCCCTTTAAGGCACTTCTTGTGCGTGAGCTTAAGATTTGTCAAAGCCCTCGAGGGAACCTGCGGGAGAAAGATGCAGGAGTGGCTGTGCCTGCTCTGCCAGGCACCAGCTCCTGCTCTCCTCAGTGGAAGGTGCCCAGAGAAGGGCAGCAAGGCTGGGGAGGGGCCTGGAGCACAGCCCTGTGAGCAGAGGCTGAGGGAGCTGGGGGGGTGCAGCCTGCAGCAGAGGAGGCTCAGTGCAGAGTTCATTGCTGCCTGCAGCTACCTGAAGGGAGGCTGTAGCCAGGTGGGGTTGGGCTCTGCTGCCAGGCAAGCAGCAACAAAAGAAGGGGACACAGCCTCAAGCTGTGCCAGGGCAGGTCTAGGCTGGGTGTTAGGAGGAAGTTGTCAGAGAGAGTGATTGGCATTGGAATGGGCTGCCCAGGGAGGTGGTGGAGTCTGTGTGGCTGGAGGTGTTGCAGCCAAGCCTGGCTGGGGCACTTAGTGCCATGGTCTGGTTGGTTGGGCAGGGCTGGGTGCTAGGTTGGGCTGGCTGAGCTTGGAGCTCTCTTCCAACCTGCTTGATTCTATGGTTCTATGATTTGGTGAGCTGAGTGCTGAAAAGGACTCCTCACCTGTCAGACAATGCACAAATCAGTGTGTGCAAACATTTGTGGGTGTAAAAGAGGACTACTGTGGTGAAAATGCTGAGAGGGCTGCAGCAGCTCTGCTTTGAGCACAGGCTGAGAGAGTTGGGGCTCTGCAGCCTGCAGAAGAGAAGGCTTCCAGGAGACCTTGGAGTGGCCTTCCAGAATCTGAAGGGGGCTCCAGGAGGGCTGGGGAGGAACTACTGAGAAGGTCTTGTCATGACAACATGAAGAGGAATGGGTTTAAAGTGGCAAAGGGGAGATTGAAAGTGGCTGTTAGGAAGAAGTTGTTTGCAGTGAGGGTGGTGAGACACTGGCACAGGTTGAGGGTGGTGAGACACTGGCACAGGTTGCCCAGGGAGGTTGTGCAGCACAGAAGCACCCAATGTGATCAAAGATCCCATTCTGTGCTTCTGTGCTCCACAACCTCCCTGGAGGTGTTCAGGACCAGATTGGATGAGGACTTGAGCAACCTGTTCTAGTGGGAAGTGTCCCTGCCTATGGCAGGGTTTGGAACTGGCTGAGCTTTGAGCTCCCTTCCAACCTGAACCATTCTGTGATTCTATGAAAACAATAAAAACAACCTGAGCCAGCAATGTGCCCTCATGGCCAAGAAGGGCAGGTCAAGAGAGGTTGTGGTCCTCCTCTATTCTGCCCTAGTCAGGCTACATTTGGAGTACTGGGTCCAGTTCTGGGTTGCCCAGTTCAAGAGGGAACCATTAGAGAGAGTCCAGTGAAGGCTATGGAGATGCTGAGGGGCCTGGAGCAGCTCTGTGAGGAGCAAAGGCTGAGAGCTCTGGGGCTGCTGAGCCTGGAGAAGAGCAGCCTGAGAGGGAATCTGATCAGTGCTCAGCAAGAGATAAAGGGTGGGGGGCAAGAAGCTGGGGACAGACTCTTGCCAGTGGTGCCCAGGGACAGGACAAGGGGCAACAGGCAGAAAAATGAGCACAGGAGTTTCCACTTGAGTGTGGGATCCCTGAAGCAGGCTGCCCAGAGAGGCTGTGGAGTCTCCTTCTCTGGACAACTTCCACCCACCCTGACCCTTGTGACCCTGGGCAAGCTGCCCTGCTTTAGCAGCAGGGTTGGACTGGCTGATCTGCAGAGGTTCCTTCCTAAACCCCCCCCTAGCTGCAAGCTGCAGGAGAAATCCTGCTCCACCAGCTGGTGAGAGACCATCCCATTCCTCTGCTGTGTGGGAAGAGAGGGCAGCGCCAAGCGAGAAGGACCAGGCAGCAGGCACGTTCGGCTTGCTGCAAGCTCCTGATGCTCCCCCCTCCTCCTGATGCTCCCCCCTCACACGTGGCTGTGCTCTGAAGCCATTCATCAGCTCACTCTCCCAAAGAGCTGCCTGCCAATCGATTTCCCACCCCCAGACACAGGGCGCTTGGGCTCTCTTCTTGCTGTCGCTGCAGCTTTTGGGTTGGTTTTGTTGTGGTTTGGGGTTGCTGTCGACTTCTTTTCTTTTAATTCTCTTTTAAAGAAGTGCATGAAAGGGCCTCAAGCTGTGCTGCTTGGGGTTCAGAGCCATGTAGGGCGAGGCAGCCCTCTGATTCCTGCCACTCCAACCCCCACTGCTATTTGCAGAGCTGCTTCAGCGCTGGGAATCAGTGCGGGTGGTTCCTGTTTGCCACGAAAAGGAACGTTTCAGCCTCTCCCACTGAAAGGAGAAGACATTTTCTAGTCACCTGCCACTCAAACAGCATCTCGCAGCCACTCACTAATTTCATGCAAATCTCATTCGCCTTCCTTGTATTTGCCATTTCAGTGCATTTCTGGGGCTGGTGGTTTTGATGCTAATGATGCTGCTTCAATGCTAACTGGGGCTTTACACCCAGCACTTCCATGATACCAGTAATTACACAGTTATGTGTGTATTTAGGTATGTATATATATGAGGCTCCATCCCTGGAGGTGTTTAAGGCCAGGCTGGATGAGGCTGTGGGCAGCCTGCTCTAGGGTAGGGTATCCCTGTCCATGGTTTTGAAGCTAATGATGCTGCTCCAATGCTAACTGGGGCTTTACACCCAGCACTTCCATGATACCAGTAATTACACAGTTATGTGTGTATTTAGGTATGTATATATATGAGGCTCCATCCCTGGAGGTGTTTAAGGCCAGGCTGGATGAGGCTGTGGGCAGCCTGATCTAGGGTAGGGTATCCCTGTCCATGGTTTTGATGCTAATGATGCTGCTCCAATGCTAACTGGGGCTTTACACCCAGCACTTCCATGATACCAGTAATTACACAGTTATGTGTGTATTTAGGTATGTATATGTATGAGGCTCCATCCCTGGAGGTGTTTAAGGCCAGGGTGGATGAGGCTGTGGGCAGCCTGATCTAGGGTAGGGTGCCCACGCCCATGGTTTTGATGCTAATGATGCAGCTCCAAGAGGTGTTTAGGGCCAGGCTGGATGAGGCTGTGGGCAGCCTGATCTAGGGTAGGGTGCCCACGTCCATGGTTTTGATGCTAATGATGCTGCTCCAGTGCTAACTGGGGCTTTACACCCAGCACTTCCATACCAGTAATTACACAGTTATGTGTGTATTTATGTATGTATATGGAATAGAATCATAGAATCATAGAATCATAGAATCATAGAATCATAGAATCAACCAGGTTGGAAGAGACCTCCAAGATCATCGAGTCCAACCTATCACCCAGCCCTATCCAGTCAACTAGACCATGGCACTGAGTGCCTCATCCAGTCTTTTCTTGAACACCCCCAGGGACGGTGCTATGGAGATGCTGAGGGGCCTGGAGCAGCTCTGTGAGGAGCAAAGGCTGAGAGCTCTGGGGCTGCTGAGCCTGGAGAAGAGCAGCCTGAGAGGGAATCTGATCAGTGCTCAGCAAGAGATAAAGGGTAGGGGGCAAGAAGCTGGGGACAGACTCTTGCCAGTGGTGCCCAGGGACAGGACAAGGGGCAACAGGCAGAAAAATGAGCACAGGAGTTTCCACTTGAGTGTGGGATCCCTGAGTTGGGGCTGTGCAGGCTGGAGAGGAGAAGGCTCCCAGCTGACCTTGTGGCCTTTCAGTATCTTAAGGGGGCTACAAAAAAGCTGGGGAGGTTTTTTAGGCTGTGAGGTAGTGATAGGACTGGGGGGAATGGAACAAAACTGGAAATGGGGAGATTCGGACTGGATGTTAGGAAGAAATTCTTCAGCATGAGGGTGGTGAGAACCTGGAATTGGTTTCCAGGGAGGTGGTGGAAGCTTCATCCCTGGAGGTGTTTAAGTCCAGGCTGGCTGAGGCTGTGGACAGCCTGCTCTAGGGTAGGGTGTCCCTGGGCATGGCAGGGGGGTTGGAACTGCCTGCTCCTTGTGGTTCCTTCCAGCCCTGACTGATTCTGTGATTCTCTCTATATATAGGTGCCTGATCAGTGCTCTCAGCTTTCTGTCACCTCTCTTTTATTGCTAGCCTCAGAGAAGTGAGTTCTCACTGTCAGTGTGGGGTTGTGCTTGCAGTGGTTTTTTTTTTCTGCACCTCTCTGTCTGATCAGTCTGGGGGAAAAAATGAAACAACAATAAAAAGAAATCAGCAAATCTCCCAGGTGACAATCAACAGAAGCCTGCAGATTTGGCTAAAACTGAGAATGGGAAATAAAGGCACCAAAGCCTCCAATGAGGTAACCTTATTGTGGCTCTTCAGTATCTGAAGGGGGCTACAAGAAAGCTGGGGAGGGGCTCTTGAGGCTGTGAGGTAGTGATAAGACTGGGGAGAATGGAACAAAGCTGGAAATGGGGAGATTCAGAGTGGAGGTTAGGAAGAAGTTGTTCAGCATGAGGGTGGTGAGAGGCTGGAATGAGTTGCCCAGGGAGGTGGTGGAAGCCTCATCCCTGGAGGTGTTTGAGGCCAGGCTGGCTGAGGCTGTGTGCAGCCTGCTCTAGGGTAGGGTGTCCCTGGGCATGGCAGGGGGGTTGGAACTGGCTGCTCCTTGTGCTCCCTTCCAGCCCTGACTGATTCTATGATTGAATAAAAATGACTCTTCTGTAATCCATTGGTGCCAGTCATGGATTTTTCTCACCAGTACAGCCCATCCTGGCTCTGTCCACACTGAGATCCTCAAGGATGCATTGCTCAGAATTCACCTGGTCAAGGAGGGAATACTAGAATGGTTTGGGTTGGAAGGAATGCTAAAGGTCATTTAGTTCCAACCACCCCACACCCATGGATCAATCTGTACCCAGGGAAGAATCACAGAATGGTTCAGGTAGGAAGGGACCTCAAAGCTCAGCTAGTTCCAACCCCCTGCCATAGGCAGGGACACCTCCCACTAGAACAGGTTGCTCAAGGCCTCATCCAACCTGGTCCTGAACATCTCCAGGGAGGTTGTGGAGCACAGAAGCACCCAATGTGATCTTTGATCTTTGATCACATTGGGTGCTTCTGTGCTCCACAACCTCCCTGGGCAACCTGTGCCAGTGTCTCACCACCCTCAACCTGTGCCAGTCTCTCACCACCCTCACTGCAAAGAACCCTTTCCTAACATCTAGTTTGAATCTCCTCTCTGCCACTTCAAACCCATTCCTCTTCATCCTGTCATTACAAGATCACAGAATCATAGAATCAATCAGGTTGGAAGAGACCTCCAAGACCATCCAGTCCCTCCCCAGCCTTCCTGTAGACCCCTTCAGATACTGGAGAGCTACTATAAGGTCTCCTCAGATGGTCCTGATCATCTCTTAAGAGAGGGATAAGGAGAGCAGAACACAGAGAACCACAGGGAGATAGGATGAGAGGCAGCTGAGGTTCTGCTTTGCAGAGACAAGGGAGGGGAAGCAGCACAGAGTGCTCCACGTCTGGCACAGTCTTCTCTGTGCTTACTGCCTTGCTGCCTCTGCTTCCCAGGACTCACTGAACACATCCCTGGCAGCACAACACTTTAAGAGCCTGCTCAAAGAGCTGTGAGATGCAGCAGTTGGGGGATGCTGGGATGTGCTTGGATGAGGAAAGACTGAGGAGTTCCTTAATGTACTCAGGCTAGCCAGAAAGACACAAGGAACTCAGACGATTTTCTTCTGCTCTTAGGTCCCTCCTCACCCTTCAGCCAACAACAGCATTTTACTCAACCTCAGCAGCAACTTTCCTGCTGCTCCATCCTCTG
Organism: Pogoniulus pusillus; assembly: GCF_015220805.1. Taxonomy (NCBI): domain Eukaryota; kingdom Metazoa; phylum Chordata; class Aves; order Piciformes; family Lybiidae; genus Pogoniulus; species Pogoniulus pusillus. The sequence goes on from NC_087300.1 coordinate 6,181,757, forward strand.
CCAATCCAAAAGAGAGAATCATTAAGGTTGGAAAAGACCTTTAAGATCCTCAACTCAGCAGCCATGACTACTAAACTGTGTCCTGAAGCAGCACATCTACAGCTTCTCAAACACCTCCAGGGCTGGGGAGTCCAACATCTCCCTGGGCAGCCTGTTCCAACCCCTGACCACTCTTGCAGCATAGAAATTATCCCTAGTATCCAACTTAGACCTCCCCTGGCACAGCTTGAGGCCATTTCCTCTCATCCTGCTGCTGGTTACTTGGGAGAAGAGACCAGCACCCACCTCACTCCAACCTCCTTTAAGGTAGTCAAAAGAAACCAGAAGGTCTCCCCTCAGCCTTCTCTTCTCCACACTAAGCAACCCCAGCCCTCTCAGCCACTTCTTTTATGATGCCCTCCAAGCCCCTCACCAACCTCATTGCTCTTCTCTGGACACTCTCCAGGACCTCACTGCCTTTTTTTACACTGTGGGAGCAGAATGAATCCCAATCCCATTGGGTTTTAGTTTGTGAGCAGAGCCCAACCCAATCCCTTCAGCACTGCACTTCCAGCCCAAGGCTCTGGAGCTATCTGGATTCTCTTCCCACCATCACATCCTCCACCCTCAAGCCCCTCACCAACCTCATTGCTCTTCTCTGGACACTCTCCAGGACCTCACTGCCTTTTTTTACACTGTGGAAGCAGAATGAATCCCAATCCCATTGGGTTTTCATTTGTGAGCAGAGCCCAACCCAACTCCTTCAGCACAGCACTTCCAGCCCAAGGCTCTGGAGCCCTCTGGATGCTCTTCCCACCATCACATCCCCCACCCCCACTATCGACTTGCCACAGGAGGACTCTCTGCAAGGGGATTGAGCAAGCTCCCTGACAGCCTGCAATGAAACATGACATGCAATCATTGCCCAGCATGCCAGCAGCAGATTAACTTGCAGCCCTGAGAAAAAGAAAGTTCCACTTTGTCCTCAGTGCTCTTGAAGGCAGAATCAGCTGCAAGTTCCTCCAGCTCTGCTGAAAGCCCAGAAGGAGCAGCTGCTGGCTTCAGCCTCCTTATGGATCAGGCCCCTGAAGAGCAGCCAGGAATGAGGATGACTCCTCTACCCTCCTGCTTTGATAGAGATAAGGCTGAACTACACTTCAGATTAGGAGGCAGCCAGGCTGCTGGGAGGGGACTGGAAATGCTGCAGAGGATGTGAGTGCAAAATGTAAACAGCAACATGGGGAGAAAATAATTGAGGAGACTCTGCCAGGCAGAACCAGCAAGCTCAGAGAGGTCAGCCCCCTGCGCTGGCTCCTGCTAGGGCTATGCAGGGAAGCCTCAGGGATGCTGGCAATTAAAACACTGGCACAGAAGAGTCACTCTCTGCATTATGGAAATGTTTCAGAACTTGAAGCAAAATCAGGCACCTTCTGTACTTGGCACTGTACAAACATGTAAGGAGAGAGACTAAACAAAGAGCTTAAACAGGCAAAAGCTGGGGAGAACTGAGGCACAGAGCAGCAGGTGAGGGGCTGAGTGACTGTGGAGCAGCAAATCTCTCCTGCTTCTCAAGCCAGTGCCTTGCCACAGAGCCACAGACTGGTGGGGGTTGAAAGGGACCTCTGGAGAGCAGCCAGTCCAACCCCCCCCCTTGCTAAAGCAGGTACATCTGCATCAGCTTGCACAGGATCACAATGGTCAGGCAGGTTTGGATGCTCTCCAGGCAAGGAGACTCCACAACCTCTCTGGGCAGCCTGCTCCAGGCCTCCAGCACCCTCACACCAAAGAAGCTTCTCCTTAAGTTCAGATGGAACCTCCTCGGCTCCAGTTTGTGCCTACTGCACCTTGTCCTGTCACTGGGCACCACTGACAAGAGTCTGGCCCCATCCTCTTGCCCCCAACCCTTTAGCTGTTGCTGAGCATTGATCAGCTCCCCTCTGGGGCTGCTCTTCTCCAGGCTCACCAGCCCCAGGGCTCTCACTTTTTCTTCCTCATAGAGATTCTCCAGGCCCCTCAGCATCTTCATGGCCTTCTATTGGACTCTCTTGAACTGGGCAGCCCAGAACTGGAGCCAGTACTTCAGGTGTGGCCTCACTGGGGCAGAGTAAGGGGGGAGAAGAACCTTCCTCGACCTGCTGGCCACACTCCTCTTCATGCAGCCTAGAAGACCACTTGGCCACATTGCTGGCTCGTGGGGAACCTGCTCTCTCCTAACACCCCCAGGTCCTTCTCCACAGAGCTGCTTTCCAGAAGATCAAGCTCCTCACTCTGTCCTGGTGCAGTTGTTTGCTGTTTGGAACAGCTGAAACATGCATCAGCACCCTGCAGACACCCCAAGTCTTGGGAGGACAGAGTGAGGTGCACTCAGGGTGCCCTGCTGCAAGGGAGCAGAGCAGGAGGGATGTTGAGCCTCAGGACTGAGGATGAACTGCCCATCCCAGCCCTAGGAAAAGAAACAGCTCTCTCTGCTCTTTCAGAGCACACAGGTCTCAGCCAGGGCACAGGAGTGCAGTTCAGCTCTTTCTTGTTTGGGATCTTGCTCCTTGATCCAAAGTTCAGAGAGCTTTTGTGCTGTCAAAGCCATGTGGTGCAGTTAGCAGAAGATCAAGCTCCTCACTCTGTCCTGGTGCAGTTGTTTGCTGTTTGGAACAGCTGAAACATGCATCAGCACCCTGCAGACACCCCAAGCCTTGGGAGGACAGAGCAAGGTGCACCCAGGGTGGCTTGCTGCAAGGGAGCAGAGCAGGAGGGATGTTGAGCCTCAGGATTGAGGATGAACTGCTCATCCCAGCCCTAGGAAAAGAAACAGCTCTCTCTGCTCTTTCAGAGCACACAGGTCTCAGCCAGGGCACAGGAGTGCAGTTCAGCTCATTCTTGTTTTGGATCTTGCTCCTTGATCCAAAGTTCAGAGAGCTTTTGTGCTGTCAAAGCCATGTGGTGCAGTTAGCAGATAGTGAAGTCCACCACGGGGCTGGTGGGAGCAGGCAAGAGAGAGACATTCAACCTGGACTGGAAAGCAGCCAGAAACAGGTGTCTGGGCTGATCTGAATGAAATGCAGATAAGCACCATCGGCCCCTTGAATTCAGCTGAGGCACTTGAGCTACTGAATGGCAATTCAGAGGCTGCCTTGAAAAGGCAGCAGAACGTCCACTGACTCCATCTCTTCATCTCTCCCTTCCAGGCACTTCCAGGCTATGCTACAGGAGTGGTCCTGATTTGGGATTTCCAGCCACATCTAGAGGGCACAGATCACTACCAGGGTGTTTGCCCTGCGGGCAGCACTTGAATTTGCCTGGTGGAAATGGCTGCCAAGACCTCACCCAGGTGAGGTGGGAAGAAGGCGTTGAAGAGGCAAAGCCAGGTCTGGCTGCCCCTGTGCTCAGCACAGCTCAGGCCACCCCTTGAGTGCTGTGTCCAGTTCTGGGCTCCTCAATTCAAGAGAGATGTTGAGGTGCTGGAAGGTGTCCAGGGAAGGGCAACAAGGCTGGGGAGGGGCCTGGAGCACAGCCCTGGGAGGAGAGGCTGAGGGAGCTGGGGGTGTGCAGCCTGCAGCAGAGGAGGCTCAGGGCAGAGCTGATTGCTGCCTGCAGCTGCATGCAGGGAGGCTGTAGCCAGGTGGGGTTGGGCTCTGCTGCCAGGCAGCCAGCAACAAAACAAGAAGACACAGCCCTAATCTGTGCCAGGGCAGGTCTAGGCTGGATGTTGTTAGGAAGTTGTTGTCAGAGAGAGTGATTGGCACTGGAATGGGCTGCCCAGGGAGGTGGTGGAGTCTGTGTGGCTGGAGGTGTTGAAGCCAAGCCTGGCTGGGGCACTTAGTGCCATGGTCTGGTTGGTTGGGCAGGGCTGGGTGCTAGGTTGGACTGGCTGAGCTTGGAGCTCTCTTCCAACCTGCTTGGTTCTATGATTCTATCCCTCAGCACCACACCTACAGATCCAGGGATGACTTCACCTGGCCTGTTCCAGCTTAAGTGTTCCAAACTTCTTTCTCTCTTAATTTGCATACTTTAATGATACACTCGCTTCCTTTTGGGTTCATTTTCTGGTTACAACTCTACAACCTGAGCAAGTTGCAATCATGATCAAGAAGCAGGTTGGCAAAAGAAATCAACCAACCCCCAAACCCAACTAAACAACCAGACCCCAAATCTAGCCATGTGGCAACTTAAGATCCATGCATCAAATAATGATGTATCCAATAAGTGCCTTTTGCCCATTTACTTGGCAAGGCTTCATTTATTTCTGTGTTGCATTTGGCCTCATTTATTTCTGTGTTGTATTTACCCAGAGGTCTCCCAGCATTTCACCAAGTGCTCTGCACCTACAGTTCCCCAAAGTTCCTGAACATTCCCTAATGAGACATCATCACAGTTCTGCCCTTATTGCATCTCTGTGGTAAGAAGAGAAAGAAAGAGCAAAGGCAGCAAGAAAGAAGGGCAGGTTTGTGTGAGTGCTGAGAGAGGCAAATTATTAACCCCCCCTGGAGTTATTATATTGACCAAAAGGTTATAAAAGGATCACCTTTAGAACACCTCCAAGTCTTTCTGACAAAGAAAGGACCTAAATACAAATGAAATTAAATCAAATGAGCTCCTGGCCTGCTGAATATGGTATTTTACCCCCATTTAAAAACATCCCTCAGGAGCCTGGGCTGATTTAATAAGCCTAAGAGATGTTACAGTGAGGACTGAACTGCCTTGATGAAAGCACAACTTGGCTAGAGCTGCCTTAGCCCAGGAAACTTGTTCCAGCTTCTTAAAAGGAGCCTTTTAATCCATTCTGGAGATGGAAAGAAAGGATCAGGCAGAAGACACTCATAAAGGGTGGGAAAAAAAAGAGCCACATGCACTGAGACAGCTGTGTGCTGGAAGCTGTGCCAGTGGCAGTGCTGACTGCAAAGGCCAGCAAGCTGGGACAGTTTAACTGCTGACTTGGGGGTGAGGATGGAGCCATGGAATCAGAAGGACCTTCTGTAGCCAGATGGGGTTGGGCTCTGCTGCCAGGCAACCAGCAACAGAACAAGGGACACAGCCTCAAGTTGTGCCAGGGGAGGTCCAGGCTGGATGTCAGGAGAGAGTGATTGGCATTGGAATGGGCTGCCCAGGGAGGTGGTGGAGTCTGTGTGGCTGGAGGTGTTGAAGCCAAGCCTGGCTGGGGCACTTAGTGCCATGGTCTGGTTGGTTGGGCAGGGCTGGGTGCTAGGTTGGGCTGGCTGAGCTTGGAGCTCTCTGCCAACCTGCTTGAGTCTATGACTCTCCTGCTGCTCAGTGCTGTCGTTTGCAGCCTCTGGAAGAAGATCTTTACCATGAGGGTGGTGAGACCCTGGAAGGGGTTGTTCAGGGAGGTGGTGGAAGCTCCTATGAGGTGACCTTATTGTGGCCTTCCAGTATCTTAAGGAGGCCTACAAGAAAGCTGGGGAGGGGCTCTTTAGGATGTCAGGTAGTGACAGGACTGGAGGGAATGGAACAAAGCTGGAGGTGGGGAGATTCAGGCTGGAAGTGAGGAGGATGTTCTTCAGCATGAGGGTGGTGAGAGGCTGGAATGGGTTGCCCAGGGAGGTGGTTGAGGCCCCATGGCTGGAGGTGTTTGAGGCCAGGCTGGCTGAGGCTGTGGGCAACCTGCTCTAGGGTAGGGTGTCCCTGGGCATGGCAGGGGGGTTGGAACTGGCTGCTCCTTGTGGTCCCTTCCAACCCTGACTGATTCTATGGTTCTATTATCTGACAGCCTGGTTCATTCCTGCAGCATCCCAATCCCAGAGTTGACTTTACCTTGGATTGTGAAGCTTTCTCTGCTGCCCACATCTCCTGAGAGATTCCTCTGGGAGGCTGAAGCCTGGAGCCCTCCTGGTGAGCTGTCCTCTGAGCTTCTCCTAGACAAAAGGAAAGGACTCCTGTCTGAAAACGTCCAAGCTTGCACAACTGTGAGCTAGAATGAACTCAACTCATGGGCTGCTGACAGTGGCAGATGGTTCTGATCCTCTCTGGCCTCCTCTGACATAACCTGTTGCCTTCACAACTCAAGCAGTTAAGCAGGGAAGGGAAAGATTTCCCTCTCTCCTTGAGAAGAGGGGAAAACCCCTCCCTTGCTCTGTAGAACAGAAGAACAGAACAGAATAGAATCATAGAATAGAATGGTTTAGGTTGGAAGGAACACCAAAGCTCATCCAGTTCCAACCCCCTGCCATAGGCATGGACACCTCCCACCTGGACAGGTCACTCAAGGCCTCATCTAATGAATGCTCTTGAGACATATCAAACCCTCTGCAGGGGCAATATCTTCTGCAAAGAAACATTAAGCACCTCAAGGTCTGCCCTGAGCCTTGATGGATCTTCTCTACCCACTTCCCCAGACTCTTGGGTGGAACTCTTGGAACTGCTGCTCTAGCAGCCTCATTTCCTAACCCAAACCAGCTTCATCCTGGTCTGAGCAGAGCCTGAGAAGGGAAAAAAAACTGAGCACAAACCACCCACCTGGACATGGCTTGGAGATCACTAGAAGAGCTGCCAGCTGCTTCACAGCCATTTTAACAGCTCTGGTAGTTAGAGCCCCAAATGATCTCAGCTGTCATCAGCTGAGTGTAAACTGCTGTCCCTCCTACACTTCCCCAGCCCTGGCTGTCTTGCACAACACCCAGTTCTGAGACATGATGCTTTATGCATGCACCCAGGAAGGCACAGTTTGGTTCACTGTCAGAAGGTGCCTGGTCTGCCATGGCTCAGAGAAGCTGTTCCCTGGGGAAAGCTGCCCCTGTAGGACTCAGGAGATGCTCCTGGAACTGTTCACACCCAGCCTCATCTCACTGGCAACAAACAGCAGCATCTCTGCACACACACTGCTAAGCTCCTGAGCTGGGAATATAAATGTAGGAGCTGCTGTCAGCAGCAGGATGAAAGCCCACACACCTTGGACTGGGTCAATTCATTGCTGCAGTGAAACAATCACAGAATCACAGGATGGTAGGGGTGGGAAGTGGCCTCTAGAGATCACCCAGTGCTAATGCAGGTACATCTGGTTCAGCTTGCACAGGATCACAATGGTCAGATGGGGTTTGGAAGCTCTCCAGACAAGGAGACTCCACAACCTCTCTGGACAGTCTGTTCCAGGCCTCCAGCACCCTCACATTAAAGAAGTTTCTCCTTAAGTTCAGATGGAACCTCCTGGGTTCCAGTTTGTGCTCATTGTCCCTTGTCCTGTCCCTGGGCATCACTGACTACAGTCTGGCCCCTCACCCTTTAGCTCCTGCTGAGCATTGATCAGATGACTCCTGGGATGCCTCCTGGGTTCCAGTTTGTGTTCATTGTCCCTTGTCCTGTCCCTGGGCATCACTGACTACAGTCTGACCCCTCACCCTTTAGCTCCTGCTGAGCATTGATCAGATGCCTCCTGGGTTCCAGTTTGTGCTCATTGTCCCTTGTCCTGTCCCTGGGCATCACTGACTACAGTCTGGCCTCTCACCCTTTAGCTCTTGCTGAGCATTGATCAGATGCCTCCTGGGTTCCAGACTGTGCTCATTGTCCCTTGTCCTGTCCCTGGGCATCACTGACTACAGTCTGGCCTCTCACCCTTTAGCTCCTGCTGAGCATTGATCAGATGCCTCCTGGGATGCCTCCTGGGTTCCAGACTGTGCTCATTGTCCCTTGTCCTGTCCCTGGGCATCACTGACTACAGTCTGGCCTCTCACCCTTTAGCTCCTGCTGAGCATTGATCAGATGCCTCCTGGGTTCCAGACTGTGCTCATTGTCCCTTGTCCTGTCCCTGGGCATCACTGACTACAGTCTGGCCTCTCACCCTTTAGCTCTTGCTGAGCATTGATAGATGCCTCCTGGGTTCCAGACTGTGCTCATTGTTCCTTGTCCTGTCCCTGGGCACCACTGACTAGAGTCTGTCCCCTCACCCTTTAGCTCTTGCTGAGCATTGATCAGATGCCTCCTGGGCTCCACTTTGTGCCCATCACCCCTCGTCCTGTCCCTGGGCACCACTGACTACAGTCTGGCCCCTCACCCTTCAGCTCTTGCTGAGCATTGATCAGATGCCTCCTGGGTTCCAGACTGTGCCCATTGTCCCTTGTCCTGTCCCTGGGCACCACTGACAAGAGCCTGGCACCTTCATACTGACACCCACCCCTCAGGTATTTATAGACACTGATAAGATCCCCTCTCAGCCCAGGGAGGTGGTGGAGTCCCCATTCCTGGAGGTGTTGAAGCAGCTGTAGATGTGGTGCTTCAGGATGTAGTTTAGTGGTCATGGTAGCTGGGTTAAGGTTGGACTTGATGATCCTAAAGATCTTTCCCAGCCTGAATGATTCTATGACTCTGACACAAGTATGAGCTTCCTCCACAAACCACCCTAGTATCCCATGCACAAACCACCCCTCTGTGCCAGGGGTCAGCCAAGGATGGGGAGAAGGCTCTTAAACCTCTGCCATCCCAGGAGCCCAGGATCACAGCATGCTAGGGGTTGGAAAGGACTCAAAGAGCTCATCCAGTCCAACCCCCCTGCCAGAGCAGGACCACACAATCTAGCTCAGGGCACACAGGAACACAGCCAGACAGGGCTGCAAAGGCTCCAGACAAGGAGACTCCAGGCAAGAAGTTGCCCCTTGTGCTGAGCTGCAACCCCCTGTGCTGCAGCTTCCATCCATTGCTGCTTGTCCTATGCCAGGGAGCAGTGAGCAGAGCCTGTCCCCCCCTCCTGACCCCCAGCCCTCAGAGAGTTATAGACATTAATTCAATCCCCTCTCAGTCTTCTCTTCTGCAGACTAAGCAGCCCCAGGGCCCTCAGCCTCTCCTCACCAGGCAGTGCTCCAGTCCCGTCCTCCTCCTCCTAGCCCTCCCTTGGACTCTCTCCAGCAGATCCCTGTCCCTCTTCAACTGAGGAGCCCAAAACTGAAGGCAGTGCTCAAGATGAAGTCTCAGCAGGTCAGAGTAGAGGCAGAGGAGAACCTCCCTTGATCTGCTGGACACACTCTGCTTAATGCCCCCAGGATCCCACTGGCCTCTTGGCCCCCAGGGCACATTGCTGTGCCAGGGAAATTCTCCCCCAGCTCTCCCAGGTTCCTCACCTTGGGGCTGCTCTCCAGCAGTCACCTCCTAACCTGTACTGTCCTCTCCTCCAGAAGGAGCTGACCTGAGCAGGGGTGAAGGGACTCGATGTTTACAGCCCTATTTGTGAAAGTGCCACTCAAAAGCCACACAAAGCCCACTCCAGCCAGGAGCTATTCCTGTGCACAGCTTCTCCTAAGTCAGGAAAGCTGCTGCCTGGGAAGCATTCATTTATCTTCTGGAGTGCTGACTCACAAGAGGCATCCTAAGACAGCTCCAGCACGGCTGGAAACTTCTGAGATCAGGTTATTTATCCTGGTGGCTAGATAGAGATTTAGGAACTTCCTTTCCCCTCTCTATTCTGAGAGTTTCAGTGGAAAAGTGGTGCTCCAGATGGGCCCATTCCTGGGCCCCCCAGCTCAGGAGGGACAGGGATCTACAGGGAGGGTTGAGAAGATGCTGAAGGGGCTGGAGCACTGCCCTGTGAGGAGAGGTTGAGGGACCTGGGGCTGTTTGGTCTGGAGAAGAGAAGACTTAGAGGGGATCTAATCAATGTTTGTAATTATCTGAGGGCTGGGGGTCAGGAGGGAGGGGACAAACTCTTCTCAGTTGTGCCCTGTGAGAGAACAAGGGGTAATGGACATAAACTACTGCACAGGGAGTTCCACCTCAACATGAGCAAGAAATTCTTGACTGGAAGGGTCCCAGAGCAGTGGCACAGGCTGCCCAGACAGGTTGTGGAGTCTCTTCTGGAGACTCATCTCCTTTGCCTCTACTCTGCCCTGGTGGGGAAGACAGCACCTCCATCCCTGTGGGGAAGGCAGCACCTCCATCCCTGTGGGGAAGGTATCACCTCCATCCCTGTGGGGAAGGTATCACCTCCATCCCTGTGGGGAAGGCAGCACCTCCATCCCTGTGGGGAAGGCAGCACCTCCATCCCTGTGGGGAAGGCATCACCTCCATCCCTGTAGGGAAGGTATCACCTCCATCCCTGTGGGGAAGGCATCACCTCCATCCCTGTGGGGAAGGCAGCACCTCCATCCCTGTGGGGAAGGTATCACCTCCATCCCTGTGGGGAAGGCAGCACCTCCATCCCTGTGGGGAAGGTATCACCTCCATCCCTGTGGGGAAGGCAGCACCTCCATCCCTGTGGGGAAGGCAGCACCTCCATCCCTGTGGGGAAGGCAGCACCTCCATCCCTGAAGGGCTGTAAGAACAAGCTAGGAAAGATCTCTGCCAGGGCCACCCCAAGCAGCTTTCATCCTCCTGTGCACAGAGGGATGGAGCAGATGACTTTTTAATGGTGTTTCCAGACTTCTCTTCCTCACATACCATGATCTCCTCAGTACCAGTAAATACATATTTGATCACAGAGAGCAGCAAAGGAGTTGGGGGCTAAGGGGTAAATCCCCCACATTGCTCAGAGCCTCTGGGACAGAAACTCCAGCGCTGCCTCCTTTGATGTCAGGATGCCACAGTGTGGATGGTAAAACACTGCTAGGGCTGAGCTAGGGCTCGTTTAGAAACGAGCTGTCTTTGACTTGACAATGCTTAATGATGCTTTGATAAGGCTGATTGCTGGCGAGGGGTGGAGGAGGCTCCCCCGGGCACTGTGCTGACGCACGCCTGAAAACAGGGCATGCATTGACAGGTTGGCTCTGGAGGTGCTCAGAGCTTTGTCCCCTCCTCTCCCCCTCCAGCTTGGATTTGCTGTGACATTTGCAGTGTGCACTTGCAGCCCAGAAAGCCAAGCAGAGCCTGGGGTGCAGCAGCAGAAGTGTGGCCAGCAGGGCCAGGGAGGTGATTCTCCCCCTCTGCTCTGCTCTGTTGAGACCCCACCTGGACTCCTGCATCCAGCTCTGGAGCCCCTGGGACAAGAGGGATGTGGAGATGCTGGAGAGTGTCCAGAGCAGGGCCAGGAGGATGCTCAGAGGCTGCAGCAGCTCTGCTGTGAGCACAGACTGAAAGAGTTGGGGCTGTGCAGGCTGGAGCAGAGGAGGCTCCCAGGGGACATTTTGTGGCCTTCACTGAAAGGGGCTACAAAAGAGCTGGGGAGGAGCTTTTGAGGCTGTCAGGGAGTGACAGGACTGGGGGGAATGGAGCAAAGCTGGAGGTGGAGAGGAAGTTGTTGAGCAGGAGAGTGGTGAGAGGCTGGAATGGGTTGCCCAGGGAGGTGGTTGAGGCCCCATGGCTGGAGGTGTTTGAGGCCAGGCTGGCTGAGGCTGTGTGCAGCCTGCTCTAGGGTAGGGTGTCCCTGGGCATGGCAGGGGATTGGGACTGGCTGCTCCTTGTGCTCCCTTCCAGCCCTGCCTGATTCTATGATTCCATGATTCCATTTTTTGCTGATGGAGATTTCTGGCTGTGACAGCTCCATCCCCACCCCCACCCCCAACTCTCTGCTCCTCTCCCCACCTGGCCAGGGGATGTTGCTGCTCTCCCTCATCCCACTGCTGGGGTGAGTCCCTTGGTGACTGAAGCTGCTGGTGAGCAGTTTCCTGGAGCTCCTGCTGTGCAAGGTCCTGTCTCTGTTGTCTGTCCCCGTGCTGAATTACAGCCAGGAAGAAAGGACAGGCTGTGCTCCCCTGTGTCTCCAGGGATTAATCTTGTAAGACCCATTTAGCATAATTTAGTCTCATGAATCACACAATTACAGAACAGTAGGGGCTGGGAGGGGCCTCTGGAGATCACCTTGTCCTACCTCCCTGCCAGACCCAGCTCACCAAGAGCAGGTGGCACAGGACAGGGTACAGGCAGGTTTTGAATGGCTCCAGAGGAGGAGACTCCACAACCACTCTGGGCAGCCTGTTCCAGGGCTCCACCACCCTCAAAGTAAAGAATCACAGAACCATGCAGGTGGGCAAAACCTCTCAGGAGCACCAAGTCCAACCTAGAACCCTGCTCTGCAAGAGTCACCTTAAACCATAGCCCTGAGCACCACATCCAAACCACCCTGAAACACAGCCAGGCTGGGGGACTCCACCACCTCCCTGGGCAGCTCATTCCAATGCCAATCATTCTCTCTGACAACAACTTCCTCCTCACAGCCAGCCTAGACCTGCCCTGGCACAGCTTCAGGCTGTGTCCCCTTGTTCTGTTGCTGGCTGCCTGGCAGCAGAGCCCAACCCCACCTGGCTACAGCCTCCCTGCAGGCAGCTGCAGGCAGCAATGAGCTCTGCCCTGAGCCTCCTCTGCTGCAGGCTGCACCCCCCCAGCTCCCTCAGCCTCTCCTCACAGGGCTCTGCTCCAGGCCCCTCCCCAGCCTTGCTGCCCTTCTCCAAACACCTTCCAGCACCTCAACATCTCTCTGCAATTCAGGAGCCCAGAACTGGACACAGAACTCGAGGTGTGGCCTGAGCAGTGCTGAGCACAGGGGCAGAAGAACCTCCCTTGTCCTGCTGCCCACACTGCTCCTGAGCCAGCCCAGGATGCCATTGGCTCTGCTGCCCACCTGGGCACTGCTGCCTCCTCTGCAGCTCCTCTCTCCCAGCACCTCCAGCTCCCTCTCTGCCTGCCTGCTCTCAGCCTCTCTGGCCCCAGCCTGTAGTGCTGCTTGGGGTTGTTGTGGCCAAAGTGCAGAACCCTGCATTTGGCCTTGTTCAATCTCATCCCCTTGGCCTCTGCCCACCCATGCAGCCTGGCCAGGTCCCTCTGCAGGGCTCTCCTACCCTCCAACAGCTCCACAGCTGCTCCTAGCTTGGTGTCATGTTCACACCTCTCACAGGATGAGAGGCAATGGATTGAAGCTCGAAGAGAGCAGATTTAGACTACAGATTAGGAAGAAATCCCTTCCAGTGAGGGTGGGGACACACTGGAACAGGTTGCCCAGAGGCTATGGATGTCCCACTCCTGAAGGTGTTCAAAGCCAGTTTGGATGGGGCCTTGAGCCACCTGAGCTAGTGGAAGGTGTCCCTGCCTATGGGCAGGGGGGTTGGAATTGGATGATCTTTATGGTCCCTTCCAACCCAAACCATCCTCTGAATGACACAGCTGCCCCCACTGCATCTGTGGGGCTCTCACAGCTGAAAGCCTTCGCTCTGCATTGCAGGGAGATTGGAAGTAGATGATCCTCATGGTCCCTTCCAACCCAAACCATCCTCTGGATGACACAGCTGCCCCCACTGCATCTGTGGGGCCCTCACAGCTGACAGCCTTTGCTCTGTACTGCAGGGAGCTTGGAAGTGGATGATCTTTATGGTCCCTTCCAACCCAAACCATCCTCTGAATGACTCAGCTGCCCCCACTGCATCTGTGGGGCTCTCACAGCTGACAGCCTTTGCTCTGTACTGCAGGGAGCTTGGAAGTGGATGATCTTTATGGTCCCTTCCAACCCAAACCATCCTCTGAATCTCTGGATGACTTAGCAGCCACCACTGCATGATCTTTATGGTCCCTTCCAACCCAAACCATCCTCTGAATGACTCAGCTGCCCCCACTGCATCTGTGGGGCTCTCACAGCTGAAAGCCTTTGCTCTGCATTGCAGGGAGGTTGGAACTGGATGATCTTTATGGTCCCTTCCAACCCAAACCATCCTCTGGATGACTTAGCTGCCCCCACTGCATCCGTGGGGCTCTCACAGCTGACAGCCTTTGCTCTGCATTGCCTCTGCCCCAACCTAGGAGAAGCACCTGTGGTTTCTGAAGGGTTTGTGGAGCAGCAGGAGGCAAACAGAGCAGTGCTTCCATTCCAACCCTGCTCTGACTTGGAAACCCCAGGAAAATCCCCATCTGCCTAGAGGCTAAATCATCTGCAGCAGAAACAAACTCAGCTCTGCGAACGTCGATGATCAGAGCTCCATAAAGACTGAGCCTAATTGTACAAAACGGTGATTAGGCAATTTCCTCTGGGAATGGGCTGATTCCTGATGGAAAAGCGACACTGGGGCAACCCCTAGTGGAGGCAGGAGCCGCCTGGTGCAGCTGGAGCCAGCCTTGGAGTGCAGCCTGCATGACAGCCTGACCTTCCTGCTCTGGGGATGCACCCAGCCCCCTGCCCCAGCTCCCCCCAGCTCCACAGCTGCTGCCTCTGCTCTGGCAAAGAGGCAAAGTCCTGCAAGAGCAGAGACTGAGTCATAGGATCACAGAACCACAGAATGCATTGGGTTGGAAGGGACCTTCAAAGGTCATCTAGTTCAACCTCCCCCCTGCAGTAAGCAAGGACATCCTCAGCTAGAGCTGGTTGCTCTCAGGCCCTTTGACCCTGGAATGTCTGCAGAGATGGAGCCTTCATCACCTCCCTGGGCAGTTCCAGTGTTGACCTCCCCTAGCCTGTTCCAGTCTTGACCAACCCCATAGTAAAGAACTTCTTCCTAATGTCCAACCTAAACCTGCCCTGCTCTAGTTTCAAACCACTGCCTCCTGTCCTACTGCTGCACCTCCTTGCAAACAGTCCCTCCCCAGCTTTCTGGGAGCCCCTTTCAGGTGCTGGAAGGTCACTGTTAGGTCTCCCCAGAGCCTCCTCTCCTCCAGGCTGAACACCTCCAGCTCCCTCAGCCTGTCCCCATAGCAGAGCTGCTCCAAAACCCTGCTCATTTTCATGGCCAGCTCCAGGCTTGCTCCATCAGGTCTATGTCCTTCTTGTGTTGAGGGCCCTGGAGCTGCACACAGTATCCCAGGTGAGGTCTCACCAGGGCAGATGAGTGCAAATACTGCAACCCTCCTCTCGTTGCCCCACTAAGAATGTCCTCCCCTTGGCTCCCAGGCCTCAGAGCTATTTAAAACCTCACTTCTCTTCTTCCAATTCCATCTCAGAGTCATTTCAGGCCAAGCCCAAAGGGAAACTCACTTTGGTTTTAAACAAAGACCCAGAACATTGCCTCCAGCTGCTCTGAAACGCTGCTGGGGAAGCAGCTCCAGGAACAACTGAAACCATAACCCAGGGCTCTGAGCACAAGATGTGAAGCAGGGAGGCAGGCAAGAAATGATTCCTCCTGCTTCTGTTCCATTATGCTTTATGCTAAAAGCCTTAAATGATCAATGCTGTGTTAATAAATCTCATTTGGCTCATTTAATAGACGACTTAGTAGAGGAGTGAGTTTGGCCATGGCCAGTAATGAATTAATAACTATGCAAGCAGCACATTCCCTTGCAGAAATGCCTCATGCTGCTGTCACTCCTGACTCCAAGGGACACCCAGGTGCTCTGCAGGACTCTTTACAAGTGTAGGTGCAGCTTTGCTTTGGAGGCAGGCATAAAATGCACCTCTAGGGCAGAGGTTGAATGAGGCTCTGTGACCAGGCAAGGGCCAGAGAGCTGAACCTCAGAGCCAAGAGTCAATATCCCAGCTGGCCTGAGTCCTCCTGTTGTGTTTCCTCACTAATGACACTAATTTCCCTGTGCTTTGCAGCCTGTGGTCTTGAGAGCAGAGCTGAAAATGAAGTCTGTCAGCTTTGCTCAGTCGGGTGGCAGGAGTGGCTGCCTGGCACTTGCATTGCAGCCTTTGCAGCTGCTTGGCCCCAGACTGCTCTATAAAGCTCACTTGGGGTTGGTGTGACACAAGCAGCTTGGTGGGGGTGGACATGCTGAATGCCCAGTGTCATGTCCTGGGTAAGAGCCAAGTGTCTGCCTGGCTCAGAGTCATGGAATGGTTTAGCTTGGAAGGGACCTCAAGGATCACCCAGTTCCAACCTCCTGCCTTAGGCAAGGACACCTCCCACTAGAACAGGTTTCTGAAGGTCCAGTGCCATGTCCTGGGTAAGAGCCAAGTGTCTGCCTGGCTCAGAGTCATGGAATGGTTTAGCTTGGAAGGGACCTCAAGGATCATCCAGGCAGGGGCCTTAGGCAGGGACACCTCCCACCAGAACAGGTTGCTCAAGGTCTCATCCAATCTGGCCTTGAACACCTCCAGGGAGGGAGCATCCACAGCCTCCCTGGGCAACCCAGGACCCCTACCATGTGCATGTGGTGCTTAGGGATGGGGTTTAGTGGTAGTGGTAGGATTGTGAGTGGTTGGACTTGATGATCTCTGAGGACTGAGAGAACTGAGGCTGTTTAGGCTTGAGAAGAGGAGGTTGTTGCCCATCCTTGTCTCTGTCTTTCCCTCTCCACTGCTGCTGCTACCAGTGCCCTTACACATACCTGTGGCAGCTGCTGAAGCTTCCTCCTGTGGGTTTTATACTCTGGCCCCATCTACCCCTGCCTTCCAGGTGTCCCTGCCTAGGCTGGGGGGGTTGGAACCAGATGATCTTTGAGGTCCTTTCCAACCTAAACCATTCTATGATTCTATGATGCTTAGCATGATTTGGCAGCACAGCTGAGTAACAGTCACAGTTGCCCAGCAGGTACTCTGTGTGGCTCATCAGCATACTGAGAGGTGCTAACTTCCATACTAACACTGCAATTAATTAGGCAAAGGTCTTCACTTGGCCACTCTTGGTCTTCAAAATACATACTGAAGCTGTGTGTTTGTGTTACTTTAGCCTTGCTCCATCAGTGTTAGCCAAAGCAGGGCCATCTCACCTTCCCAAGCTCCTCTCCAGCAGCTGTTGGCAGGCCAGCCTCACAGATCAGAGTGGCAGGGGCTGGAAGGGACCTCCAAAGCTCCTCCAGTCCAGAGCAGGATCACCTAGACCAGATCACACAGGAAAACATCCAGGTGGGCTTTGAATATCTCCAAACCTTCACTTAACACAAACACTTGCTGATGGCAAAGGACCTTGGTCCCAGAGCTCACTGCATCAACTTGCTTTCCTGCCCCCCACTCAGCTGGGCACTTATCCCACAGCAGGGCTGAGCAGGCTGGAGGTAGCAGTGCTCTGGACTGGGCAGCAGCTTACACTGACCACCCATGGTGCTTGCTGCTTCCAGCAGCCTGTGCCAGCACTCCAGCAGCAGGAGCTTCTCCTAAATGAGGTTTGTTGCACAGTGCAAACAGTGGGCACTGTGCCACGAGCAGGGAGGCAGCAGGAGTGAAATGTAGCTGAGGAAGCTGGCTGCAAAGGCTGAGGCAGGAGATGCTTTGCCCTGGGGCATGCAGGATGGACCAGCTGTGGTTTTTCCAGGCCTGTGCTGTGCTGTGCTGTGCTGCCAGGCAGCTGGGCAGGACATATGTTGGTACCAGCATTGCTGGGAAGCATGGGCAGGGAAGGAGGACACCTTCTGCTCCATCAGTGTCCTCTGTGTTTGAGAGAGGAACTTGGCTTGCTGCTTTCTTCTCTCTAAGAGAGGTCTGCCCAGCGCTGAGCAGCTCCAGGAGCAGGGATGCTGTGGAGCTGCAGCTCCAGGAGCACCTGAATGGGTGTTGGAGCCACGTGGGGGTTGGTTTCTTCTCCCTAGTAACAAGTGATAGGACAAGAGGAAATGGCCTCAAGCTGCAGCAGGGGAGGTTTAGGTTGGATATTAGAAGAAGCTTCTTCACTGAAAGGGTTCTCAAAGCCTGGCACAGGCTGCTCAGGGAGGTGGTTGAATCCCCATCCCTGGAAGGGTTTGAAAGAGGCAGAGATGTGGTGCTGAGGGCCATGGGTTAGCCCCAGACTTGGTACAGCTAGAGAATGATTGGACTCAATGATCTTAAAGGTCTTTTCCAACCAAAACAATTCTCTGATTCTCTGAACTGGCTCAGTTTTGCTTAAAGTTGTACCATTTCTTCTGGCACTTAAGCAGCAGTTTCCCTGCCTAGGCTGTTAGTTCTCAGGCTGTTGTCAGAGACTAATGAGGATAATTTCTCCCCACTTGCCCAGTAACAGCCTCTTCTCCAGCTGCAGACAGCCCTTCTGCCTCTCTACACTCATCTCTTCCCCAGCTTGCCTCTCACAGGCCCAATTCTCAAAACCTTTCCATCATTTTTGTGGCTCCTCTACCAATCTGTTCTGCTCTAGGGTCATGACATGTAGCAAACTGTTTTAACTCCTGGAGGGCAGGATAGGACCAAGCTGGCTTGGAGCTTGTCTTGGGCTCTAAGTCCACAGCCAGACATCCTGCAGAGGAGATAATGAGGGGAGTACAGGCAGCAGAAGGACATGTCTTGAGGAGAAGGACTTGGGGGTGCCAGCAATGGTCACTGGCAGCCCAGAAGGAGCTGTGTGCTGGGCTGCACTGAGAGGAGTGTGGCCAGCAGGATGAGGGAGGGGATTCTGTCCCTCTGCTCTGGTGACACCCCACCCACAGTCCTGTCTCCAGCTCTGGTGCTCTCAGCATAAGATAGACATGGAACTGTTGGAGAGGGTCCAAAGGAGGTCACAAAGATGATCAGAGGGTGGAGCACCTCCCTCTGAGAGAGCTGATGCTGTTCAGCCTGGAGAAGAGAAGGTTCCAGGGAGACCTTAGAGCAGCCTTCCAGTACCTGAAGGGGCTAGAGGAGAGCTGGGGAGGGACTTCTTACAAGAGCTTGTAGTGTTAGGATGAAGGATGGTGGCTCTGAGCTGGAAGAGGGGAGATTTAGACCAGAGGTTCATAGTATCATAGAATGGTTTAGGTTGGAAGGGAGCTCAAAGCTCAGCCAGTTCCAACCCCTTGACATAGGCAGGGACACCTCCCACTAGAACAGGTTGCTCAAAGTCTCATCCAACCTGGTCCTGAACACTTCCAGGGAGGTTGTGCAGCACAGAAGCACCTAATATGATCTTTGATCTTTGATCTTCTGTGCTGCACAACCTCCCTGGGCAACCTGTGCCAGTGTCTCACCACCCTCAACCTGTGCCAGTGTCTCCCCCCACCCATAGGCAGGGACACCTCCCACTAGAGGAAGGTTAGGAAGAAATCCTTTGCTATGAGGGTCATGAGATACTGGCACAGGTTGCCCAGGGATGCTCCCTCCCTGGAGGTGTTCAAGGCCAGGTTGGATGAGACCTTGGACTGGTGGGAGGTGTCCACTGACCCCCACCTCACTCTGACCTCCTTTCAGGTAGTTGTAGAAGCTCAAGTACTGGAGGAGCTCTAAATACCCATTTACACTCACACCAGTCTGGGTGCTAGGTTGAACTGGATGATCTTGGAGGTCTCTTCCAACCTGGTTGATTCTGTGATTCTATGATTCTATGATGCTATGATTCTATGATTCAAACTAACCATTACAGTTCACAGAGTCACAGCCTCACAGAATGGTTTGGGTTGGAGGAGACCTTAAGGATCATCCAATTCCAACCCCTCTGCTACAGTCAGGGACACCTCCTCCTAGCCCAGGTTGGCCAAGGGCTTATCCAACTTGGCCTTGAACACCTCCAGGGAGGGAGCATCCACAACCTCCTTGAGCAACCTGTTCCAATGTCTCCCTACCCTCACTGTGCTCACAATCCACTGTTGGAAGCTTGCACAATCCAGTTCCTGTGACCTTGCAGCTTGGAGCAAGTAACTTCTCACCCACACATCCTTTGAGTCCCCCTCTCCCTTCTCCCCTACTACCAGAAACAAAGCAGGGGGCAAGTTCCTGATTAAGATGCACAAACAGTTTGCACCCAACAAGTGATGCAATAAATGTGCTGAGCAAAATCACTGCCAGAGCTCATTGAAGTGCTTTATGGGGCTGCTCTGAGAGTGTGGAAAACCATTTGCTGCATATTATTAAATGATGAAAAATGCCAAGCTGGCAAACAAACCACGATGGATGAGGCTCCACTGCCTCTGCTGAGGAGATGAGTGAGCCTCTGCAAGTGAGGTGGCAAGGAGAGAAGGGTGGTGGGGGTGGGGGTGCATCCTTCCTTGCGCTGCTGCCATGCTGTGCTGCAGTGATTACAGGGCAAAGTGACCCAAAAGGACAGCAGAGCTTTCACTCAGCTCCTCTCAGACCTCAAGACTGATCTAGAGGAGGGCAAATAGAAAGAGTAACTGGTCCTGACTTCTTCACACCCACCCTCCAGAGATTGGTGATCATTAATAAGATCACAGAATCACAGAGTTAAGCAGGTTGGAAAGACCTCTGAGACCACTGAGTCCAACCTAATGAACTAACCCATGGCACTAAGTGCCTCATGCAGCCTCCTCTTAAACACCACCAGGGATGAGGACTCCACCACCTCCCTGGGCAGCCCATTCCAATGCCAATCACTCTCTCTGGCAACATCTTCCTCCTAACATCCAGCCTGAATACGTCCTGGCACAGCTTGAGGCTGTCCTCTTTTTCTGTCCCTGGGTGCCTGGGAGAAGAGAGAACCAGTGACAGGACAAGAGGACAAGATCCCCTCTCAGTCTCCTTCAGGCTAAACACCCCCATGGCTCTCAGCCATTCCTCATCACACAGATGCACCACTCCCTTCATCATCCTCACAGCTTCCATTGGTCTCTCTCTGGTGTTCCTGACCCTCTTGAACTGGAGAGCTCAGCACTGGACACAATACTCCAGAAGTGGCCTCTCTAGGGCAAAATAGAGGTCAGAACCTCCCTCAACCTGCTGGCCACACTCTTCTTAATCATAGAATCATAGAATGGGTTAGGTTGGAAGGGAGCTCAAAGCTCAGCCAGTTCCAGCCCCCTGCCATAGGCAGGGACACCTCCCACTAGAACAGGTCACTCAAGGCCTCATCCAACCTGGCTTGAACACCTCCAGGGAGGTTGTGGAGCACAGAAGCACCCAATGTGATCTTTGATCATATTCTGTGCTTCTGTGCTTCACAACCTCCCTGGGCAACCTGTGCCAGTGTCTCACCACCCTCACTACAAAGAACCCTTTCCTATCATCCACTTTCAATCTCTCCTCTCACACTTCAAACCCATTCCTCCTCCTCCTGTCATTCCCAGACCTTCTCAGTAGTCTCTCCCCAGCCCTCCTGCAGTCCCCTTCAGATCCTGGAAGGCCACTCCAAGGTCTCCTCCAAGCCTTTTCCTCTTCAGGCTGCAGAGCCCCAACTCTCTCAGCCTGTGCTCAGAGCAGAGCTGCTGCAGCCCTCTCAGCATCCTGGTGGCCTCCTCTGGACTGGCTCCAACACTTCCATGTCCTGCTTGTGTTGGGGGGATGACCCTGTGTGCAAAAATACCCCTGTTAGTTGAAAACTACTCTGCTGCTGCCAGCCAGCTGGGCATTGCCTATTGATGCTATTAACCAGGCTGCACTGTTTTCACTCCAAATCTCTCTTCACTTTGGCCTTGGGCTGCTCAATTGAAACCTAAGCTATATGGATGGGAAGGTGCAGGGGCATTCTGTTGCTTATCTATTGCTTATCTTCTGCTCTTAGGCTGGGGCTAGAAAGAAAAGGAAACCCTAAATACAGACAATCCTCCTGTGCAGAGAGCAAAACCTGCCATAAAGTCCTGTGTGAAACAAGCAGTACAGGGCTCCTGCAATGGCCTTTCAGATAAGGAGGGAATTTCAGCCATGGTGCACTGAGATAAGCTGCCATGCACAGCAGATCAATGATTTCCTCCTTTCTGTGATCTAAGCTGGGCTCAGAGGAGTGAGGATCTCCTAGAAGTGGCTGCTGGGACCTGGCCATGCTTCACCTGCTGTACGAGCAGCAAAACCCCTCTGAGCTCTCTGCTGCCAGGCAAGCAGCAACAGAATGAGGGGACACAGTGTCAAGTTGTGCCAGGGCAGGTCTAGGCTGGATGTGAGGAGGAAGTTGTTGTCAGAGAGAGTGATTGGCATTGGAATGGGCTGCCCAGGGAGGTGGTGGAGTCTGTGTGGCTGGAGGTGTTGCAGCCAAGCCTGGCTGGGGCACTTAGTGCCATGGTCTGGTTGGTTGGGCAGGGCTGGGTGCTAGGTTGGGCTGGCTGAGCTTGGAGCTCTCTTCCAACCTGCTTGATTCTATGATCATCTTTGTGGCCTCCTCTCCAGCAGGTCAATGTCCTTCTTGTGTTGAGAGCCCACAGCTGGACACAGCACTGCAGCTGAGATCTCAGCAGAGCAGAGTTGCAGGATGACCTCTTTCAACCTGCTGACCACGCAGGTCCCCCATGGCTAAGGCAAAAGGTGGATGCCCAACAGCTGCAGTGTTGAACCAGGCACATCAGCAACTCTTCTTTCCTCTCTCTGGCAGAGGAAGAGGAAGGAATCAGAGAAGAAGTGTGTGTAGTGTGTGGGGGTTGAAGATCACCATTCAAGTGCAAACATTAAAGCTGCATTTAGCACCTGTCTAATTTTTACTATGTGCTTAGCTGCACCTTGGTGTTAGGCACAATTTATGCAGCACTTCTGGATGAGCTGGAGCATGGAGACTAACTAACTTCTTTTTTGGCTCAACAACTGCAGTGGAAAATGAAATCACTTCAAGCCAAGCCCAAATGAAACAAACAAAAAAAGGAAAGATAAGTAAAAGATGTGTACCTGGGGGAAGGGAGAATGGCTCAGAGCTGCTTGCCTTTGGGTTACAAAGAGGGGAACTTTGAAGCTCCCTTGTTCTTTGAGGAGAGGAAACATCTGAGTCCATGCAATGTTCATATCAACTCAGCTCTGGAAAGCCAAAGAAGTGACCCAAAGCTGCTAAAAAGAAAATTCCCATCTTCCACTCAGTCCCAGGGCAGCTTCCTCTCAAACAGCACCTCCCTGACCTCACTCTTGCCTAGAAAGTAGTTCTTCTTGACACAACCTGGCAGGCTTCATCCCAAGGGGGTGCACAGATCCAATCTCAGCATGAGGCATGCATCAGACAGAAAGCTGCTGGGCAGAAGTGCAAGGATGGAGTCTGAGAAGACCAAATTGCTGCACAGCCTCAGCCCAGTGCTGGGCTCAGCTTAAGTTTGGGCCAACACTACCTCCAGCTCCCTCCTCCAGGCTTGGTGTTTCTCTCTCAGTTACTTTGCTCACCTCTCTCCATCAGTGTGTGGGTCTTGGGGTGCCTGTAGCTGATGCACAGAGTGGGTCTGTCTAAGCTAGGGAGCCTTAGGGGGCAGTTCCCTGTGATCTCCACTGCTGCACAGGTGTTGACTCTGCAGAGCTGTGGCACTTTGAATCACAGAAACATTCAGGTTGGCAAAGCACCTCAGGAGCACCAAGTCCAACCCAGATCCCTGGGAGCCTCCTCTGCTCCAGCCTGCACAGCCCCAACTCCTTCAGGCTGTGCTCACAGCAGAGCTGCTGCAGCCTCTCAGCATCCTCCTGGCCCTGCTCTGGACACTCTCCAGCATCTCCACATCCCTCTTGTCCCAGGGGCTCCAGAGCTGGATGCAGGACTCCAGGTGGGGTCCCAGCAGAGCAGAGCAGAGGGGGAGAATCCCCTCCCTGGCCCTGCTGGCCACACTTCTGCTGCTGCAGCCCAGGCTCTGGTTGGAGAGTTGGAGCTGTTCAGTCTGGAAAGGAGAAGGCTTGCAGGAGACCTTCTTGTGGCCTTCCAGGATCAGAAGGGGGCTACAAAAAAGCTGGGGAGGGACTTTTGAGGCTGCCAGGGAGTGCCAGGACTGGGGGAAATAGAATAAAGCTGGAGGTGGGGAGAGTGAAGCTGGATGTTAGGAAGAAGTTGTTGAGCAGGAGAGCAGTGAGAGGCTGGACTGGGTTGCCCAGGGAGGTGGTTGAGGCCCCATGGCTGGAGGTGTTTGAGGCCAGGCTGGCTGAGGCTGTGTGCAGCCTGCTCTAGGGTAGGGTGTCCCTGGGCATGGCAGGGGGGTTGGAACTGGCTGCTCCTTGTGCTCCCTTCCAACCCTGCCTGATTCTGTGATTCCAGTGTCCTAAGGCTTTTAGAGAAGTGGATTATCCCAGGCATTTTGGGAGTGGTAATACAGCAGCCTATGGAGTCCTGCAGTAAAGACATAATTTGCCATTAAAGGCTGTAGTTGGCTTTACAAATTCCAGGGAAAGGCTCTCACTCAATTCTATGGCTCTCTAGAGAACAACAACCTCAGAAAGCAGTTTTCATCCAGAGATCTCAGGGCATTTCTGAAAAGAGCCAGGCTGCAGAAGCTGGCCAGATGCACATGCAGAGTGCAGCAGCTGCACATGCAGAGTGGGGGCAGCTGCACATGCAGAGTGGGGCAGCTGTACATGCAGAGTGGGGCAGCTGCACATGCAGAGTGGGGGCAGCTGCACATGCAGAGTGGGGGCAGCTGCACATGCAGAGTGGGGCAGCTGCACATGCAGAGTGGGGGCAGCTGCACATGCAGAGTGGGGGAGCTGCACATGCAGAGTGGGGCAGCTGCACATGCAGAGTGGGGCAGCTGCACATGCAGAGTGGGGGCAGCTGCACATGCAGAGTGGGGCAGCTGCACATGCAGAGTGGGGGCAGCTGCACATGCAGAGTGGGGGCAGCTGCACATGCAGAGTGGGGCAGCTGCACATGCAGAGTGGGGGCAGCTGCACATGCAGAGTGGGGGAGCTGCACATGCAGAGTGGGGCAGCTGCACATGCAGAGTGGGGCAGCTGTACATGCAGAGTGGGGCAGCTGTACATGCAGAGTGGGGCAGCTGCACATGCAGAGTGGGGGCAGCTGCACATGCAGAGTGGGGCAGATGCACATGCAGAGTGGGGCAGCTGCACATGCAGAGTGGGGGCAGATGCACATGCAGAGTGGGGGCAGCTGTACATGCAGAGTGGGGGCAGCTGCACATGCAGAGTGGGGGCAGTTGCACATGCAGAGTGGGGACAGTTGCACATGCAGAGTGGGGCAGCTGTACATGCAGAGTGGGGGCAGCTGTACATGCAGAGTGGGGGCAGCTGCACATGCAGAGTGGGGGCAGATGCACATGCAGAGTGGGGCAGCTGCACATGCAGAGTGGGGGCAGCTGCACATGCAGAGTTGGGGCAGCTACACATGCAGAGTGGGGGCAGCTGTACATGCAGAGTGGGGGCAGCTACACATGCAGAGTGGGGGCAGCTGCACATGCAGAGTGGGGGCAGCTGCACATGCAGAGTGGGAGCAGCTGTACATGCAGAGTGGGGGCAGCTACACATGCAGAGTGGGGGCAGCTGCACATGCAGAGTGGGGGCAGATGCACATGCAGAGTGGGGCAGCTGCACATGCAGAGTGGGGGCAGCTGCACATGCAGAGTGGGGTATGTTTGGTGGGGTCATGTGGAGAGGCTTCTGAGGACATGCAAAGGTTCATACAATCATGGAATGGTCTGGCTTGGAAGGCATCTCCAAAGCTCATCCAGACCAACCCTCTGCAGTCAGCAGGGACATTCTCCACTAGATCAGGTTGCCCAGAGCCCTGTTGAGCCTCACCTTGAATATCTCCAGGGATGGGGCCTCAGTTACCTCCCTGGGTGACTTGTTCCAGTGCTCAGCCATCCTCATTATAAAGAACTTCTTCCTCCACCAGAGGAGCAGAGGCTTCCTGTAGACAAAGAGCATTTGAGGCATCTGAGACCAAGGGTCAGCAAATAGAATCACAGAACTTTAGGAGTTGGAAGGGACCTCCAGAGATCATCCAGTCCAACCACCCTGCCAAGGCAGCATCACTCAGGGCAGTTCACACAGGAATGCAGCCAGGTGGGCTTGGAAAGCCTCCAGAGAAGGAGACTGCACAACCTGTTCCAGGGCTCTGTCACCCTCACTGCAAAGAAGTTTCTCCTCGTGTTGAGGTGAAACCTTCTCTGTTCCAGTTTGTAGCTGCTGCTGCTTGCTTGTTGCTGCTGACCAGCAAAAAGAGATTGGACATATTCCTTTGACCCTAACCCCTCAGATATTTGTACACACTGATCAGATCCCCTCTCAGTCTTCTCTTCTCCAGCCTAACCAGCCCAAACCCACCCCAAAGGCTGCCTTCAGGCACAGCAAAGTGTTAAGCTCCTAAGTGTATCACTGACCCAGAAGAATCAGGCAATGTGAGACCAATATCATCTCATCTGGAGAACTCAAGTGGGACAGACTTGCCTGGAAAGCTTTGGATGGGCTCAAAAAGACAATGCCTGGCTCCACACTGAGCTGCCCTCCCTGGGGGGGAAGGTAAAGGCGGCTGAAGCTGCTGTGAAGCCTGGCTGGGTGGGTCTGTACTCATGGTAGTCTTTATAGAATCACAGAATCAAGCAAGACCTCCAGGATCATCCAGTCCAACCTAGCACCCAGCCCTGCCCAACCAACCAGACCATGGCACTAAGTGCCCCAGCCAGGCTTGGCTTCAACACCTCCAGCCACACAGACTCCACCACCTCCCTGGGCAGCCCATTCCAATGCCAATCACTCTCTCTGCCAACAACTTCCTCCTCACATCCAGCCTGAACCTGCCCTGGTACAGCTTGAGACTGTGTCCCCTTGTTCTGTTGCTGGCTGCCTGGCAGCAGAGCCCAACCCCACCTGGCTCCAGCCTCCCTTCAGGTTTGGGAGGTAAGCACTGGAGATGTGTGATGTGTGCTTGATTTAGCAAGGAGCTGGATTCTGCAGACTCCCAAAAATGAATTGCAATAAGATCATTACTTAGTTGTGAAAGTAAATGGCTATTTATAGCTGCTCAAACTCTAAAGCTCTCTACAACTCCTTGAAAGGAGGTTGGAGCCAGGTGGGGGTTGGTCTTTTTTGCCAAGTAATAAGTGAAAGGACAAGAGGAAATGGTCTCAAGTTGCATAAGGAGAGGTTCAGGTTGGACATGGGGAACAATTTCTTCCCCAAAACGTTGTCAGGCTCAGCCTGCCCAGGGCAGTGGTGGAGTTCCCACCCCTGGAGGGGTTTCTCAGCTGTGGAGATGTGGTGCTGAGGGTAATGGCTTAGTGGTGACCTGGCAGTGCTGGGTTCATGGTTCAACTCAATGAATTTAAATGTCTCTTCCAACCAAAGCTGTGGGAAAGGATTCCTAACTGCAGGGTGCAGAAGATAGGGATGGTCCATTCTTAAAATGTTCTTTAGCCTGGAGAAATGGAGGCTCAGGGCAGAGCTCATTGCTGTCCACAAATACCTGCAGGGAGGCTGTAGCCAGGTGGGGTTGGGCTCTGCTGTCAGGCAAGCAGAAACAGAAGGAGGGGACACAGTCTCAAGCTGTGCCAGGGGAGGTCTAAGCTGGATGTTGTTAGGAAGTTGTTGTCAGAGAGAGTGATTGGCATCGGGTTGGGCTGCCCAGGGAGGTGGTGGAGTCTGTGTGGCTGGAGGTGTTGCAGCCAAGCCTGGCTGGGGCACTTAGTGCCATGGTCTGGTTGGTTGGGCAGGGCTGGGTGCTAGGTTGGGCTGGCTGAGCTTGGAGCTCTCTTTCACCCTGCTTGATTCTATGATTCTAAGATGCTTTGGATAGCACAAACACAGCTAACAACTCTCCCCATTTAGTCCATCCCTTTTCTTCCACTGTTCCCAACTTCTTCACTAAAAAACCTGCAGCTCCTCCACTCTACAGCCCAAGAATAACCAAAGCTTCAAGAGTTTCCAGATCAGAAAGTTGCTCCTTTCCTCCTCACCCTGTCTGAGTCGATGGCTGAGAGGAGCCTTTGTTCAATCAGCTGAATGCTTCACCTCCAGCTGCAGCGCACAGCATTAAGCTGGAGTCGCACACAAGGAGTAGCAGCTTTTAGGG